>NC_069503.1:419915964-420536798 GCF_027579735.1 Bombina bombina | reverse complement strand
AGAGCGCAAAAGAGAGGGGGGAGAGAGAGAGCTCAAAAGAGGGGGGGAGAGAGAGCGCAAAAGAGAGGGGGAGAGAGAGAAAGCAAAAGAGAGTGGGATGGAGAGAACGCAAGGGGTGGGACCACTGTACTGCAACAAATGGCCCGTGTGAACGGGCTTTTGGACTAGTTAAACTATATTAAAATAAAAATTAATCGAACCTAACTTTTATACATAAAACTACAAATTAAATTATTATATATTTAAACACCTAACCCTACTCAAATAATTAAATTCTACACTATAAAATTACAAAGTTACAAAACTAACTAAGTTACAAAAAATAACAAACACTGTTACAAAAAAAACAAAACACTAAGTTACAAAAAATAAAAAAGAAATTATCAAAGCTTTAAACTAATTACAGCTAATCTAAGGGCCCCAAAATAATAAACCACCCAAGCCTACAATAAACTACAAATAGCCCTTAAAAGGGCCTTTTGCGGGGCATTGCCCCAAAGTAATCAGCTCTTTTACCTGTAAATAAAAAATACAAACAACCCCCCAACAGTAAAACCCAACACCCACACAACCAACCCCCCAAATAAAAAGCTAACTAAAAAACCTAAGCTCCCCATTGCCCTGAAAAGGGCATTTGGATGGGCATTGCCCTTAAAAGGGCATTTAGCTCTTTTGCAGCCCAAAACCCTAATCTAAAAATAAAACCCACCCAATAAAACCTTAAAAAAATAGGATTGAACTTTAATCCTATTGGCTGATCCAATCTGCCAATAGGATTGATCTTGCATTCTATTCTCTGATTGGAATAGCCAATAGAATGTGAGCTCAATCCAATTGGCTGATTGCAACAGCCAATAGGATTTTTTCAACCTTAATTCCGAATGGCTGATAGAATTCTATCAGCCAATCAGAATCTAAGGGACGCCATCTTGGATGACGTCATTTAAAGGAACCTTTATTCGTCGTTAGTCCGTTGGATGTCTTGAAGATGGACCCGCTCTGCGCCGGATGGATGAAGATAGAAGATGCCGTCTGGGTGAAGACTTCTATGGGCTTGGATGAAGACTTTGGCCGACTTCTTGGAGGACTTCTTGTCGCTTCGATGAAGACTTCTGCCGGCTTCTTGGAGGATGGATGTCGGATCTTCAAAACTGTAAGTCGATCTTCAGGGCAATGGGGAGCTTAGGTTTTTTTTAGTTAGCTTTTTATTTGGGGGGTTGGTTGTGTGGGTGTTGGGTTTTAATGTTGGGGGGTTGATTGTATTTTTTAGTTACAGGTAAAAGAGCTGATTACTTTGGAGCAATGCCCCACAAAAGGCCCTTTTAAGGGCTATTTGCAGTTTATTGTAGGCTAGGGGGTTTATTATTTTGGGGGGGCTTTTAATTTTCATAGGACCCTTAGATTAGGTGTAATTAGTTTAAAGCTTTAATAATTTCTTTTTTATTTTTTGTAACTTAGTTAGTTTTGAAACTTTGTAATTTTATAGTGTAGAATTAATTTTGATTTTAATATAGTTTAATGTAATTTTATTATAATAGTTAGGGTAGGTTAATTATTAATTTAATATAGTTTAATGTAATTTTAGTATAATAGTTAGGGTAGGTTAATTATTAATTTAATATAGTTTAATGTAATGTTAGTATAATAGTTAAGGTAGGTTCATTAATAGTTTTATATAGTTTAATTTAAATCTAAAGGTAAGTTTAAATTTATTTTAAGATAGGGATGAGTTAATATTTAATGTAAGGTTAGCGGGTTGTTAGGTCTAGGGGTTAATAGTTTAATTTAGTTTATGGCGATGTGGGGGGCTGGCGGTTTAGGATTAGTAAGTGGTAGTGATGTGGGAGGCCAGGGGTTTAGGGTTTAATAACTTTATTTAGTTGCGGTGGGCTCCGGGAGCGGCGGGATAGTAAATATAACTTTACTCTCCCATAGGAATCAATGGAATATCGGGAAGCAACAAACATAAGCTTTCACTGCTTTCAGACTCCCGTTGATTCCTATGGAACCCGCGGCGGATTGAAAAAGCAGGTACGCTGGGCCGGAATAGTGGCGAGCGTAGCTGGTAGATTTTTGATAACTAGCAAAAGTAGTCAGATAGTGCCGAATTTGCATTCGGAACATCTGTAGTGATGTAAGCATCGATCTGTGTCGGACTGAGACTGGCGGATCGTATATGTTACGTCACAAAATTCTACTTTTGTCGGTCTGTAGCCTTTGATAAATAAGGCGAATCAGGCTTGCCACAATTACGCTGCGGAATTCCAGCGTATTTGCAGTTGACGGCTTGATAAATAGGCCCCAAAGTCTTTGGACCATTATAAACATTTTTAACAAATTGCAAAAAATGTCCCTGTAAACCAAATCTCTCCAGAGAAAAAAAAATGTGATCATGTTGTACTGAATCGAACGCCTTCTCTGCATCCAGAGAGATAACCACCATATCCGATGAATCTGTATTCTTTTTTAAATTATGGTAGTCTATTATTAGAAATAGTTTTCTATTTTTTGTTGAGACATTCCTGCCTTTAAGAAATCCCACTTGATCTGTATGGATCACCTGGTTTAAGGAGGTTTTAAAGAATATTTCCCTTGTTTCAGGATCAGTGTGGTCCAGGATGCAGAGAAGACGGACGGACATAATTTGTTCTCTATATAATAACTGTTATATAGGTTTTGTAAGTACAGTGCAATTTTAACTTTTAGGATTTTATAAAACTCATTCAGCATGAGATCTGGTCCAGGAGAGTGCTTCAATCATGTCTAAAATCTCTTTTTCAGAAATTGGGGCATTAATTTATGTTAATAATTGTTCTGATACTACTGGATTTCTCACTTTGTCCCATAACTTTACTTTGCTCTCTAAATTAATTTCCTTAAGCGAATATACATCTGTGTAATAAGATGAAAAAAAAAGACAAAATGTCCTTAGTACTGTTGTATATATGGCCATCTACCTTAATAGCTTCGATTACACGAGAACTAGAGTAGTTTTTAGTCAACCTAGCCAAAAGTTTCCCTGACTTATTTCCATGCCTATAAAATTTGGCTTCTAATTTTAATTATTTTTGTGATACGGAGTAAATAAGAAAAGTGTCTCATTTTTTTTTAGCTGCTACATATCTATCCCAATTCTCAATTGTGGGATTCAATAATTAATTAATTAATTAATTAACCAAGTAATTGATAACTTCCTTCTTTATCTTTTTTTTTTTCTTTTAAGTGCTGCCGTATAAGCAATAATATCTCCAGTCAAAACTGCTTTAGCTGCCTGCCAAAAAGTCTCAGTTTTTTTCTATATACTCAGTATTCAAAGAACAATATTCATCCCATTTCCTGGTGAGACATTCTTTAAACTTAATTTTTTTACATAGATATACCGGGAAATGAAAATGAAGGAAGAAAGAATAAAAAATATGTGAAAATACCTCCAAGATAATAGAAGCATGATCTGACTGACAAAATGTAGAGATA
The DNA here is from genome assembly GCF_027579735.1 of Bombina bombina. Lineage (NCBI taxonomy): Eukaryota > Metazoa > Chordata > Amphibia > Anura > Bombinatoridae > Bombina > Bombina bombina. The sequence continues at coordinate 420,533,324 of NC_069503.1, read as the reverse complement.
GATGCATTAACACCAATATTTATTAAGCTATCACTAATAGGAAACAAGTCTATCCTAGAAAGTGATCTATATTGTTTGGACATACAGGAGAAGCCTTTAGTATCTGGGTTTTGTATTCTCCATATGTCCCTTACTTATGTTGTTAGAAAGTTTCCGAAACTGTTTTTATTCTCCAATTTGTCTCTCTTAGTTTTACCCTGATTCTTACTTTGCCTTAATCTATCTAGGGATATTGGGGTACCATATTAAAATCTCCTCCTAGGATAAGATGAACTTGAAGTATGTTTAATATTTTAACCTGGATGGAATCCCAAAACACTAGATCCAAGTGGTTAGGTGCATATATATTGCCAAGCGTAAATATCCCATTTATAGTCTTAATTTTAAGGATTATATATCTTCCCTCAGGATCAATAAATGTAGAGAGCACTTTATATTTTTAATTTTTTCAAAATAAGATAGCAAGCGCTCTTTTCCTAGCAATTGAAGGGGGCGATCACCTCCCTTACCCAGGAAAATTTAAGTTTTAAAGCCTCCTCATTTGTTAAATGTGTTTCTTGTAGGTTGCTATGTTATTATGAGGAAATATGCAAATTGAACTGGGAGTGAGGAAGGATAAGTTGAAAACATAGTTGTCAAATGTACAATAAGCATTAGATAAACCATCCCTGGCCAAGTTGCGGTTTTATTTACAAGCCTCTTTATTTCAGAACACAAGCACCAAACAGAAGAATATCTGAGCAGAGCTATCCCTCCTTCAAAATGTAGGAGGAAGAGAAATAAGAACGTTACATTTTTTCAACCTGTCAAAAGTACCGTTCTATGAATACAAAATAATTTCCTTTACTAACAACCTATAAAACTCAACCAAGATATTTTACTCCCGCACATAGTGTAGACTTTATTTCAGAGAGAATGATGCCATTCTCTGCAGCTATCTACTTCCTTAGTATCTCGGGTAGCCATTTTTAAGGCGTGACTCATGCAGTTATGCCAAATCTAAGGCAAACGGTCTGTTATTAAAGTAATACAGAGTACCGGGTACCAGCTGGCATACACATGTACTATTAATATAATGGCCGTAATTGTATATTTTTTGTCTTACCACGTTAAAGAAGTTGTAGACTTCCTTTGCGTGTCTCCTTTAAACAATACGGTCCACGGTTCCGTAGTTTGCATATGCCACGTTCTAAACAATCTTGTTTTCAACCTTGAACTCCAAAGAACCCAATGGACACTCCTTTTGCATATATCACGAACAGGGAAAAACGTACAAGGGGGTGATAGAGAGGGCGGAAATTCCAGTGAAGTCTAAAGCAAAGAAACTTTAAAATACATTTTACATTTTTATCATTTTTCTTGTTCACTAGGACAGAAGGGGAGGTGGCCAAGACAGGCCATTTTTAACAAAAAATGGTTTGTAATTTTTGACATGTGATAACTTTGACTGGCTGTCACAGTGTGATCACATGACAATGGGCCACTTTTTTGTGCATCACTGGACTGCCTCCCTCCTGTGGCATGCTAGTATCTATATATAATCACTGTGAGTAGCTGTCAAAGTGACTGTATACACAGATACTGTACTGGCTTTCAGCAGCAGCATGAGATACACACTGACAGCAGCGTGTAGCTCATGAATGAAGGTACCCCACTGACATGCTTGGGATTATAGGGACACCCTGTCCCTGCAATGGCTAGCCTAAGGTATCCAATATTACACTATTTTTGCTCTGCCCCACTTTTGAGTCATGCAGAAACAGAGCAGTCGCACTGACAGAAGCAACAGAGGCACGCTAACAGCCCAGGACACAGACGCTGGACAAGGTATGACGCTTAATGTCTTATCGACCAATGTGGTCCGGTGTACGGTGCTGGTCATTATGCTCTATCTAATTCATGAATGAAAACATTTGGGTATCATGTCTGTTTGAAAAACAAATGGCAGGGGGAGTTGAGTAGGCTGCTCTACCTTCAAATGCCCGGGCCTATTTTTGATTCCAGTCCTTCCCTGGATTTAGCATATGAGTAAAATGTACCTTTAAATTTGTAAACTACTTCAGTAAGTTATTGATATTACCAGATACCATCAGTGGGATGCCTTTAAAATGATCAGAATCACAGGGTAACTGAATTAACCTCATCTGCTAGGAGTTTTATTTTACTTTTTGCAGATTCCATGTGATTTAAGTTTGAGGTCATGGAAAACAATATTGGTAGAATTGACCCAGATCACTCCATTAACTAACAATAACAAGATGTGATTATATTTTTCATTTGCTGTTAACTTTGTCTTGACTAAAAATGTCTTATTTCCAGCACACACAATAACTGTTACTTTTGTTGTATTAATTATTTTGCTATTTTATTTAGATTGTGTTAATATTTTTTGCATGGCAGTCACAATTTAACTTTCATGATTAGGATAGAGAGTACAGTGTTAAAAAAACTTTTTTTTAAAAAATACTTATGATTCTTAGTATTCTTTGTTTAAACATAGTTCCTTTCATTAAAAGTATACTCAGTATACCACAAAAAAGTAGTTCCACACAAAATGAAATAGAGCAAAAGTTATTTTTATTAGCATATTTACACAATCCCAAAGATGGTCACCCCTATAAACCAAACACTGAGCAGTAATGTACACAAGTACTGAAATATCACATAAAGAAAAAAAAGAAAAGATCATCACATTGCCACTCAAACCAAATAACTACTATTTTCTATTTTTACTTGTGTCTTAATCAATTTAGTTTTTAATTATGTTTATTAAATTTTAAGCTTTTTATTCTCACACTCATGTCTTTGTTATTAATTTTTGTAAAGTGTTTACTTTTTATACAATAGTTCTTTGATTAGATTGCTAAGGGGATTATCTTTTTCTTTTTTTGTTATACTCAGTGTGCATGTGTTTTGCTTACTATGGCCTAGATTTAGAGTTCGGCGGTAGCCGTCAAAACCAGCGTTAGAGGCTCCTAACGCTGGTTTTGGGCGCCCGCTGGTATTTGGAGTCAGTGATTAAAGGGTCTAACGCTCACTTTTCAGCCGCGACTTTTCCATACCGCAGATCCCCCTACGCCATTTGCGTAGCCTATATTTTCAATGGGATCTTTCTAACGCTGGTATTTAGAGTCGTTTCTGCAGTGAGCGTTAGAGCTCTAACGACAAGATTCCAGCCGCCTGAAAATAGCAGGAGTTAAGAGCTTTCTGGCTAACGCCGGTTTATAAAGCTCTTAACTACTGTACCCTAAAGTACACTAACACCCATAAACTACCTATGTACCCCTAAACCGAGGTCCCCCCACACCGCCGCCACTCGATTAAAATTTTTAACCCCTAATCTGCCGACCGCCACCTACGTTATACTTATGTACCCCTAATCTGCTGCCCCTAACCCCGCCGACCCCTATATTATATTTCTTAACCCCTAACTTGCCCCCCACAACGTCGCCGCAAGCTACTTAAAATAATTAACCCCTAATCTTCCGACCGCAAATCGCCGCCACCTACGTTATCCCTATGTACCCCTAATCTGCTACCCCTAACACCGCCGACCCCTATATTATATTTATTAACCCCTAATCTGCCCCCCTCAACGTCGCCGACACCTGCCTACACTTATTAACTCCTAATCTGCCGAGCGGACCTGAGCGCTACTATAATAAAGTTATTAGCCCCTAATCCGCCTCACTAACCCTATCATAAATAGTATTAACCCCTAATCTGCCCTCCCTAACATCGCCGACACCTACCTTCAATTATTAACCCCTAATCTGCCGACCGGAGCTCACCGCTATTCTAATAAATGGATTAACCCCTAAAGCTAAGTCTAACACTAACACTAACACCCCCCTAAGTTAAATATAATTTTTATCTAACGAAATAAATTAACTCTTATTAAATAACTTATTACTATTTAAAGCTAAATACTTACCTGTAAAATACATCCTAATATAGCTACAATATAAATTATAATTATATTATAGCTATTTTAGGATTAATATTTATTTTACAGGCAACTTTGTATTTATTTTAACCAGGTACAATAGCTATTAAATAGTTAAGAACTATTTAATAGTTACCTAGTTAAAATAATTACAAATTTACCTGTAAAATAAATCCTAACCTAAGATATAATTAAACCTAACACTACACTATCAATAAATTAATTAAATAAACTACCTACAATTACCTACAATTAACCTAACACTACACTATCAATAAATTAATTAAACACAATTCCTACAAATAAATACAATTAAATAAACTAGCTAAAGTACAAAAAATAAAAAAGAACTAAGTTACAGAAAATAAAAAAATATTTACAAACATAAGAAAAATATTACAACAATTTTAAACTAATTACACCTACTCTAAGCCCCCTAATAAAATAACAAAGACCCCCAAAATAAAAAATTCCCTACCCTATTCTAAATTAAAAAAGTTACAAGCTCTTTTACCTTACCAGCCCTGAACAGGGCCCTTTGCGGGGCATGCCCCAAGAATTTCAGCTCTTTTGCCTGTAAAAAAAAACATACAATACCCCCCCCCCCAACATTACAACCCACCACCCACATACCCCTAATCTAACCCAAACCCCCCTTAAATAAACCTAACACTAAGCCCCTGAAGATCTTCCTACCTTGTCTTCACCATCCAGGTATCACCGATCCGTCCTGGCTCCAAGATCTTCATCCAACCCAAGGGGGGGTTGGCGATCCATAATCCGGTGCTGAAGAGGTCCAGAAGAGGCTCCAAAGTCTTCCTCCTATCCGGCAAGAAGAGGACATCCGGACCGGCAAACATCTTCTCCAAGCGGCATCTTCGATCTTCTTCCATCCGGTGCGGAGCGGGTCCATCTTGAAGCAGGCGACGCGGATCCATCCTCTTCTTCCGATGTCTCCCGACTAATGACGGTTCCTTTAAGGGACGTCATCCAAGATGGCGTCCCTCGAATTCCGATTGGCTGATAGGATTCTATCAGCCAATCGGAATTAAGGTAGGAATTTTCTGATTGGCTGATGGAATCAGCCAATCAGAATCTAGTTCAATCCGATTGGCCGGTCCAATCAGCCAATCAGATTGAGATCGCATTCTATTGGCTGATCGGAACAGCCAATAGAATGCGATCTCAATCTGATTGGCTGATTGGATCAGCCAATCGGATTGAACTAGATTCTGATTGGCTGATTCCAATTTTTACTTAGGGGGGTGTTAGTGTTAGGGTTAGACTTAGCTTTAGGGGTTAATACATTTATTAGAATAGCGGTGAGCTCCGGTCGGCAGATTAGGGGTTAATAATTGAAGGTAGGTGTCGGCGATGTTAGGGAGGGCAGATTAGGGGTTAATACTATTTATGATAGGGTTAGTGAGGCGGATTAGGGGTTAATAACTTTATTATAGTAGCGCTCAGGTCCGCTCGGCAGATTAGGGGTTAATAAGTGTAGGCAGGTGTCGGCGACGTTGTGGGGGGCAGATTAGGGGTTAATAAATATAACATAGGGGTCGGCGATGTTAGGGCAGCAGATTAGGGGTACATAGGGATAACGTAGGTGGCGGCGTTTTACGGAGCGGCAGATTAGGGGTTAAAAGTGTAATGCAGGGGTCAGCGATAGCGGGGGCGGCAGATTAGGGGTTAATAAGTGTAAGGCTAGGGGTGTTTAGACTCGGGGTACATGTTAGAGTGTTAGGTGCAGACGTAGGAAGTGTTTCCCCATAGGAAACAATGGGGCTGCGTTAGGAGCTGAACGCTGCTTTTTTGCAGGTGTTAGGTTTTTTTTCAGCTCAAACAGCCCCATTGTTTCCTATGGGAGAATCGTGCACGAGCACGTTTTTGATGCCGGCCGCGTCCGTAAGCAGCTCTGGTATCGAGAGTTGCATTTGCGGTAAAAATGCTCTACGCTCCTTTTTTGGAGCCTAACGCAGCATTTGTTTTAACTCTCGATACCAGAGTTAAATTTATGGTGCGGCCAGAAAAAAGCCCGCGGAGCGTTAACAGCCCTTTTACCGCCGAACTCCAAATCTAGGCCTTAATGTATTGCAATGTTACAAACACAGCTGCCATATAGTTCTCTAGAAAGGAACATGCTCCTGAGCCTACCTCAGTAACAGGTGTATAACTAGACCTCTATGGGCTCCTGAGCAAAGACTGCTGTTGTGGGAGCATATAGGAGCAAAAGAATCTGCTTCTCAGTGACTATGAGTTGTCCTTCTTCCTTGGTTAGTCTGGATATGCACTTTCTATACAAATATGGTGGATTTTTTTCCTGTACAGCAACACTGTGGTGGCCATCTTGGAAAGTCTGCCACTATCTTTGTAAAGGCAAATACAAACACTTTCCTTATATTTTAAACCCTGTTTTGCAGGGGGGCACACAGAGGTGCCAGACATGATACAGGTGGAACCTGAGCCCACCAGTCTGCCCCCTGTAGAAACCCATTACTGATTTTAGAACCAGATGGGCTCACTAGGGGTAAGGCCCATTCTCAATTGAGATTTCTGAGACCTCTGTAGCTACTCAGTATGATCTTGTGTAAAGGAGCTGTTTCAATAAAGGGCACTATGGCCCATATTTATCAAGGTCTGTCGGACCTGTTCCGACAGTGCGGATCAGGTCCGACAGACCTCGCTGAATACGGCGAGCAATACGCTCTCCATATTCAGCATTGAACCAGCAGCTCACCAGAGCTGCTGGTGCAACGCCCCCCTTCTGCAGACTCGCGGCCAATGGGCCGCCAGCAGGGGGTGTCAATCAACCCAATCGTACTCGATCGGGTTGATTTCCGGTGACATCTGTCCGCCTGCTCAGAGCAGGCAGACAGGTTATGGAGCAGCGGTCTTTGTGACCGCTGCTTCATAACTGCTGTTTCTGGTGAGCCTGCAGGTTCGCCATAAACACGGGGCATCAAGCTCCATACGGAGTTTGATAAATATCCCCCTATGAGAAACATGCACATTTGATGACAGAGACTAAACTGGAAAGTTTTTTTAAAGGGTTATGAAATGCAAATTTTTTCTTTCATGATAAATGTAGCCACCAATCATCAAGCGCAACCCAGGGCACTGAACCAAAAATAGGAGGGGTCCTAAGCTTACAATTCCTGCATTTTTAAATAAAGATACCAAGAGAATGCCGAAAAATGTATAATAGGAGTAAATTATAAAGTTGCTTAAAATGGCATGCTCTATCTGAATCATGAAAGAAAAGAAAAAACTTGGGTTTCATATCCCTTTAAATGTATCTGACTCAAAATGCTTAATTTTGAGCTATCAGGTTTCACTGCACCTGCAGATATTTCAAGGTAGCAGCAGTAGAAGAGACACATAGGGTAGGCGGCACGTTTTCTATACTGCCTGATTGTCTAAGATTAGAAGAAACTGAACTTACAGTGAGGCAGCTGGAGGGAGATTGATTGGGAAGAAATAAATATGTTTATTATTTTATTAATGTGATTTCACTTGTGGCATTATTGTACATTAAAGGGATAGTAAACCACAACATTTTCTTTTATGATTCAGATAGAACATACAAATTTGCAATTTACTTCTATTATCAAATTTGCTTCATTCTCTTGTTATCCATTGCTGAAGGGACAGCATTGCACTACTGGCAAATAGCTGAACACATCTAGTTATCCAATCACAAGAGACAAATGTGTGCAGGCACCAATTAGCAGCAGCTTCCACTAGTGTATGATATGTGCGTATTCATTTTTTAACAAGGGATACTAAGAGAACGAAGCACATTTGAAAATAGAAGTGAATTTAAAAGTGTCTTAAATTACTTGCTCTATCTGAATCATGCAAGTTTAATTTTGACTTTTCTATCCCTTTAAATACATAAATGGTAAGCTCTATTAAAATGTAAGAAAGATTGGCTGATGTTATTGGCACTTTAAACACATAGAGGTAGATTTATCAACAGCCCCTATTGGTTGCATGCTTGCTCATTTGAACCTGCAACTCATTTCTTTGAAGCAGTATTTTAAAATGCTGATTCCTACTCCAACTTAGAGTTGTTGGATGAAAATAAACCGGCCTAATTTGAATGGGGTAATTGACAAGCCCTGCTCTCATGCAATTGGTTGTTTGAGAGCAGGGGGCACCACTGCATGAGCAGATGCTCATGTCATGCTAAAGATGGTGAAAGTATGTGCCCCACAATTTGTGATCTCAAGTGGACAGGTTAACTTGTGAACCTTGCCCATCTGATCAATGATAAATGTACCCTATCATTGATAGCAATGTGCCCCTGTAAAAGCTTGTGTGTTGTCAAATGCTTTGTCCTTTCTAATTTCAATAATAAGAAAAATTAACTAATATGAGACATTACCCCGGTATTTAGAAAATGTTTTTATTTATATATATATATATACTAGTGGTAAAGCCAATGTACACGGGCCATTTTCTGTAGTGCAACGGTCGCCTGCGCCCCGTCACGCTTGCTTCTCTCCTTCGCTGCATGTGCACGCCCGTGTACACGGGCCATTTTCTGTATATACATACAAGTATGTGTGTGTTAACCTGAGTACCTGCATGCTATTAAAGAGAACATACAGGGGTCTATTTATGTAGGTGCGGACAGACATGATCCGCTATATCGAATCATGTCCGCCGCACATTGATAAATACCAACAGCATACGCTGTCGGCATTTATCATTGTACCAGCAGTTCCGGTGAACTGCTGGTGCAATACCACCCCCTGCAGATTTGCGGCCAATCGGCTGCTAGCAGGGGGTGTCAATCAACCCGATCGTATTCGATCAGGCTGATTGCTGTCCGCCACCTCAGAGGTAGCGGACGAGTTAAGGAGCAGTGGTCTTAGGACCGCTGCTTCTTAGCTTCTGCTTCAGTCGGAACTGAAGTGGAGAGGGTCGGAAGCAGCATCTGCCGCTTCATAAATAGACCCCACAGTATATAAATTATTATTGAGGGTGAATAAGCTTTATTTATTATATTATTTTTTTATATCAATAGTTTGAGCTATTAAAATGTAAAAAACAAACAAACAAAAAAAACCCTCTATGGGTATGTAAGTATTTTTAGAGTAAAAATCTAAATAAAATGTATGCAGATTTGTAAATTCCATTTTAACCCTTATATTAGTTTTGCCACCTGTTGCAATCTGATATTATTATTTATTATTTATAAAATATTTTACCAGGAAGGATACATTGCGATTTCGCTCGTTTTCAAGTATGTCCTGGGACCACAAAACATTGCATTGATACAATAGGGTACAATAAAATACAAAAACAGTAATAATACACAATGTATGCAAAAATTTAACATAGAACAGGTACGAAATATATAATCAACCATGACAGGTGCATTCTGTTTTGAGATATGCAGAGAGGGATCTCTTAAAAAGGATATTAGGCATGAGGAAGGTTTGAAAGTGTGCGGGAGGTCATTCCATAACTGTGGCGCTCTGTAGGAAAAGGAGGATTGAGCTGCTTTCTTTTTGTATTGAGGCAAGCTAAATAATGTACTGGTACTGGATATACAGACAAATGAAAGAAAAACACAAACCTAATATAAACTTGTTACTTTAAAATAGTGAATGCACACATTTGAGAATTATTAGCACTATACTTTTTACATTACATAAGCAAATAAAAAATGTACACACAGAGTTATATTTGTTCTATTATGAATAAAATTGCTGTTTGACTAAAATAGGACAGTTTAAGGGACTTTTTTCCAGTTCATTCCTTCATGTTTTGGTGCAAATCCAGTACACCTGACAGCTTTAAGTGCATAAAGCAGTTGTTGTTTCACAAGAAATACAGTGTTGTTTTGGCTAAACAATTGGAGCTTCTGTCATGGAAAACAAGAACTGCTAAGAAATACAACAACTAGAATGAGTCACTAAAAATGCGTTTACCGTTTAATGTTGATACAAAAACACAATGATGGCAGAATGAAGTGGATTGAAATGAAAGATAGCCTTGTTAGGCATTGTGAATACAAAACACCATTGTTGTACATTGGCTTCATTAAGTCACTGGGTCAAGATGACATTGTTAAAATAAATATGCTTTATTCTGCCTTTCACTGTTGGAAGGACTATCTTTAAAGCGGAACTATCAAATACATTCTAATTATATATAGAACATATTCCAATTTGATAGAATTGCAGTGAAAACTGGTTTGCACAGGTTTCCAAACTTTATAACCTTTAAACTCATCAAAAGAGACAAGTAGAGTGTAATTAATAGTGCAGGGTATGTTATCTGGCTCTCACGCAAAACAAATACCAAGAGAATTGTGCAGCAACGAAAAATGTGTTTCAGACAAATCATTTGGAACGAATATTATGAAAACTTTGTTTTTCCAGAATATTTGTCTGCTGCACTATTCGGTATTCATTTGTTTAAAAAGAACGAATACTGAATATTCAGTAACATTTGCATTTGTTTTCATTTAAAACTAACGTAATAAGTAAATGTTCCTATACTACAGGTGATTTACCTATAGTATGCTGGGGGAGCCGCGCTAGTCCCGACCCTTCTTCATAGATCCTAGGGCCACGGTAATAGGAGGCTTAGCTCAGCAAGCTCTCTGTGAAACTAGAGCTGATCATTTGGAAGGGGAAGCCCCAATATACTTTCGCTACAGGCATTGGCTGAACTGCGGTCTTGTCGTCTATACTGCAAATAAGCGCTTAGTTCACAGTTTCATTTAATATTTGCTCAGTACCTTGATCTGATTGTGTTTATTCTTGTTCTGCTTTATAGTGTGTTAATTGTAATCTATGTTGGTTCCATTTAAGCCTTGCTTTACTAGTCTCTATTATTGCTGACTGTCATAGGTCGGTATTGATAAATCCCAGGTTCTCTATGTGTAGATTAGTGAGATCCGACAATCTTATTTTAATACATTTTGAGCCTTAGCAACCTGCTTCAATCCTGCACTATACTCTATTATTTGTTCCTGTATTTCTCCCATGTGTGGGATATTGTTTGATAGTTTGTACTTTTACAGCAGTGTATGTAGTTAGTACTTTGATAAGGCAGTTTCTATGAATAGGTAACCATATGCAACTGTTGCTCCTATCACTTATGCCAATGAATTTAGTGTGTTCATATAGGGAGTATGCAAACACCTAATTGTCTTTCTTGTAGCCAGGTTAATATGTCTGCTTTAGACAATTTGTTACAGATTGTAAACTGCTGTGCTAAAATCTCACCCAGATTTCTAAATAACTTAAGCTGTCATATTTCTATGTGACCACCTGTTTTCCATTACATAAATTAGTGCCTCTGTTTCTATTTAGTTTCTGTGTTATGGATCGTAGTTATAATTGATAAAACTAAGAAACACAGATGATTCTGTAACAGTAGGATGTCAATTTAAGCTATTTTCCTGCTCACCTCTTTTAAACTTGATGCAGGCAAAAATTCCTCATCTGTTTTTTTCTTAGTGTATACCTGATATTGATGTCTGACTACACTCTGGGTAATTTTGTACTGACTCCTACTGTTTCTTTTACTGTAGATGTATAATATTTGCTTGGTATCTTTATTTGAAAAGCAGGAATGTAAGCTTAGAAGCCGGCCCATTTTTTGTTCAGCATCTGGGTAGTGCTTGCTTATTTGTTGGCTAAATGTAGCCTTCAATCAGCAAGCGCTACCCAGTGTCCTGAACCAAAAATTGTCCGGCTCTTAAAGGGACACTGAACACAATTTTTTTTTCAGATAGAGCATGCAAATTTAAGTAACTTTCTAATTTACTCCTATTATCAATTTTTCTTCGTTCTCTTGCTATCTTTATTTGAAAAAGAAGGCATCTAAGCTTTATTTTTTGGTTCAGAACTCGGTAAACTGCACTTTTTTATTGATGGATGAATTTATCCACCAATCAGCAAGAACAACCCAAATTGTTCACCAGAAATGGGCCGGCATCTAAACTTACATTTTTGCATTTCAAATAAAGATACCAAGAGAATGAAGAAAATTTGATAATAGGAGTAAATTAGAAAGCTGCTTAAAATGTCATGCTCTATCTGAATCACGAAAGAAAAAAAATTGGGTTCAGTGTCCCTTTAACCCTTTGAGTGCTAATGATAGGTCTGAGCCGGCACACAGTTTCCCACTCTGGTGCAAATGACGGCTCAGAGCCATCACTAGCACTCTCACAACTTGAGGGAGATCTGGGGGCTCCCATCTGCTCCTACCCCGGCGTTCATGCCTGTAGAGTGACAGGCATCGCTGGGGCTTCCTGTTTTGCGTGGTGACGTCACGCGCAATAACGTGATGACGTCATCCCGCAACTTTATTTATACTTAATAATGTTAAGTATAGGAGCAGGGGGCATGCTGCTTAGAAGCCTGTATCTCAGGCATCTAAGCAGCTACAGACCCCCAAGACCCACCATTGGAAAGGTAATCGCCCAACCTTTCCAACAGTGTAAGTCTTGCTTAAAATTGCATGCTCTATCTGAATCATGAAAAAAAAAATTGGGTTTAATATCCCTTTAATAGGAAGTAATATATTTTTACAATTGGCTTAAGGCAAGTGTGCTATGTAGGAGTCTGTTTTTTTTCTTTTATTATTTCTATATTGTTTTGTAACTCTAGCACCAGTATTATCAAATACTGTACGTGTTGCCTGCCTTAAAAATTCCTTGATGGAAATGTTTTCTATCTATTAAAAAATCCGTGTGTGTGGTATGATGCATCACACATTCTTAACTGCATTGTTTTTAATTATGAGTAAATAAATACCTTGATTTTGTTAGATATCCAAGCTACTAAATTTGGTGTTTTCACAAGGTATAGTGAATTTAAAATGTATCTTTATTTTCTTTGATTTTATTCTTTTACTTTTTGAATCTCATGATTTTAAATTGGTGTGGCAGGGTGTGGCCTGAAATAAATGTGTTTTATTTTGTAGTAGTTATATAATGATATGTTACGGAGCAATGTGAAGTGCACTCACACACACTCTCACACATAAACACACACTCTCACACATACACACACACTCACACACTAACACACTCACACACAATCACACACTCACACACACACACTCTCTCACACACACACATACACACTCACACACACATACACACACACACACTCACACACTCACACACACATACAAACTCACACACTCAAACACACTAACACACACACGCACTCACACACTAACACACTCACACTTACACCCACTGACACCCACTCACACACACACACACACATACACACTCACACTCTCACACACACTCACATACACAGTCACACACACACTCATACACACACTCACACACACACACACTCACACACTTACACACACATACACATTTATACACACTCACACACACATATACACACTCACACTCAGACACAATCTCACACACACTCACACTCACACACTCTCACACACACACATACAGTATATTTGACTGGACTAGATGTTAGACAGTAGACAGTTAGACAGACTCTAATTATAAACTGGATACGCATCCCCTGACACAGGCAGCATTACCCAGAGCACAACGGGTACAAAATCTGCTAGTGATTACCTACAAATATAAACATATCTTGCAAAAGAAAGTAGGTGACACTCACTTAAAGTGAATGTAAAGTTTGAGGAATGAGTGCCCGGTTTTTAATAATCCTATTAAAAACAGGGGCACTTCCATTCATAAAACTTTAAATTACACTGCTTTTGTTAAAATACTTACCTTTTCTTTCTGCAAGCCGCTCCAGCGCTTCCTCCACCCGTTGCAAGCCTCTGCTGACATCAGAAATGACGATTCCGGCCATCCACCAATCACGGCGTTGCTTTAGGCAATGATCTCTCTGGGGGGGGGGGAGCCGTGATTGGAGGATCCCGGAATCGTCATTCCTGACGTAAGAAGAGGCTTGCCACGGGCTGGAGAAGTGCTGTAGCGGCTTGCAGAAAGAAAAGGTAGTAAACGTATTATTACTATTACTATTACTAATAGTTATATTGTAGCTAGCTTAGGTTTTATTTTTATTTCACAGGTAAGTTTGTATTTATTTTAACTAGGTAGACTAGTTAGTAAATAGTTATTAACTATTTACTAACTACCTAGTTAAAATAAATACAGTTACCTGTAAAATAAAACCTAACCTACCTTACACTAAAAAGTAACATTACAATAAAATGAAATAAATTAAATTAATAAAATACAATTTACTAAATTACAAACCCCCCCACTAAATTACGAAAAATAAAAACAAAATTATCAAAAATAAAAACGAATTACTCTAATTAATCTAATAGCCCTATCAAAATAAAAAAGCCCCACCAAAATAAAAAAAACCTAGCCTACACTAAACTGCCAATGGCCCTTAAGAGAGCCTTTTGCGGGGCATTGCCCCAAAGAAATCAGCTCTTTTACCTGTAAACACCCCCCAACAGTAAAACCCACCACCCACCCAACCAAACCCCCCAAATAAAAACCTATCTAAATAAACCTAAGAAAAACATTGCCCTGAAAAGGGCATTTGGATGGGCATTGCTCTTAAAGGGCATTTAGCTCTTTTACATTTGCGAAAACCCTAACCTAACAAAAACCCCACCCAAAAAAACCTTAAATAAACCTAACTCTAACCCCCAACGATTCACTTACAGTTATCGAAGTCCGGACATCCATCTTTATCCAGCCGGCGAAGTTCTCATCCAAGCGGAAAGAAGTCTTCATCCAAGCAGGCAGAAGTCTTCATCCAAGCGGGCAGAAGTCTTCATCCAGACGACATCTTCTATCTTCATTCATCCGGCGTGGAGCGGGTCCATCTTCAGGACATCCAGCGCAGAGCATCCTCTTTATACGGTCGTTGCTGGAAAATGAAGGTTCCCTTTAAGTGATGTCATCCAAGATGGCATCCCTTACATTCCTATTGGCTGAAAGATTTTTTGCAATCAGCCAATAGGATTGAACTTTCATCCTATTGGCTGATTGGAACAGCAAATAGAATGAAAGCTCAATCCTATTGTCTGATTGGATCAGCCAATAGGATGAAAGCTCAATTATTTTGGCTGATTGCAACAGACAATAGGATTTTCTATTGGCTGATAGAAATCATTCAACCAATAGGAATTTAAGGGACGCCATCTTGGATGACGTCACTTAAAGGGAACCTTCATTTTCCAGCAACGACCGTAAGAAGAGGATGCTCCACACCAGATGTCTTGAAGATGGACCCGCTCCGCGCTGGATGGATGAAGATAGAAGATGCCGCCTGGATGAAGACTTCTTTCCGCTTGGATGAGAACTTCGCTGGGTGGATGAAGATCGAAGAGGCCTCCTGGATGAAGACTTCTTGCCGCTTAGATGAGGACTTCGCTGGCTGGATGAGGATGGATGTCCGGACTTCGATAACTGTAAGTGGATTGTCGGGGTTAGTGTTAGGTTTTTTTAAGGATTTTTTTTCTTTTTAGGTTAGGGTTTTGGGCAATGTAAAATAGCTAAATGCCCTTTTAAGAGCAATGCCCATCCAAATGCCCTTTTCAGGGCAATGTTTAGCTTAGGTTTATTTAGATTGTTTTTTATTTGGGGGGGTTTGGTTGGGTGGGTGGTGGGTTTTACTGTTGGGGAGTGTTTGTATATTTTTTACAGGTAAAAGAGCTGATTTCTTTGGGGCAAAGCCCCACAAAAGGCCATTTTAAGGGCCATTGGCAGTTTAGTGTAGGCTAGGTTTTTTTTATTTGGGGGGGGGGCTTTTTTATTTTGATAAGGCTATTAGATTAGGAGTAATTTGTTTTTATTTTTGATAATTTTGTTATTTATTTTTTGTTATTTATTTTTTGTAAGTTACTTTATTTTATTTTAATGTTAGTTTTTAGTGTAAGGCAGGTTAGGTTTTATTTTACAGGTAACTTTGTATTTATTTTAACTAGGTAGCTAGTAAATAGTTAATAACTATTTACTAACTAGTCTACCTAGTTAAAATAAATACAAACTTACCTGTGAAATAAAAATAAAACCTAAGATAGCTACAATATAACTATTAGTATGTACAGGTAGCCCTCAGTTTACGCCTGGGTTAGGTTCCAGAAGGAATGGTTGTAAATCGAAACTGTTGTAAATTGAAACCCAGTTTATAATGTAAGTCAATGGGAAGTGAGGGAGTTAGTTTCCAGGCTCCTCTCAAAATTGTCATAAGTAAGACCTAATACATTATTTTTAAAGCTTTGAAACGAAGACTTTAAATGCTAAACAGCATTATAAACCTAATAAAATAATCACACAACACAGAATTTACTTGCATTTTTCTGCAAACAGTTCTTTCTATGCATTCCAATCTGGACTGATTTATAGACAGGAAGATCTTGTTCCTTTGAAATCTGCTCGATAGCTCAGGTCTAGTTAAACTGATTAATTTCAGCTTACTTGGCTTGCATATCTTTGCTGCAACACAAGCAGACAGCTCCACCTACTGGCTATTTTAATCAATGCACTGCTTCTCAATGCTTTTCAATAGCAGTTACATGACGGAAAAAAAAGTTGTTATTCTGAAACGGTGCAAATTGAACCATTGTAAACCGAGGGCCACCTGTATTTAGTTTTAAATAGGTATTATTTAGTTAAAAATTGTAAGGTTTATTTAGATTTATTTTAATTATATTTAAGTTAGGGGATGTTAGATTTGGGGTTAGATTTAGACTTAGGGTTACGTTAGGTTTAGGGGTTAATAACTTTAGTATAGTGGCGGCGACATTGGGGGTTGCAGATTAGGGGTTAATAACTTATGTAGGTGGTGGCGATGTTAGGGGCAGCAGATTAGGGGTTAATAACTGTATGTAGGTGACAGCGATATCGGGGGCTGCAGATTAGGGGGTTAATAACTGTAATGTAGGTGGCGGCGATGTTAGGGGCAGCAGATTAAGGGTGTTTAGACTCAGGGTTTATGTTATGATGTTAGGTTTAAACGTAAATTTTTCTTTTACCCATAGATATCAGTGGGGCTGCGTTACGGAGCTTTTGTTTCCGCGATCGCAGGTGTTAGGCTTTTTTTTGCTGGCTCTCCCCATTGATGTCTATGGGGAAATCGTGCACAAGCACATCAAAGCAGCGCTTGATTTTGGTGCGGTTTGGAGCTCAATGCCACCATATCGGCCGCACAAGCCTGCTTTTTTAAAAGTTGTAATAGCAGCGCTATAGGGAGGTGAAATAACGCCGCTTTTGTGGTGGTCGTTAATTTTCCTATAGCGCTCAAACCTTGTAATCTAACTGAATCTTAATAAACTGCTGCAAAGACAAAATCCAATCACATTTTATAAACAAAAGAGTTACCTGCACTCCACAAATGTATATTAAAAGGGGGGTTTAGTACCATATTTTGTACAAAGCACGTAAGCTCACCTACCCCATAGGTGAGTCCTTCACTAATACTTGACAATATTTCTTTTAAAGTCAGTTATACTGTTGCACTTCTGGTTTTCTCTGCTAACCGAAATTAAACATTTTTATTGAGAACAGGGTTGGGCTAATTTAACCAACACCTAATTATTTTTTAGGGGCATACAAGTGTGAAGCTTCTAAGTATTACTGGCAAAATGTTGCATTAGACAGAAAGATAGATAGATAGATTGATACATGATAGATATATAGATTATAGACAGTTAGATAAATAGAGATATAGATTATAGATAGATAGATTATATATATACTGTATATATATATATATATATAGATGCTAGACAGTTAGATTGATACATAGAGAGATAAATAATATATAGATGATAGATATACATATAAATGATAGATGGATAGATAGATAGATAGATAGATATATAATAGATAGAAAGATAGATAAATAGATATATAGACAGATGATATATGACATAGGTATAGATATATATAAATAGATGATACATAGATAGATGATAGATAGATGATAGATAGAAAGATAGATGATATATGACATAGGTATATATATATATATAAATAGATGATGATGATAGATAGATAGATAGATAGATAGATAGGTGACAGATAGATAGATAGATAGATAGATAGAAGGACAGATAGATAGATAATGATCCAGATGATCTAAAGCTCTCCGCTCTAGAGAGATTATCTAAGAAGTCTTGTCAGTACAGTGAGGTCCCTCAATAATTTGAGAACCAAATTTTAACTTGAGAACTGTTTATCTCGCTATCCACAGTTCTGCATGTCAAAGAGAGACACTTAAAAAACAAAATAATGCTCCAAAGAAGCCCAAAAGTGTGGGCAGATTTCTCTTCATGTTCACAAGTTTTTGATCATCCGCCCCAGGACAGAGAGAAAAAAAGATGAGTGTACCCAGTGATCTAAAACTCACCAGCATGGAGAGAAATCAAGCTAAATCTGCTGTTCAACAACTCTCTGAGCAATGAGCCTTCTTAGATTATGTCACCAAACAAGACAGAAGAGATGCTTTTGAAGCATTAAGGCCGAATGATAAAAACTTGCCAGCATGGAGAGAAATCACACACAATCTCTGGGGGTATTTTGTAAGCATTATATTGTACTTTATGTGTCTCTCCTTCACACCCAGAACCCTGAAAATATTTTACTTTCTAAAATTATTTGAGGGACCTCTTAATACTGATAAGACTTCTTAAAGGGACATCTAATCCAAAACAAACTTTCATTATTCAGATAGGGCATGTCAGTTTCCTATTTACATCTATAACCAATTTTGTTTTGCTCTCTTGTTATTCTTAGTTTAAAGCTAAATCTAGGAGGTTCATATGCTCATTTCTAAGCCCTTGAAGGCCGCCTCTTAACTCAGGGCATTTTGACAGTTTTTCACCTCTAGAGGGTGTTAGTTCATGTGTTTCATATAGATAAAACTGTGCTCATGCATGTGGAGCTCCTAGGAGCCAGCACTAATTGGCTAAAATAGAAGTCTGTCAAAAGAACTGCAGTCTGTAGATGCCTATATACAAGGTAATCACAGAAATAAAAAGTATATTAATATAACTGTGTTGGTTATGCAAAATAGAGAATGGGTGATAAAGGGATTATCTATCTTTTAAAACAATAAATATTCTGGTGCAGACGGTCCCTTTAAATATAAAGAAAAACAAATACTGTGCAGCACCTGTTGGCCAGTCACTGATGAAAAAACAATATCCTCCACAAAATCCCCCTATATGGCACACTCTCCTATCACTCCGCCCCCTGAAATTATCTCTCGTTGAGATTCACATCCACCACCAAGTAAAAAGGCGATAATATACACACCAAATCACACGCTGGTATAAGATAGTGTTGATCCTGGGGACCCACCTTGTAACATCAAGAGCTCAAAAATCCTCACCCGCGGCATCTGTGTGTGCTCCGGGCGGCGTTGAAGACGAGCGGTGAAGTGGATCCCTACAGCACGCCAGCGTGTGCACAGCCAAGTTCCAGGTGTGTGACGTCACGGTAGGGGGCGGGTAAGCTGGAAGGACTGGGGAGAGCCAACTGCTTCTGATTCCAAAGTGCCAGTATAGTGCGGGGGAAGTTTAGGGCTGCAAGAAAGTTGACATCCGTGTCTTATTCATATCCGATGAAAGTTTACAAATGAGGCAAGTGAGGCTCCGGATGTATGCAACGAAAAATGTCCTTTATTTAAAAGGTATGCATGGAAACACAGGTAAACAGCTTGAAAACCCTTGGGGGCAAAGGTAGAGTAGTGGTTTCCCACGTACCCTGACACTGACGCGTTTCGGCTGTTGCCGTAGTCGTAGCTTAAGGGCTAAAGCATTCACTTCAATATAAACATAAAAGTCACCTGTGATTGGTTAAATATGCTACTTGACTAAATCACACCTCCACCAATGAACTTCTGTGTCTGCCCATTTTCGGATGTCAGCACATTCACACTATAACATAAAATAAGTTTCAAAATATATAAAGCATTACTACCATATACATAAATGGAAAACAACACTTATATGACTTCCAAAATTGTAAATGGACAAAGTCCAATCTAGAATAATTTGCATATAATCCATAATGTCAATATATCCATATGTATCATGTGTGGTATGTAAGGGATAGAGGTTTCAAATTCTATTATCTAATAAGTTTGTCCAAACTTCATTATTTGATATATGAACATTAGAAGGGCTATAGGAATATGATTATATATGCTAGAGTAGGAACTAAAGGGAGGGAGTGGACAATAAAGTTAAGATACTCATTTCTCTGAATACACAGGCTAACACCAGAAGTTAATCAGATCAAATTCTGGATTAAAACCTGTAGGCACCCTAGTGTTCAACCTGAGTATCCAGAAAACCTCCCTCTTTAAAAGCAAGGTTTCTCTATCCCCTCCCCTATTGTTAGTATTCACAACCTCAATGATGGTCCAAGAAAGCGTCTTGGGATCCTTATCATGTTTGACTCTGAAGTGACTCACTAATGGGGTATTTAATTTGCCAGTCTTGATATCATTTATGTATTCCCTTATCCTAGTCCTGACTTGTCGGGTCGTTTGACCTGTATACTGAATGTCACATGAGTCACAGTTCAGCAAATAAATTGCATAGGTGGATCTGCAGTTGAAAAGTGCTCTATGCGCAAATGTTTCACCAGTGTATGCGCTTCTGAACATATTGCCCAATCTTGCATGTCCACTGCTTTATATATTTTGAAGCTTATTTTATGTTATAGTGTGAATGTGCTGACATCCGAAAATGGGCAGACACAGAAGTTCATTGGTGGAGGTGTAATTTAGTCACGTAGCATATGTTTTAACCAATCACAGGTGACTTTTATGTTTATATTGAAGTGAATGCTTTAGCCCTTCAGCTACGACTACGGCAACAGCCGAAATGCATCAGCGTCAGGGTACGTGGGAATCCACTACTCCATCTTTGCCCCCAAGGGTTTTCAAGCTGTTTACCCGTGTTTCCATGCATACCTTTTAAATAAAGGACGTTTTTTTGTTGCATACATCCGGTGCCTCACTTGCCTCATTTGTCCCTTTAAATAATCTCACCAGAACATAGAGCTTTAAATCATTAGGCCCCAGGTGTAAATAAAATCTTCCAGAGAAATGTAGGCTTTCACTTTTTTTTCCACAATTTTTAAAAAGTTTCCAATTTACTTTGATTAAGAAATTTGCTTTTTTTCCCCCCATGGTATTCTTTAACCCCTTGAGTGCTAATGACGGCCCTGAGCCGTCACAGAGTTTCCCCCTCTGGTGCTAATGACGGCTCAGAGCCATCACTAGCACTTTCCCACCTTGAGGGAGATCTGGGGTCTCCCACCTGCTCCTACCCCGGAGATCGGGCCTGCATAGGCATCACCGGGGCTTCACGTTATGCTCGGTGACGTCACCCGCAATGATGTGATGATGTCACTGCGCAACTTGATTTAACATTAACAATGTTAAGTATAGGAGCAGGGGGCATGCTGCTTAGAAACCTGTATCTCAGGCATCTAAGCAGCTACAGACCCCCAAGACCCACCGTTGGTGTAAGTCTTGGGGATCTGAAATAAAAAAAAAAGTTAAAAAAATATTTTTCAAAATATAAAATAAAAAAACCCTTTAAAAAACCTTAGCACCCAGGTGGGAAAGTGCTTAGCATTCAAAGGGTTAAAGTCATACCTGGGTAGGTGTCGGGAGCACCACATGGCAGGAAATAGTGCAGTCATCTAGTGATCTTGCAAATGGGTAAAATTCTTGCAAAACTGCTGCCATAAAGTTCTCTAGACACATGCACGCCCCTGAGCTTAGGTCCCTGCTTTTCAACAAAAGATACCAAGAGAATGAAGAAAATTGAGTAATAGAAGTAAATGAGACAGCTGTATAAAATTGAATACTCTATTCATGAAATCATCATGTTCTTTTCACATCCTTTACTGCTGTAAGAATGCTATATTTGAAAGCAAAATAAACTAATGTTCTGTTTAAAACATTTGCTGAATGTATGGTTGAAAGTGTTTCATGTCTTTCAGTCTCGAAATGGAGAGTAAACATTTTTTTTTTTCATACAAAAAATGTAGAATCAATTTATTTAAATGAATGCACATTTAATAGCGAGTGTTATTTTTAAGGTACATGACAAACCTATGCTGAGTGGCTTGGGGATACAAGTCCATTATAAAGATATTTTCTTTGATTTTGATGGTTTATATGGATGTTTATTTTATGGTGATGTTCTTTATGGTGATGTTCGTAAATTAAGATTATTTATTACTAAAAATTGTTGCACTTTTCCGATTTAATGTGCAGAGTTTTAGACTTTATTCATGCATTATGCATTAGAAGAAAAGTGTCTATATTCATGAGAACATATTTAGTTTTTTTTTCGTGTATACATTTATTAACATACTGTATTCACTGTATTCTTTTAATGGCGTCATCTGAAACCCGTCAGCCACTGTTTAACCAAAACACCACAACAGACATCAATCGACTGTTGCATTTTCTACCCATGCTGAGATTTTTCTATCACTCTAAAGAATGAAAGCAACAACTATATCATATTTACTAAACAGCTTATGTCATAGAGTACATTCATTTTATTGCAGTAAGACATTGGGGCCGATTTATGAAAGTGCGAGCGGATATGATACAATGTAGCATATCATGTCCGTGCACATCGATAAATGCAGACAGCATACACTGTCAGCATTTATCATTGCACCAGCAGTTCTTGTGAACTGCTTGTGCAATGCCACCCCCTGCAGTTTCGCAGCCAATCGGCCGCTAGCAGGGGGTGTCAATCACCGCAATTGTATAGGATCGGGCGGATTGATTTCCGCAGCCTCAGAGCAGGCGGACAAGTTATGGAGCAACGGTCTTTAGACCGCTGCTTCATAAATGCTGTTTACGGCAAGCCTTAAGGCTCGCGTGGAAACAGGGATATCAAGCTCCATTCAGAGCTTCATAATTCGGCCCCAAAGAGGTTAATATGAAAATACTAGTTGGTAGCTGTCTGAGCGTACAGACCACAATAATAGGCACAGAAACTAGCATATTCAAGTATTTATTTTAGAGGACTCCAGCTTACCTTGAATAAGCAACAGATTAGTTAAAGAGACAGTAACATCAAAATAAAACTTTCAGGATAGAACATGCCCTTTTAAACAACTTTCAAATTTATATTTATTATGTAATTTGCTTTATTCTTTTGTATCCTTTGTTGAAGAGCATACATAGGTAGGCTTATGAACAGCAATGTACTGCTGCTGATTGGTGGCTGCACATTTATGCCATTTGTCATTTGCTTACCCAACTGTGTTCAGCTAGCTCATTCTACTATATTGGTTCTCCTTCAACAAAGGATACGAAGATAATGAAGCAAATCTGATAATAAAAGTTAATGAAAGATATTTAAAATTGTATGCTCTAAATTAATTATAAAAAAAAAATGTAGGTTTCATATCCCTTAAAAACAAAGAAGCCCAAAGTTTCACACGTATGCTAACGATAAGATCTCAAAATAAAATGAGTTTATAATTATATTATAGACATTATAATTTCAAAAGACAACAACACTTTTTTCTTTTATTTCATGATTCAAATATAGCAAATGAGTCTAAACAACTTTCCAATGTATTTCTATTATCTACTTTGCTCCATTCTCTTGGTATCCTTTATTGAAGGTGGATCAATGCACTACTGGTAGCTAGCTAAACACATCTTTAAAGGGACACAAAACCCACATTTTTTCATGATTTAGAAAGAGCATGCAATTTTAAACTACTTTCTAATTTACTTTTATTATCCAATGTGTTTTATTCTCTTGATATTCTTTGCTGAAAAGCATATCTAGATATGCTCAGTAGCTGCTGATTGGTTGCTGCACTTAGAAGCCTCGTGTGATTGGCTCACCTATGTGCATTGCTTTTTTTTTAACTAAGGATATCTAAAAAATGAAGCAAAATTAATAATAGAAGTAAATTGTAATGTTGTTTACATTTATATTCTCTATCTGAATCATGAAAGAAATTTTTTGGGTTTAGTGTCCCTTTAAGCCAATGACAAGAGGTATATTTGTGCAACCGCCAATCAGTAACTAGCTCCCAGCTCCTGAGCCTACCTAGGTATTCTTTTCAACAAAGCATACCAAGCAAATTCGATAATAGAAATAAATTGGAAAGCTATTTAAAATTGTATGCTCTATCTGAATTGTGAATGAACATTTTTGGGTTTCATGTCCCTTTAATGTCCCTTTAATAATTAAGCAATCATATCTTGACCAAATAAAAGCTGGCTGGCTCATATTATGAGTTGAAAGTAAACTGTTTTCGCTTACAAGCTAACCCGACGAGCACAAAAAGACGAACTTAGAATATCACGTGCAAGTTCACGTATTCCCCCATAGAAGTCAATAGAGTAAAAAAAAAATATTTTGATGTGTTTTGCAAAACTTTTTTTTATTGAAGGTTGAAGACGGAAACATACAGGTAATTGAAGGTTGAAGACGGAAACATACCGGTACCATACATAAGCAGGATCAGGATATGTTACAGGCAGTATGGTCTATGATAATCAGTTGACATACATGCAAAAAATTACCGAAAATACATCCGATACAAGGAAAAATGAATCACAACAATCTAGCCAACTATCCAAGCAAAAACATAAAATATCAAACTCAAACCTTCATTTTCCTGCCTCCTTGGGACAGTTGAGGTCACTTTTGGACACCCAAGATTGTAACAATTAGTAATAGTAGGAGCTCATGGATATACGGCCACTTTTGGGCCATAGAACACTGATAAAACATAACAACTAGAAAAATAGCATAGACTAACAGCCTAGATAAAGGCGCACATAAAAGAGATATTGCCAAATATGACTGTTTATTGTTGCGATGACATATACTGTATGCACGGTTCCTAAATTAGAAACAGACCTCAATTTCCCTTAATGTGATTATGATAACTATCCCCAATTTATCAGGCAGTATAGTGTATATAATTCCCCTGATTATGGTCATTGGCCTCTCATGGATCATCCAAAGTAAAAATTAAATAATAATGGGGTTAATTAGGGAAAAGGACAAAAAGGTTTAATAAATATGATAGCAATAATGTCAAGAAGGGGTATTTGGCATATGTGGATGTAGCTTAGCGGTTGTCAGATATAACTGTTAGTAGGTCACGCACCACCACTTTTGAAAAGAGGTCACTATTGGTCCTTACAGATTATAGGGAGCACCCTAGGCAGGTAGTAGCCCAAATTGTTCTATTAAGGTATGTAATGAAGCCATAGGTGGCTTAATTATGAAGGAAAGACAGGAACATGTTTTTATAATCATTAGCTATACAAGAAGGATAGACGCTGATATTATAACTGACTAATGAAATATATAGAGAGACTTTGGGGGGTAGTTATCAAGCCGTCTACTTTTCTGGTTTCGCCGGCCCAATACGCCCGCCTAAGCTCGCCTACCTTCGCCGCTGCGGACCTGAAAAAATACGCCTAAGTTATCAAATAAAGCTGTCAAAAAGCCGCGGGGCGATGAGCAGCGGACTGTGACAGTTATCACTCATCCGATCTCGCTGCCCTTCGGCTTTTTCCCAGCTTTATTGCTAGCCTGTCACTAAGCACTCACACTAAACTACACTGTTCTACCCCCTATACCGGCGCCCCCGGAGCCTCCCGCAACTCAATAAAGTTACTAACCCCTAAACCGCCGCTCCTAGACCCCGCCGCAAGTCTTATAAATGTATTAACCCCTAAACCGCCGCTCCTAGACCCCGCCGCAAGTCTTATAAATGTATTAACCCCTAAACCGCCGCTCCTAGACCCCGCCGCAAGTCTTATAAATGTATTAACCCCTAAACCACCGCTCCCGGACACCGCTGCCACCTACAGTATACCTAGTAACCCCTATCCTGCCCCCCACTACACCGCCGCCACTGTAATAAAATTATTAACCCCTAAACCTAAGTCTAACCCTAACGCCCCCCTAACTTAAATATTAATTAAATAAATCTAAATAAATTAACTCTTATTAACTAAATGAATCCTATTTAAAACTAAATACTTACCTTTAAAATAAACCCTAATATAGCTACAATATAAATAATAATTATATTCTAGCTATCTTAGGATTTATTTTTATTTTACAGGTACCTTTCAATTTATTTTAACCAGGTACAATAGCTATTAAATAGTTATTAACTATTTAATAGCTTACCTAGCTAAAATAAAGAGAAATGTACCTGTAAACTAAAAACTAACCTAAGTTACAATTACACCTAACACTACACTATACTTTAATAAATTATTCCTATTTAAAACTAAATACTTACCTGTAAAATAAACCCTAAGATAGCTACAATATAATTAATAATTATATTATAGCTATCTTAGGATTTATATTTATTTTACAGGTATCTTTGTATTTCTTTTAGCTAGTTAGAATAGTTATTAAATAGTTATTAACTATTTAATAACTACCTAGCTAAAAGAAATACAAAATTACCTGTAAAATAAATCCTAACCTAAGTTACAATTAAACCTAATACTACACTATCATTAAATTAATTAAATAAACTACCTACAAATAACTACAATTAAATACAATTACATAAACTAACTAAAGTACAAAAAATAAAAAAAGCTAAGTTACAAAAAATAAAAAAATAAGTTACAAACATGTTAAAAATATTACAACAATTTTAAGCTACTTACACCTAATCTAAGCCCCCTAATAAAATAACAAACCCCCCCAAAATAAAAAAATGCCCTACCCTATTCTAAATTAAATAAATTTCAAAGCTCTTTTACCTTACCAGCCCTTAAATGGGCCATTTGTGGGGGCATGCCCCACAGAAAACAGCTCTTTTGCCTGTAAAAGAAAAATACAACCCCCCCAACATTAAAACCCACCACCCACATACCCCTAATCTAACCCAAACCCCCCTTACAAAAACCTAACACTAATCCCCTGAAGATCATCCTACCTTGAGTCGTCTTCACTCAGCCGAGCCACCGATGGAACTGAAGAGGACATCCGGAGCGGAAGAAGTTAATCCTCCAAGCGGCGCTGAAGAAATCTTCCATCCATTGAAGTCATCATCCAGGCGGCGCTGAAGAAAAGTCTTCGATCCGGCCGATGTCATCTTCAAAGAGGCGCTGAAGAGGTCTTCTATCCGGGCGAAGTCATCTTCCAAGCCGGGTCTTGAATCTTCCTTCCGCCGACGCGGAACCACCTTCTTCACCGACGAATGACGGCTCCTTTAAGGGACGTCATCCAAGATGGCGTCCCCTCAATTCTGATTGGCTGATAGGATTCTATCAGCCAATCGGAATTAAGGTAGGAAAATCTGATTGGCTGATGGAATCAGCCAATCAGATTCAAGTTCAATCCGATTGGCTGATCCAATCAGCCAATCAGATTGAGCTCGCAATCTATTGGCTGATCGGAACAGCCAATAGAATGCGAGCTCAATCTGATTGGCTGATTCCATCAGCCAATCAGATTTTTCCTACCTTAATTCCGATTGGCTGATAGAATCCTATCAGCCAATCGGAATTGAGGGGACGCCATCTTGGATGACGTCCCTTAAAGGAGCCGTCATTCGTCGTAGTCCGTCGGATCGAAGACTTTTCTTCAGCGCCGCCTGGATGATGACTTCATCAGATGGAAGATTTCTTCAGCGCCGCTTGGAGGATTAACTTCTTCCGCTCCGGATGTCCTCTTCAGTTCCATCGGTGGCTCGGCTGAGTGAAGACGACTCAAGGTAGGATGATCTTCAGGGGATTAGTGTTAGGTTTTTGTAAGGGGGGTTTGGGTTAGATTAGGGGTATGTGGGTGGTGGGTTTTAATGTTGGGGGGGGTTGTATTTTTCTTTTACAGGCAAAAGAGCTGTTTTCTTTGGGGCATGCCCCCACAAATGGCCCTTTTAAGGGCTGGTAAGGTAAAAGAGCTTTGAAATTTATTTAATTTAGAATAGGGTAGGGCATTTTTTTATTTTGGGGGGGTTTGTTATTTTATTAGGGGGCTTAGATTAGGTGTAAGTAGCTTAAAATTGTTGTAATATTTTTAACATGTTTGTAACTTATTTTTTTATTTTTTGTAACTTAGCTTTTTTTATTTTTTGTACTTTAGTTAATGTAATTGTATTTAATTGTAGTTATTTGTAGGTAGTTTATTTAATTAATTTAATGATAGTGTAGTATTAGGTTTAATTGTAACTTAGGTTAGGATTTATTTTACAGGTAATTTTGTATTTCTTTTAGCTAGGTAGTTATTAAATAGTTATTAACTATTTAATAACTATTCTAACTAGCTAAAAGAAATACAAAGATACCTGTAAAATAAATATAAATCCTAAGATAGCTATAATATAATTATTAATTATATTGTAGCTATCTTAGGGTTTATTTTACAGGTAAGTATTTAGTTTTAAATAGGAATAATTTATTAAAGTATAGTGTAGTGTTAGGTGTAATTGTAACTTAGGTTAGTTTTTAGTTTACAGGTACATTTCTCTTTATTTTAGCTAGGTAAGCTATTAAATAGTTAATAACTATTTAATAGCTATTGTACCTGGTTAAAATAAATTGAAAGGTACCTGTAAAATAAAAATAAATCCTAAGATAGCTAGAATATAATTATTATTTATATTGTAGCTATATTAGGGTTTATTTTAAAGGTAAGTATTTAGTTTTAAATAGGATTCATTTAGTTAATAAGAGTTAATTTATTTAGATTTATTTAATTAATATTTAAGTTAGGGGGGCGTTAGGGTTAGGGTTAGACTTAGGTTTAGGGGTTAATAATTTTATTACAGTGGCGGCGGCATAGTGGGGGGCAGGATAGGGGTTAATAAATTTATTATAGGTGGCGACGGTGTAGGGGGGGCAGATTAGGGGTTAATAAAATTATTATAGGTGGCGACGGTGTAGGGGGGGCAGGATAGGGGTTAATACATTTAATATAGGTTGCGGTGGGCTCCGGGAGCGGCGGTTTAGGGGTTAATATGTATAGAGTAGCTTGCGGTGGGCTCCGGGAGCGGCGGTTTAAGGGGTAATAACTTTATTTAGTTGCGGCGGTGTAGGGGGGACAGATTAGTGGTGTTTAGACTCGGGGTACATGTTAGGGTGTTAGGTGTAGACAGCTCCCATAGAAATCAATGGGATGTCTGTCAGCAGCGAACTTGTACTTTCGCTATGGTCAGACTCCCATTGATTCCTATGGGATCCGCCGCCTCCAGGGGTGGCGGATTGAAAACCAGGTACACTGGGCCGTAAAAGTGCCGAGCGTACCTGCTAGTTTTTTGATAACTAGCAAAAGTAGTGAGAATGTGTGCGGAACATCTGAAGTGACGTAAGAATCGATCTGTGTCGGACTGAGTCCGGCGGATCGATGCTTACGTCACAAAATTCTACT
Source organism: Bombina bombina (assembly GCF_027579735.1). NCBI lineage: Eukaryota > Metazoa > Chordata > Amphibia > Anura > Bombinatoridae > Bombina > Bombina bombina. The sequence goes on along the minus strand of NC_069503.1, from coordinate 420,504,007 downwards.
TTTGCCGGTCTCGAGCCTTTGATAACTAAGGCGAATCAGCCTCGCCACAAATACGCTGCAGAATTCAAGCGTATTTGAGGTTGACGGCTTGATAACTAGGCCCCATTGCCTTGTCTATTAATTGTACTATGGAAATGTCAATGTTTGAACCAGCCAGGTACTGAAATAGATATGTATCTCTAAGTCTATTAGCCACATGAGTAAGGGGGATCCTATTACTGGTACTGGTGTACAGATTAAGTAAAGAACTATTGCTAGGATATTCCATAATAGCCTGCCCAGCACAACAAGCAAGTGTACAGACTGTCATGAGATGCAGGACATATGCAGGACACAGCAATGATGATACAACTCTATTTTATTACAGAGCATGGAAACATACATCTAGTCAGGTTGATTTCACTAACTAACTGCGACACAGACTACCGGACCTAAGCCCCGCCCCCAAACTAGTGACATCACTTCCTGCTCTCATCACATCTTCCCCCTTTTCAAAGGGCGAAGCATACATTTAAATATAACAAATAACAGGGTATACAAAGAGCATAGAACAACATTTTTGAACAGTATATTAGCAAATTGGTTACAGAAAAATGAACAACATTAATTACATCCTGACTTGGACATCGGGGTAGACTACCCTAGTCCACAGTGACCATGGGATTATTCTGCCCATACTTCCGGTCACTGTTCTAGCTAAAGTCAGTCCCTATATCGGGCCGGAAGTTTCACCACTCTTCCGCTTGATGTAACTTTGCTTGAACTGTCCTCTGATACAGAAGGAGGTGAATAAGAGTCCGCTGGAGGCAAAGACATATCCCCGCTGTGATCTTGCTGAGGGGAAGGCACCTCTCTTAGAACAGGGGATCCCACCGGCGGTGGTACTGAGGCATCCAGTTCCAGACTCTCTGGTACAGGCTGAAGATGTCTTCGGTTACGGCGTGTAACCGTCCCTCCATCAGTAGCCCTTTTTGGCCTCTTCATCCCTCCTACGGACTTCGTCCCGAGGATCAGAGCCAGTCGGCTTGAAGACACCCACTGAGGGTAAAGTGGTGCGAATCTGGCGTCCTAGCATCAGCTGTGCCGGGCTAAACCCGGTGGCTTGAATGGGGGTCGCCCTGTATGACAAGAGGGCTAGGTACGTCTCAGATTGCTTTAAAATGAACTTTGTTGTTTGAACTGCCCTTTCAGCCATTCCATTGGCCTGCGGGTAATGTGGACTTGACGTGGAATGTATAAAGTCATATTCCCTGCTGAAAGCACTGAACTCTGTAGAAGCGAACTGCATGCCATTATCACTCACCAGCTCCATCGGAATGCCCCACCGGGTGAACAAGCTCTTCAGATGAATGATAACGGCTTGACTTGTGATATCATTCAAAGGTGCAATTTCCAAATACCTGGAAGAGTAGTCGATCACAACAAGGAACTTTTTCCCATGCAGTTCACACAAATCAGCAGCTATTTTCTGCCACGGCCCCGCAGGCAGCGGAGTAGAAATCAAGGGCTCCCTTCTCTGAGTAGGCCGGCGTTCCCAGCAAAAGGCACATTTAGACACGTGATTTGCAATGTCGGAGCTGATCCCAGGCCACCACACAGCTGTAGCTGCCCTTTCTCTGCACTTTGTAATGCCTAAGTGACCATCATGAATCCTGTTTAACATCTCCTTCCTCATGCTGACAGGGATAACGATGTGGTCTTGGAACAGCACCAACCCCTCCAGCTCTGTGAGCTGCGACCTCTCTGACTGGTAAGAACTTAAAGACATCCAGGCTGCCTGGCTCTCGGGGCAGCCTTCTTTTATGTACTTTATAACCTCTTGCAGATCTGTGTCCAAGTATGTCTCTTTCTTTATTTCTTCCAGTTTTCTTGAAGAAATGGACTTTGAGGCCAGAACCCAATCAACATACACTTTCATATCAGATTCGGATGAGGATTCTTCAGCAGCAGACAGCGGGAGCCTGGATAGTGTATCTGCCACAACCAGTTGTTTCCCCGGCACATGCACTGCCTGAACATTGAACCTGAGTAGTCTCATTAAAAGTCTCTGGCATCTTAAGGGTGTTTTGTCAATATCATAAGAGTTGATTAGAGGGACTAGTGGTTTATGGTCAGTCTCCAGACTAAATTTCTCTAAACCCACTAGATAACGCTGAAAGCGCTCACAGGCCCAAACTGCAGCCATGCACTCTTTCACAATTTGAGCGTATTTTGACTCAGCAGCCGTCAGTGTGCGGGAACAGTAGGCGATGGGCTGTAGTTTATTTTCATTTAACTGCAGGAGAGCAGCCCCCAACCCATAACTGCTTGCATCAGCACTAACCACAGTCTTTTTAGAAGGGTCGTAGAACCCCAGCACTGGGGCAGACCCCAGCAGGAACTTGACCTGCATAAAAGATTTTTCTTGTGAAGGTCCCCAGACCCAGGCAACGCCTTTCTTTAGCAACTCTGTGATAGGGTGTAGAACTGTTGATAAATCTGGAAGAAAGTTGCCCACATAATTTACAAGGCCCAATATCTGTCTCATCTCATGTACATCAGAAGGACTTTTCATCTGTTCAATAGCATGAATTTTCTCGGGGTCTGGTTTGATGCCATCCCCATTAATAATATGCCCAAAGTAACATAATTCAGATTTCCTAAAATGACATTTTTCTTTATTTAACTTCAGCCCAGACTCTATCATAGCCTGCAGCACACAACTTAAACGCTGATCATGCTCCTCCACTGTAGACCCATAGACTAGAATGTCGTCCATGACGACTGCCGTGCCCACGTGGTCACTCAGGAGAGAACTCATTTCCCTTTGAAAGATTTCAGGAGCAGAGGATATCCCAAAGGGGAGTCTGCAGAAGCAAAACCGACCTACCGGTGTGATAAAGGTAGTCAGTTTGCGGCACTTTGGATCTAAGGGGATCTGCCAAAAGCTGCTAGAAGCGTCCAATGTAGAAAAGAACTTCGCCCCAGCCAACTTTGGAGCTATATCTTCTAATGTCGGCAGCACAAATCTCTCTCCCTTCACTGCCTCATTCAACCTTTTCAGGTCCACACAGATGCGCACCTTTCCGTTTTTCTTTGCAACAGGAACAATGGAGGCACACCAATCAGTCGCTTCAACAACCTCTTCAATAACCCCCATAGACTTCATGCGCATAAGCTCCTTCTCCATTTGAGGTATGAGCGGGAACGGAATTCTACAGGGAGTAGAAATACTGTATGGGACTGCGTCACTTTTAAGTGCTATACGGACTGGCTTGCAATTCAGTAGGCCCAATTCGCCAAACATATCTTCGGAGATCTCATTCACTCTGGCCACGAGGCCCAAGTCACAGGCTGCTTTTCTGCTCAATAAATTGCTAACACACTGACCTCGAATCACATGCACCCACATGGTGAATTTCCTTTGCTTGTACTCACAGCTGGCAAGAAATTTCCCCGCACAATCAATGCGGCCACCAGGACTATGGACATTTGTAGTAACCTTCGCCAGCTGGGGCTGTCGAGGCAGTTTCATAAATGCAGCGAGAGACATTACAGTGATATCTGCTCCTGTATCAATCTTAAAATCAACTTTGGCTTCCATTACAGTAAAAGTAACCTTCCAATCTTCCTCTGAGCTTGGCCGTTCCACAACAGACCCCACAAAAGACACTTCCTGACCCTCCTGGTCACTGTCCACCTGCATCTCCTTAATGTATTCAGTTTTATACGCCACTTCAAAATGGCCCATTCTGTTACATTTTCTGCATCTTTTATCTCTGGCCGGGCATATAACACTCTGATCATGGGCACGGTAGCATCATGTGCATCGGGCATGCTGCGCCCATCCACTTCTAGGTCTATCTATTATTTTAGATCTACCGCTCACACTGTGCCTTTCACTAGCAGCTTTTTCACCAGTTCACTCTGGCGAGCCATCCTAATAGCCCCATCTAATGTTAAATCAGGCTCTAACTGCAGCTTCAGTGAGACTTCAGCATCCGCAATTCCAATAACTATTCTGTCTCTGATGTGCTCTTCTTTAGCAACACCAAACTCACAGAATTCAGCTAGTTCATACAGGCTGCGCACAAATGACTCCACAGATTCTCCCACACGCTGATTACGTTTGTGAAAACAAGCTCTCTCATGAATCACATTTCTTTTGGGCACAAAGTGGGCACTGAGTTTATCCATAACTATATGAATAACTAAAAAGTATACTAGGGAGCGCTCGAACAAGAGCTAAAGAGTATAATCAAATGAAACCAGTGTAAAATTGTATATTATAACTCTAAATACACAATATCAAGATGCTAGAAAAAACCTATATCACACAAGCGCAGAAGATAAACCACAAAAGTGGACATAGGAATAATCCACAAAGGTGGATAAATAGGAAAAATAAGAAAAATAATAATGATAAATAACGTGGCCAAAGTTAATATTATTTGCCAAAAATAATATTATCCTTTCTTTGGCCACATTATTTATCATTATTATTTTTCTTATTTTTCCTATTTATCCACCTTTGTGGATTATTCCTATATCCACTTTTGTGGTTTATCTTCTGCGCTTGTGTGATATAGGTTTTTTCTAGCATCTTGATATTGTGTATTTAGAGTTATAATATACAATTTTACACTGGTTTCATTTGATTATACTCTTTAGCTCTTGTTCGAGCGCTCCCTAGTATACTTTTTAGTTATTCATTGGTTTTTTATTATAGGCCTTTAGAGGGTGTCCTGTCTTCTAGTTGGAGTTTGAGTATTTATATTTATTGGCGCTTGTCACTATAACCTTTAATTCTATTATCCATAACTATATCAAAGTTAAATTCTTCCCCTTCTTGGAAAGTAAAAGCATTGAACACTGGCTCCACATCTATCCCCATAGAGTATAAAAGAGAAGTAACTTGTACTTCACCACTCTCCTTGTCCAGCTTGGAAGCAATCCTGAAGCGCTGAAACAGCTGATGCCATGTGGGCCAAGCTGCAGGCTGAGAGAAGTCAAAAGGCTCAGGTGGGGTAAACTTTGACATCGTCATCGATCAGGAACAGAAGCGCAGGCAAGAACTTCTGACACCATGTCATGAGATGCAGGACATATGCAGGACACAGCAATAATGATACAACTATATTTTATTACAGAGCATGGAAACATACATCTAGTCAGGTTGATTTCACTAACTAACTGTGACACAGACTACCAGACCTAAGCCCCGCCCCCAAACTAGTGACATCACTTCCTGCTCTCATCACACAGACAACATTACGTCTGTGAGGTGGACAGAGAGTAGTAGCCATAATATTATAGCTGGGTAAGAGGCCATGCAAACAGGTATCTGTGTGTCAATTAGCTGTAGGAACTGGCTTATTAGATAAGTACATAAGTATTTTAGTTTTTTTGTTTTTTTTGTTTTAGTCTACCAGCTACCCAAGTAATAAGAACAATAGCATTATTCCTAGACAAGATATCAATTGATGATTATTTTTTTATGGCAAAAAGGTTGATATTTTTAGTTGTGTAGATGGGGTAAGCTGCAACATTATACCTAGGCACTAGGATATATGGATATGCAAGACATTCTGTGTATTACAATGTTGCTTCATAAAACTGAAAGTCACATATTATTTAGGTCACCCATAGCATATACTACAATGATACAAATAACACACAGAATTCCCTACTATTGTCTCCTAATAGACTGCGATAAAATAAAATGATGAGGGGATGGTTCATGCTATTTCTGCTATTTCTGATTTAACATTGTATATACACATACTGGGCTAGGGGGTATTTCAAAGGGGAATATCTGGCATAAAGCTGTATAGCCTCACAATCAGAGGGTGAATTGTCAGACTAGTATCCCAGTCAGGTAGAAGCCTCCCGAAGGTCCTCTGTATATTAGATTATTTACCCCACTCCAGTCTGAAAGTATTTATTGGCTTCTGCATGGGGAATGTAGAAAGAGCTCAACATATGCCATTGATGGCTGAACCAGAAAGAGTCAGTGGCGCAGAGCATTTCAGCTTTTGTATGTGCCCTCAAAACATTACTTGTGGTCCCAGGGACATAGTACTTTGACAGGGGCAGTATGTAATGGCTCTCTGTGAGGGCTCCTAGGTTGCAAGTTCATACAGAGGAATTCTGTGGCTCCAGAGGGGCAACATTAAAAAATTGCAAGAAATTGCATGGGCGATACAGTTCTCCAACTGGTCATCTCCATACATGAATGGCTGATGTGCTCCGGTGGGGCTCCCGTGAATCAGTGGGTAGGTGATCAATGTAGGATGCCGTTGGTAGAAAGTGTAATTCAAGTATCCTGATGTGGCGGTCGGTGAGGCCGCTGTTCCACTGGTTCCAGTCTCCAGCTCAGGATTAATCTCACATGGATCTTCAGTGCGGGTCGTTTCTGCTAGGTGCTATGCACGGGAGCCTCTCTATCTCGCTCTGGCTCCGGGCCTCACAAGCCCCTTCCATGCCGTTGTTGGTGATCTCTGAGTTAAGGGAGAGGTCCTGGGATTCCAGAGTGCCGCCACCACCTTGAAGTCCCTCTGTGGGATGAAGACTTCTGCCTGCTTGGATGAAGACTTCTGCCGGCTTCTATGAGGACTTCTGCCCGCTTGGATGAAGACTTCTGCCGCCTGGATGAGGATGGATGTCCAGTCTTCTAAAAATGTAAGTGGATCGTCGGGGGTTAGTGTTAGTTTTTTTTTTTTTTAAGGGTTTATTGGGTGGGTTTTGGGCAATGTAAAAGAGCTAAATGCCCTTTTAAGGGCCATGCCCATCCAAATGCCCTTTTCAGGGCAATGGTTAGCTTAGGTTTATTTAGATAGGTTTTTATTTGGGGGGTTTGGTTGTGTGGGTGGTGGGTTTTACTGTTGGGGGTTGTTTGTATTTCTTTTTACAGGTAAAAGAGCTGATTTCTTTGGGGCAATGCACCACAAAAAGGACCTTTTAAGGGCTATTGGCAGTTTAGTGTAGACTAGGGGTTTTTTTATTTTGGGGGGGGGGCTTTTTTTATTTTAATATGGCTATTAGATTAGGAGTAATTTGTTTTTATTTTTGATAATGTCATTTTTTATTTTGTGTAATTTAGTATTTTTTTTTGTAATTTAGATAATTGTATTTTCTTAATTTAATTTATTTTATTTTATTGTAATGTTAGGTTTTAGTGTAAGGCAGGTTAGGTTTTATTTTACAGGTAACTTTGTATTTATTTTAGCTAGGTAGCTTGTAAATGGCTAATAACTATTTACTAACTAGTCTACCTAGTTAAAATAAATACAAACTTACCTGTTAAATAAAAATAAAATCTAAGATAGCTACAATATAACTATTAGTTTTTAGTGTAAGGCAGGTTAGGTTTTATTTTACAGGTAACTTTGTATTTATTTTAGCTAGGTAGCTTGTAAATGGCTAATAACTATTTACTAACTAGTCTACCTAGTTAAAATAAATACAAACTTACCTGTTAAATAAAAATAAAATCTAAGATAGCTACAATATAACTATTAGTTTTTAGTGTAAGGCAGGTTAGGTTTTATTTTACAGGTAACTTTGTATTTATTTTAGCTAGGTAGCTTGTAAATGGCTAATAACTATTTACTAACTAGTCTACCTAGTTAAAATAAATACAAACTTACCTGTTAAATAAAAATAAAATCTAAGATAGCTACAATATAACTATTAGTTTTTAGTGTAAGGCAGGTTAGGTTTTATTTTACAGGTAACTTTGTATTTATTTTAGCTAGGTAGCTTGTAAATGGCTAATAACTATTTACTAACTAGTCTACCTAGTTAAAATAAATACAAACTTACCTGTTAAATAAAAATAAAATCTAAGATAGCTACAATATAACTATTAGTTTTTAGTGTAAGGCAGGTTAGGTTTTATTTTACAGGTAACTTTGTATTTATTTTAGCTAGGTAGCTTGTAAATGGCTAATAACTATTTACTAACTAGTCTACCTAGTTAAAATAAATACAAACTTAACTGTTAAATAAAAATAAAATCTAAGATAGCTACAATATAACTATTAGTTATATTGTAGCTAGCTTAGTTTTTTTTTACAGGTAAGTATTTAGTTTTTATTAGGAATTATTTAGGTAATAATTGAAAGTTCAATTTTGATTTATTATAATTATATTTAAGTTAGGGGGGTTAGGGTTAGATTTAGGCTTAGGGTTACGTTAGGGTTATGCTTAGGGTTACCTTAGGGTTAGGGTTAGATTTAGGGTTTAATATATTTATTTAGTGTTAGTGATGTTGGAGGCCAGAGGTTTAGGGGTTAATAACTTTAGTATAGTGGCGGCTACGTTGGGGGTGGCAGATTAGAGGTTAATAACTAATGTACAACTGCGATGTTAAGGGCAGCAGATTAGGGGTTAATAAGTGTATTTAGGTTGCAGCGATGTTAGGGGCAGCAGATTAGGGGTTAATAACATTATGTAGGTTGCAGCGATGTCTGGGTGGCAGATTTGGGGTGTTTAGACGTGGTTTCTATGTTAGGGTGTTAGATTTAAACATAACTTTTTCTTTTCCCATAGACATCAATGGGGTCGCTTTACGGAGCTTTTTTTCCCGCGATCGCAGGTGTTAGGCTTTTTTTTGCCGGCTGTCCCCATTGATGTCTATGGGGAAATCGTGCACAAGCACGTCAAAACACTGCTTGTATTTGGGTGAGGTATGGAGCTCAACGCCACCATATCGCCCGCACAAGCTGGGTTTTCCAAAACCTGTAATTGCAGCGCTATAGGGAGGTGAAATACCACCGCTTTTGTGGCGGTCCTTAATTTCCCTATAGCGCTCAAAACTCGTAATCTAGCTGTTTGTTATTTTTTGTAATGGTAGTTTTTATTTTTTTTATTTTAGTGTTTATCATTTTTTGTAATTGTAGTTTTAATTTTTTTGTAATGTTAGGTTTTGTTATTTTTAGAAATTTTAGGTTTTTTTTGTATCATTTTTGTTTTCAAACAAGTAATGTTTTTTTAGTTTAAGCTTAGGTTTTATTTTTATTTCACAGGTAAGTTTGCATTTATTTTCACTAGGTAGTTACTAAATAGTAATAATGTAACTAGCTTAGGTTTTATTTTTATTTCACAGGTAAGTTTGTATTTATTTTTAAATACGTAGTAGTTAGTTAATAATTGTAACTTTACTTTAGGTGTATTTTAATTATGTTAAAGCTAGGGATGTTAGGTTTAATAGTTTAATTTAGCTAGTTGCGATGTGGGGGGGCAGTGGTTTAAAGGTTAATACTTGTATTTAGTGTTTGTGATGTGGGAGGCGGCTGTTTAGAGGTTAATAGGTTTAGTTAGTGTTTGCGATGTGGGGGGGGGGGGTGGTTTAGAGGTTAAAAGCTTTATTTAGGCCTAGATTTAGAGTTGGGCGGTAGCCGTCAAAACCAGCGTTAGAGGCTCCTAACGCTGGTTTTTACCGCCCTCTGGTATTTGGAGTCAGTCATTAAAGGGTCTAACGACTTTTCCATACGGCAGATCCCCTTACGTCAATTGCGTATCCTATCTTTTCAATGGGATCTTTCTAACTCCGGTATTTAGAGTTGTGGCTGAAGTGAGGGACTGAAGGATCGGATTGAACTTGATTCTGATTGGCTGATTCCATCAGCCAATCAGAATTTTCCTACCTTAATTCGAGGGACGCCATCTTGGATGACGTCCCTTAAAGGAACCGTCATTCTTCAGTTGGATGTCGTCGGAAGAAGATTGATCCGCGCTGGAGGTCTTCACGATGGAGCTTGGATCAAGATGGTTGCCGGTCTGGATCGCCTCTTCTTCCCGGATAGGATGAAGACTTTGGAGCCTCTTCTGGACCTCTTCAGCCTCAGGATTATGGATCGCCAGCCCCCGCTTGGGTTGGATGAAGATTTTGGAGCCAGGACCGATCGGTGATACCCGGTGAGGTGAAGATAAGGTAGGAAGATCTTCAGGGGCTTAGTGTTAGGTTTATTTAAGGGGGGTTTGGGTTAGATTAGGGGTATGTGGGTGGTGGGTTGTAATGTTGGGGGGGTATTGTATGTGTTTTTTTTACAGGCAAAAGAGCTGAATTATTTGGGGCATGCCCCGCAAAGGGCCCTTTTCAGGGCTGGTAAGGTAAAAGAGCTTTGAACTTTTTTAATTTAGAATAGGGTAGGGCATTTTTTTATTTTGGGGGTCTTTGTTATTTTATTAGGGGGCTTAGAGTAGGTGTAATTAGTTTAAAATTGTTGTAATATTTTTCTAATGTTTGTAAATATTTTATTATTTTTTGTAACTTAGTTCTTTTTTATTTTTTGTGCTTTAGTTAGTTTATTTAATTGTAGTTATTTGTAGGTATTGTATGTAATTAATGTATTGATAGTGTAGTGTTAGGTTTAATTGTAGATAATTGTAGGTAGTTTATTTAATTTATTTATTGATAGTGTAGTGTTAGGTTTAATTGTAACTTAGGTTAGGATTTATTTTACAGGTAATTTTGTAATTATTTTAACTATTTTAGCTATTAAATAGTTCTTAACTATTTAATAGCTATTGTACCTGGTTAAAATAAATACAAAGTTACCTGTAAAATAAATATAAATCCTAAAATAGCTATAATATAATTATAATTTATATTGTAGCTATATTAGGGTTTATTTTACAGGAAAGTATTTAGCTTTAAATAGGAATAATTTATTTAATAAGAGTTAATTTATTTAGTTAGATTTAAATTATATTTAATTTAGGGGGGGTGTTAGGGTTAAAGTTAGACTTAGCTTTAGGGGTTAATACATTTATTAGAGTAGCGGTGAGCTCCTGTCGGCAGATTAGGGGTTAATACTTTAAGTTAGGTGTCGGCAATGTTAGGGAGGGCAGATTAGGGGTTAATACTATTTATTATAGGGTTATTGAGGCGGGAGTGAGGCGGATTAGGGGTTAATACATTTATTATAGTAGCGCTCAGGTCCGGTCGGCAGATTAGGGGTTAATAAGTGTAGTTAGGTGGAGGCGACGTTGGGGGCGGCAGATTAGGGGTTAATAAATATAATATAGGGGTCGGCGATGTTAGGGCAGCAGATTAGGGGTACATAGGGATAATGTAGGTGGCGGGGGTGTACGGAGCGGCAGATTAGGGGTTAAAAATAATATGTAGGGGTCAGCGATAGCGGGGGCGGCAGATTAGGGGTTAATAATTGTAAGGCTAGGGGTGTTTAGACTCGGGTGCATGTTAGGGTGTTAGGTGCAGACGTAGGAAGTGTTTCCACATAGAAAACAATGGGGCTGCGTTAGGAGCTGAACGCGGCTTTTTTGCAGGTGTTAGGTTTTTTTTCAGCTCAAACTGCCCCATTGTTTTCTATGGGGGAATCGTGCATGAGCACGTTTTTGAAGCTGGCCGCGTTCGTAAGCACCACTGGTATCGAGAGTTGAAGTTGCGGTAAATATGCTATACGCTCCTTTTTTGGAGCCTAACGCAGCCATTCTGTGAACTCTAAATACCAGCGGTATTTAAAAGGTGCGGCCAGAAAAAAGCCAGCGTAGCTAATGCACCCCTTTGGCCGCAGAACTCTAAATCTAGGCGTTAGTGATGGCGATGTGGGGGTATGGTGGTTTAGTGGTTAATAGGTTTAGTTAGTGTTGGCGATGTGGGGGGACGGCGGTTTAGAGGTTAATAGGTTTATTTAGTTTTGGCGTTGTGAGGGGACGGGGGTTTAGAGGTTAATAGGTTTTTATTTAGTTTTGGGGGGACGGCGGTTTAGTTAATTCCATTTCGGCATATTCCTTATGTTAATTTAAATCGTTTTTCGGATCCATTCTTCATATTCATTATTCTACCATCCGAAAAACTTAACATAACTAATTTATCAAAACAAAATTATTTTTTTTAACTAATAAAAACTTAGCAAAACAAATTTTTACAATCTCCAGATATGTGGAACTGCAATGGGACGAAGTTCGCCCCTTCCTATCCCAACCTCTTTTTGGGGTGATGGGAGGCTAACCATATCTATGGGGAAGGGAACAAACAAGAAAACAAGAAGTGAACCCCTTCAGACACAAGATCATTTGCTACAATGATTATATTTATTATTTATAGGGCAAGGAAATGAAAGTTCTGCTATTGAGTTTGTGAGGGGGCTTAATGATAACAACATATGTATCAGCTTTACATCACAGTGTATTAGTGAAATAATACTTTTTCTGCATATTAAATTATTGGGTATTCCTAATAGAACTATTTCAACTAAGGTGTATTGAAAACCCCTAAGATAAAACTCTACTGCACGCAAGAAGTTGCCACCCATGTAGAGTGTTCCGGGCAGTTGCAAAACGACAGTTTATAAGGTAAAGAAGTATTGTTCAGATGAAACACTATAAAAGGCACTCAGATCTACTTGCTGGATGGCTAGTAGAAAGAGGCTATGCCAGGCATATTGTCTCAGAAGCTAGAAAAGCTGTAGACGAAATGGATATACAAAAAGTGATGAAATGTTAAGGGTCTGGTAAGAACCGGGTGTTTTTGAGCTTCTCGAGCTTACGACTAGTATTACGAGTTGAAAGTAAACATGATCACTTGAGGGCAACCGCGTCCTCAGAGTTCTGGTTAACTGTTTTGCGAAACAAAAACATATCACAAAGAAAATCCAACATATATCACATCTTTAAACAATATACTCATAATAACACCATCTATTAAAAATTATTTTACAAAAATATTGCGCACAAAAGTAATAAGGTCTCAGGTGCTAGAAAAAAAAGCATGAAAAGGCTTTAACATTAAGATACATACATATACATGTCTAAAGATGTATATGTATGTGTACAGGTGGCCCTCGGTTTACGACGGTTCAATTTGCGCCGTTTCAGAATAACGCCCTTTTTTCAGTAATGTGACTGCTATTGAAAAGCATTGACTGCTATTTAAAGCATTAGCACATGCATACATTAAAATAGTCAGTAGGTGGAGCTTGTGTTGCAGCAAACACATGCAAAGAAAAGCAAGCCAGACGTGATCAATGGATCAGCTTTCAAAGGAACAAGATCTAGCCGCAAGTTCCCTTTGATGTAGACTCAATGCAGAGAACTGTTTGCAGAAAAAGGCAAGTAAAAAACGCTTTTGTTTATTAAACTTGTTTGATGATGATACAGTCTGTTGTGTGATTAAACACAGGCAGGCTGAAATTAATTAGTGTATAACCAGACCTGAGCAATGGAGCCATTTCTAAAGGAAAAAGATCTAGCAGCCACTTTCCTTAGCTGCAGAAAAATGCAAGTTAAAAAAATGTTTTTCTTCATTAAACTTAGTTTGATGATGATACAGTCTGTGTTTGTATGATAATTTTATTAGGTGCGGTTTAGCAAATGTTTTTGTTTATTAAACTTAGTTTGATGATGATACAATCTATTTTATTAGGTTAATAATGCTGTTTCGCATTTAAAGTCTTCATTTCAAAGCTTTAACAATAATGTATTAGGTGTTATGTCAATTTTGAGAGGGGCCTGGAACCTAACTCCCTCACTTCCCATTGACTTACATTATAAACTGGGTTTCAATTTACAACGGTTTCGATTTACAACCATTCCTTATGGAACCTAACCCCGGCGTAAACTTAGGGCTACCTGTATATATACATATATATATATATATTGTATGTATTCATATGTATATATGTATCTATATGTGTATATATGAGTTTCTTACACCTCTCTACTAGAATTTTGGCCACTCTTCTTTCGCCAACTGCTCCAGGTCTCTCAGATTGGAAGAGTTCCTTTTCCCAACTGCTGTTTTGAGATCTCTTCACAGATGCTCTATGGGATTGAGATCTGGGGTCCGAATGATCAAAGTGCGAGCGGACATGATCCGCTGTAGTTTGTTTGTGCAATGCCTCCCCCTGCAGATAGCAGGGGATGTCAATCAACCCAATTCAATCCGGCTGATTGCGGTCCACCGCCTCAGAGACGGCAGACGAGTTAAGGAGCAGCAGTCTTAAGACCGCTGCTTTTAACTCCTGTATCTATCAAGCCTGAAGGCTTGCGCGGAAACAGATGCATTGGGGGTGATTGATGACTTGATAAATCGCCCCCCCTCGACTCATTGCTGGCCAGTTCAGTACGGAGACAGAGACCCAACTTTCTGACACTGGGCCCTACATTGCACCACAGAATTCTTTGGTAAAACGTGTTTTTAAAAGAAAACGGCTTTTTTACATTTATTTTTTTACCCGCTGCAAGTTTACACTGTACTGAACGTGTTGAATTCTTATACTGCGGTCACACTGTATCAAACGTACAATATATTTGGTGCAGTACAACCACAGTATTAGAAGCAAACAAAAGTAACATGTTTGGTACATGTCCCCTATACACTAATAAAATCTGCATTCACTGGCGATGAGCTCAAATATTCAGCCTGGCTATGATTACGTCGCAAAGCCAAAACGCGTAAGCCTGTGGTGCTACGCTCTCTTACACTTTGTTTTTTTTGTGAAGCTGTTTTAACATTTTGGAATAAAATTGAAGTTTTTTACAAAGCTTATCCTCCTCCTGTTCTTTACTTCTACTTCACCAGCTGGATTGCTCGTTGCACATAGATCACTACTGCGAGCCTGTACCTGCTCCACTCTTCACCTTAGTCCAGTAATTCTGTCGTCATTGGCGCAGGAGTTCCTGTATACAAGTCGACCGCTTGCCGAGAGGGTGAGGGACGCCGATATAATCGGTTGTGGATCCAAGTGATCAAATAGAGTGAGTCCCTGCACCCTGGTAAGGTGACTTTTTGATATTCAAAAGGGATTTCAGAAATACTAGATAAAAAGGATTGTTAATAAATATTGGTTCATGTTGAGAGAATGTCATCCAGGTGTACAATCATTTTCTAATGGCCCTATGTCTGCTTATAGGAAAAGCTCTAGTATTAATGATAGATTGGTGAGGGCTGATATAGGCAGCAAAAAGTTGAAACAGAGCTATATCACTGAAAAAAATCTGGGTTGTTACCCTTGTTTAGGCTGTGCGAATTGCAACAACATGGTAAAGGGTTCTACCTTTGTACATCCACACACAGGCAAAGTGTACAAGATTAATGCTTTTTTAACATGTAACTCTTGTTATGTGATTTATCTTATTAAGTGCCCATGTGGGTGGATCTACATTGGTGAGACTACCCAGAGGGTAAGGGATAGGATTATTCAGCATAAATCAAATATAAGATGTAAAGATCTAAATGCCCCAGTCTCTAATCATTTTCTATCTAAAGGCCACACAATAGCTCAATTGAAGTTTCAAATCATAGACCATGTTCCTATTCCTCGTAGAGGTGGGAATAGAGAGTTAATCTTAAAGAAAAGAGAATCTATGTGGATCTATAAGTTAGATTGTATGTTCCCAAAGGGTATAAATCGTGAATTAGATCTTAATATTTTTCTCTAAATTTTTCTCTAAATTGTTTTTTGAATTCTTTTAGATTACACTGCCCCTAAATATGAACACTGTGAAGAAGAAATCCTTTCCTCCGGATATGTAACTATTCTATAAGATGTTTCTCTGTAAAAAAGGTTTTTGTAAAAAAATTCTGTGAAAAAATGTTATTGTAGACTTTATTGCATATATGTAGCACTGTTAGACTTTTTTTTTTTTAAGAAAAGTATATTGTATGTTATTTTATATACTGACCACTAGGTGGCATTTATACTTAAAAACTAAATTTTGACACTGGTTAATGTTATAATTAGCAACACCTGTGGTATAAGGTATTTAAGAGAGGTGTGCAGTATGCTAAGGTCATATGATTAAGGGCATTTGAGCCCGAAACGTCATGTATTTTCGTGTCTTGGTACAATAAAATTTATAATTCTGTACAAGTGGAGGTGCTGCTTGAACTTTCTGTATATACTGATTCGTTTGGAGCTTTGGCAGGAGCTCCTCAGGCTTGCACTCCCATCACCAGTGCTGGAAGATACTATTTTGCTTTAATAAATGTTCTCACACATATTAAGACTGATTCCTTTTGGCACTTGGCTGGTATTTTTCTCATTTAAACGTATCACAATCAGTAACATCCTGTTGGACTGTAATAAGGAATCAATTATTTACCAAGTTTTGGAGCCAATATTTATTTACTGCCCTTTGTAGCTGTGCAAACATAAAAAGCCTATGATATTATGAAACAAAGACAGTGGTTATGCCTGTGCAGCAACCCTATCTTACAAATAATACTGAAATTCTTCAGTTACAATAACATTGTTTACAGTCCTTACCTCTATTATTCAAACAACATGCTGAGTTTGTTTCTATTTTAATTCCCTAACCAGATATGTCCCCAGAAACAGAATTAGAAGTGGTTCAACCACTTTTATTTATTTTCTTTTTTATGTAGCAAAATATTAACTGTAGCAGTAAGGTCAAATACATTTATAATGTAATCTCATTGCAGCTGTCTCACGGCAGGTGAATTAAATCTATTTTCAACCGTTTTGGCAAAGAACCGACAAAACATTACTTAATAATTTAGGAAGTAAAAAGTTTAAGACTTCAAGGTGCTCTTGTGTACATAAAACAGCAGTATAGTACGTTCGCTGTCTTAAATTAAGAAAGGTAAACAGTGACATTGCTTCAAGTTTGGCCACTTAAACCATTAATGGCACCACTTTAAATTCTGAAGACCTTGAATACTTTTGAAATGTGCCTAAGAACATTAAAACGCTGGAAAATGTTAGTTGTGCAGAAACATGTTAGTTTTAATATCAGTTAAATTAGGTGTAACTTACTATACACACAGATAGAAAGAAAGATAGATATATAGATAAATAGTACAAAAAGGTTTTAACGTTTCATTGCTGTTATTTCCTATGCATGAAGAGTCTACCTTGGTGTACACTCAAAAATTATTAACTGGGTAGAGTGTATCAATGATATTGGCAAAAGGCTCCAGAGGAAAGTGTGTCTGTTTGAACAGTGTACACACATTTGTAACAGTTGATGATCTCACGGATAGCAGAGATCGTGGCTTTCTTCCTACCTATCAAACCGTAGCCTTCTCTGGGGCCTCCTCTGCCCCATCACCACTTTCTGTCAGAGTACCGCAAGGCTCTGTCCTTGGTCCCCTTCTCTTCTCAATCTATACATCATCACTAGGCTCCCTAATTAAGTCCCACGGTTTCCAATATCATTTGTATGCCGATGACACCCAAATCTACTTCTCTGCACCAGACCTATCTCCTTCCTTGCTAACCCATGTCACTAACTGTCTTTCTCACATCTCTTCCTGGATGTCCTCCCACTACCTCAAGCTAAATATCTCCAAAACTGAGCTCCTCATTTTCCCCCCTTCTTCCAAAATCTCCACCCCCAATATCTCTATAACTGTTGACAACTCCATCATTACCCCTACCCCGCATGCCCGATGTCTCTGGGTCACATTTGACTCCGATCTTTCCTTCACTCCTCACATTCAGTCCTTGGCTAAAGCCTGCTGCTTCCACCTTAAAAACATCTCCAAAATTAGACACTTCCTTACACAAGACACAACTAAGATTTTAATCCACTCTCTCATTCTTTCCCGCCTTGATTACTGCAACTCTGTCCTCTCTGGTCTCCCCACCTGCCGCCTAGCTCCCTTACAATCCATACTGAATGCCTCTGCCAGACTCATCTTCCTTACATGTCGCTCTTCATCTGCTGCTCCTCTCTGCCAATCCCTTCACTGGCTTCCTCTTGCCTCTAGGATCAAACACAAAATTCTCACTCTGACATACAAAGCCCTCAACTGCACTGCTCCCCCCTATATCTCAGACCTTGTCTCCAGATACTCTCCCTCCCATCCCCTTCGCTCTGCTCATGACCTCCTACTCTCCTCCTCTCTGGTTACCTCATCGCACTCCCATTTACAGGACTTCTCCAGACTGGCTCCCATCTTGTGGAACTCTCTGCCTCGCCCCACAAGACTCTCCCCTAGTTTTGAAAGCTTCAAGCGCTCCCTAAAGACTCTGCTGTTCAAGGATGCATACAACCTATGCTAACCTTACTTTATACCAGTTCCACTCCTCCATTGCTATCCCCTGAACCCCATTAGCATGTAAGCCTAAGAGCCCAGCTGTTTGTAGATCACCTTCTTAAGAGTGGATTACAACAGTGCAACTCTTGGCAGGGATCTCTACCCACTTTATCCCTTAATTGTTTTATACTCCCCTTTGTTTATAGCGCTGCGGAATCTGTTGGCGCTCTACAAATAACCGATAATAATAATAATAATAATACAAACAAGTAAAAAATAAGTTTATGTCTTCATAGGTATAATCTAATGTATATGTAATCATTTTCTTTAACAGATGTAAAGTTCAAGCTTTCTATGTAACTACGTAATTATCTTTCACCTAGATTACAAGTTTTGCGCTATAAAAGGTGTGAAATGAACACAACAAAAGTTGCGTTATTTCAACCCCCATATCGCTTCCACTACAAGTTTTTAAAAAGCCGCCTTGTGCGTGCGATATGGTGGCGATAAGCTCCATACCGCAAAAAATCCAAGCGATGCTTTGACGTGCTTGTTCCCACTTTCCCCATAGATATCAATATGGAGAGCGTGTTAGAAAAAAACCTAACACCTGAAGCTGTTCAAATCAGCCAATAGGATGAGAGCTACTGAAATCCTATTGGCTGATTTGAGCAGCCAATAGGATTTCAGTAGCTCTCGCCCTTGCATTGAAGATTCAGTGTACGGCGGTGACCGTATGAAGAGGACGCTCTGCACTGGATGTCTTAAAGGATGGACCCACTCTGCGCCGCCAGGGTGAAGATAGAAGATGCCGCCAGGATGAAGATAGAAGATGCCATCTGGATGAAGATAGAAGACACCGCCTGGATGGATGAAAACCTCGCCGCCTGGATGAAGACTTCGCTGTCTGGATGAAGACTTTGCCATCTGGATGTCCGGACTTCAGAAACTGTAAGTGGAACGTTGGGGTGTTAGTGTTAGGTATTTAAAAAAATTCTCTTTTTTTAGATTAAGGTTTGGGAGTTCTTAAAAGAGCTAAATGCCCTTTTCAGGGCAATGGAAAACAGCTGAATGCCCTTTTAAGGGCAATGCCCATACAAATGTTTTTTATTAGAGTTAGGTTTTTTATTTTGGGGGGTTGGTTGGGTGGTGGGTTTTATAAAAAAAAAGGTTTTCATAATTAATAATAAAAAAAAGTTATCTGGTTTTGTGCATGAGAACTTGCCTGACCACGCCCCCCCAAGGTAGCCCCCCACCCCTCTCCCTCCACCGGCGCGGCCATCATAGCGATGAGAATCTGCAATCCATCATCCATGTTGCGCAATGGAGAGTCAGTGAGCCGTTCAGCTGCTCTCCATTGATTGCACAACATGGATGCTTAATAGGGTTACTAGCTCACTATGAGCTAGCGCCACCCAGTGGTATCTAATGCGGCCCATACCATGCTCCAATAGAGGCGGGTCTCCAAAACGCCTCTATGATGGAGCTAAACTGACAGCCAATCAGCGCTGTCTCTCTTGTCTGGGGAGGCGTGCCAGGTGTGCACTGAGTCGGACTGATACACTGGCGGGAACCAATTCTAATGGAGGGAGCTGCTGCCGACTCTCATGTGTGGCTGAGTGTCATTGCGAGTGAGAGTTACAGCAGGAGAGAGCCTGATGGTGCTCGTTGCGGTGCGGAGCTCCCCAGGACTGAGGAGGAGTCAGGACTGAGTCAGGTGAAGAAGAGCAGAGGAGCTGATCAGCCTGAGCCTGCCCATGCCCAACCACAGTGAGACTGTGCCTAGTAGAAGTGCCAGCAACCAGAGTCAGACCACACAACAAGTGGCACTGCACTGACTCACTGCCAGTCTGCCCAGGACAGCTGGAGGATGCCTCAGGCCGGTAAGCTAACTGTATGTCACAGTGTCTGGACTGGAGCTCTTTATCAAGCTCAGTTATATGGTCCTTTGGCTAATACTGTTTTTAACTAGATTCTTATACTAAAAAATAGTTTTATTGTTTTTTTTATTATAATGCAGTACATGTTTCTTAATGTTAAAACTTTTAGAATATTTTGGGAACTATCTGGTATGAGTTTGTCCCACTCTATTTAGCTTGCATTTTTCTGTTCAATGGCACTTGATGGCTTCTCACTGTGCTGTTAGCCCCTCCCACCTTGCAGGGAGCTGGGCAGAATGGAAGAGCTACACATTTATATGAGTCTATTTCAAGGATTATTCCTCTGTAGTGCAGCTCTGATTGCCATTAGCACTTGTAGGGATGCAGTCTGTAGTGTACCCACGGTGAGCCCTCTGGATACACAAATACTGTGCAGTATTCTCTGCGTTGCTGTAGTACTGTACCTTACAGCACTTACTGCCAGTGCCAGCCCACATTAAATTGCTTATAAAATCTGAATTATGTTAAGAAGTGTACTACACATATATTTTTACAAATTTAGGTTTGACTACATTCCTTTTTTGCAATCACAATTTTCATGTTTATGATTTTTGTTTGTAGAAAATGTTTTTATATATATATATATATATATATATATATATATATATATATATATATATATATATTTATATATACAGATATCTAGAAAGACAAGCGCACAAAAACACTTCTCATAGTGCAAATCAGTTTCATTAAAACAAAACAAATACATATAAATTAACCTTCCCCTAGGGTATTCCCTACTCACAAAACAAGACCTCAATCATATGAGGTAAGGAAGGGCAGATGGATATAAAAGTGTCCCCACTTGCTCCACAATCGGTAGCACCAAAAGTTCTTGTGCACGATGCTGCTCCGGTTTACTTAAAAAAAAAACGTCAACCAATCTTTGAAATCTTTAGTTCCCGGCTGGTGTATACAGATCCAACCCTGCTACAGTATTATAGCAATGCTAAGAGGGTCCGTACATCCACGGCACACAAACTCAGCGTGTGAGTCGCAAATGACGTAAGGTGGGCGTGGCCTTATGCGTTTCACGGATCTCGTCCGCTTCATCTTTGTAGAAAATGTTTTATATATATATATATATATATGAAATAAAGTAAAGAACTTTAAGCAGTCAACCATAAGTGTATCAAAAAACTTAGTGCTTTATTCCAGAAAAAAACAACAGGACAAGCAGTAAAAATTTCAGAACATAGTCTTCCGGCTCTACAAAGTTATCGATTGGTTTGCAGGAGACCACGTGACGTGCGACATAGCAGTCACATGATACCGGAAGTGATTAGCTCTCAGATGTGAACGCCGAGACGGCATTGTCCTGCGGAGATAGGAGCTTCTACTACTTTTTTCCACGGCTGCTTGTCGCTTCCTGGGTGAGTGTACCGGTGTCAGTCCTCACGCTCTGCCCAAGGGCCTAGAGAGGAGCTGCTCCGGTCTTTTCCTGCACGTATCCACTGAACTTTGCTGACTACGCTGCATCCCTTTCTGCAATTGGGACATTACAAGCCTTCTTATTAACTACACCTGATTAAAGACTTAGGTCACTTTTCTACATATGCTCATGGGACTGACCATTTAAGTACGATGGGACTTGTGCTTTTAGGCTTAAGCCTGCATATTTGTGTCCTTTGATTACATGTGACCTATGTGGCTGCTATTGTTTAATACAATTGTCTTAGATACTCAATATATATCTCTGCTCAATATCCTTAATTCATATATATATATATATATATAAATATATATATATATATATATATATATATATATATATATATATATATATATATATATGTGTGTGTGTGTGTGTGTGCGTGTGTATATAAACACACACACACACACATATGCTGGGGAGACAAACTGTTTTTTTACAGCCAAAGCCTTGTCTTATTTGTTATTGTGTTGTAGTTGGACAAACCTGCATAGGCAATCAAAGCAGTATTGATAAAGTATAGTACAGATGCACTTACTTGTTTTGTAGAAAAAAAAATAAAAAAAAAATCTACAATTTCAATTACTGTCTACTATTGTGCATCTCTATCAAGCTTTTTTTTAAATTTTTGAGTGTGTGTTTGAGTGAGTCTGTGTGTTTACCGCTCAAATGTTTTACGTGACCTGAAAGGGACAGTCAACACCAGAATTTTTGTTGTTTAAAAAGATAGATAATCCCTTTATTATCCATTCCCCAGTTTTGCAAAACCAACACTGTTCTTTTACTTCTGTGAATAACTTGTATCTAAGCATCTTCTGACTGCCTCTAATCACATGACTTTTAGTTATTATCTATTGACTTGCATTTTAGCCATTAGTGCAGTGTCTGCCACTAGCCACGAGCGTGATCACAATGCTATCTATATGGCCTACATGAGCTTCTATATGCTGCTGTGAAAAGTAAATAAAATAGAGGCGGCCTTCAAGGGCATAAAAATTATCATATGTGCCTTCCTAGGTTTGCTTTCAACTAGAATACCAAGAGAACAAAGCAAAATTGTTGATAAAAGTAAATTGGAAAGTTGTTTAAAATTACATGCCCTATTTGAAAAATGAAAGCTTTTTTTGGACTTGACTGTCCCTTTAAAGGTTGGTAAAGAGTTTGTCCGGAGGAAAAAGTTGCACTAAACTACACTATTAACCCCACCACCAGAAAGTAACCCAGCTAACATCTAAACCCCCTAACCTAACACCCCCTAAGTTAAAAAAAATACCCGAAAAAAATAAAAAAATAACCTTACTTTTACAAAAAACAAACTTAACATTACTTAAATATAAAAAAACTAACATTATAAAAAAATAAAAAAATAAAAAATAAAAAAAAGAGTTATATCTTTTCTTACACCCCACCAAAAAAAAATAATCAAAATTAAAAACCCTCGGCTAGATTTAGAGTTCTGCGGCCAAAGGGGTGCGTTAGCTACGCGTGCTTTTTTCCCCCCCGCACCTTTTAAATACCGCTGGTATTTAGAGTTCACAGAATGGCTGCGTTAGGCTCCAAAAAAGGGAGCGTAGAGCATATTTACCGCCACTGCAACTCTAAATACCAGCTGTGCTTACGGATGCGGCCAGCTTCAAAAACGTGCTCGTGCACGATTCCCCCATAGAAAACAATGGCGCAGTTTGAGCTGAAAAAAAACCTAACACCTGCAAAAAAGCAGCGTTCAGCTCCTAACGCAGCCCCATTGTTTCCTAAGGGGCAACACTTCCTATGTCTGCACCTAACACCCTAACATGTACCCCGAGTCTAAACACCCCTAACCTTACACTTATTAACCTCTAATCTGCTGCCCACGCTATCGCTGACCCCTGCATATTATTATTAACCCCTAATCTGCCGCTCCGTACACCGCCGCAACCTACGTTATCCCTATGTACCCCTAATCTGCTGCCCCTAACACCGCCGACCCCTATATTATATTTATTAACCCCTAATCTGCCGCCCCCGCTATCGCTGACCCCTGCATATTATTATTAACTCCTAATCTGCCGCTCCGTACACCACCGCAACCTACGTTATCCCTATGTACCCCATATCTGCTGCCCCTAACACGGCCGACGCCTATATTATATTTATTAACCCCTATTCTGCCGCCCCCAACTTCGCCTCCACCTACCTACAATAATTAACCCCTAATCTGCTGACCGGATCTCGCCGCTACTATAATAAATGTATTAACCCCTAAAGCTAAGTCTAACCCTAACACTAACACCCCCCCCTAAGTTAAAGGAATACTAACTTTTTCAATTTTCATTTAAAACGGACCCCACATTTCCAAACACAAATCTAAACAATATAAAAGTGACCTAATTTTATCCATAAATGAAGCTGCATAACGCCATAAAATATATTTTTAATATTTGCTGGTGATGTCACGTAATCCAGCCCTCCGATATGGGCAGTACATGTCCCAAACTATTAGCCAATCAGATACTTAGTTTTTGCATATAATTATAATGTTTTGTCGTAATATTGCGCATGCGCACTTAAATTCTTTCGCTTGCGCATGCGTACTTGGTCCGGATAAATCGGAACTTACACCCAAAGTACTAGCGGGTCTACCGCATCCACAACCAAAATGAATACAGTGACGTATTCAGTGACGTCCCGCTAACTTGCGCATGCGCAGAGCAGAAAAAAGTCGCCATCTTCCAACCACGGTTGTCAGTCCGGATTTGACAACGCTGTCAGATACAGAGTGAGTGGGTTTGGAAATGGTTAAAAATTTGGTGATAATTTTCTTTTAAACTGTACTTTTTAGAAGCATGAAGGGCATTATAAATGTGTTTATTATAGTACTTTCTTTTGATCCATGCTTAGTTTTTTTGTGACTACAGTGTCCCTTTAAATATAATTTAAATCTAACGAAATAAATTAACTCTTATTAAATAAATTATTCCTATTTAAAGCTAAATACTTACCTGTAAAATAAATCCTAATATAGCTACAATATAAATTATAATTATATTGTAGCTATTTTACGATTAATATTTATTTTACAGGTAACTTTGTAATTATTTTAACCAGGTACAATAGCTATTAAATAGTTAATAACTATTTAATAGTTACCTAGTTAAAATAATTACAAAATTACCTGTAAAATAAATCCTAACCTAGGTTACAATTAAACCTAACACTATACTATCATTAAATTAATTAAATAAACTACCTATAATTAGCTACAATTAAACCTAACACTACACTATCTATCAATAAATTAATTAAATACAATACCTACAAATAAATACAATTAAATAAACTAACTAAAGTACAAAAAATAAAAAAGAACTAAGTTACAAAAAATAAAAAAATATTTACAAACATTAGAAAAATATTACAACAATTTTAAACTAATTACACCTACTCTAAGCCCCCTAATAAAATAACAAAGACCCCCAAAATAAAAAAATGCCCTACCCTATTCTAAAATTAAAATAGAAAAGCTCTTTTACCTTACCAGCCCTGAAAAGGGCCCTTTGCGGGGCATGCCCCAAAGAATTCAGCTCTTTTGCCTGTAAAAAAAAACATACAATACCCCCCCAACATTACAACCCACCACCCACATACCCCTAATCTAACCCAAACCCCCCTTAAATAAACCTAACACTAAGCCCCTGAAGATCTTCCTACCTTATCATCACCACACCGGGTATCAGCGATCCGTCCAGGCTCCGATGTCTTGATCCAAGCCCAAGCGGGGGGGCTGAAGACATCCATCCTCCGGCTGAAGTCTTGATCCAAGCGGGCAGAAGAGGACATCCGGACCGGCAAACATCTTCATCCAAGCCGCATCTTCTATGTTCTTCCATCCGATGACGACCGGCTGATCTTCAAGACCTCCAGCGCGGATCCATCCATCTTCATCGACGACTTCCCGACGAATGACGGTTCCTTTAAGGGACGTCATCCAAAATGGCGTCCCTTGAATTCCGATTGGCTGATAGGATTCTATCAGCCAATCGGAATTAAGGTAGGAAAATTCTGATTGGCTGATGGAATCAGCCAATCAGATTCAAGTTCAATCCGATTGGCTGATCCGATCAGCCAATCAGATTGAGCTCGCATTCTATTGGCTGATCGGAACAGCCAATAGAATGCAAGCTCAATCTGATTGGCTGATTGGATCAGCCAATAGAATGCAAGCTCAATCTGATTGGCTGATTGGATCAGCCAATCGGATTGAACTTGAATCTGATTGGCTGATTCCATCAGCCAATCAGAATTTTCCTACCTTAATTCCGATTGGCTGATAGAATCCTATCAGCAATCGGAATTCGAGGGACGCCATCTTGGATGACGTCCCTTAAAGGAACCGTCATTCGTCGGGAAGTCGTCGGTGAAGATGGATGGATCCGCGCTGGAGGTCTTGAAGATCAGCCGGTCGTCATCGGATGGAAGAACATAGAAGATGCGGCTTGGATGAAGATGTTTGCCGGTCCGGATGTCCTCTTCTGCCCGCTTGGATCAAGACTTCAGCCGGAGGATGGATGTCTTCAGCCCCCCGCTTGGGCTTGGATCAAGACATCGGAGCCTGGACGGATCGCTGATACCCGGTGTGGTGAAGATAAGGTAGGAAGATCTTCAGGGGCTTAGTGTTAGGTTTATTTAAGGGGGGTTTGGGTTAGATTAGGGGTATGTGGGTGGTGGGTTGTAATGTTGGGGGGGTATTGTATGTTTTTTTTCCAGGCAAAAGAGCTGAATTCTTTGGGGCATGCCCCGCAAATGGCCCTTTTAAGGGCTGGTAAGGTAAAAGAGCATTTCTATTTTCATTTTAGAATAGGGTAGGGCATTTTTTTATTTTGGGGGTCTTTGTTATTTTATTAGGGGGCTTAGAGTAGGTGTAATTAGTTTAAAATTGTTGTAATATTTTTCTAATGTTTGTAAATATTTTTTTATTTTTTGTAACTTAGTTCTTTTTTATTTTGTGTACTTTAGTTAGTTTATTTAATTGTATTTAATTGTAGGTATTGTATTTAATTAATTTATTGCTAGTGTAGTGTTAGGTTTAATTGTAACTAAGGTTAGGATTTACTTTAATAATTTTGTAATTATTTTAACTAGGTAGCTATTAAATAGTTATTAACTATTTAATAGCTATTGTACCTGGTTAAAATAATTACAAAGTTGCCTGTAAAATAATATAAATCCTAAAATAGCTACAATATAATTATAATTTATATTGTAGCTATATTAGGATTTATTTTACAGGTAAGTATTTAGCTTTAAATAGGAATAATTTATTTAATAAGAGTTAATTTATTTCATTAGATTTAAATTATATTTAACTTAGGGGGGTGTTAGTGTTAGGGTTAGACTTAGCTTTAGGGGTTAATACATTTATTAGAGTAGTGGTGAGATCCGGTCGGCAGATTAGGGGTTAATTATTGTAGGTAGGTGGAGGCGACGTTGGGGGCGGCAGATTAGGGGTTAATAAATATAATATTGGGGTCGGCGGTGTTAGGGGCAGCAGATTAGGGTACATAGGGATAACGTAGGTTGCGGCGGTGTACGGAGCGGCAGATTAGGGGTTAATAATAATATGCAGGGGTCAGCAATAGCGGGGGAGGCAGATTAGGGGTTAATAAATATAATATAGGGGTCGGCGGTATTAGGGGCAGCAGATTAGGGGTACATAGGGATAACGTAGGTGGCGGCGGTGTGCGGTCGGCAGATTAGGGGTTAAAAAAAATTAATAGAGTGGCGGCGGTGTGGGGGGGCCTCGGTTTAGGGGTACATAGGTAGTTTATGGGTGTTAGTGTACTTTAGAGCACAGTAGTTAAGAGCTTTATAAACCGGCGTTAGCCCAGAAAGCTCTTAACTACTGACTTTTTTCTGCGGCTGGAGTTTTGTCGTTAAATTTCTAACGCTCACTTCAGCCACGACTCTAAATACCGGCATTAGAAAGATCCCATTGAAAAGATAGGATACGCAAATGGCGTAGGGGGATCTGCGGTATGGAAAAATTGCGGCTGCAAAGTGAGCGTTAGACCCTTTCCTGACTGACTCTAAATACCAGCGGTAGCCCAAAACCAGCGTTAGGAGCCTCTAACGCTGGTTTTGACGGCTACCGCCAAACTCTAAATCTAGCCGCCTATTCTAACACTAAACTACAAATATAGACCTTAAAGGGACAAGAAACCAATTTTTTTTTATTTCATGATTCAGATAGAGAATACAATTTTAAGCAACTTTCTAATTTACTTCTATTATCTAATTTGTTTCATTCTCTTGGTATCATTTGTTGAAGTAGCAGCAATGCACTCATGATTTCTAACTGAACTCATCGGTGAGCCAATCACAATCGATATATATATATATATATATATATATATATATGCAGCTACCAATCAGCAGCTAGAACCTAGGTTCTCTGCTGCTCCTGAGCATTCCTAGATAAAGGTTTCAGCAAAGGATAACAAGAGAATGAAGCAAATTAAATAATAGAAGTAAACTGAAAAGTTGTTTAAAATTGTATTCTCCATCTGAATAATGAAGAAAAAATTTGGGTTTCATGTCCCTTTAAAGGGGCTTTTTGTAGGACATTGCTCTAAAGTGTCTTAGCTATTTTTCAAAAATAGGCTATCTAAAAAAAAATCCTCTAGAAAGTGCCATGAAAAGGGCATTAGGCTGGATATTGCCCTTACAAGTGCATATAGCTCTTTTGCTGCCCAGAAAAATAAATAAATAAAACCCACCCAAGAAAAATAAATAAATAAAACCCACCCAAAAAACCCTAACACTAAACCCCAAAGATGGTACTCACCAAAGATGAATCAGGGTGGCAGCACTCCATCTTTATCCCGGTGGTGATCTTCTTATCTTCATCCCAGCGGTGGTCCATCTTCATTACGGGGCACTCCATCTTCTTCATTGGGGCGGCGGTCTTCATCCATCTTCTTAACTTCTGTCCCCGACATCCTCTTCATGCGATTACCAGCCGCACACTGAATTTTGAATGTGAGGTACCCCTTTTTTCAATTTTCCAATGTACTTCTATTAACTTATTTGCTTTGTTCTTTTTGTAATCCTTTGTTAAAATGCATACATAGGTAGGCTCAGGAGCAGCAAAGCACTACTGGAAACTAGCTGATTATTAGTCACTGCATATATATGCCCCTTGTTAATGGATCACCTGATGTGCTCATCTAGCTCCCAGTAGTGCTTTGCTACTCCTTCAACAAAAGATAACAAGAGAATTAAGCACATTTGATAATAAAAGTAAATTGGACATTTGTTTAAAACTGTATACTCTATCTGAATTCTTTTTGGGTTTAGTATCCCTTTAAAGGCAGTTGTTGGATGGAGGAGTAGCTTTTAGGGTGAGGTGATTGTAGGCCTGGGCCAATTTTAAAGGGCCATTACATTCAAAATGTAAACAATCAATTTTAAAGGGCCATTACATTCAAAATATAAACAATACATAAATGTGACCAAGTACAATCACGTATATCTCATATTGATAACCGTTCTTCCCCTTTGCTTTTTTTTCCCCTTTTTGTTTGTTCCTATAAAAATCTTATATGGCTCATAACACTATAAAATGTATATAAATACAACAAATTAGCAGGCCGGAGACCCAGACTAGAATGTTTTTACATCAATTCCATTAATACATATGATCCAATGTCATGAAAGAGTAATTTTTGCTTTCCTATTTTAATTTTAACCTTTCCTTATTCTATTACAGATACAAAACTAAAAACCCTTGGACAAAACAAGAAAAAAAAAAATGGGTAGCCCTCACACAGTCCGCCCCGCTCATCCAAGTGCCCGTCCTCCCCCGATCACTCACTCGGTGTCCTCACCCCAGCTTTCAGGGAAGCGGCCTGCATATATCTTTGTCAGGATAAACTCAGACTCACGAAATGGTTTGATCACTTTTCTTTGACTTGCCAGAGGCAGAGATATAACGAACAACTCCCATTTCTTAAAAGAAATAGGTAGATGTTCACCTTGTGGATAAGGTATATTGAATTGTTCTGTCGTAAACTGGCTCAGTAAAGCCTTTTTAAAATGGGATAACTTGGGTGCTTCTCGCGCCTTCCATAGTTTAAGAATGAGATTACGTCCTGTTAATATGATTGTGTTTATAAGACTATAATTTTTTAACATACCTTGGCATTTCACCAAGAAAAAAATCTCTATGGGCTTCAATTCATGTTCCAACTGTAGGGTTGTATTCATCCAATAGGTTATCTTCTTCCAATATTGAAAAATTTTGGGACAGGCCCAAAGGCAGTGAAATAAATCTGCATCTATTGCAGAGCATCTAGAACAGGGGATACTTGTTTTATACCATTTAGATAACATTCCCGGTGTAAAATACCTCTGTAATCCTATTTTAATCTGAGACTCTCTCCATGAGGTTGGAACCCAGCTTTGTTGAGCAATTTTAAAACTGCCAATAATAGTCTGATCATCTATATCTGGAAATTGAGAAGACCATTTTGCTGTCATGTCGCTGACCTGCGCGTTAGAAGATTTTTGCGTTATAAGTAAATATAGTGAGGAGATTGCATACAAACCTGATGCGTAACTACATATCCTATCCTGTAGATCACCCAATGACCAATTTTTTCTGTAGCTTTTAAGTAATTCTTGGAGATAATGTCTAACTTGAAGATATGCATAGAACTCACGAGCCCCCATGTCAAAGCTATTTGCTAATTCTGCAAAGGTCATTGGGTGTCCCGAGGTTCCCAAGATCTGACCCATGAATTTCAGACCTTTTAATTCCCAAACCTTAAAGACCTGATTTGACAACCCAGGGATAAAGTTGGGATTACCACAGATAGGTAAATAATTTGATACATATGATGAGCAATCTAGGTCAACACACAGTTTCTGCCATGCCACTATGATATTTCTAAACATGAATAGATAAAATATATTTGAAGGGAGTGAGGTCAGCGAACAATGAAGTAAAGCCTTCAAACGAAAAGGAGCCGCCAACCTTCATTCCCATATATAGGAAGAAATTTGCTCTTTTTCCGTTAACCAGTCCAACGCAAATCTAGCAATACTAGCTAGGTTGTAGGCCTGAATATTGGGAAGAGCAAGACCTGCAGGCAATTTGCTGTTCATTAGTCGCTGACAAGCGATCCGTGGTTTGGACCCTTTCCATAAAAATCTTGAACAAGCTTTGTTATATGTAACGATATCCTTTTTGTGTAAAAACAGCGGGATATTCTGTAAGATGTATAAGAATTTAGGAAAAATGACTGTCTTAATCAATATCACTCGAGCAGAAAGAGATATGGGTAACGACATCCAGTCCTCAAGTTTTTTACAGCATTGTATCAAGCAGTATGTATAATTTGCATTATACCACTCCGCCGGGTTTCTCGACAGTCGTAGGCCTAAGTATGAAATTTGCAAAACTTCGAGAAACGGATGCTCAATAGTAAGTGTGGGTTTTTTTATACAACCACAGTAATTCTGATTTCACGGTATTGATCTTATATCCTGAAATCTCACCAAAATCTTGAATAATACCTTGCAAAATTGGTAATGAGGTCTTAAGATTAGATAGAAATAAGAGTAGGTCATCAGCGTATAGAAGCAAGACTAATTTCTCCCCTGCCAATGGGATGCCTGCAAACTCCTGGTGTAATAATATGGCTAGGGGCTCTAGACTGATGTTGAATAGCAGGACAGCCCTGTCTGGTCCCTCTATACATAGTAAATCTTTGGGATATAACATTATTAACCATGACCGCCGATGTAGGGGCGCTATAGATTAATCGAATGTAGTTGTTAAACTGCCCTGACAGACCGAATTGGTCTAAGGAGAAGAACAAATGATCCCAGCTGACCCGATCAAAGGCCTTCTCTGCATCGACCGTTAAAATCGCTTTATCTACGTTCTTACCAGAGCTAGAGGACGCATATCTGTTCCAATGAGACTCAATAAGAACTAACAGTTTCCGCATGTTTCTCACCGGATTCCGACCTGGCATAAAACCTGATTGGTTCTCGTGAATTAGGTCCCCGATACATGGTTTCAAATGGTTGGCTAGAATAGCCGCTAAAAGCTTGTAGTCGGTGTTAAGGACTGATATCGGTCTGTAAGAACTAGGTAACTCAGGGTCCTTACCCTTTTTAAGAATTAGTGAGATATTTGCTACCACAAAATACGGAGAGCATCTAGTATTTTCTACAAAGTAAAGGTTATACAATTTATTCAATATTGGTGACACCTGTGGTTGTAGAATTCTATAGAATTCAATTGGAAATGTATCCGGTCCCGCTGCTTTATTTGGTCTGGCATGTTTGATTGCTAATACAATCTCCTCTTCAGTAATGGGAGCATTAATAAGATCCCTCGCTTCCACTGGTAATTTCGGAACCATAATCCTTTCCCAAAATTCTTTTTTCTTTATTAGGTTTGGCGATTCTGGCTTATACAGAACTTGAAAGAATTCAAAAAAGACTCTTTCAATGTCAGCATGATTGGTATACCTAGATACACCTTGTTTAATGGCAGAAATTGCATGTCTTGGAGAGGATTTGGCTAGTCTAGCTAAGAACTTCGCCGATCTCCCTGTATGTCCTCCATATATAGCTTTTAACCTTAGAACTTCTTGAGCACTATTTTGCTTAATAGTATATCTCGCAATGCCTTCGCCTTCGTATATATCCCCCAATAATGTTTGGAGGGGTTATTAATATATGCTCTGTAGGCATTTTTAACTTTGTAAGCGAGCTGCCTACCGACCTGGTTGCATTTCTTCTTCCAATGAGCTAAATAAGATTTTATCTCTCCCCGTAGGACGGCCTCCCAGAACACCTCGATTTTATCTATATAGTTTTCGTTATTTTTGTAATAATCCGCCCACTTTAATCGAAGCCAGTTTTGAAAAGCAATATTGTTGCTTAAATATCTAGGAAACAAAATATGATTGCTACCTGGATTCCTTCTGACCCGGATTACACGTCAGCGAGATGACAGCATGGTCAGAAATGATAATGTCCTCAATTTTATGGAGCCAGTTCCATCTAAGGAGAGAATCTGAGATAAGGAAATAGTCAATCCTAGAAAATGCATGTTGAGCATGTGACATACATGTGAATAACCGACTATCAGGATTCTGTACTCGCCATATATCAACCATGCCTAACTGCGAGCAGAGCTTTTGAAAGATCCGCACCTTCCTACATCTAGTGTTAAGCGCTCTTTTTTTTAGACTATCCAACGTAGAGTCTGCCAGCAGATTAAAATCTCCTGCAATAATTAAATTACGTCCTATAAACCTATGAAGTTTCACTGTTAGAGCAGACCAAAAGTTGTAATCAATTTGATTTGGCCCATAGATATTACATATTATATAGTGTGTTTTATTGATCTCAATCTCCAAGATTAAAAAACGACCCTCGGGGTCTGCTTCGATATTATCTATATGATATTCCAAGTTCTTATTCAGTAAAATGGCCACCCCCCTCTTCCTAGACAAAGACGGGGTGGCAACAACCTCCCCAACCCACTTAGATTTAAGTTTAGGAATTTCTGGGGGCTTGAGATGTAATTCCTGCAATAAAACTATATCAGGATTAAGTTTCCCCAGGTATTTTATTATAGACTTCCTTTTGATTGGGGAGGTTATGCCCCCAAAATTCCAGGACAATAGATTAAATTTAGGGTCCATCAAATATTATCCTCATCGTGTAGGTAGGGGGACGACGCACAAATGAACCTGGCATGCCGGGGCGGAAAGGAGGGACAAAACATAACAAAAAAAGAATTAAAACACATAATGGCACCAAAAAAACAACACAAGCTCCTTTAATAGGGATACATCTTTTTCCCATTGCACAAAAACCCACCGCCATTTCTGGCGTTGTTCGTTTATGGTACCCCCTCATCTCTACAAAAGGTCTCGGCTTTCATTCAAAATAGTCAACAGGGTCGCAAGAAGCGTGTGGAAAAACCAAGGCGCAAAATAACTGCCCATGAACTGAGAAAAGTCAAGCGTGCAGCTGCCAAGATGCCACTTGCCACCAGTTTGGCCATATTTCAGAGCTGCAACATCACTGGAGTGCCCAAAAGCACAAGGTGTGCAATACTCAGAGACATGGCCAAGGTAAGAAAGGCTGAAAGACGACCACCACTGAACAAGACACACAAGCTGAAACGTCAAGACTGGGCCAAGAAATATCTCAAGACTGATTTTTCTAAGGTTTTATGGACTGATGAAATGAGAGTGAGTCTTGATGGGCCAGATGGATGGGCCCGTGGCTGGATTGGTAAAGGGCAGAGAGCTCCAGTCCGACTCAGACGCCAGCAAGGTGGAGGTGGAGTACTGGTTTGGGCTGGTATCATCAAAGATGAGCTTGTGGGGCCTTTTCGGGTTGAGGATGGAGTCAAGCTCAACTCCCAGTCCTACTGCCAGTTTCTGGAAGACACCTTCTTCAAGCAGTGGTACAGGAAGAAGTCTGCATCCTTCAAGAAAAACATGATTTTCATGCAGGACAATGCTCCATCACACGCGTCCAAGTACTCCACAGCGTGGCTGGCAAGAAAGGGTAAAAAAGAAGAAATTCTAATGACATGGCCTCCTTGTTCACCTGATCTGAACCCCATTGAGAACCTGTGGTCCATCATCAAATGTGAGATTTACAAGGAGGGAAAACAGTACACCTCTCTGAACAGTGTCTGGGAGGCTGTGGTTGCTGCTGCACGCAATGTTGATGGTGAACAGATCAAAACACTGACAGAATCCATGGATGGCAGGCTTTTGAGTGTCCTTGCAAAGAAAGGTGGCTATATTGGTCACTGATTTGTTTTTCTTTTGTTTTTGAATGTCAGAAATGTATATTTGTGAATGTTGAGATGTTATATTGGTTTCACTGGTAAAAATAAATAATTGAAATGGGTATATATTTGTTTTTTGTTAAGTTGCCTAATAATTATGCACAGTAATAGTCACCTGCACACACAGATATCCCCCTAAAATAGCTATAACTAAAAACAAACTAAAAACTACTTCCAAAACTATTCAGCTTTGATATTAATGAGTTTTTTGGGTTCATTGAGAACATGGTTGTTGTTCAATAATAAAATTAATCCTCAAAAATACAACTTGCCTAATAATTCTGCACTCCCTGTAGACCTAGGTGATATATGTAAAAAGGAAGCTGAATAAGGAATATTTCCTGTATTAACCAGCCTCTGTTTGTGAGAAAAGGTATATATATCAAATTATGTCTCTATTTCTTATAACTAAATGGTTGTGCTGACTTACTAAACACCTACCTTCAAAATCAAAATGTCTGAAATAAAGTGCTTCTAATAATATATTATAGTGCTCGTAAAGTGCACCCTGGGATCTTTGGTTTAAAGATCCTGCGCCATTCCTATACTCCTATGCGTGTGATAAAGTGCTTCCTCTAGTACATATACTACTAATATTAGTGTTACATTGATATAACAAAATGCTTCCTATAATGCTTATGTTTCTGTAATTAATACTATTTAAATTCTAAACTGACCCAGCAAAAAAAGGGGAATATTATGATGTATTTCCTATATCACTTATGTGTAGTGCGTGTGATTCTATTATTGGTGCTAATTTCTTCTGGACTAACACAAAAAAAGGGAGAGTATAACAAAGTGCTGCTTATAATGCTTAAACTATATTTAATGCACTATCCTTAAAGGGACAGTCTAGTCAAAATTAAACTTTCAAGATTCAGATAGGGCATGCAGTTTTAAACAACTTTCCAATTTACTTCTATTATCTAATTTGCTCAATTCTTTAGATATTCTTTGTTGAAGAAATATCAATGCACATGTGTGAGCCAATCACACAAGGCCTCTGTGTGCAGCAACCAATCAGCAGCTACTGAGCATATCTAGATATGCTTTTCAGCAAGTGATATCAAGAGAATGAAGCAAATTAGATAATAGAAGTAAATTAGAAAGTTGTTTAAAATGACATGCTCTTTCTAAATCACGAAAGAAAAAAATTGGGTTTCATGTCCCTTTAACTCTACCTGACACAAAGAGACATAAGAACTGTGCCAAGGGACATCTGATAGCGCTTACACCTCTAATTAGAATCTAATAGTGTATATACCACTCTTATAAGTGTAGTGATTTGTGTTTGTGTTGAACCAAAATTCTAGTTTTGACTAGACCTCGATTTCTGTCAACTAAAGCTTTTTATAGTAATTGAAGCAATTTATTTACCAACTTTAAACTCAGATATGCGCTTCAATGCTTATTCTGCATAGACATCCTTAGTCTAGGCTTTATACGTAGCTTATCAGGGTTAGTGGTATCAATCTCTGCGCAGAGTGTTATACACTTTTTAACTCCTCTTACCCTCTCGTTTAATACTAGCTCAGAAATCTAATACAAATGAATCCCCTAATATATATGTCACAGGGAGAATAATACATATTAGGCTCTCCTATTGTTACTAACCCACTGTAGTAAAAATATTATTTTTTCTTTTAAGTTCTATATTCTAGTAGATACCAAAAAATACCCACAGTGAGCTTCACGACTAAATTTACCCCAGAGACAGTGATAAAAGTTAATACCCCGCTGTTCACTATTAAGAACGGCTATTGTAACATTATTGAACATTAACAAAAAATTCCAGAGCTATGATAGTATACATTTTAGATACAGTTATTGCAACATTTTTTTAGAGAATCCCCCTGCATCCAGATACAACAGTAGAAACAGCTAGCAGATGTCCCATAGATGTTAGTAAATTTGTGAGCACACACAATATTGTTTCAGCTGCTTATGTACTTGCGTAGGTAGTTGGCAGATGGACTGGGGCTATACTCTATCAATTTGTTTTTTTTAGATGACAGTAAACCCACAGGTACTCTTATGATGGAAAACTCCCAGAGGATCTATATATCACAACCACCAACAGTCTTAATGGGACAAAATCCCGCTGTTCCACCGCTGGTTCGATCCAGCTTCTAATCTGCTCCCGCTTGCCACATACAATTAGAAACAAGTAGACTTTTGGCTCTTTAGAATGACAGTATTGCCCGACCTCCCGGAGCAGGGCTTGTTATCTTCCAACTTATGCCCTATATTCCTCCTTGTTACACCGCCAAACCGTTGGTCACAATAGAGAAAGAGAGTCAAACAGAACAGGCTATACGATACTTTCCTGAGTAGCAATAACCGTTGTACACCTTGTCCTCAGTACTCCACTTTGCTACCCATCGGTCAGATCAGAGAGCGGGGAGGCAAGCAAAGAGATGACCGGGAAATACACTACAAACAGCCAACCGGGCTAACTGCGGTGGGGCGGTGTGCACTGCTCACTGTCGCAAGCCCAGGATTCCTTACAATTTCGGCACAGTCCAGCCTCACTTACTGCAAAGTACTGCAGCACCGAAAATATCCGGCCACCCACATATCGATTAGGACCAAATGGAAGGCAAGTTTGTCACCCACTCCCTGGTGCAACCAGGCACATTTGGGAGTAGCTTCCTGTATTGTAAACGCCTTCGAGTTCCAGTATCTCCGTCTAGCCAGGGTAGATGCTCAGGAGCACAGCAAAGCCACCCGCACTTTTTCTTCTAACCAGAAGACACAGGTAATAGGCAGTCAGCTAGCACAGTGTACGGCAATGTTTCCTGCTAGCCGCAAGATAGTCGGGTATCTTTAATGAACAACCACAGTAACTGGGAGGTTAAAATATCCACAGAAATGGTGTGCATCAGCCACCATGCACTTATGGGCTGAAGCTTCAGGCTTCCCATACAGGACCTACGATCCTAAGACCCAAGCCGTGTCCGGCCAAGGGAAACAGCATGGGCTGGCAGGTGTAATGGTGTCTTTCACTTAGACTCGAGGCCACACCGGTAACTACCTGCAGCTACCTGTCTGCCCCGCCTCCAGCCGGAAGTCTCCAGCGTGACCTTACTTTATATGGTTCTTTTTTATTATCTCCTCTTGGGGGCACGAATTGGTAGCACTATCCAGTTGATATTAAACGGATACAGTTATTTCTCCTGAATAATTCGGTTTGCGGTAACACCCGCCACTAAGTTATATACATATTTTATACTTAGAGGTTATTTAACCTTTGTTATACCGAGTTCCTCAGTGTGTATTCACTTATGGTATCCGTCAGCAGTATTTAGTTGCTACTATAGTATTCTCAGCATTTATCATACTAAGACAAAGGTATGAATAACTGATCATTATCGTGAGCTAAACCACATCGTAGCGGCATTGACCAGCTGAATCTATGCAGCACAGCTAATTACTTTGCAAATCTCTGTGCAGCTGTAGCTATATCGATATACTAACTTCATACCAGGAAATTTTATTTCCACCCAGCCACTATGGTGTGTTCATTGCTGCAACAGGAATTGTGGTTTTATTAAAACAAGTCACATTGAAACAAGTCACATTACTGTTTAAACATATTATCAACCCATAAGACAACTTTCATCACGATTCAAGCATAATATTATCCCATAAGACAACTCTATTGGCAATCATTTAGCAATTTACGTTGAGCTGCAGTATAAAAGTTATACTAATCAACTATCTATAAACTGCATTTTTATCAATAGTTTGGGAGAACTCACTTTGCTTTTAACTATGAGTACACTATTATAAACAGATATTTAACCTAGGTTATCTGTATAATATAATATATTAATATAACACTCATGGTTGGCAATTTGTGAGATCCGTGCTCACTGGGAGCAGCCTTTCCCATATCTATCAGACTAAGCTATCTGTAGGAAGTATTTCACATATGCTGATAAGTAATACAGCTATATAATTTCAAGTTATACCAAGATTTTGTGGCACCTTTTTGATACACGCATTAAACCTTCTATAATCCATATAAAGGATACAATTATCACTTTTTTGCTACCTATACAGCCTCCCCACGATTAGTAGCATATATTGTTCCTTACATAATTTACTCCATTTTTTAGGTTGTTTTAACTCACTTCTGTGAGTAATGTATCTAGGTGGCTCATTATAATCAGACAGCAGTATACCTACCATAGTTTGATAAAATCTTTGTAACATTTATTACCAACTCAACAAAGCAATCCCACGGGTCAGCTTAACCCAGTAGTCATTCAAGTATATAACCCTACTTGTATATTGATTTGACAATTACAGTATATTTTTATTACACTGCCTTTTGCCATAGGCTCAATATTACTACCAGTTGTGTTAAGACCTACACATGTGGTTTTATTTCTTGATCTAAGTATATGTATACTTATGTACTACACAACTTTTGTTGCCCTTGGGTTTTCATAAATAAAGTTGATTCAATTCTTGATTGAACAGTGTATTTGGTGCTTACTTTACCCAGCACTTATTAGACTGCTCACAATTTGTCAGATCTCTTCACGTATATTAAAACTAGCTGAGCAAATTACTATTACTTTGGATCTATTTGGTACAACATTTATATGTATTCAGTATTTGCAGTTCCAATAGTAATAGCCCCATTCTTATACTTTTGAACCTAGTGGTGTTATTATCCCAGCATCCACTATCACATACACGCTGACCACCCCCAATTCGTAGTTTTAATTGTATGTGTTTTGTATGTTTTTTTTTTTTTTAACACTATTAATAAAAGTTATATTTTATTTTTACTCTATCTCATCCCCTTGTTTGACTCACAATAAGGAGTTGTCTTGCTTTTGTACTTTATATTGATCAGGACGTTGGAGTGCTATTCAGTGTATACTTTCTGTTGGATAGTTTATCTATCCAACTACTGTTTCTACTCAGTATTTCTCTCTATACACAGCACCCTCCCTGGAACTCACCAGCATTATACTGGAGTATCCTACGAATAGGCAATAGTCCGCCCTAATATTAAGTAGGGCCATTGGTCTTTTTCTTTTGGTTTCTAATGACAATATAGAGTTGTTTAGGTAATCTATTAACATGCATAGCGGGCTACTCAGTATAATATAACTATAGTATCTTAAAGTCAACGTAGTATTACACAGTATATTTACGTACTGACTATATCTGTTATTTAACGGTTTCATATACTCACTATTGCTTGATTTAATTTATTTTATTAGTCACAACCATTACAGTCTCTGTGAGTTATATTATCCACAGCCTGTCATTGATTTCACAGTGGCTATAATTTTGATATTTTCTAAAGCACTATCATCCTGCAACCTAGTTGTTTAATCATTGGAGTTTTTTTGGTAACAAAATATTATCACCATATATGCTCTAATATAGTCCTTATATTTCACTAATTACTGACTCCTCTTTTGATTAATACTAGCATACATTGCTGAATTTTACTCTCACCATGTCAGTGAGGAATGATATCTAGCCTGTTCTCATGTGATCATGTCATATCACTTACATATATTGTAGACACTCTGAGTTACATATTAACCAGTATTGTTTATTATATTAGACCCATTTGTTTCTTCTATTATACAGCAATTCCAATGACTTATCATTCCTAGGATTGATCTTCACCACTTTTCTGTTTTTAACATTTTGTCCCATTTTAATCTTCATAAAATAAAGTTTGATGTTTTAACCGCTGGTTTCCCTAAAGGGGGAAATATACTTATTTCTTTTTCTGTCGTAATTAACATACATGTTTGCTATGTATACAAGTTAAAAAAATTAAAAAAATTATTAACACTTAGGCTATTATAGAGATGGAGAGTGCTATTCATTACACACTTCAACTGTAGGGTTACACCTACTCCTTTTTTTCATCTTACAAGCCCTACCTGTTTCTAGAGACCATGGGGGTTTAGGGGTCCCTAATATTGGAAGACAGCCTTAACCAGGGAATAAACCTGCCGACCTTTTGCTGGTCTCCAAATTTTGAAAAAACTGTCAAAGCTATAGC
The DNA here is from genome assembly GCF_027579735.1 of Bombina bombina. Taxonomy (NCBI): domain Eukaryota; kingdom Metazoa; phylum Chordata; class Amphibia; order Anura; family Bombinatoridae; genus Bombina; species Bombina bombina. Next base: position 420,463,762 of record NC_069503.1, on the reverse strand, counting down.
AGATCTGATCACTAGGGAGACTCTCCTCCAGTGGGAACTGGCGAACAGAATAAACCCCTACCTCTCCTCTAGACCGTCCGGAGCGGAGCATTTACTCTCTAATAAACAACTACAGGAAAAGGGTTCTTATGGTCACATAATTGGTTCAATTACCATAGAGTGCATCACTATATAACTACACATATACACAGCCACAATATGCTTCGTCCCCCACTATTCTAGAAAAATTATTCACATCCCAAAACCCTATGAAACATACACTCTCTAAATTCCATAACATTATAACCCACCCCCCTCTGGGATATCTTCCACACTCCATGGAATCTTGGGAAAAAGAATTAGGGGGCATTATTCTCCCCCAGATAGCCTCTAGCATTTTCAGTAACACCAAAGCCGCTTCTTCCTCGGCAGCCATAGGGGAACTTAACTATAAAATACTCCATAATTGGTACCTCACCCCTAAACGCCTACACAGGCTTTACCCTTCAACTAAAAATTGGTGCTGGAGGTGTGGACATGTTGGCAGCGGAATGGGACATATGTGGTGGTGGTGCAATAGTATTAATAACCTATGGAGAGACATAATTGATGAGATTGAAGTGGTCTTTCAGATGAGGATCTCTATGGACCCTCTAATATTTTTACTCAATAAACACCTTAAACTCCCTTCTAAGGCCCCCAGAATTGTATTCAGAATATTCACAAACAGTGCTTAAAAACTCATAGCCAAGAACTGGAAATCGAACGCCCCCCCCCCACACTGACCATGTGCAGACAGAAAGCCTCAGACTTAATGGAATTAGAGGAATCCAGGTCTTATAGTCTAGACACGAGGGTCTCTTATATCCTTGCTCAAGCCCTCTGGGAGTCTCATTTAAAGCATAGACGGGACAGCATAAACCCACTATGTTAGAAACATGACCTGAAACAACCATAGTTTCTAGTTATTTGACGAGGGCGAACCGACAGAGCTCATAATTACTCCCCATACTTTATTACAAGCTATGTGTCTGTAACTGATTTATGCAAAGCCTGTATAAGATAATTTTGAGAAATACTCTTTGGAGTACTAAAAGATGAGAACTAATATTTGTAAACAACCATTTAGTACTGTATTTTATAAAATTGTTGTTAAGTATTTTTCTTTCTTTTTTAAACATGTGAAATACTGTTATTCATAACGTTTCTCAATAAAAAGACTTTGGAATAAAAAAATACATTGATCTAAATTACAAAAAAGAATAAACACTAAATTACACAAAATAAAAAAAAGAAATTATCAAAAATAAAAAGGAATTACTCCTAATCTAATAGCCCTATCAAAAAAAAAAGCTCCACAAAAACAAAAAAACCCTAGCCTACACTAAACTGCCAATAGCCCTTAAAAGGGCCTTTTGCAGGGGCATTGCCCCAAAGAAATCTGCTGTTTTACCTGTAAAAAAAATTACAAACAACCCCCTAAAAGTAAAACCCACCACCCACACAACCAACCACCCAAATAAAATCCTGTCTAAAAAACCTAAGCTACCCATTGCCCTGAAAAGGGCATTTGGATGGGCATTGCCCTTAAAAGGGCATTTAGCACTTTTACATTGCCCAAACCCTAAGCTAAAAATAAAACCCACCCAATAAACCCTTAATAAAACCTAACACTAACCCCCGAAGATCGACTTACAGTTTTGGAAGACCGGACATCCATCATCATCCAGGCAGCGAAGTCCTCATCCACGCAGCAAGAAGTCCTCAATGAAGCCGGGAGAAGTCTTCATCCAAGCGGCAAGAAGTACTCAATGAAGCCGGGAGAAGTCTTCATCCAAGCGGCGAGAAGTCATAATCCAGGCGGGCAGAAGTCTTCATCCAGACGGCATCTTCTATCTTCATCCATCCGGCGCGGAGTGGGTCCATCTTCAAGACATCCGGCGCGGAGCATCCTCTTCATACAGTCCCAGCCGTACACTGAAGGTTCCCTTTAAGGGATGTCATCCAAGATGGCGTCCCTTGAATTCCGATTGGCTGATAGAATTCTATCAGCCAATATTAAAGGGTAAAAAATCCTATTGGCTGATGCAATCAGCCAATAGGAGTGGGCTTCAATCCTATTGGCTGATCCAATCAGCCAATGGGATTGAGCTTGCATTCTATTGGCTGTGCCAATCAGCCAATAGAATTCAAGCTCAATCCTATTGGTTGATTGGGTTAGGTTTTGGGATTAATAACTTTAGTATAGTGGCGGCGACATTGGGGGCAGCAGATTAGGGGTTAATAAGTGTAGTTAGGTTGTGGCAATTTTGGGGGCAGCAGATTAGGGGTTAATAACAGTAATGTAGGTTGCAGCGATGTTAGGGACAGCAGATTAGGGGTTAATAAGTGTATGTAGGTGGTGACGACATTGGGGGCAGCAGATTAGGGGTTAATAATATTTAACTAGTGCTTGCGATGCAGAAGTGCGGCAGTTTAGGGGTTAATATGTTTATTATAGTGGCGGCGATGTCCGGAGCGGTAGATTAGGGGTTAATAATTTTATTTTAGTATTTGGGATGCGGGGGGGGCCTCGGTTTAGGGGTTAATAGGTAGTTTATGGGTGTTAGTGTACTTTTTAACACTTTAGTTATGAGTTTTATGGGTCAGCTTTGTAACGTAAAACTCATAACTACTGACTTTAGATGGCGGTACAGATCTTGTAGTTATAGGCTGTACCGCTCACTTTTTGGCCTCCCAGGCAAAACTCGTAATACCGGCGCTGTGGAAGTCCTATTGCAAAAGTGCGGTACTTACGTTGCGTAACGGCCAAAAAGGTGTGAGGTACAGCTATACCGACAACACCTGTTATACCAGCGGTAGTAGTGAAAAAGAGCCATAACGATGCTTTTTCACTCATAACGCACAACTCGTAATCTAGCTGAAAGTATCTATACCATGATATGCATTTTCAAACATTATGACAAAACTCATTTTAAATTATTTTTCCATGTGATATATATTATATTGATATAGCCTTGTGCTTTTAATACTATGTATTTCCATCCTCAGGTAATAAACAATATTGATTCAGAGCTAAGTTTGTAAACCCTATTCCTCGTTATCCAAGACCAAGAAAATAGACATTTAAAGTAAAGGTCAATTTTCTACTAATCGTCTACCACAAAGCATTAAGCCATATTCCAGCAATGTAGTCACTAACTTCTTTTTTATTTTATATCTTTTGTTTTACAAATAAATTATACTGAAAATTACTACAGTTTCTACCGCTACCCCTTCCCGGCTCCACTACCTTGTTTTGCAGTTGTGACGTAGCGAGCGGTCCCACCCACTCTCTACGTCAGTCCCAAGCACGTTCACAAGAGTCCCAATAATATGCGTATATTAACTTTGCAATCTCGTTATTGAAACCTAGTATTCAATGACTGAATAGATACATTCATTAAATACTATGCGATCGTGTCGATCGGCAGCATTTTGATCAGCTTGTCTAAACGCTTCCGATTTTCAATAACATCAAAATTATTGGTAAGAAACCAATGTAATAATCCTACAAATACTCTAATTGCAAAATTATAGATTTGTTGCGTATGTCATACTTACGTGAAACACAAGCGGTCTTGTTGTTTTTTGTATCCAATTGTATTTAGAGAATCCATACAACACATGCGTGACTCATGAACGAGCATGAGAAACAAACTGTGATATCGCAGCTTCAATGCATGTGCATGCTAATCGAGTGATGTTTAGAGAAGGGACTTAATTCCCCCCGGCGGAGGATAGAACTGTACTGGAGGCTATTTAGAAGGTAAAAAAAAACCTTCTTTAGTGAGATGTCTAAAAAATGATGAATGAAGGTTGAGCTAGTTTTTGTTAAGGAATAAAACCGCGTGAGCGAGTCACCCGAACTTGACCTTCACTTTAACCTGGACTATCAGAGAACCAGATTCATGGTTGATTGTACCTTTGAGTTACAATTTTTCCCATTTGGAACATTTTGTGAGGTCTGCTCAGATGGTTATTTTCACAGTATGATATTCTTTTGGGGAGGCTCCCTAAAGCCTTGATAACAAGGATAATCAAAGACATCAAGGCAAGCAAGAGAAAGTTCTAGGGGCAGCTAAGTTAGAACCAAATAGTCCAAGAGTTCTTTCAAGGTAGAGTACAGTAAGGATATTATGATAGAACACAATATTTATCGTTTAAATATTGCTCAAAGATAATTTACAAAATATATATAATTAATGGACATAAAAGAAACTTAAACATATACTGCTAGAAGCAATTTTTGTATATGTTTAGCAGTATAATCATTAAACAGTTTACATTAACAAATTGCATATACAATGTACATAAGGAGCAAAGGTAAGATCATTGTTCACAGACTTGATTGTTTTCAGGTTCAGATATAGGGGCCGATTTATCAAGACCGCTGCTCCATAACTTGTCCGACTGCTTTGAGGCAGCGGACAGAACTCTACCCAATCGAATACGATCGGGTTGATTGACACCCCTGCTAGCGGGTGATTGGCCGCGAATCTGCAGGGGTTGGCATTGCACCAGCAGTTCACAAGAACTGCTGGTGCCATGCCGCCGCTTGCAGATTCGTATGCTGTCGGCATTTATTGATGTGCAGCGGACATGATACGCTACATCGTATCGTGTCCACTCGCACTATGTTAAATATACCGCATAGTTTTGGGACTTTGTTAGGGATGGTGGATCTCCTATGAGGTTCACTGTCCTGGCTGAGATGTGCAGGAAAATGATACACAGAGCTAAACATAAGAAAATCTTCCTTATAAGTGATAATTTTTCAGATATAAGTTACCTGTTTTGGGCACATTGTGTGTGTACAGGTTCTGATTCTATGTCTTTTGACGGTACAAAGGCAAGATCAGCTTCAATCAGTGATGCATGTAAATAGCAAGGAACCTCTGAACTTTAGGATTCTTTCTTTAGGCAACCAGCAAGCCTGAGAGTACATAACAAAACCTCCCCACCCAAGTGAAAATAAATAATATCACTGATCCTCCTCTACACCTAAGGTCTTAGTGTGCTTAATAATCATTTTGATAATAAACTGTTTAATTGCCAATTGCTTCATGTTTGTTTTTATGTGTATATTATCTTACACTTTTAAAGAGTAGGATAAATGCTTGCTAGTAACAGACCATAGCAATTAATTGGAGTAACTGACTGAAATGTAGTATAATTTATATAGATCTGTAAAAGCTTTACAACTGAAATATAATTAACTCTCTGGGTTGTATTGGCACTGGTGTAATTTTGTTGTGACAATCTGAAATGTCATAACAGGAGCTAGAAAGACTAGAAGCTTGGAGACGCTGGTGATGGTTATTAGTGAATGTACCCTAGTATGCTTGATCATTCTAGAGATATGGATTTAACTAAATTATAAAACAGGAATCTATATTAACAGAGAAAAAACAATAAACATGTGCAACATTTACTAAAACCTCCTCCAGTCTCTCCAGATTCACCAGTTCCTGTGTTGTTCTCTGAAGATGATTCACTAAAGACCCCTCACTGCTCCATATATTTTATTATGGAATCAGCTGAATAGAATTTTGTAAGAACGTCAAATGCTTAAAATGGTTTAAAAGGACATACAAAGATGACTGTAGGACCAGTGCCTATACTTGTACTACTGTACTGAATGGTAAATATTCTCAGTGAGCCATGCTAAGACCATACGTGCAAATCAGTAACTGGTAATGAGCACAGGGTGCCAATTTAGGGCCAGATTAAGGGTGGAATGCTAACTGTTGCTCACAAGCGATGTCGGGTTTATCGTGGCTGTTTGTGCACATTGGAAGTAGCGTGCGTATTATAAGTTGAAAGTAAACCCGTTTACTCGAAGGCAATTGAATTTTTATGCATGCCAGAATAGCGCAAATTCCGAGCTGTGGTTAACTGTTATACTTGGAAAAATAGTTGCACAAAATACATCAAAATTACATTTAAACGTACAGTTACACTCATGATAACACCATCTAATAAAAATTATTGGAAAAAAATTGCAGTAAAAAGTTATAAGGGATTGTATGTATTTACAAACACATATACACACACACACATATATATATATGTGTGTGTGTGTGTGTGTGTGTGTGTATTGGAGCCCTCTGCAGTCAAATACCTCAAAACATAAAAAAATCTTGTTTATGCAATATTCATGTTCAATAAAGTGTTATACTGTGTTTTAGTGTAAATATTTAAAATGATAAAGTTCTTAACATAGGGGAATATGTTCTAAGTATTTATAAATAGATATTCCTATATATCTGTATGTGAAATATTATTATTTCAAGTCGGGTTAGCGCACTTGAGAAAACACAATTGGTTTGCGTGACTCGTTGGGTGTTAGGGTAACCGAATCGATTAAAAATCCAAAGTTGAGAGCAGTTAGCACACAAGCGGAAGTGATAAATAGTGCTCCACTCATAATTTAGCCCATAGCCTTTAAAAACAAGTGAAACGGCCTTATTTGCAAAGTGCCAAGCAAATAGTAATCTGGTGTGTCTCTATTACATCTTTTACAGCCATACTATTGACCCTCAATATAAAATTTTGCTCAATTTAAAAAAAGCCAAAAACAGGCTATATAGCCAATTAAAAAACTATTTTGTGTTTGATATTCTCTGCATTTTTAATTCCATCTTCACTAATATTTTTCATTGCATTAGGGTAATAATTCAGGATTCTCAAAATTCTGCAGCAGCTGAGATTTGTGCACATTTTATATAAGTAAATTCAAATTTCTGAAACCACCATTCACAATGATTGTCCTAGAGTGCAGTGAACCTTTCTCCCTGACAGAACCATTTTCCTACAGATAATTTGCATCTTCTCAAGGCTCCTCTTCATCCCAAAAGGCTGTGTATTTGACATATTGCTGTTGTCTTGGTCAGCCATGCACAAAGAGCAAGTCTGCTGAATTAACATCTAACATACAAATTCTCACACAGTGGCACTGCTGCTTCCAGCTATACGTAAAGAGAATGATGATTTATTTAGTGTGGATAAGAAGCCTACTTATATTGCAGGCAGCCTTAGGCACTAGAATCCTTTCAGATAAATTATGCTTCCATGCAAAATGTTTCATTGCTTGCTACACTTTTATGTTGGAGTTGTAATTCATGTTAAAGGCACACATTCAACCTTAATAAAACATTCTTTTTTATGTATAAAAAAAACATCAAGTACAACTTAGCTTAGAATATTCATTCATTATCTACTTCTAGATCTGGTGTTCACATTGAAAAAATGTCTACAGCTTAATGTTCAAAAGCTTAATGCATCAATTCTAGACCAGTAAGAACAATAACGTAACCTGTTATATGTACATAAAACAGACATAAGTAGTTTGGGAAAATAACAGTTTAAAAATAACCCTTTGTGCAACATCAAATCCAACCCCTCATTGTATCATTTTTCTCTTCCTGGATTCTGGGACAATACAGCCAATCAGAGACTGAATAGCATGAGCCATTTATCTCTTTGTTATGTGCACTCCTGTTTCTTGTTGTTAAAAGAAAATACCTATAAGCACTGTGAGTGTGCTAGTGGTCCTGAGTCTTGCAGCCTGTGCTCTGTTAGACATCTCATATCCGTGACAGTTGAGAATGCAAAAGTCCACCAACTATATCTTTGTTAGACCGATATATATATATATATATATATATATATATATATATATATATATATATATATATATACATACATAAATACAGTACTGTGCAAAAGTCCTAGGTCACCATTAGATTTGTTGTTTTATCAATGGTAAAATGACCATATTTAATTACTTCTCAGTCTTTTTATTAGAATACAATCAGAAAATACAGGATATTTGTATGCAGTATCAAAAACCAAAAAAAAAGTATTTAGTGTGACCTCCCCTTACACTTAAGCAATAGTAGGAACCTGGCTCTCGTACACCTGATCTGACAGAGCACCGGTTTTGTGTCTGCGTGCGTCGACCTTTATGCTCCCTCTACTCATCTTGGTCGCTTGTAGTTAGCATGCATCATCAATCCGCTCTACTCTGACAGTCTGTCGCACTTCTTTGATGCTGCTTAGAGTTCCTGTTCTTCACTATTTAAAGCATTAAGCTTAGTTCAATAGAGTCCGTGTATTGGATTTATTCCTGGGTGCGATATTGAACTTGCTATATTTGGATTACCGCTGCTGACCTTGCTTTTGTTCGACCCTGCTCTTGGAACATCCTTGTGCTGTTCTGCCTTGACTTCTACCTGTGCGTTACTGAACTTTGGACAGCCTTCTGATTACAGCTTGGATTCTCCCAGTGTTACCTCTGTTGGTCAAGTCCTGGATCAGTGTTTATATAGTCACTACCCAACCTTAGGGTTCTTGCCCAGACAGACACCCAATCCGAGACAAAAACATGGGTCATCATTTTATCGGGAGAAACAAGCTTGTTGTGTCAACAATTGTTCTGTTAGCATCAGTGGGTTTGGTGAATCTTAATAACTGAACAAAATACTGAACCAAGTAAATGTAAAATTTCAGCCAAGTTCTTTACCTATTTGAGACGTATTAGCAACTGAAAAACTTCTCATAGAATGGACAAACTATTATGTTTGTTTTATTTCTGTGTGTATTTAAATACTGTACTTTTCAAACAAGGAATACACGAAGCTTATTAGAGGTATCATTCCCTCCATGTTTCTATATATATTTACATAATTTAGGTTTAAAGTTTTTGTTTTCTTTTGTTGTTCTTTCAGGATCAGTTCAATGTCTCTATTATATTTTATAAAATCTAGTTAGCAGTATTAAACACAGAGTGACTGAAAACTATCAGTGACCACTAAAATTACTAATGTGTTTTTATTAGATATTCATTTTTTTCTGCTCCTTTACTTATTTGGCACTATTATGTCTATGTCCCTTTTCAGAATTTTAGAAAAATTACAGCGACATCTAGTGGAACTTTAGGTAAGTGAATATATATTTGGCATTTAAATCTGAATTTAAATATAAGTGCATGTTAAAGGAATAGACTAGTCAAAATTAAACTTTCATGATTCAGATAGGGTATGGAAATTTGCTTTGTTTTCTTGGTATTCTTTGTACTTGAAAGATAAACCTATGTAGACTCATATCCAATTTTTAAGCCATTGAAGGCCGCCTCTGCATTAAGATAGTTTTTCACAGTTAGATAACGCTAGCTCATGTGTGCCATAAAAGATAACATTGTGCTCACACCCATGGAGTTATTTATGAGTCAGCACTGATTGGCTAAAATGTAAGTCTGTCAAAAGAACTGAAATAAGGGGGCAGTCTTCAAAGGTTTAAATACAGGTATACCTCACTTTACAGCGCTTCGCTAATACAGCCCTTTGTAGAGCAGAAGTTCAACCTCCAAATATTTTGAAACAGTGCTGTAATCTTCTTGAGATTGTGAAAAAAATAACTGGCACCATTTTGTTATGCGCAGTTCACTTTGTTTACAGCATTACTACAGTAGTTGTCACTATTTTACAGGTACAGTATTTATTGAATACTGTGCTGAACTAGTGTTAAACTAAACATAGCAATATTGCACCCCTAATATATGTTAGTTCAAACATGTTTCAAGTTTTTAAACACACTGGCAAGTGAAAAGAAAGCTCAAACTGCCTTGTTTAATTGTGATTTTCTTTTAAAGGGACAGTCTACTCCAAAATTGTAATGTGGTTTTCCCTTTACAGCGGGCTCCAGTCCCTAACCCGCTGAATGAGCGGGGTATACCTGTACAAGGTAATAACAGAGGTAAAAAGTATTTTAATATAACCGTGTTGGTTATGCAAAACTGGGGAATGCATAATAAAGGGATTAGCTATATTTTTAAACAATACCAATTTTGGAGTAGACTGTCCCTTTAAAAGAAAATCACAATTAAATAAATTCATGTTATGAAACTGCACTCTACATGAATGGCAATACATTTTTGTTCAAGATTATTTTTGCCAAGTAGATGTTATGTACCATTCTATATATAAATGCAAAGATAAAGTTGTATCTTATGATCTGGAAAGGAAAACAATTGCTGTATAGTATGCTTATCCCGCCTAGGGGCAAGGGGCCACAATGCATTTCTCTACTTCTGCAAACCAAATACTGTATGAATATTAAAGGGATATGAAACCCAAAATGTTTCTTTTCATGATTCAGATAGGGCATGCTATTTTAAACAACTTTGTAATTTGCTTCCATTATAAGTTTTTCTTCATTCTCTTTGTATCTTTTTTTAAAAAGCAAGGATGTAAGCTTAGGAGCTGGTTCATTTCTGGAGCACTATTTGGCAGCAGTTTTGCAAGAATGTTATTCATTTGCCAGAATACTAGGGGCGCGATCCGATATAGATCGTAGTTTGCGGCGCAAGCGAGGGAACCCGCGTCACCCGCAGTTTCAGCTCGCAACTTGAGCTATCCCATATATGGCGCCGTCAGATGCTAACGTGCCGTAAATCGGATAAACCAGCGATGTCCAGAAATCTGCGCAAGTACAAATTTCTGGCGTCGCCAGTGACTTACGGCACGTTAGAAACTGCCGGCACCTACAAAACCTGACTAAAGTCTAAATCACCCGCACCGTCTAACACGCCTCCCTAACATAGCCCGACACGTCTAACCCTCTATCCGCTATCCCCCCTCACTATCCTAACAATAAAATATGTATTAACCCCTAAACCGCCGCTCCCGGAGCCCGCCGTTACATAATAAAGTTATTAACCCCTAAACTGCCGCCAGCTATATTAAATCTATAATCCCCTAAAGTGAGCCCCTACCCCGCCGCTATCTATTTTAAAATTATTAACCCCTAATCTAATCCCCCTACCCCGCCGCCATCTATATTAAATTATTTAACCCCTAAAATACAAAACTATCCCTACCACTAAACCTAAGTCTAACCCTACAAATAGCCCTGAAAAGGGCTTTTTTGTGTGGCATTGCCCCAAAGTAACAGCTCTTTTGCCAGCCCTTAAAAGGGCTTTTTGTGGGGCATGCCCCAAAGAATTCAGCTCTTTTGCCAGCCCTTAAAAGGGCTTTTGGCGGGGCTTTGTCACAAAGTAAACTGCTCTTTTGCCTACAATCTACATCCCCCTACACCGCCGCCATCTATAATAAATGTATTAACCCCTAATCTAATCCCCCTACACCGCCGCCAGCTATATTAGCTATATTAACCCTAATTATATTAGGGTTAATATAGTTAATATAGTTATTATATTATATATATTAACTATATTAACCCTAATTATATTAGGGTTAATATAGTTAATATCGTTATTATATTATATATATATATATATTAAGTATAATAACCCTGTCTAACTCTAACATCCTAACTAAACTCTTATTAAAATAAATCTAATATTAATATTATTAATTAAAATATTCCTATTTAAATCTAAATACTTACCTATAAAATAAACCCTAAGATAGCTACAATATAATTAATAATTACATTGTAGCTATGTTAGGGTTTATATTTATTTTACAGGTAAATTGTTAATTATTTTAACTAGGTATAATAGCTATTAAATAGTTATTACCTATTTAATAGCTACCTAGTTAAAATAATTACCCAATTACCTGTAAAATAAATCCTAACCTACACTATCAATAAATTAAATAAACTACAAATATCTATCTAAAAATACAATTAAACTAAACTAAACTAAATTACAAAAACAAACACTAAATTACAAAAAATAAAAAAAAGATTACAAGATTTTTAAGCTAATTACACCTATTCTAAGCCCCCTAATAAAATAATAAAGCCCCCCAAAATAAAAAAATTTCCCTACCCTATTCTAAATTAAAAAAAGTTCAAAGCTCTTTTACCTTACCAGCCCTTAAAAGGGCCTTTTGTGGGGGCATGCCCCAAAGAAAACTGCTCTTTTGCCTGAAAAAAAAAAAAAAAATCAGATTGAAGTTCAATCCGATTGGCTGATCCAATCAGCCAATCAGATTGAGCTTGCATTCTATTGGCTGTTCTGATCAGCCAATAGAATGCAAGCTCAATCTGATTGGCTGATTGGATCAGCCAATTGGATTGAACTTCAATCTGATTGGCTGATTCAATCAGCCAATCAGATTTTTCCTACCTTAATTCCGATTGGCTGATAGAATCCTATCAGCCAATCGGAATTGAAGGGACGCCATCTTGGATGACGTCCCTTAAAGGAGCCTTCATTCATCGGTAGTCCGTCGGGAAAGAAGGATGTTCCGCGTCGGCGGAATAAAGATGGATCCTGAAGAAAGAAGATTGAAGACCCCGCTTGGAAGATGACATCGCCCGGATAGAAGACTTCTTCAGCGCCGCTTGGAAGATGACATCGCCCGGATGGAAGACTTCTTCAGCGCCGCCTGGAGAATCACTTCATCGGATGGAAGACTGCTTCAGGGCCCCTTGGAGGATCACTTCTGCCGCTCCGGATATCCTCTTCAGTTCCATCGGTGGCTCGGCTGAGTGAAGACGACTCAAGGTAGGATGATCTTCAGGGGATTAGTGTTAGGTTATTTTAAGGGGGGTTTGGGTTAGATTAGGGGTATGTGGGTGGTGGGTTTAAATGTTGGGGGGGGTTGTATTTTTCTTTTACAGGCAAAAGAGCAGTTTTCTTTGGGGCATGCCCCACAAAAGGCCCTTTTAAGGGCTGGTAAGGTAAAAGAGCTTTGAACTTTTTTAATGTAGAATAGGGTAGGGAATTTTTTATTTTGGGGGGCTTTGTTATTTTATTAGGGGGCTTAGATTAGGTGTAATTAGCTTAAAATTGTTGTAATATTTTTAAATGTTTGTAACTTATTTTTTTTATTTTTTGTAACTTAGCTTTTTTTATTTTTTGTACTTTAGTTAGTTTATGTAATTGTATTTTATTGTAGTTATTTGTAGTTAATTTATTTAATTAATGTAATGATAGTGTAGTGTTAGGTTTAATTGTAACTTAGGTTAGGATTTATTTTACAGGTAATTTTGTATTTCTTTTAGCTAGGTAGTTATTAAATAGTTAATAACTATTTAATAACTATTGTACCTAGTTAAAATAACTACAAAGTTACCTGTAAAATAAATATAAATCCTAAAATAGCTACAATGTAATTATTAATTACATTGTAGCTATCTTAGGGTTTATTTTACAGGTAAGTATTTAATTTTAAATAGGATCCATTTATTTAATGATTGTGTAGTGTTAGGTGTAATTGTAACTTAGGTTAGTTTTCATTTTACAGGTAAATTTCTCTTTATTTTAGCTAGGTAGCTATTAAATAGTTAATAACTATTTAATAGCTATTCTACCTAGTTAAAATAAATTGAAAGTTGCCTGTAAAATAAAAATAAATCCTATGATAGCTACAATATAATTATTATTTATATTGTAGCTATATTAGGGTTTATTTTAAAGGTAAGTATTTAGTTTTAAATAGGATTAATTTAGTTAATAAGAGAAATATTATTTAGATTTATTTAATTAATATTTAAGTTAGGGGGGTGTTAGGGTTAGTGTTAGACTTAGGTTTAGGGTTTAATAATTTTATTACAGTGGCGGCTGTGTAGGGGGGCAGGATAGGGGTTAATAAATGTATTATAGGTGGCGACGGTGTAGGGGGGGCAGATTAGGGGTTAATAAATTTAATATAGGTTGCGGCGGGGTCCGGGAGCGGTGGTTTAGGGGTTAAACTATTTATTTAGTTGCGGCGAGGTGCGGGATCAGCAGGATAGGGGTTAATAACTTTATTATAGAGGACGGCGGTATAGGGGGGGCAGGATAGGGGTTACTAGGTATAATGTAGGTGGCGGCGGTGGCGGGGAGCGGTGGTTTAGGGGTTAATACATTTATAAGAGTTGCGGCGGGGTCTAGGAGTGGCGGTTTAGGGGTTACTAACTTTATTGAGTTGCGGGGGGCTCCGGGGGCGCCGGTATAGGGGGTAGATCAGTGTAGTTTAGTGTGGGTGCTTAGTGACAGCTTGTCAATAAAGCTGTCAAAAAGCCGAAGAGCAGCGAGATCGGATGAGTGATATCTCTCACAGTCCGCTGCTCATTGCCCCATACTTGGTGTGCGGCTTTTTGACAGATTTATTGATAACTTAGGTGATTTTTTTCAGGTCCGCGGCGGCGATGGTAGGCGAGCTTAGGCGGGCGTATTGGGCCGGCGAAGGCAGGAAAGTTGACACGTTGATAACTACCCCCCTATATCTCCAGATGTGGTATGTAATAGTTGTCATGATAAGCTTTTACATGCAGAGAATGTGTCCATCAGTAATAGTACTATGCCTGTTGTTCCTTCAATAGCTAATGTACAAGATATACCTGTAAATTTAAAAGATTTTATTGCTGATGCGATTCAGAAGGCTTTGTCTGCAATCTCGTCTTCTAATAAATGTAAAAGGTCTTTTAAAACTTCTCATAACATTGATGAAATTTCAAATGACCGACAATATACTGAATTATCCTCTTCTGATGAGGATCTATCTGATTTAGAAGATCCTTCTTCAGATATTGACACTGGCAAATCTACTTATTTATTTAAAATGGAGTATATTCGTTCCTTGTTAAAAGTGTTGATTACATTGGATATTGAGGAAACTAGTCCTCTTTATATTAAAACTAGTAAAGGTTTATATTCTGCTTACAGGGAGTGCAGAATTATTAGGCAAGTTGTATTTTTGAGGATTAATTTTATTATTGAACAACAACCATGTTCTCAATGAACCCAAAGAACTCATTAATATCAAAGCTGAATAGTTTTGGAAGTAGTTTTTAGTTTGTTTTTAGTTATAGCTATTTTAGGGGGATATCTGTGTGTGCAGGTGACTATTACTGTGCATAATTATTAGGCAACTTAACAAAAAACAAATATATACCCATTTCAATTATTTATTTTTACCAGTGAAACCAATATAACATCTCAACATTCACAAATATACATTTCTGACATTCAAAAACAAAAGAAAAACAAATCAGTGACCAATATAGCCACCTTTCTTTGCAAGGACACTCAAAAGCCTGCCATCCATGGATTCTGTCAGTGTTTTGATCTGTTCACCATCAACATTGCGTGCAGCAGCAACCATAGCCTCCCAGACACTGTTCAGAGAGGTGTACTGTTTTCCCTCCTTGTAAATCTCACATTTGATGATGGACCACAGGTTCTCAATGGGGTTCAAATCAGGTGAACAAGGAGGCCATGTCATTAGATTTTCTTATTTTATACCCTTTCTTGCCAGCCACGCTGTGGAGTACTTGGACGCGTGTGATGGAGAATTGTCCTGCATGAAAATCATGTTTTTCTTGAAGGATGCAGACTTCTTCCTGTACTACTGCTTGAAGAAGGTGTCTTCCAGAAACTGGCAGTAGGACTGGGAGTTGAGCTTGACTCCATCCTCAACCCGAAAAGGCCCCACAAGCTCATCTTTGATGATACCAGCCCAAACCAGTACTCCACCTCCACCTTGCTGGCGTCTGAGTCGGACTGGAGCTCTCTGCCCTTTACCAATCCAGCCACGGGCCCATCCATCTGGCCCATCAAGACTCACTCTCATTTCATCAGTCCATAAAACCTTAGAAAAATCAATCTTGAGATATTTCTTGGCCCAGTCTTGACGTTTCAGCTTGTGTGTCTTGTTCAGTGGTGGTCGTCTTTCAGCCTTTCTTACCTTGGCCATGTCTCTGAGTATTGCACACCTTGTGCTTTTGGGCACTCCAGTGATGTTGCAGCTCTGAAATATGGCCAAACTGATGGCAAGTGGCATTTTGGCAGCTGCACGCTTGACTTTTCTCAGTTCATGGGCAGTTATTTTGCGCCTTGGTTTTTCCACACGCTTCTTGCGACCCTGTTGACTATTTTGAATGAAACGCTTGATTGTTCGATGATCACGCTTCAGAAGCTTTGCAATTTTAAGAGTGCTGCATCCCTCTGCAAGATATCTCACTATTTTTGACTTTTCTGAGCCTGTCAAGTCCTTCTTTTGACCCATTTTGCCAAAGGAAAGGAAGTTGCCTAATAATTATGCACACCTGATATAGGGTGTTGATGTCATTAGACCACACCCCTTCTCATTACAGAGATGCACATCACCTAATATGCTTAATTGGTAGTAGGCTTTCGAGCCTATACAGCTTGGAGTAAGACAACATGCATAAAGAGGATGATGTGGTCAAAATACTCATTTGCCTAATAATTCTGCACACAGTGTATAAACCCCCTGTGGTTACTCCAGAGGTTTTTCCAGTTCCTGATGCTATTTCTGATATGATTTCTAAGGAATGGAATAGGCCTGGCACTTCTTTTATTCCTTCTTCAAGGTTTAACAAATTGTATCCTTTGCCAGAAGTGAGATTGGAGTTTTGGGAAAAGAGCCCCAAAGTTGATGGGGCTATTTCTACTCTTGCTAAATGTACTACTATTCCTATGGAAGATATTACTTATTTTAAATACCCTTTAGATAGGAAACTTGAATCTTATCTAAGGAAAACTTATTTATATTCTGGTCATCTCCTCAGGCCTGCCATTTCTATGGCTGATGTTGCGGCTGCATCAACTTTTTGGTTGGAAAGTTTAGTGCAACAGGAAACGGATCCTGATTTGTCTAGCATTGTTCGCTTGCTTCAACATGCTAATCATTTTATTTGTGATGCCATTTTTTATATCATCAAAATTTATGTTAAATCTATGTCTTTAGCTATTTTAGCTAGAAGAGCTTTGTGGCTTAAATATTGGAATGCTGACATGGTATCTAAGTCTAGATTACTATCTCTTTCTTTCCAAGGTAATAAGTTATTTGATTCTCAGTTGGATTCGATTATTTCAACTGTCACTGGGGGGAGTTTTTTTGCCTCAGGATAAAAAATCTAAGGGTAATATTTAAAGCTTCTAAACGCTTTCGTTCCTTTTGACAAATTAAGGAACAGAAACCTAATCCTTCCAACAAAGAATCTGGTTTCAAATGGAAACCTTATTCAAGTTGGAATAAATCCAAACCATTTAAGAAATCAAAGCCAGCCCCCAAGTCTGCATGAAGGTGCGACCCTCATTCCAATTCAGCTGGTAGCGGGCAAATTGAGATAATTGGATTCAGAGTATTGTTTCTCAAGGGTACCAAATAGGATTCAGAGTAAGACCTCCTGTGAAAAGGTATTTTCTCTCACGCATCCCAGTAAATCCAGTAAAGGCTCAAACTTTTCTGAAGTGTGTTTCAGACTTGTAGCTTTCAGGGGTAATCATACCAGTTCCATTTCAGGAACAGGGTCTGGGGTTTTATTCAAATCTATTCATTGTCCCAAAGAAAGAAAATTCATTCAGACCAGTTCTGGATCTGAAAATTTTGAATTGTTATGTAAGAGTACCAACTTTCAAGATGGTGACTATAAGGACTATTCTGCCTTTTGTTCAGCAAGGACATTATATGTCCACAATAGACTTGCAGGATGCATATGTTCATATTCCGGTTCATCCAGATCATTATCAGTTTCTGAGATTCTCTTTTCTAGACAAGCATTACCAATTTGCCACTCTTCCTTTTGGCCTAGCGACAGCTCCAAGGGTCTTCTAGAAGGTTCTCGGTGCCCTACTCTCTGTAATCAGAGAATGGGGTATTGCGGTATTTCCTTATTTGGACGATATCTTGGTACTAGCTCAGTCTTTATATTCTGCAGAATCTCACACAAATCAACTAGTGTTTCTTCAGAGACATGGTTGGAGGATCAATTTACCAAAAAGTTCTTTGATTCCTCAGACAAGGGTCCCCTTTTTAGGTTTCCAGATAGATTCAGTGTCCATGACTCTGTCTCTAACAGACAAGAGACATTTAAAATTGGTTTCAGCTTGTCAGAACCTTAAGTATTAGTCATTCCCTTCAGTGGCTATGTGCATGGAAGTTTTAGGTCTCATGACTGGAGCATCGGACGCGATCCCCTTTGCTCGTTTTCATATGAGACCTCTCCAGCTTTGTATGCTGAACCAATGGTGCAGGGATTATACAAAGATATTACAATTAATATCCATAAATCCCAAGGTTCGATTCTCTCTGACTTGGGGGTTAGATCACCATGGTATACTTCAAGAGGCCTCTTTTGTTTGTCCAACCTGGACTGTGATCACAACAGATGCAAGTCTTTTAGATTGGGGAGCTGTCTTGGGATCCCTGACAGCACAAGGGGTTTGGAAACCTCAAGAGGTGAGGTTACCAATCAATATTTTAGAACTCTGTGCTATCTTCAGGGCTTTTCAGGTGTGGACTCTGTTCAAGAGAGAACCATTCATTTGTTTTCAGACAGACAATATCACAACTGTGGCATATGTCAATCATAAGGGTGGGACTCGCAGTCCCCAAGCTATGAAAGAAGTATCTTGGATACTTGCTTGGGCGGAATACAGCTCCTGTCTAATTTCTGCGATTCATATCCCAGGTATAGACAATTGGGAAGCGGATTATCTCAGCCATCAGACTTTACATCCGGGGGAGTGGTCGCTTCATCCAGATGTGTTTTCTCAGATTGTTCAGATGTGGGGTCTTCCAGAAATAGATCTGATGGCTTCCCATCTAAACAAGAAACTTCCCAGGTACCTGTCCAGGTTCAGGGATTCTCAGGCGGAAGCAGTGGATGCGTTAACAGTTCCTTGGTGTTACCAACCTGCTTATATCTTCCCGCCTCTAGTTCTTCTTCCAAAAGTGATTTCCAAAATCATCATGGAACAATCGTTTGTGTTGCTGGTAGCTCCAGCATGGCCTCACAGGTTTTGGTATGCGGATCTTGTTCGGATGTCCAGCTGCCATCCTTGGCCACTTCCATTAAGGCTAGACCTTCTGTCTCAAGGTCCGTTTTTCCATCAGGATCTCAAATCATTAAATTTGAAGGTATGGAAATTGAATGCCTAGTGCTTAGTCATAGAGGTTTCTCTGACTCAGTGATTAAAACTATGTTACAGACTCATAAATCTGTTTCTAGGAAGATTTATTATCGAGTTTGGAAGACTTATATTTCATGGTGTTCTTCTCATAAATTCTCCTGGCATTCTTTTAGAATTCCTAGAATTTTACAGTTTCTTCAGGATGGTTTGGATAAAGGTTTGTCTGCAAGTTCCTTAAAGGGACAAATCTCTGCTCGTTCTGTCTTATTTCACAGAAAGATTGCTAAGCTTCCTGATATTCACTGTTTTGTAGAGGCTTTGGTCCGTATCAAGCCTGTCATTAAATAACAGAAAAGTTAAAAACACTTCTCCTGTGTGTAAAGAATAATACACATTATATTAACTCTAGATATATGATTTGAATAGTTCTAGGGTGTCTGGTTTACTAAGTCTAACAAAGGCCAATTTACATAATACCAGCTCAAACTTAGTCTATAGTACATTTATGCAACATAGGGGTTAGTGAGCCCTGCAACAATTACTGATACCTCAATATCGTTGTATATTATAACATTATTCTTTACACACGGGAGAAGTGTTTTTAAATTTTGCGAGTTGGCAGTATAAAAAATATCTGCTGTCTTTTAATTTATAATTAATTAAAGTTATTTTTTACTTATACTATTTCCTTCACTACATAATGTATAACTTTTTCAGTGCATAGAAGCATACTTTTTTTTAGGACATTTGCACCTCTTGGTGGCTATGCCCTTATCACTATAAACTGGTACCCATGCTTAAGCACTGCTCCTTTAAGTGATCCATACATTTGACACTTATTTTGACAAGGTCCTTCTCATTTTGGAGTCATACTTTTTCCAGTATACTAATCTAGTTCCTCCTTTGTTTATAAACTAAGACAACTGCCTGAAGAACCTTTGTATCTTATGCTGCTTCAGAAGAAGCAAAAACATCAACATTTTAGTAAAAGTATGCAAAGAAGACCAAGTAGCTGCCTTGCAAATTTGATCAACTGAAGCCCCAGTCTTAAAAACTCAAAAAGTGGCAACTAACCTAAAAGAATGAGCAGTAATCTGCTGTGGTGGAGGCCCTAAAATAAGTTTTGTGAATCAAAGGATTTAGCCAAGAGGCTAAAGAAATAGCAGGAGCCTTCTGCCCCTTCCTAGGACCATAAAAAAAAGAACAAAGTTTGTCTAAAATCTTTAGTAGCATCAATGTAATATTTCACTGCTCTAACAACATCCAAATAATGCATAAGCATTCTTAGGATTAGGACACAAAGAAGGAACAAAAATCTCTATGCTAATTTTATCAGAAATAACCTTAGGCAAAAAATGAAATGACGTCCTTTAAACAGCCTTATCCTGATGAAAAATCAGATAGGGATGTTCACAAGAAAGAGCAGATAACTCAAAAACTCCAAGAAAGTAGTTTAATATCCAATGTATGCAGGTTCAAAAGGAGCAGCCTGCAAAACACTTCAATATCAAGTTAAGATTTCATGGAGGAGAAATAGGCTTGAACCATAGCCTGAACAAAACTATGAACATAAGGAAGATTAGCAATCTTTCTGTGAAGCAAAACTGAAAGAACAGAAATCTGCCCCTTTAGAGAACTGGCAGATAAACACATGGCAGATACACCATGAAATAAAGGTCTTCTAGACCTTATGATAGATTTTCTTAGTTAGGGTTTCAATCTCAGTATCAGAGAAAACCCTATGTCTAAGGACTAAGCATTCAATTTCCATGCCATCAAGGTCAGAGACTTGAGATCCGTATGGAAAACTGGACCTTGGAACAGAAGGTCTGACCACAGAGAAAGAGGGCAACTGGACATCTGATCCTGATCTGTATACCAAATACTGCAAGGCCAAGTTGGGACAATCAGGATTACAGATTGTTTTGCTAGCCTTATTTTGGAAATCCCTCTGTGAAGAAGAACCAGAGGCAGAATCAGATAAGCAGACTAAAAAGACCAATACTACATACTAGAGCATACACTAACTCTGCCTGAGGATCCATGTACCTTGCAAAGTACTTGGAGAGATTGTTGTTCAAATGAGAGGCCATCAGATTTATTTTTGGGAGCCCCAAAGATCCACTATCAGATTGAACACATCCTGGTGAAGAGACCACTCCCTTGGATGTAGAGATTAACAACTGAGAAAGTCTGCCTCCCAGTTCTTCACTCCTGGAAAAGGAATTGCAGAGACTAGACAAGAATTGGCTTCTGTCCAGGAGACAATTCGAAACACCTTCATCATTGTCAGGGAATGGCAAGTTCTCCCTGATGGTTAATATAAGCTACTGCTGTGACATTTTCTGTCTGGAAATAGAGACGAGACTCCCTTTTCAACAGAGGCAAAACTTGAAAGGCCCTGAACATTGATTGGTAACCTTGCCTCCCGAGGATCCCAAACTCCCTGGCTGTCAGAGACCCCCAAACAGCTCCTCAACCTGAAAGACTTGCTTCTGTAGTGATCACAGTCCAGGTAGGATGAACAAAAAAAGCCCGATTAATAATAAAATGATGATCCTGCCACCAAGTTAGGGACTGTCTTGTACTGGGATCCAGAAATATCCTTTGAGACAGCTGAGTGTAATACCTGCACCATTGACACAGCAAAAAAAGCTGAAGAAGCCTCGTGTTAAATCAAGCAATTGGAATTGCATCTGAGGTTGCATTCGTGAGACCTAGAACTTCCGTATACAGAGCCACTGAGGGAAACGAGAGAGACTGATGGTTCAAACAAGCTGACACCAATTTCACCCTTCTCTGCTCTGTTAGACATAGACCCATGGATACTGAATCTATTTGCCCAAGAAAGTTACCTTTGTCTGAGGAGCCAAAAAACTCTTTGGAAAATTGATCCTCCAACTATGCTGTTAAAGAAAAAGCAAGAGTCAGTTGGTGTGAGATACTTCTAAGGGAAAAGAACAAGCTTGAACATAAGATGTCGTCCAGATATGGAAACACTGCAATACCCTGATACCTGATCACACACAAAAGGGCACGCAGAACCTCTGTGAATATTCTTGCAACAAACTGAAAATGCCTGTCCAGAAAGGCAAACCTTAGAAACTGGAAATGATCTCTGTGAATAGAAACATGAAGGTAAGTATCTTTTAAATCTATTGTGGACATAAACCTACTTTGCTGATCAAAAGGCAGAATAGTCCGCAAAGGTTCCAATCTGAAAGATGGAATCCTTACAAACCTGTTCAGATTCTTTAAATGTAGAACTGGTCTGAAAGTACCTTCCTTTTTTGGAGCGATTAGGAGATTTGAATAAAATCCATTCCCCCGTTCCTGAAAAGGAACTGGAACAATAACTCCTATAATTTCCAGATCTGAGATAGACTGAAGAAAAGCATGAGCTTTTACAGGATTCCATGGAACTTTAGACAGAAAAAAACTTCCTCTAGGAAGCCTTGTTCTGAACCCTATTCGATAACCCTGAGAAACAATATTACGAACCCAGGAATCTGGAACAGACTGAATTCAAGCCTCCTGAAAGAGGCTTAATCTGCCCCTACCAGAAATTCCAGATCGGGGGCCCCACCTTCATGCAGTGTAAGGACAGAATCCTGCTGCTCCATTATAGCATATGGCAAAGTAATGGAATAAACACTAAAACCCCCTTAAAAAGCTCTTGAGTAATTGAAACCATTTACCCCCTCCTAAGCAGCTTTTACAAAAAGATTCACAGGTACAATGTACTCTATGTACATTAATCCGAGAACAGAAAAAATCTCTCCCGCATGCAAACGTGAGCTACCCCGCCATGCATAAACCAACGCACAAGTAAACTATAGAAAGACTGAAGGGACGTGCACGAACACAAAAATAGTTAAGCCGATGTGCATAAACCAGAGGCCACTGTGTAAAAAACTAAGCATGCCAAAAAAGCAGTCCCGTGCAAAACAGCAAGGGAATAATGTAAAGTAACAGTCCCAGGGCTAATCTATAACATAATCGCACTTGTAATGCGTCCGTCAACATTGTCAGTTGCGCTAGCAGCCTGCAGCGTGAGACAGCTTCAGGAACTCCAGCTCTCAGCTGTAAAATAACAACTCTCCAGAAGTTTCAGGCATCTGCCACATATGGAGCCGAAGTGTGATCAGTGCTCCCCCTCCATATGAGGCCAGATACCTGATCGTTACAGACAGCGACACTTCTCCTAGTGCCGGCGTGAGGCGCCGGCCGAGGTGGGTGGCTCAGCAGCGGAGGTGGGAGGGAGTGGGAGTGTCCTACTATAGAAAAAAAAAGGACAGGGAGGGAAGGGCAGCTACACTACAGAGGGATTTGGGGGTGGGGGATAAATGGTGATGCCGGACCGGGTACACATAAGCCTGTGCACCATTCCCTTGTTCCCAGTTTGTTTGGATTTGAGAGCTTGCATTGTATGGCTGTTTTAGGGTCTCAGGTATTGGAAAGGACCTTGGCGTGGTACCTGAGCTTGTCCCATTTGGCCAGATGCGGTAACTAACCTTTCCATTTTTGCTTTTAAATCTTAGCTGAGAGCTTGTAAGCGAGTGCTGGACTTTCTCTGTGTGTTGTATGAATTTGTTTTGTAATTTCCCTATGGTTCTTGCACCCAGACCTGTCTGGGGTTAACTGCCTGTGACTCTGGGGACAGCACAGCTTCCTGTGAGTGCCGGTGAGCACCCAGGGCTGAGCATGTTAGAGGTTCATGGGATGTGTACCCATTCCGGTATGAGAGTGCAGTCCCCTTCCGTGTTTTGTATATTTCCTGGGTGATTACATAAGCCTGTGCACCCTTCCCTTGTTCCCAGTTTGTTTGGATTTGAGAGCTTGCATTGTATGGCTGTTTTAGGGTCTCAGGTATTGGAAAGGACCTTGACGTGGTACCTGAGCTTGTCCCATTTGGCCAGATGCGGTAACTAACTTTTCCATTTTTGCTTTTAAACCTTAACTGAGAGCTTGTAAGCGAGTGCTGGACTTTCTCTGTGTGTTGTATTAATTTGTTTTGTAATTTCCCTATGGTTCTTACACCCAGACCTGTCTGGGGTTAACTGCCTGTGACTCTGGGGACAGCACAGCTTCCTGTGAGTGGTGAGCACCCAGGGCTGAGCATGTTACAAGGTCATGGGATGTGTACCCGGTCCAGTATGAGAGTGCAGTCCCCTTCTGTGTTTATATATATATATATATATATATATATATATATATATAATTATTATTATTATTTTTAGCATTTGGAATAAATTTGATAATTATAACCATTCATTTCAAATGACTCTTTTTCCCTATGTTCCTTCAACTTCCCATATATTAGCTGTAACATGAGTCAAGACGCCTATGTGTATTGTAGCTTCAAAGGGAACCTAGTGAGCCATTGTGTTGATTATCACATGTATTTGTTATCTTACAATATCCTGGGATTCTGCTAGCTTCAAAGATCACTTCAGACTGATAGACTGCTCCTTCAGATAGGAAAATTCTTATACAGGCTTCCTTTGAAGTGGATAATAAAGACATCCTGAGTTTTACAAGTGTCTATTTCTTTGTTCTACAATTCTGTGTTTCAGAATAAAAGGGGGATCAATACCACCCACTTTAGTGTCATTCACAGTGCAGCCAAATCAATACATAGTAGATATTAGCTAAATGAGATATTAACTTATGTGATATCCAATGCCATTCAGCCATATCCTGACAGACCAATAATTTTTAGCACAAAAAAAAAAATAACAAACTTACACCTAGATTTAGAGTTTTGCGGCCAAAGGAGTGCGTTAGCTACGCGTCTTTTTTTTCTAGCACTGCTTCTAAACAACGCTGGTATTTAGAGTTCTCTGAAGGGCTGCGTTAGGCTCCAAAAAGGGAGCGTAAAGGCATATTTACTGCCACTTCAACTCTCAATACCAGCGTTGCTTATGGTAGCGGCTAGCTGGAAAAACGTGCTTGTGCACGATTCCCCCATAGGAAACAATGGGGCAGTTTGGGCAGAAAAAAACCTACCTGCAAAAAAAGCAGCGTTAAAGGGACACTCAGGTAAAATTAAATTTTTATGATTCAGATAGAGCATGTCATTTTAAACAATTTTCCAATTTACTTCCATTAAAAAAAATGTGCACAGTCTTTTATATTTAAAAATTTTGAGTCACCAGCTCCTACTGAGCATGTGCAAGAATTCACAGACTATACGTATATGCATTTGTGATTGGCTGATTGCTATCACATGGTACAGGGGGAGTGGAAATATACATAACTTTGAAATTTGTTAGAAAAAAATCTGCTATTCATTTGAAATTCAGAGTAAATGCTATTGTATTGTCTTGTTATCTTGCATTTGTTGATTATGCAAATCTACTGTGTTGACTGGTCTTTTAAGCTCCTAACGCAGCCCGATTCTTTCCTATGGGGAAACACTTTCTAAGTCTGCACCTAACACCCTAACATGTACCCCGAGTCTAAACACCCCTAACCTTACACTTATTAACCCCTAATCTGCCGCCCCCGCTATCACTGACCCCTGCATTACACTATTAACCCCTAATCTGCCGCTCCGGACACCGCCGCAACCTACATTATACCTATGTACCCCTAATCTGCTGCCCCTAACATCGCCGACACCTACATAATATTTATTAACCCCTAATCTGCCTCCCCCCAACGTCGCCGCTACCTTACCTACACTTATTAACCCCTAATCTGCCGACCAGACCTCGCCGCCACTCTAATAAATGTATTAACCCGTAAACCACCGCACTCCCGCCTTGCAAACCCTATAATAAATAGTATTAACCCCTAATCTGCCCTCCCTAACATCGCCGCCACCTAACTTCAAGTATTAACCCCTAATCTGCCGACCGGACCTCGCCGCTACTATAATAAATGTATTAACCCCTAAAGCTAAGTCTAACCCTAACCCTAACACCCCCCTAAGTTAAATATAATTTTATTCTAACTAAATAAATTAAATCTTATTAACTAAAGTATTCCTATTTAAAACTAAATACTTACCTGTAAAATAAACCCTAATATAGCTACAATATAACGAATAATTATATTGTAGCTATTTTAAGATTTATATTTATTTTACAGTCAGCTTTGTATTTATTTTAACTAGGTACAATAGCTATTAAATAGTTATTTACTATTTAATAGCTACCTAGTTAAAATAATTACAAAATTACCTGTAAAATAAATCCTAACCTAAGTTACAATTAAACCTAACACTACACTATCAATAAAGTAATTAAATAAATTAACTACAATTACATACAATTAAATAAACTAAACTAAATTACAAAAAAAACAAACACTAAATTACAAAAAATAAAAAAAGATTACGTGAATTTTAAGCTAATTACACCTACTCTAAGCCCCCTAATAAAATAACAAAGCCCCCTAAAATAAAAAAAAATCCCTACCCTAATCTAAATTAAAAAAGTTAACAGCTCTATTACTTTACCAGCCCTTAAAAGGGCTTTTTGCGGGGCATGCCCCAAAGAAATCAGCTCTTTTGCCTGTAAAAAAAAAACACAACACTACATCACACACAAGTCGCAACCCAGTAAACATGATGTTGCGACCCATTAATGGGTCCCGACTTGTGGTTTAAAGAATCCTGTTCTATGGTGTACGTACTAGTAAATAGTAGCACTAGACTTTTTACCTCCTAAATATTGCAAACATTCATTTTATGGTCCCACATTTAGTATTGGTTCACCTTCAAAAACACCAAACAATTACAATTTTATGTCTATATAGTAGGTCTAAAATAGGTCTAAAATATTTAACAATAAAAATAATAATTACATTTTAAAATTACACAACATTTTAATTTTCCATACTGATGATATGGTTGTTGATTCCAGCATATGCATGCTTGCTGCTATTGATTGACCAGATCATTATCTGTAGTGGAACTGAATCTTTGACTTTTGGGTTAACCAGGGATTAAAAGACCACTCAATGCAGTAGAATTACATCATTAACATGTACATAATAAAAAGACAATGCAACAGCACTTTCAAATAAGCAGTAGATTTTGTTCTGACAAATTGGGACAAAGTATTCTCTAATAAAAATACAGAGGATAAATGGATAACATTTAAAACTTTGTTAAATAAATATACATATCAACAAATACCATATGATTATAAAAATAAAAATAAAAAATCCAAGCCAATGTGGCTGAATATAAATGTGTTAAGAGAAATTAGGTAAAAACGTAGGGCATTTAAATTATTCAAAGAAAAGAGTACAGACTCAAAATTCCATATTTAGAAGGAATGTAACAAAGCATGCAAAAAAGCAATCAAATTAGCCAAATTTGAAAATGAAAAATTAATTGTAAAGGATTCTAAATCTAACCCTAAAAGGTTCTTTAAGTACATAAATAGCAAAAAATCTAAGAAAGACAATATAGGTACAATAAAATGCGTGGAGGGTATCATAATTAACAGTGACAGGGAGAAGGCTGAGATACTAATCCAGTTTTTTTCTTCAGTATACACAAGGGAGGAACCATTGGATGATACTTTGGAACAAAATAGAACATGCCAGCCCATACCATTAACTGGGTTAAGTATAGAGGATATCAGGAACAAATTGGATAATATTAAGGTAAATAAAACTCCAGGCCCAGATGGAATACACCCAAGGATGTTAAGGGAATTTAGCACTGTTATAGACAAACCACTACTCTTAATTTTTCAAGACTCATTATCCTCAGACATGGTACCCAAGGATTGGCGTAAAGCTGATGTGGTGCCACTCTTCAAAAAGGGAAGAAGGGATAATCCAGGAAGCTATAGACCAGGGAAGGGATTATAAAGGATTATATTGATGAGCATATTCGTGTAAACAAGATTATGAGTTCTAATCAGCATGGTTTTATGAGAAATAGATCATGTCAAACTAATCTAATTAGATTCTATGAGGAAGTAAGTAAACATATAGATAAAGGTGAATCACTTGATGTGATATACTTAGATTTTGCAAAGGCGTTTGATACAGTGCCACATGAGAGATTAATGCACAAAATTAACGGACTGGGAATAGCTGAAAATCTTATTTTATGGATAAATAACTGGATAAAAGATAGGGAGCAATGAGTAGTAGTAAATGGATCATACTCAGATTGGACAAAGGTAATCAGTGGAGTCCAAGATTTTAATTTGTAAGTTACACTAAGCGCCAATTGCTGTAGGACCCTTTGCTTTAATAAATTGACCCCTAGCGGTCAAGTAGAAATGGATAATCAGATAAGAGGTAATTAAAGCGCCAAAGAACAAATGGCCGGGTCTAGGATATATAAAATTATGTCAGTTTATTTATACATATACATAAAAGTTAACATTACGTTAAACCATAAAATAAATAATCAAGGATCCAAGATTTTACAATAAGTTAAAATCAAAAATAAAAACAATTATTTACTTATACAATCTTTTCATATGACAGTAAAATTTCAAATAGTGTAATATATCCGGCTGTATGGGTGGATCAGTGTAGGTGATTCTGCTAGAGAGACACTTTCTTGTATTGTGGTCTGTCTAATGATAACTAAATGTCTTGCATCATATGGTAATGGTGATGTGCAATATAATTCCGTGTGTCTTGATAATTTCTATTTTCCAATAAACTAATGTGAGTAAAGAGTGCCTGATGATACCGAAAAGTGATCGTGTCTAAAGTAGAGTGTTTAAAAATTTTTTTAAAAAATGTTGAAAAACAAATTTTTCCAAACGATAATCAAAGAACAATGTGAACAAACGATAATCAAAATGCAATGTGAACAAACTTAATACTCAATTGTTGGTAAATATTCTTCAAGGATATCACAGTTAAAGGTGGTCACAATCAGTGGTGATGTAAAGACAAAAACGATGAAAAAAATAATGAAAAAAGTAAAACTTCAAATGTGAAAGAAAAAGATTTTGAAAAAATAGTCCTGAAAAAATGTGAACAATCACACATCCATAAAATTGTCAAATTAGGATAAAAAATGTGTACTTGTTATTCCTCCCAAATGGAATGTAGAGACTTATCTCCCAGTGTTCCTCTCGCCAGTGTGAAGTGCAATCTATCTTCTAAGTGGTGACCCAAACGGTCAGTGCAATTCTCAGCAGTTTTCTATTCTTTTCTGCCAAAAACAAAAACAATAATAGTGCAGATGGTTTTTAAACAAAATGATCCTACCAGAGTGTCACTTACCAGTCGACGCGTTTCGGTCATACACTGACCTTTCTCAAGACTGGTTTTTCTTATTCTTTGGGGTCTTTTTATACCCTGTTTAATTAGCATTTTCGTAATACCGGAAGTGGCAATCACCACTTCCAGTTTGCGTAACGCAGATCTTTTTTTTATTTTGTTATGATGTTTTTGTTAACCTTCCGTTTTATCTAATTTGTTTTTTTGTGCTTAGTTAAATATACTTTGAGGCTATTGTTAAATGTACTTTGGGGCTATTCTTTCATGTTTGTTTTTACTTTGAACTTCCGTTTCCTTCATTTTCTCATTAATCAAATCTTAAGGTGTGTCAAATATACTCACTCCCATTGGCTATTGTTAAATGTTATAGAAGCGTAGGTGTTACCTCATTGGTCAGATTCTAAGGTGTGCTCCGTATAGTCACCCCTATTGGTTATTGTTAAATGTTGTAGAAGCGTGTGTGTTTATCATGTTAACAATAACCAATAGGGGTGACTATACGGAGCACACCTTAGAATCTGACCAATGAGGTAACACCTACGCTTCTATAACATTTAACAATAGCCAATGGGAGTGAGTATATTTGACACACCTTAAGATTTGATTAATGAGAAAATGAAGGAAACGGAAGTTCAAAGTAAAAACAAACATGAAAGAATAGCCCCAAAGTACATTTAACAATAGCCTCAAAGTATATTTAACTAAGCACAAAAAAACAAATTAGATAAAACGGAAGGTTAACAAAAACATCATAACAAAATAAAAAAAAGATCTGCGTTACGCAAACCGGAAGTGGTGATTGCCACTTCCGGTATTACGAAAATGCTAATTAAACAGGGTATAAAAAGACCCCAAAGAATAAGAAAAAACAGTCTTGAGAAAGGTCAGTGTATGACCGAAACGCGTCGACTGGTAAGTGACACTCTGGTAGGATCATTTTGTTTAAAAACCATCTGCACTATTATTGTTTTTGTTTTTGGCAGAAAAGAATAGAAAACTGCTGAGAATTGCACTGACCGTTTGGGTCACCACTTAGAAGATAGATTGCACTTCACACTGGCGAGAGGAACACTGGGAGATAAGTCTCTACACTCCATTTGGGAGGAATAACAAGTACACATTTTTTATCCTAATTTGACAATTTTATGGATGTGTGATTGTTCACATTTTTTCAGGACTATTTTTTCAAAATCTTTTTCTTTCACATTTGAAGTTTTACTTTTTTCATTATTTTTTTCATCGTTTTTGTCTTTACATCACCACTGATTGTGACCACCTTAAACTGTGATATCCTTGAAGAATATTTACCAACAATTGAGTATTAAGTTTGTTCACATTGCATTTTGATTATCGTTTGTTCACATTGTTCTTTGATTATCGTTTGGAAAAATTTGTTTTTCAACATTTTTTAAAAAATTTTTTAAACACTCTACTTTAGACACGATCACTTTTCGGTATCATCAGGCACTCTTTACTCACATTAGTTTATTGGAAAATAGAAATTATCAAGACACACAGAATTATATTGCACATCACCATTACCATATGATGCAAGACATTTAGTTATCATTAGACAGACCACAATACAAGAAAGTGTCTCTCTAGCAGAATCACCTACACTGATCCACCCATACAGCCGTATATATTACACTATTTGAAATTTTACTGTCATATGAAAAGATTGTATAAGTAAATAATTGTTTTTATTTTTGATTTTAACTTATTGTAAAATCTTGGATCCTTGATTATTTATTTTATGGTTTAACGTAATGTTAACTTTTATGTATATGTATAAATAAACTGACATAATTTTATATATCCTAGAACCGGCCATTTGTTCTTTGGCGCTTTAATTACCTCTTATCTGATTAATCAGTGGAGTCCACCAGAGATCAGTACTGGGCCCTATTCTTTTTAATATTTTTATAAATGACTTGGAGCAAGGATTAAATAGCGACATCTCTATTTTTGCAGATGATACTAAGTTAAGTAAGGTCATTAAGTCAGCGCAGGATGAACTTTCGTTACAAAGGGACCTGCAAAAATTAGAAGTATGGGCAGGTAAATGGAAAAGGAGATTTAATACGGGAAAATGCAAGGTTCTACATTTTGGAAGTAAAAATAAGCAGGCAAAGTATTATTTAAATGGGACAAGACTTAGCCAAACACAGGAGGAAAGGGATTTGGGGGTAGTAATAGATAACAAGCTAAAGATGGGTGCACAATGCAGGGCAGCAGCTTCAAAGGCTAATAAGATACTAGCATGTATTAAAAGAGGCATTGATTCAAGGGAGGAAAGCATAATTCTGTCACTATATAAAGCCCTGGTAAGACCTCACCTTGAGTATGGAGTGCAGTTCTGGGGACCAATCGCAAAAAAAGATATTGTAGAACTAGAAAAAGTTCAGAGAAGGGCCACAAAGCTAATAAGGGGATTGGAGAATTTAACCTATGAGGAGAGGCTAGCCAAACTGGGTCTGTTTAAGTTAGAAAAAAGGCACTTAAGAGGTGACATGATTACTTAATATAAATATATTCAAGGCCCATATACAGAGATGGCAGAAGCTCTGTTTATTCCAAGAAAATTGTTTGTGACCAGAGGTCACAATTTAAGGTTGGAGGAAAGGAGATTTAATCTCCTGCAACAGAAACGTTTTTTCACTGTAAGAGCAATAAAATTGTGGAACTCATTACCAAAGGAGGTAGTAAATGCCAATACCCTAGATACATTTAAAAATGGTTTGGGTACATTTCTGTCTATAAACAGAATTCATGGATATAATTGCTAGCATTAAATGGGTCACCTTTTAGTGGGATTATTTAAGCTTACCTGGAGCTTTTTGTATATATTTTAGATTTGTATAGGTTGAACTCCATGGACTTTGGTCTTTTTTCAACCTCATCTACTATGTAAATGTTATTTTTTCTCCCATTTTCTGGCCCCCTGTATCATATTTCACAAACGAAAGAAGTGCTTCATCCTTCATAAAAACAATATCTTTATTGAATCCAATTTAAAATCCAAATGGAAAGTAACATATACAGAAGAAGGTGGTGTAATGTAGACAGGCTTACGCGTTTTGGAAGTAAGCTGTAATCATAGCCTAATGTTCCACTGCACCATTCACATATAAATACCATTTAATATAATCCTATTGACTAAACAATTAAAATAAAGAACACACCTCCCTCATGTCTAAAGCCACATACCTGTCTACATGTACTTATGTGTAACAATGATCTTATATTTTTGTTTATTAATACGATTACTTTGCAAACATATTACATCATTGAACTTTGTGAGTGAGGATTTTTTTTAAAAAAAGTGTAGAATACAATATTATATCAAACATATACTGTGTGTAATAAGTACCTTAAACTGGTATTTTTGCTTGTACCATACTACTTAAATTCTTAACTTTATAATCGTTATCTAATGCCATGATACATTTAATATTCACAGTAGATATGCAGAATCAAAGGACTTTCCATCAAAGAATTCACATGTACTACCCCTCAATAACCTTGTTGGGGTGAATTATTTGAACCTGTGTGGTATATATAGAATACAATATCAAATAATGATTTGATTTATTATACTCTATGACATTACGGCCTATACTGTAAACCTGTCACTCCCAATAATTTATTAAGTCATAGTAAGAGTTTAATCTATTAAGTGACTCTGGTTTTAAGTTTGAAAATCCAATACATTTCTCTCTTACACAGCAGTTTGTGTTGATCTCCACCCCTCTTAGGCACATCAACCCTCTCTGTTGCACACAACCTGAAAGAGTTCAGGGACCTGTTATGGTGTCTTGCAAAATGATGCACTAGGGGGGTGGAAATGTTATCTGCACTTATAGTGGAGAAATGCTCTCTTATTCTTGAGTTGGAGTCTCTGGTGGTGAGCCCTACATATTGGATCTTACATACTTCTGAGCATATGAGATAAACCACATAAGTGGAATTACAGTTTAAACAACTACCTATATCAAACTCCTGGTTAGTAGCATATGACATGAATGCCTTAGTAATCACAGCATAGTCACATGGTTAACACTTAGTGTGCCCACACTTATACATGCCCTTGTGACGTAACCATGAAGTATTGGTAGCTAAAGAGGTAAGCCCCTGTATTATATGACAGACATTAGCCAATCACAGACTAGTATACGTAAACCCTGTGAGCTTGTGCACTTGCTAAGTAGGATCTTATTCCCCAGAAAGTGTTAATATAAAAAGACTGTGCAAAATTTGATAATGGAAGTAAATTGGAAAGTGTCTTAAAACCACACGCTCTATCTGAATCATAAAAGTTTATCTTGACTTGAGTGTGCCTTTAACAGCTACACACACTAACAAAAATATTTTGTTAAAAGTAAGCTGCCCTAATGACATAGAGCATATACCTTATAATATAATTATAATATGATCATAATAAAGAGAATTTAATGTAGCTCTTGTATAATCAAAAATTGATTTCTAGCAATGGTTTTTATAACCACTCAAACCAGACCATTATCTGTAGTACTCGATTTTTAAATCACTGAAAATTGACTTCATTATGTTTGTAATGGAAATCTGTGAAGCATAACTAAAATAATACATTACTTGACTCAGTGATGTTGAAATAAAAAAAAATTGTCAAATTTATCATCCTAAAAATATGCTTCTATTTTAATGCAATTGTTTATGTTTCCTTTAATATACAAGTTGTTTTTTTATTATTAAACTATAATATGACAATTGAAATGAACATCAAAAATAAAATTTAATCACTTGCTTATCTGGGTTAAAGAATAGTTAGAATAATAAAAAAATCACTGACAAATTTGTTTTCCAAAAATACAAATATATATTCTTTTGCATTTTACTTGTCTTGTGTAAAATGATGGTAGAAATGTGCCAGCCATTGATAATAAGAACGAGCATATATAGTAACACTCTGCATAATCATAAAGTAACGCTATAAATAAAAATCTTTGTGAACTGTTTTGCGTGTGCTCCCAAAGTATAATTCAGATGAGATGGGCCTTCTGGTGAGCAGTGATGTGGGGAGGAGCAAGATCACATGGTCTCTCTACGTCCAAGTGGGAGAGAGGAAATACAGTGGGCGGATGACAAGATGTAGGTCATAAATTATTGGGTAAAATGTATTAAGGATAGTGAACAAATAATAATAAATAGAACATGCAATTACCAATAGTAATATATTTTAGGTGATTAATCATGTGATCAGCAAACGTATGCTATACCAAAATAATGCAACAAGTGTAATCATACAGGCCTCAATCACAGAATATCAGCTGAGGCCTTTTTGGCTATGCCTGTTGTAAAAAAAAAAGACTCTTTTCAATTTGCTCTGATCGCAATAGCTGGTTTTCAAATTCGGCACTTTAGGCATTTGATAAGTAATTGAAAGGGTATTTAAGACATCTTTATAACTATTTCAAGGCTATTTGCTACTATGTTGCACATTGTAGGGGTTTATGAACATACATGGTATTGATTCATTAAAGCTTTATTCATCACTACAGGGAGTGCAGAATTATTAGGCAAATTAGTATTTTGACCACATCATCCTCTTTATGCATGTTGTCTTACTCCAAGCTGTATAGGCTTGAAAGCCTACTACCAATTAAGCATATTAGGTGATGTGCATCTCTGTAATGAGAAGGGGTGTGGTCTAATGACATCAACACCCTATATTAGGTGTGCATAATTATTAGGCAACTTCCTTTCCTTTGGCAAAATGGGTCAAAAGAAGGACTTGACAGGCTCAGAAAAGTCAAAAATAGTAAGATATCTTGCAGAGGGATGCAGCACTCTTAAAATTGCAAAGCTTCTGAAGCGTGATCATCGAACAATCAAGCGTTTCATTCAAAATAGTCAACAGGGTCGCAAGAAGCGTGTGGAAAAACCAAGGCGCAAAATAACTGCCCATGAACTGAGAAAAGTCAAGCGTGCAGCTGCCAAGATGCCACTTGCCACCAGTTTGGCCATATTTCAGAGCTGCAACATCACTGGAGTGCCTAAAAGCACAAGGTGTGCAATACTCAGAGACATGGCCAAGGTAAGAAAGGCTGAAAGACAACCACCACTGAACAAGACACACAAGCTGAAACGTCAAGACTGGGCCAAGAAATATCTCAAGACTGATTTTTCTAAGGTTTTATGGACTGATGAAATGAGAGAGAGTCTTGATGGGCCAGATGGATGGGCCCGTGGCTGGATTGGTAAAGGGCAGAGAGCTCCAGTCCGACTCAGACGCCAGCAAGGTGGAGGTGGAGTACTGGTTTGGGCTGGTATCATCAAAGATGAGCTTGTGGGGCCTTTTCGGGTTGAGGATGGAGTCAAGCTCAACTCCCAGTCCTACTGCCAGTTTCTGGAAGACACCTTCTTCAAGCAGTGGTACAGGAAGAAGTCTGCATCCTTCAAGAAAAACATGATTTTCATGCAGGACAATGCTCCATCACACGCGTCCAAGTACTCCACAGCGTGGCTGGCAAGAAAGGGTATAAAAGAAGAAAATCTAATGACATGGCCTCCTTGTTCACCTGATCTGAACCCCATTGAGAACCTGTGGTCCATCATCAAATGTGAGATTTACAAGGAGGGAAAACAGTACACCTCTCTGAACAGTGTCTGGGAGGCTGTGATTGCTGCTGCACGCAATGTTGATGGTGAACAGATCAAAACACTGACAGAATCCATGGATGGCAGGTTTTTGAGTGTCCTTGCAAAGAAAGGTGGCTATATTGGTCACTGATTTGTTTTTGTTTTGTTTTTGAATGTCAGAAATGTATATTTGTGAATGTTGAGATGTTATATTGGTTTCACTGGTAAAAATAAATAATTGAAATGGGTATATATTTGTTTTTTGTTAAGTTGCCTAATAATTATGCACAGTAATAGTCACCTGCACACACAGATATCCCCCTAAAATAGCTATAACTAAAAACAAACTAAAAACTACTTCCAAAACTATTCAGTTTTGATATTGAGTTTTTTGGGTTCATTGAGAACATGGTTGTTGTTCAATAATAAAATTAATCCTCAAAAATACAACTTGCCTAATAATTCTGCACTCCCTGTAGTAGAGGCTATATACAGTGGCCAGAGAGCACACTTGCATATGTATAGGTTCATATACATATGTGTTTAGTATGTGATATCCTGTACAGCTAAGGGGGTCTGCAGGAAAAGTCTCACAAGGTTACCAACATCTACAAATGGTGTGTTTTATTGAATGTTTGATTCTAATGGTCTAATGATCTAAAAGTCTCTGGGCTGGTGAGAGCATTAGAGAATGTTTGCAAGTCCTTCTATTTCCCTAGTGGAATTATCTAAAGCCACTTTTTTCCCCTGAAAACAGGGTGTCTCTCTAAGGGGCATATACTGCTTACATTACAAAAGTGCACAAGAAAATGTATATATTTAAAATATTACAAAACAAATAATTGAAACATTCACACAAAAATATGTAGAAAAAAATTATTGTTCAGGTGCATCAAAAAATCTTCACCAAAAACCCTTTTTTATAAAAAAAATTACTCAGGAATAAATCATATTAAATTTGTACAGCATAAATCGTAATTTAAGTACACTGGATGTGCAAATATCACTTAGAAATTTGTACTTATAAGTACAAAATAGGAAGCTTAATGGTTGTTGTTGTTTCGTGAAATGGGGTAAACAAGGGTGTTCCATAGGCATGTCTGAAATTGTCGTTTAAAGTATGCAATTGCTTGAGCGCAATTGAAGTTAACACTCATTGGGATAGCACGTCCTCAGAGCTTTGGTTAACTGTTTCACAAAACAAAAAACTGTCACAAAACACAGGGCGACACACCGAAGAGGGGGAGGGGCGGGATTAACTACACTACAGAAACGTCAGGGAGAGAAGAGGGAGGGATGGGGCCCTACACTATGGAACTATATAGGCTGAAGGGAGGGACTCTTCAGTAATTGCTTGGATAGGGGAGGTGGGCTGCTACAATACAGAAAAATATAATAATAATAAAAAAAAAAAGATATTTGCTACTGGCATACTGGCTGTCAGTAACAAATTTAGTGGTGGGCAGTGGGAGGGTAAGAAACCTTTTGGGGGAATCAGGGAGGTGGAAGGTTGAGGAGGAACCCCTACACCACAGAAATAAAGAAATATATATATATATATTTAAAAAAAGCCCTAAACTGCATGCTGGCAGATTGTCTTACCTAAGATGGTGTTGACCAGTGGAGGGGGAGAGAGGTTTTTGGGAGGGATCAGGGAGGAATCAGGGGTGGGAGTATTCAGGTGGGACAGTAATCTAAACACTACAGCAAAAATAACTTTGCAACCTTGCTGTTTAAACCCTTCACTGCCGGGAATTTTAGAAGTGTGGTGCACAGCTGCAATTAGTGGCCTTCTAATTGACAAAAACAAATTACAATGCCATGCATGTCTGCTGTTTCTGAACAAAGGGGGGCCCAGGGAAGCTTTTACAACCATTTGTCTTATGACTGCAGTAGTTGTGTGTAAATAATTTCAGTGAGAAACACAAAGCTTGCTAAAAAGTTAATTTTTTTTTATATGATTGCATTTGGCGGCCAAATAGTGGCATCAAATATACCAAAATGGGCCTAGCTCAATAACCTTGGGTTGCTTCTTTAGGTTAATAAAAAACAAAACAAAAACAAAGGCTCTATTTCTGTTTAAACAGAGTAATAGCAAAAGTGCTGAAATTTTTTTCTGAGAGACAAAAAAAACCTGCACTAGAGAGAAAAAAAATATGTGAATATATTAACATTTTACCTTGAATGTACAATATCTTCAAATAGTTTGTTTCAGTCTATAAAAATACAGATTTATTGTTAATATGATATATTCATTATATATGTTAATGTGTACCCTTTTAATGACAAATTATTATATACTGCAGTGAATGCTAGTTAGAAGTAACAAATGTTAATTATATTAAAATAGCTTTCAACAAACAAGTAAATGATTGAGAACTCTGTTAGATGTTGTCTTTATTTATTATAAGGTTCTTTTTTTTATACTTTATGATTGACCTTTTAAAATTATGCACTGTGATAGATGCTTTACCAAGATTCCAATTACGTAAATCAATTGAGAAGTAATAAAGATGTGAAAAATGTTTCTTCACTGCGACTGCATTGTCACTGCACTTTATACAGCCATAAAATAAAAGTGCGGGGAGATTGGGCGAATGTACTTTTGCTGTTGCATGCTAAAATATTTTTTTCTCACAATGTTTGTATTAAATAAAGCAATACACAAACAAAAAGAACAAAAAAACAACAACAATAGATGATAGAACACAAAATAAAGCAATGATAAAAAAAACTTCTTAAAGTGGGGTGTGAGCAGTGGTTAGATTTTGAAATTTTAGGAACAGGTTCTGGTGGTATTCTGAGATTTTAGCAACTGGTTCTCTAACTTATCTATAATACAAAACATTTACACTTTCTAAATTTTAGGAGCAGGTTCTTAAGAGCTGGTGAAAACCTGTTGAATCCCACCACTGGGTGTGGTTTTCAGATTCCTGGGGGAATGGGAAGTGTAGACTCCAGACTTAGCTTTACTATATTTAACACAATTGTTGTTTTACACTGCATTGAGTCATTACTTTATAGAGACTTTTGGGGTCTCTAGGATTTTTGTCTATACAGACGAAGACACATTTTCTTCTTAAACGGGAAGAGTCCACATCTGCATTCATTACTTTTGGGAACCTGGCCTTCAGGAGGAGGAAAAGACACCCCAGCCAAAGGCTTCAAATACCTCCTCCACTTCCCTCATCCCCCAGTCATTATTTGCCTTTCATCACAGGAGGTTGGCAGAGAAGTGTCAGAAGTTTGAGATAGTCTCTTATGGAGGGTAGTACTCATCGAAATGGGACTGGAGTTTTAAGTAATACTGTCAGCCTCTCAGTGAGAGCATGGATGAAGGTTAGAGTCCGGAGATGCAGGGAGAATCTTTCTGCAAAACCCTCCCGACTCATATTAACAGCTCCTTGGCAATCAGCATTGACGAGTTTCACTGCCTGCCTTTATTCACTCAAGTCCATGTCAGAAGCAAGGCTACTATCTGTCACACTTGAAGGGCCGTGTTCCTGTTCCATGGCGTAGATTCTGGTAAGATCGTTTCATATTATTTCAATATGTGAATGTAATGTTAACGAAAGAAGCTAGGGTCCCAGTGGGACTCCTTTTATCTTAATAGAGGAAGCATGGGTTAGTGTCTCCTGAGGGGGGTTATTGAACAAGGGGGACTTTAATCATGTTTGTTATATGGTTCTATCTGCTAATGTGTAGTATTACTTAGGCTCATGGTTTTTTGGAACATAATGGCCTTATCATCAGTGGTGACTTGCACGGTGCACCTCATGACCGGGGGCAGTTATGTTCTTTTCCACTTCCATATTCTGACTGTGGGGCGACAGGGAAGAGTCTGCTCGTTGGTGGTCTGGTTCACGGGAGGTGGTGAGTGCCCCAGCCATTGGGGGTTTAAAAAGGGTGCCGGTTAGTGTTTGTCATTTTTGTAATCCCATAGTTATGGAGGTTTCTGATTATTTAGACACGGATATCTCCGAATCAGAGAATGCATCTTGTGATGAATATGAAATGGCCCAGGTTATCCATGCCCATCAGTTATATTCCGATTGCCGTTCTAGAGTACTCTCTTCACCCGAATCAGGGAATTGAGCCATCCGCCCTCAAGGATTCCATGTCCTGTGAGGTGCATGCCCCAGAACCTTCCTTTGCTACGCAAGCAGGTGTTCCTATGGCCTTTACTCCTTCTCCGGAAGGTGGCTTGTTTCCTCCAGAGGTGACTGCACGGTTCTGCTTGGCCATATCAATGGCGCTGGCTCATTTATATCTCCCAAGTGAAATATTTTTAAGGTGCTGTCCGTGTTTTATCAACCAGGGCCCGTCGGGCATGGGATCGCCTAATTCAGTTCGGCCTTCTGGGGAGGCATTGGCCTCTGAGGCTTCAAGGGCCCCAACCTCGGGCTGGGGTCGCTTATCGATCCGGCGAGGGATAATTTTGCCTTCTGTTATAGGCTGACACGTCTTTGTGTCCTTCTAAGGCATGTTTTGGCAGTGCTGGAGGATTCCAGTCCTAGTGGGCTGTGGGATCCTCGGCCTTAGATGCCGAATGTGTCAGGGTTTTTTCCCTGTTGTGTTTGCCATGTGCTGCTGGCAGCCATTTTACTCACCTCTCTTCCTGACTATGGTGCATTGTGGGGGATGCTGCTCATTTCCTACACTTCCTTTTATGGCCAGACTGGTGTGC
This sequence comes from Bombina bombina, assembly GCF_027579735.1. Taxonomy (NCBI): domain Eukaryota; kingdom Metazoa; phylum Chordata; class Amphibia; order Anura; family Bombinatoridae; genus Bombina; species Bombina bombina. The sequence continues at coordinate 420,423,383 of NC_069503.1, read as the reverse complement.
ATCATCCATGTGAGACAGGATGCAGTCTCAGAATTGTGATGTCATCACTTATTATTTAAAGGGCCTCTGTTCAGTATGCTTTGCCTTTGCGTTATCTCAGACCTGTTTGTGAGAGTTCCTGTGTATTACCTGGCTGCCTGACGTCCATCCTGGTTCCTGATCCCTGGCTTGTTCCTGACTCTGCTGTTTTCCTTGTTCCTGATTCCGGCTCATCTGACTATTCGCTTTGGCTCCTGACTCGGCTCGTCTGACTGCCAGCTCTGGTTTTGACTCCTTGCTTGTTATTTGACTTGTGGACTTTTTATTATTTTTTGCTATTAATAAAGGTGTGATTATTTTTGCACTTCTCGTCTCAGTCTGATTCCTGGCACCCTGACATTACGCAAAGGCCATGAATCCTGATGCTGCTAATTATCCACCTTTACCTGCCATCATTTCCAGGATGGATGTACAGGATCACCGCTTGGATCAATTTGCACTAGCCCTGCAAACCCTGCTGACTCGCACTGCACATTTGGACCAAAGTGTCCCGCAAGTTATGGCTGCTCCTGTTTCCGCTGTTGCACCTATGCCTACCAGGAGCATGTCCGGTTCTGCACCTCTACCTCAGCGATATGGAGGTGATCCTATTCAGTGCAGAGGGTTTTAGAACCAAGTGGGCATTTACTTTGAGATGTTACCTCAGGCATTTCCCTCTGACAGAGCTAAGGTGGGATTTCTCATCTCATTACTCTCTGACACAGCTCTTGCCTGGGCTAATCCCTTGTGGGAGACTAATAAACCTGTGATTTCAAATTACCCTGAATTTGTGGCCTCCTTTCGAAGGGTGTTTGATGTTCTGGCTCGCTCCTCCTCTGCTGCTAAACGACTCATGTCCATTCAGCAAGGTACAAGATCTGTTGCTCAGTATGCTATTGAGTTCCGTACGCTTGCCGCAGAGGTAGGTTGGAACAATGAAGCCCTTGTTGCCGCCTTCTTTCATGGGCTCTCTTATGCGATTAAAGATGAAGTTGCTGCCGAGATTTACCAGAGGATCTCAAGGCATTGATGTCTTTTTTGATCCTAATTGACATCAGACTCAGAGAGAGGCCCTCTTTCAAGGAGCGCTTGCGGAAGCCTCCTGTTCCGTTGTCTCCTACGTGTTCGTTCCCACCCATGCCTCCCTCTCCTCCCATACATCCTGGTTCCGAGTCACCAGGTACTGCTGAGCCGATGCAGTTGGGATTCATGCGTCTCTCCGCGGCAGAGAGGGTCTTTAGGAGGAGGGAGGGGCTCTGCCTCTATTGTGGGTTACAGGGCCACCTTTTTAAGTCTTGTCCTACACGCCCGGGAAACACTCACACCTACGGTCCTGTCTGGGCAGACCTTGGGTGGTTTATCCTTGTCCCCGGAATCGCTTAAGGAGAAATCTTTAGTCACGGTTGTCCTTTCCTGGGTGGACTCCTCCATAGTCACTCAGGCTCTTGTTAACTCCAGTGCTGCGGGCTATTTCATTGACAGTGCTTTTGTATCAAAGCACTACATTCCTGTTTTGCCTCGGTCCGTTCCGCTTGCTATTGAGGCCATTGATGGCAGGCCCCTTCAGCCCGCACTCGTTACTCACGAAACTGCTCCATTATCCATGGCTGTTGGGGTTCTCCATTTTGAAACCCTCCAGTTCCAGGTGATAAACTCTCTGCATTTTCCAGTTGTTCTGGGTTATCCCTGGCTCCAAAAGCACAATCCCGGTCTTGACTGGCGCAGGTCCGAAATTTTGTCGTGGTCCCTGCAATGTATTTCCACTTGTCTTTGGAAACCAGTTAAAGTCTTGTGCACTTCTTCGGTATCTCAATTGCCAGAGGAGTACCGAGAGTTCCTAGATGTGTTTGACAAGGTGCGTGCCGGTACGTTGCCTCCTCACCGGTCTTACGATTGTGCCATAGACCTGCAACCCGGAGCCATTCCTCCTCGGGGCTGGGTGAACCCTCTGTCTGTTGCAGAGAATTGTGCTATGGAGGAGTATGTTGCAGGTGCTTTGTCGCGGAGGATCATCCGTAAATCCTGCTCTCCTGCAGGGGCTGGCTTCTTCTTTGTGAAGTATAAGGGTGGCAAGTTAAGACCATGTATCAATTATAGGGGTCTTAATCGTCTCACCATTAAGAATGCTTACCCTATTCCGCTCATTACGGAACTCTTTAGCCACCTCAAGGGAGCTACGGTCTTTACTAAACTTGATTTGAGAGGAGCGTACAATCTCGTTAGGATTAAGGAGGGCCACGAATGGAAAACAGCATTTAACACCAGGAGCGGGCATTATGAGTATCTTGCAATGCTATTTGGCCTATGTAATGTTCCTGCTGTTTTTCAGGAATTTATTAATGATGTCCTACGAGATATGTTGCAACAGTGTGTTGTGGTGTACTTAGACAACATCCTCATACACTCACCCACACTTGAGGCTCATCGTTCTGATGTTACACAGGTTCTTCAGAGACTACATGAGAATGGCCTGTTTTGTAAACTTGAGAAATGTGAGTTCCATCAGACTCAGGTAACCTTCCTAGGTTATGTTATCTCTGTTGCAGGGTTCTCCATGGATCCTGACAAGTTATCTGCAGTTCTGCAGTGGCCTCGCCCAGTTGGTCTTCGGTCTATTCAACGTTTTTTGAGGTTTGCCAATTACTATAGAAAGTTTATTACAAAACTTTTCTTCCTTGGTCAAACCTATCACAGACATGACCCATAAAGAGAATGATCCACTCCATTGGTCACCTACTGCCATTAAGGCCTTTGATAGTCTTAAGACTGCCTTTGCTGCCGCTCCAGTTCTGGCTCATCCTAACCCTGTCATGCCTTTCGTTCTTGAGGTCGATGCGTCTGAGACTGGAGTAGGTGCCCTCTTGTCTCAATGTCCTACGCCTGACGGTTCCTTGCATCCGTGTGGTTTCTTCTCTAAGACATTGTCTCCAGCGGAGTGCAATTATGAAATTGGCGACAGGGAATTACTGGCCATAATTTTGGCACTCAAGGAATGGAGGCATCTACTCGAGGGTACTAGCGTGCCAGTGCTCATTCTTACTGACCACAAGAATTTAACTTTTCTATCAGAAGCAAAACGTTGTCGCCCGACAGGCCAGATGGGTGCTATTTTTGTCTTGGTTTAATTATGTGGTCTCCTACCTGCCTGGTAGTAAGAATGTTAGGGCTGATGCCCTCTCTCGACAATTTTCACCTCTGTCCAAGGAGGAGTCTGTACCTACTCCTGTTATACCTCCTGACCATATTTTGGCTACCATACGTACTAATTTGACTTCTCCCTTGGGGGAGGAGATCCTGGCTGCACAAACCTTTGCACCTCCTGAGAAACCTAGTAGTAAGTGTTTTGTTCCTGAGAATCTTCGAACTAAACTTTTGCACACTTACCACTATCCTAGTGCCGCAGGTCACCCAGGCAAGAACCAAATGATTTGGTCTGTCACTCGACAATTCTGGTGGCCAGGTCTTCGTTCTGATATTACTGCGTATGTTGCCTCCTGCTCAGTTTGTGCACAGAATAAGACTCCTCAACGTCTTCCTGTGGGTCTTCTTCAACCTATTGCTAATGGTGAGCGTTCTTGGACACATCTTTCCATGGACTTCATTGTCAAGCTCCCTGTTTCCAATGGCAATACTGTTATCCTTATGGTGGTTGACCGTTTTTCTAAAATGTCACATTGCATTCCCTTGATGAAGCTGCCTACAGCTCAGGAGCTTGCTTCAATTTTTGCCCGGGAGGTCTTCCGTTTACATGGGTTACCCAAGGAGATAGTGTCAGACCGGGGTAGCCAGTTTGTCTCCAGATTTTGGTGTTCCTTTTGTGCTCAAATGGGGATCCAGCTTTCCTTCTCCTCAGCATATCACCCTCAATCCAATGGGGCTGCGGAACGGTCTAATCAAGCTCTGGAACAGTTCCTCCATTGCTATGTCTCAGATAACCACAATAATTGGTCTGAACAGTTACCTTGGGCAGAGTTTGCTCGTAATAGTGCTATTAATGCTTCCTCCAAGTTATCCCCGTTCATGGCGAATTATGGGTTTCAACCATCCTTGTTGCCCGATTCATTCATGTCTCAGGGTATTCCAGCTTAAAAGGAGCATCTCCAGCAACTCCGTTCCACGTGGGTGCAGATTCAGGATTGCCTTCATCGTTCTATGCAGCGCCAAAAGTTCCACGCTGATCGTAGGCATCTGCCCGCACCTTCCTACCAGGTTGGTGAGAGAGTTTGGCTGTCCTCCCGCAACTTGAACCTTCATGTGCCTTCTAATAAATTGGCTCCCCATTATGTTGGTCCTTTTCGAATACTCCGACGGGTTAATCCTGTGGCCTATGCTCTTGACCTTCCTCCTGCTATGCGCATCTCCAATGTTTTTCATGTCTCCCTCTTGAAATTATTGGTTTGTAATCGGTTTACCACTGTGTTGCCTCGTCCCCGTCCTATCTTTGTTGACAACCATGAGGAGTATGAGGTCAGCAGCATTATTGACTCTTGTATGTCCAGGGGCCATGTACAGTATTTGGTTCACTGGAGGGGCTACGGTCCGGAGGAGCGTTCTTGGGTTCCCTCCTCTGATGTTCATGCTTCCACCCTCCTCCGTGCCTTCCATGCCCGTTTCCCCAATAAGCCTTTTGTCCTCCCGTGGGGGAAGGGTCGTTGAGGGGAGGGTACTGTCAGGGTTTTTTCCCTGTTGTGTTTGCCATGTGCTGCTGGCAGCCATTTTACTCACCTCTCTCCCCGACTATGGTGCATTGTGGGGGATGCTGCTCATTTCCTACACTTCCTTTTATGGCCAGACTGGTGTGCATCATCCATGTGAGACAGGATGCAGTCTCAGAATTGTGATGTCATCACTTATTATTTAAAGGGCCTCTGTTCAGTATGCTTTGCCTTTGCATTGTCTCAGACCTGTTTGTGAGAATTCCTGTGTATTACCTGGCTGCCTGACGTCCATCCTGGTTCCTGATCCCTGGCTTGTTCCTGACTCTGCTGTTTTCCTTGTTCCTGATTCCGGCTCGTCTGACTATTCGCTTTGGCTCCTGACTCGGCTCGTCTGACTGCCAGCTCTGGTTTTGAATCCTGGCTTGTTATTTGACTTGTGGACTTTTTTTTATTATTTTTTGCTATTAATAAAGGTGTGATTATTTTTGCACTTCTCGTCTCAGTCTGATTCCTGGCACCCTGACAGGATGGCAAGCTGGGTTAGACGCTTGGGGATGAATCTAATCTCCTTGACGTCTTTCTTTCTTTCTCTCTGTTCTGAGCTTGGGAGAATGGGGCCTCTGATCAGCTGGTCTTTTTGGCATATCCATTCTCCTTGGACGTTCACCTGCGGGTGCCGCTTTACTTTTATTTTGATCTGGATAGGATGTATTTGATTTGTTTTCACAAGCTCACGTCTGATATAATTTCCGTTTTGGGAACATTCTTTCTTTGGAACTGATTTTTGCAATTTCTTTTGGCTAAGAACAAAGTTATGTTTCTAGTTCATATTATCAGACGTTCGGGTCAATTTTTCTTGGACCTTAGACAGTTCTGGAGTGTTCTTGTACCAGGCATGTACTGGTCGGGCTCTATCTGCTGTTCCTTGGGTTCATGTCACCCTCGTAGTGCCGATTGTCCTGTTGGATTCTGAATTTCTCTTTGGCCCATTGAGATGGACTCCGGGCTTGGACCCTACTACGAATGGAGGCCTAGTGCATAGTTCCAATGCTTCTGGAAGGAAGGTTGTGATCTCTGAATTTAGTTGGTCTTTTTCTTTCCATTTACTTGGGATTTGTGACCAACTTGGTAAGACATCATTGTGGTTTCTAAGGTCCCTGTGGACTCAGAACCTTAGTTTCACATTCCTTTAGGGTTGGAGATGTTTATTACCTTAGGAGGTCTAGTATTCCGGGTGGTGGACAACTTACGTTTTCACTTTCGGTATCTCTGGATGTTGACACTTGTAGCCCAGTCACATTTCTTTTGGTCTCCTTTTCTTCCTGTCTTGGGTTGGGTCTTCTGTGTCTGGAAGTGCGGGCATGTCCTTTTTCCTTTTATCAGCGTCCTTTCTGCCAGGAGCGGCGAGGCTCCCATTGTTATTCCTGTTACAGGATTTTTGAGAGTCCGATCCTGTGCAGATCTCTAAGAACTGCCCCTTGTCATACCGTGGTCTTTAGACTCTCAGGTGCTTCGACCTTATGGAGGTCTAGCCTTTTGGGCTTCAACTTTCTGGGGTCAAGAAAGTGACCATTTATGTTCACCAACGTGTAGATCAGGTGAAAAAAGATTGGATCTCCCGCGTATCCCTTGAGGAGATGTGGTGTTTTGATTTTTATGGGAGATTAATAGCTGCCTGAGGCTTAAGTTTGAGGTCTCTCTAATGGGTACCTACTTGTTTTCAGGTCATCTAATGCTTCCTGGTACACTTCCAGTTGTCAGATCAACTAGGCTGGCATTTTGGGCTGAAGGGTCTCGCCTCTATTGGTAGGGTGGTTACCGTTTTATTACTTCCTCTGCTCCTCACCTAGAGTGGGGGATGGGGGCTTGCATTGCTCTCCTTGATTTGGAGGTACCTCAGTATCCATGGAGGCCTGTAGGTCTTTGTTTTTTCTCGCCTCAGAGGGTATTTCCCTTTTTTGCGTTCTCAGGATCATGGATGGATTCTGGTATTAGGATACTGTGGGTCAGAATGCTATCTTTCCTTTAGGAGTGTTCCTTCTTTATGGAAGGCAACAGTGTAGGGGTTCTGGGCCCTGAGCACAAAGTTCCTGTCATGGCTCATGACAGCATGCCAGTTTTTAAGTAGCAGTCAGAGCTCTACTCAGAGGGTTTGAATCCTCGTAGATCTATCCTTCTTCTCCCCTAGGTCTGGGCAGAAATTTTGATACTTCCTGTCTTAGGTCTTTAACTAGCCTTTGGGCTGGGACCGTTACCTTGGAGTGAAGGTCAGGGATCGGTCTGCTCTATGCAATGTTGATCGTGTACTTTTATGGAGTCTGTAATCCACTTTTGTTGGGGGGACTTTTGATGTCCATCTCTACTAGTGGTGTCTGCTGCTGGGATGGGACGCTCCCCGAGTCCGAATTTTTCTGGGCGGGAGCTGCTGCCGAGTATTTCGGCACTGCTTGGTGGGATAAGGTCCCACAATGGATTAGGGTCAGCTTTGCTACCTGGACTTTGGTCATCATGAGTTCTTGTTTTTAGGTGGCTCTGTGTCCTCACGGAGAGCACCTTTTTAGCTGCTAGGCCAATTATCATGTCTATGCTTGTCTAGCTTGTTTAGCCGGACGTTTCGACTTGTCTAGGAGGAGATAGGAATCTTGTGGATTTTTGGAGCACCATATCCGGTGTGGTGCTGTGTCAGGAATATGAGGGTGGCCCTCTGGTCACCATAGTGACGTTTTTTCCTGAGTATTGACTTATCTTTCTGGTCCTTGTCCTCTTGGGAGTTTGTCTCCCTGGGCATTAGTCTTGTGGAAAACTTGGGTTTGCTCAAAGTTTTGTTTTGTGCCCATATTGGATGGTCCTTGGGATCTCTTAGAGGGTTCTCTATTCTTACACTCGTGGGTTGATAGAGGTTCTTGTCCTTTAGGTCGGGGTACTTTCGTGGGAGTCGAGAGCCGAAGAGCTGGCTCCTCTGAGGCTTTTGTGCTCAGCAGACTCTGGGTCTGAGTGGTCTCTAGCACGGCTTTGCCAGTTGTGTAACTGATAGGCAGTTACCGGGTCTTCCGGGTTTTTTTCCCCTTTTCATTTTTAGTTTTTTGTAGGGTGTCGGTAATTTCAGGCAGTGGTGCCTTTTGAAGGGGCCACCTTTTTGTACCCACCCTTTGTTTGCATTCAGTGTCCTCTATAGCTTGTGTATTGTTTTCCATAAAGTAATGAATGCAGCTGTGGACTATTCCCGTTTAAGAAGAAAAACATAAATTATGCTTACCTGATAATTTTCTTTACTTCTGACTGGAAGAGTCCACAGCTCCCGCCCGTGTTTTATCTATGAGGCGGCAGTAAATTGTTTGTTCTTCTGGCACCTTTTTCACCCTGATATTTCTCCTACTGTTCCTTGTCCCCTTGGCAGAATGACTGGGGGATGAGGGACGTGGGGGAGGTATTTGAAGCCTTTGGCTGGGGTGTCTTTGCCTCCTCCTGGTGGCCAGGTTCTGAATTCCCAAAAGTAATGAATGCAGTTGTGGACTCCCTGCTCCTTAAAAAAATGTTCTAGTGATGTGGTAAGCAGCTATAGATAACTATTTTATCTATAATGATTTTCTTTATCACATCATATTCCTGACTGTTAATCTGATTTATTATAACTATAATAGTTATAATGGTTAATTTCTGTATGACATAAAGTACCAAAGTCATGACTCGTGGCTCTGCATAATTAATCAAACAGTGGTGATAATATATAAAAGCCATGAACCTGGAGGCAGGATGACCTCTTTTCTTTTTCACCATTATACCTAGACTGATACTAGCATGTCTAACAGGTAAATGTATCAAGCCACAGGCAGACAAGTTCTCAAGCAGAAAACCTGTCTCCTGTAATCATCATTTGGCAAAATTTAAGATGGCAGAAGAGCTCTGTTGTTCCGTCTTTCACCCTACTCATCAGAAACCAATTACGTGGGAGCAGGGCCTGTCAATCACCCTGAACAAGTGAGTTTGATGTGATTTATCCCTGACTCCTAGGATAAAAAGCAGAGACTGCATCTTGAATTTTTGGTTGCAGACTCACTCTTGCAAAATATGTATTTTTCAAGCCCTATAAGAGATCACATTAACTTTCAGTGGAGTACTGGAATGGTTTGGCCAGGGGACCAGTACAACTCACACTTGACAAGTGTAACTATATAGTGAGGATAATGAACCTTTATCCTCTAATAAACACAACACTCTACACTATATAATAATGCAACGCATCTATACACTAATAAACTTGCTGCACTGTATAATTAATGCAGATTACCTATACACTGATAACATACTGTATATCCTGCACTGTATAATGATGTTGATGGTTCATAAACTAAAACACAGAACAGGCTGCCCTGTAAAATGATGATGTGTGCCTATACATTGATTTTTTAAAACAATAAAAATCCTAGTGTAGACTGTGAAGTCCAAGTAAGGCAGCAAAAAAATAAAAATACACATTAACGAAACATTTATGTCATTCACCAAATTTGTGCCCTTAGGTGGTTGCCTAGTCTGCCTCTATTGTATAGCACAGGCCCTGGAGACTTTAAAGGATATAAAAGTGCAAAAAACATAATTTATGTAAGAACTTACCTGATAAATTCATTTCTTTCATATTAGCAAGAGTCCATGAGCTAGTGACGTATGGGATATACATTCCTACCAGGAGGGGCAAAGTTTCCCAAACCTCAAAATGCCTATAAATACACCCCTCACCACACCCACAAATCAGTTTAACGAATAGCCAAGAAGTGGGGTGATAAGAAAAAGTGCGAAAGCATAAAAAATAAGGAATTGGAATAATTGTGCTTTATACAAAAAAATCATAACCACCACAAAAAGGGCGGGCCTCATGGACTCTTGCTAATATGAAAGAAATGAATTTATCAGGTAAGTTCTTACATAAATTATGTTTTCTTTCATGTAATTAGCAAGAGTCCATGAGCTAGTGACGTATGGGATAATGACTACCCAAGATGTGGATCTTCCACGCAAGAGTCACTAGAGAGGGAGGGATAAAATAAAGACAGCCAATTCCACTGAAAATAATCCACACCCAAAATAAAGTTTAATATTAAAAATATAAGCAGAAGATTCAAACTGAAACAGCTGCCTGAAGTACTTTTCTACCAAAAACAGCTTCAGAAGAAGAAAACACATCAAAATGGTAGAATTTAGTAAAAGTATGCAAAGAAGACCAAGTTGCTGCTTTGCAAATCTGATCTACCGAAGCTTCATTCCTAAACGCCCAGGAAGTAGAAACTGACCTAGTAGAATGAGCTGTAATCCTCTGAGGCGGAGTTTTACCCGACTCAACATAGGCATGATGAATTAAAGATTTCAACCAAGATGCCAAAGAAATGGCAGAAGCTTTCTGGCCTTTTCTAGAACCGGAAAAGATGACAAATAGACTAGAAGTCTTTCGGAAAGTCTTAGTAGCTTCAACATAATATTTCAAAGCTCTAACAACATCCAAAGAATGCAATGATTTCTCCTTAGAATTCTTAGGATTAGAGCATAATGAAGGAACCACAATTTCTCTACTAATGTTGTTGGAATTCACAACCTTAGGTAAAAATTTAAAAGAAGTTCGCAAAACCGCCTTATCCTGATGAAAAATCAGAAAAGGAGACTCACAAGAAAGAGCAGACAATTCAGAGACTTTTCTGGCAGAAGAGATGGCCAAAAGGAACAAAACTTTCCAAGAAAGTAATTTAATGTCCAATGAATGCATATGTTCAAACGGAGGAGCTTGAAGAGTCCCCAGAACCAAATTCAAACTCCAAGGAGGAGAAATTGACTTAATGACAGGTTTTATACGAACCAAGGCTTGTACAAAACAATGAATATCAGGAAGATTAGCAATCTTTCTGGGAAAAAGAACAGAAAGAGCAGAGATTTGACCTTTCAAGGAACTTGCGGACAAACCTTTATCTAAACCATCCTGAAGAAACTGTAAAATTCTCGGAATTCTAAAAGAATGCCAGGAAAAATGATGAGAAAGACACCAAGAAATATAAGTCTTCCAGACTCTATAATATATCTCTCTAGATACAGATTTACGAGCCTGTAAGATAGTATTAATCACAGAGTCAGAGAAACCTCTTTGACCAAGAATCAAGCGTTCAATCTCCATACCTTTAAATTTAAGGATTTGAGATTCTGATGGAAAAAAGGACCTTGCGACAGAAGGTCTGGTCTTAACGGAAGAGTCCACGGTTTGCAAGAGGCCATCCGGACAAGATCCGCATACCAAAACCTGTGGGGCCATGCTGGAGCTACCAGCAGAACAAACGAGCATTCCTTCAGAATCTTGGAGATTACTCTTGGAAGAAGAACTAGAGGCGGAAAGATATAGGCAGGATGATACTTCCAAGGAAGTGATAATGCATCCACTGCCTCCGCCTGAGGATCCTGGGATCTGGACAGATACCTGGGAAGTTTCTTGTTTAGATGAGAAACCATCAGATCTATTTCTGGAAGTTCCCACATTTGAACAATCTGAAGAAATACCTCTGGGTGAAGAGACCATTCGCCCGGATGCAACGTTTGGCGACTGAGATAATCCGCTTCCCAATTGTCTATACCTGGAATATGAACCGCAGAGATTAGACAGGAGCTGGATTCCGCCCAAACCAGAATTTGAGATACTTCTTTCATAGCCAGAGGACTGTGAGTCCCTCCTTGATGATTGATGAATGCCACAGTTGTGACATTGTCTGTCTGAAAACAAATGAACGATTCTCTCTTCAGAAGAGGCCAAGACTGAAGAGCTCTGAAAATTGCACGGAGTTCCAAAATATTGATCGGTAATCTCACCTCCTGAGATTCCCAAACCCCTTGTGCTAAAGGGGATCGTGTCCGATGCAGCAGTCATAAGACCTAGAATTTCCATGCATAAGGCTACCGAAGGGAATGATTGTGACTGAAGGTTTCGACAAGCTGAAATCAATTTTAGACGTCTCTTGTCTGTCAAAGACAGAGTCATGGACACTGAATCTATCTGGAAACCCAAAAAGGTTACCCTTGTCTGAGGAATCAATGAACTTTTTAGTGAATTGATCCTCCAACCATGATCTTGAAGAAACAACAAAAGTCAATTCGTATGAAATTCTGCTAAATGTGAAGACTGAGCAAGTACCAAGATATCGTCCAAATAAGGAAATACCACAATACCCTGTTCTCTGATTACAAACAGAAGGGCACCGAGAACCTTTGTAAAAATTCTTGGAGCTGTTGCTAGGCCAAACGGCAGAGCCACAAACTGGTAATGCTTGTCCAGGAAAGAGAATCTCAGAAACTGATAGTGAGCTGGATGAATCGGAATATGCAGATATGCATCCTGTAAATCTATTGTAGACATATAATGCCCTTGCTGAACAAAAGGCAGGATAGTCCTTACAGTTACCATTTTGAATGTTGGTATCCTTACATAACGATTCAATATTTTTAGATCCAGAACTGGTCTGAAGGAATTCTCCTTCTTTGGTACAATGAAGAGATTCGAATAAAACCCCAGCCCCTGTTCCAGAACTGGAACTGGCATAATTACTCCAGCCAACTCTAGATCTGAAACACATTTCAGAAATGCTTGAGCTTTCGCTGGGTTTACTGGGACACGGGAAAGAAAAAATCTCTTTGCAGGAGGTCTTATCTTGAAACCAATTCTGTACCCTTCTGAAACAATGTTCTGAATCCAAAGATTGTGAACAGAATTGATCCAAATTTCTTTGAAAAAACGTAATCTGCCCCCTACCAGCTGAGCTGGAATGAGGGCCGCACCTTCATGTGGACTTAGAAGCTGGCTTTGTTTTTCTAGAAGGCTTGGATTTATTCCAGACTGGAGATGGTTTCCAAACTGAAACTGCTCCTGAGGATGAAGGATCAGGCTTTTGTTCTTTGTTGAAATGAAAGGAACGAAAACGATTATTAGCCCTGTTTTTACCCTTAGATTTTTTATCCTGTGGTAAAAAAGTTCCTTTCCCACCAGTAACAGTTGAGATAATAGAATCCAACTGAGAACCAAATAATTTATTACCCTGGAAAGAAAGGGAAAGTAGAGTCGATTTAGAAGACATATCAGCATTCCAAGTTTTAAGCCATAAAGCTCTTCTAGCTAAAATAGCTAGAGACATAAACCTGACATCAACTCTGATAATATCAAAAATGGCATCACAGATAAAATTATTAGCATGTTGAAGAAGAATAATAATGTTATGAGAATCATGATCTGTTACTTGTTGCGCTAAAGTTTCCAACCAAAAAGTTGAAGCTGCAGCAACATCCGCCAAAGATATAGCAGGTCTAAGAAGATTACCTGAACACAAATAAGCTTTTCTTAGAAAGGATTCAATTTTCCTATCTAAAGGATCCTTAAAGGAAGTACCATCTGCCGTAGGAATAGTAGTACGTTTAGCAAGGGTAGAGATAGCCCCATCAACTTTAGGGATTTTGTCCCAAAACTCTAATCTGTCAGACGGCACAGGATATAATTGCTTAAAACGTTTAGAAGGAGTAAATGAATTACCCAAATTATTCCATTCCCTGGTAATTACTTCAGAAATAGCACCAGGAACAGGAAAAACTTCTGGAATAACTACAGGAGATTTAAAGACCTTGTCTAAACGTTTAGATTTAGTATCAAGAGGACCAGAATCCTCAATTTCTAATGCAATTAGGACTTCTTTAAGTAAAGAACGAATAAATTCCATTTTAAATAAATATGAAGATTTATCAGCATCAACCTCTGAAACAGAATCCTCTGAACCAGAAGAATCATTAGAATCAGAATGATGATGTTCATTTAAAAATTCATCTGGATAAAGAGAAGTTTTAAAAGACTTTTTATGTTTACTAGAAGGAGGAATAACAGACATAGCCTTCTTAATGGATTCAGAAACAAAATCTCTTATGTTATCAGGAACACTCTGAACATTAGATGTTGATGGAACTGCAACAGGTAATGGTATTTTACTAAAGGAAATATTTTCTGCATTAACAAGTTTGTCATGACATTTAATACAAACAACAGCTGGAGGAACAGCTACCAAAAGTTTACAGCAGATACACTTAGCTTTGGTAGTTCCAGCACCAGGCAGCGATTTTCCTGAAGTATCTTCTGACTCAGATGCAACATGAGACATCTTGCAATATGTAAGAGAAAAAACAACATATAAAGCAAAATTTATCAAATTCCTTAAATGACAGTTTCAGGAATGGGAAAAAATGCCAAAGAACAAGCTTCTAGCAACCAGAAGCAATGAAAAATGAGACTTAAATAATGTGGAGACAAAAGCGACGCCCATATTTTTTTAGCGCCAAATAAGACGCCCACATTATTTGGCGCCTAAATGCTTATGGCGCCAAAAATGACGCCACATCCGGAACGCCGACATTTTTGGCGCAAAAGAACGTCAAAAAATGATGTAACTTCCGGTGACACGTATGACGCCGGAAACAGAAAAGATTTTTTGCGCCAAAAAAGTCTGCGCCAAGAATGACACAATAAAATGAAGCATTTTCAGCCCCTGCGAGCCTAACAGCCCACAGGGAAAAAGTCAAATTTTTTAAGGTAAGAAAAAATGATTGATTCAAATGCATTATCCCAAATATGAAACTGACTGTCTGAAAATAAGGAATGTTGAACATCCTGAGTCAAGGCAAATAAATGTTTGAATACATATATTTAGAACTTTATAAAAAAGCGCCCAACCATAGCTTAGAGTGTCACAGAAAATAAGACTTACTTACCCCAGGACACTCGTCTACATGTTGTAGAAAGCCAAACCAGTACTGAAACGAAAATCAGCAGAGGTAATGGTATATATATATAAGAGTATATCGTCGATCTGAAAAGGGAGGTAAGAGATGAATCTCTACGACCGATAACAGAGAACCTATGAAATAGACCCCGTAGAAGGAGATCATTGCATTCAAATAGGCAATACTCTCCTCACATCCCTCTGACATTCACTGCACACTGAGAGGAAAACCAGGCTCCAACCTGCTACGGAGCGCATATCAACGTAGAATCTAGCACAAACTTACTTCACCACCTCCATAGGAGGCAAAGTTTGTAAAACTGATTTGTGGGTGTGGTGAGGGGTGTATTTATAGGCATTTTGAGGTTTGGGAAACTTTGCCCCTCCTGGTAGGAATGTATATCCCATACGTCACTAGCTCATCGACTCTTGCTAATTACATGAAAGAAACAAAATGCACTTTTGCTTGCATATAACTATGTGTTTAACCGCTGCAGGGGGTAAACAACAGGTAAAGTAAGCTCCAGAGCAGCAATGCACTACTGGGAACTAGTTGAACATCCAGTGAGCCAATGACAAGTGGTATATGTGTGTAGAAGCCAGTTGCCAACTTTTGCTGCTCCTAAGCCTATGTGGGTATGTTCTACAAGAAAGGATGTCAAGAGAATGTTGTAAATTTGATCACAGAAGTAAATTGAAATATATCTTAAAACTGCATGTTCTGTGAAAGTCAATTAATTATAATTTTGACTTAAATGTCCCTTTAAAGGGATATGAAACCCTAATTTTTTCATAATTTAGACAGAGCATAAAATATAAAAAAAACCTTTCCATTTTACTTCATTAATCAAATTGTCTTCATTCTTTTGGTATCCTTTGTTGAAGGAGCATCAATGTGCTACTGGGAGCTAGATGAACACACCAGATGAGCCAATGACATATATGTGCAGCCACTAATCACCAGCTAACTCCCAGCTAACTAACATTGTTTAGTTATGCATAATAATCAACCTTGCAGTATCATTTCATTATTTATTTTGCACCCTTTTATTGAATTTTAGCTCTATAAATTGTGTAAGGTCTATTTCTCAGAACTGGAAATCAGCACTGCAGATTAGCAAACCCTGCAACATATATTTCCATAATTGGCTTCAGCAAATAACAGCGGCAAAACAATGCAGTTAATTTACTGTCAGAAAAAAAGGTATGGTTGGGGTACGTTTGTTAACACTTAGGGTACAACTGCTGTGGTTGTACCCTCAATGGATCATAATTACCCCTTAAGGAACTAATATGTACCATTTAGGGGTAAACAAGGTACAAGTATGTTTCCAACTGTCAAAGAGTCCCTGTCTGTACCATTTAATTCCCCAAAAAAGGTACAATCACTTGTGGGACTTAAAGGTTGAGGGGAATGGGTGGTTCAAGGCTGCCAAACCCTGCAAGTTCATATAATTTGTACAGCTCAATTATTCAATGAACACATAACTGGCAGTCACCAAAAATGAATTCAACATACATGTTGTACAGCAAAATAATTAATGTTCAATGGTTGTTGGTTATATGCAAGAGGTGGGCAAGGCAACAAAAAAAGACTTAACGACCCATATCTTCAATAACACTGTGTTGCTAGTTATAAATAGCACACAAGCTATTTGCTAAGTTGAAAAAGTTGTTTAAAATTGTGTGATCTATCTGTATGACAAAAGAAACATTTTAAATGTCAAATTGCTTTAAATAACCTGTGAAGAAAAATACAGACATAAAGGCAGAAGAAAAGGGGAGATGTAAAAAGAGGGAAGGCTTAAGAGCTAGTATTCATATACTAGTTAGACAGACAAGATTTGCCTTGAAACTTTGATTTCATTCAATCTCTGCTAACCACCTCCATATGCTGAGGTGGACTTCTTCCTAAGCTTAGCAGTCGTCTTCCTGAGTTAAAGATGGTGTTGTCATGACATACACAGCACCAATTACTGAATGGCTTACCCCCCCCCGCTTCCCTTGATTAAGCACAGTATTGGGACCCAGGTGTCTAATTGAGCTTTTTGAAATCATAAATCATATGCCTTAAACCTGCCAACCATTGTTTATAGATGCGTTGGTTGTGTTTAATGTCCAGAGTATTTTCGAGTTGTTTTTATTATTATCAGGTATTTGTAGACCGCCAACAGATTTCGCAGCGCTTTAAACATAGGTGGTATACAAGATAACATTTCTAGTGATCAAATGGGTAGAGGACCCTGCTGAGAGTTGTGCTGTTGTAGTCGGCTCTTATGAAGGTCACCTACAAACAGCTGGGCTCATAGGCTTACACGCTAAGAGGTACAAGGGGATAGCAATGAAGTTAGGAAAGGTTAGTGTAGGTTGTATGCGTCCCTGAGTAGTCTTTAGAGAGCATGTGAAGCTTTCAAAACTAGGGGAGAGTCTTGTGGAGTGGGGCAGAGAGTTTCACAAGATGGAAGCCAGTCTGGAGAAGTCCTGTAAACGGGAATGTGAGGAGGTAAGAGATTGTGAGCAGAGCCAAGGGGATGGGAGGGAGAGTATCGGGAGACAAGGTCTGAGATGTAGGGGGGGATCAGTGCAGTTGAGGGCTTTGTATGTCAGAGTCAGAATGTTGTGTTTAATCCTGGAGACAAGAGGAAGCCAGTGAAGGGATTGGCAGAGAGGTGCAGCAGATGAAGAGTGACATGTAAGGAAGATGAGCCTGGCAGAGACATACATTATTGATTTAAAGGAGCTAGGCGACAGCTAGGGAGACCAGTGGATGGAGTTGCAGTAGTCAAGGCGGGAAAGGATGAGAGAGTGGATTAAAGTTTTAGTTGTGTCTTGTGTAAGGAAATGTCTAATTTTAGAGATGTTTTTAAGGTGGAAGCAGCAGGCTTTAGCCAAGGACTGAATGTGGGGAGTGACCCCAAGACATTGGGCATGTGAGGTAGGGGTAATGATGGAGTTATTAATAGTTATAGAGAAAACATAATTTATGCTTACCTGATAAATTTCTTTCTTTCCGGATATGGTGAGTCCATGGAATCATCAATTACTAGTTGGAATATCACTCCTGGCCAGCAGGAGGAGGCAAAGAGCTCTACAGCAAAGCTGCTATATATGTCACTTCCCTTACCCATAATCCCCAGTCATTCGGCCAAAGAAAAAATGGAAAAAGAAGATAACACAAAAGTTTAGAGGTGCCTGAGGTTTTAGAAAAAATAACTGTCTTAAATAAAGGGTGGGCCCTAAGCATAAATTATGTTTTCTTTCCTAAGATATGGTGAGTCAACGGAATCATCAATTACTAGTGGGAATCAATACCCAAGCTAGAGGACACAGATGATAAGGGAGGGACAAGACATGTACACCTAAACAGAAGGCACCACTGCCTGAAGAACCCTTCTCGCAAAAGAAGCCTCAGCCGAGGCAAAAGTATAAAATTTATAAAACTTTGAAAATGTTTGCAAAGAGGACCAAGTTGCAGCCTTGCAAATCTGTTCCACAGAAGCTTCATATTTAAATGCCCAGGAAGAAGAAACAGCGCTCATGGAATGAGCAGGATGTTGCTGTCCAGCAGTCTCATAAGCCAAACAAATAATACTCCTTAGCCAAAGAGAAAGAGAAGTAGCCGTAGCTTTCTGACTCTTGTGCTTCCCAGAAAAACAAACAAAGCAGAAGACTGACAAAAGTCCTTAGTCTCCTGAAGATAAAACTTCAATGCACGCACAACATCTAGGTTGTGCAACAAACGCTCCTTAGGAGACGAAGGATTAGGACACAAAGAAGGAACCACGATCTCCTGATTAATATTCTTGTTTGAAATAACCTTAGGTAGGAAACCTAATTTAGTACGTAGAACCACCTTATCAGAATGAAAAATAAGCTAAAGAGAATCAAACTGCAGAGCCGAGAGATCCAAAACTCTCCGAGCAGAAGAAATAGCAACAAGAAACAAAACTTTCCAAGATAACATCTTAATATCTAAGGAATGCATAAGTTCAAATGAAGCCTGCTGTAAAACTCTAAGAACAAGGTTAAGACTCCAGGGAGGAGTAACGGGCTTAAACACAGGCCTGATCCTAACCAAGGCCTGACAAAAAGATTGCATGTCTGGCGCATCCGCCAAATGCCTATGCAACAAAATAGACAACACAGAAATCTGACCTTTCAGAATACTAGCTGACAAACCCTTTTCCAGACCCTCCTGGAGAAAAGACAAAATCCTAGGAATCCTGACTCTACTCCAAGAGTAGCCTCTGGATTCACACCAATATAGATACATACCTTATAGTAAATCTTTCTTGTCACTTGTCACAGGCTTACAAGCCTGAATAATGGTCTCAATGACCGACTCTGAAAACCCACGCTTAGATAAAATCAAGCGTTCAATCTCCAAGCAGTCAGCTTCAGAGAAACGAGATTTGGGTGAAGAAAAGGACCCTGAAGTAGAAGGTCCTTCCTCAGTGGGAGTCTCCACGGAGGTAGAGAGACGACATTTCCACTAGATCTGCATACCAGATCCTGCGAGGCTACACCGGTGCCATGAGAATCACCAACGCAATTACTCTTGGCAGGATAGCGAACGGAGGAAATATGTATGCTAGACTGAAATTCCAAAGACCTGCCAGAGCATCTATCAAGAAAGCATGTGGATCCCTTGACCTTGAGCCGTACCTCAGAAGCTTGGTATTCTGCCAAGAAGCCATGAGATCCAGTTCTGGCAGCCCCCAATTGAGGATTAAACTGGAAAATACTTCCAATGGAGTTCCCACTCCCCCGGATAAAAGATCTGTCGGCTCAGAAAATCCGCCTCCCAACTGTCCACTCATGGGATGTGGATCGCAGAAAGACAACAGTTGTGAGACTCAGTCCACTGGATTATCCGGGCCACCTCTGTCATGGCCAAGGAACTCCAAGTTCCCCTCTGGTGGTTGATGTACGCCCCTGATTTTATGTTGTCCGACTGAAACCTGATAAACCTGGCTAAGGCTAACTGAGGCCAGGCCAGTAGAGCATTGAAAATCGCTCTCAGTTCTAGAATGTTTATAGGGAGAACTGATTCCTCCCGAGTCCAAAGACCCTGAGTCTTCAATGACCCCCAAATTGCTCCCCTACCTAGAAGGCTGGCATCCGTGGTCACGATCACCCAAGAAGGTCTGCAAAAGCAAGTTCCCTGTGAGAGGTGTTCCTGAGACAACCGCCACAGAAGACAGTCCCTTGTAGCCTGATCCAGAACTATTTGCGGAGACAGATCCGCATAGTCCCCGTTCCATTGCCTTATCATGCATAACTGCAGAGGTCTGAGATGGAACAGAGCAAACGGAATTATGTCCATGGAACTACCATCAGACCAATTACCTCCATACATAGAGCCACTGACGGCAGAGGAGAGGACTGAAGGACAAAACAAGAGCTGAAGATCTTTGTTTTTCTGACCTCTGTCAGAAATATCTTCATTAGTAGGGAGTCTATTATGGTCCCTAAAAACACTACTCTTATGGCTGGAATCAGAGAACTCTTTCCCAGATTCACCTTAAAACTGTGGGAGCGAAGAAAAGACAACAAGATCTCCGTATGAGAGTTTGCTTGTTGAAAAGACGGTGCCTGAACCAGAATGACATCCAGAAAAGGCGCTACTGCAATCCCCAGAGACCGGATCACTGCCAAAAGAGCCCCCAGGATCTTTGAGAAAATTCTGGGAGCTGTGGCAAGGCTGAATGGAAGAGTCACAAACTGAAAATGATTGTCTAAGAAAGCAAACCTTAGAAACTTGTGATGATCCCGGTGAATGGGAACATGAAGGTACGCATCCTTTAAGTTTATGGTTGTCATAAACTGACCCTCTTGAACCAAAGGAAGAATGGAACATATAGTCTCCATCTTAACTATAACTCCATGGGAAAAAAGATCCTTGATACAATTTAAGAACGCCTCTCTCTTTATCTGGTCTACAGATAATCTTGAGAGAAGAAACCTGCCTCTGGGAGGAAAAGTCTTGAATTCTATCTTGTACCCCTGAGATACAATTTCCATGGCCCACAGGTCTGGGACATCTCTTATCCAAGCCTGAGCAAATTGAGAAAGCCTGCCCCCTACTAGATCCGTTCCTGGATCGGGGCTGACCCTTCATGCTGACTTGGAGTCAGCCGCAGGTTTCTTAGACTGTTTCCCCTTTGTTGATGAGTAAAAAAGCATCAACAAAGAAAAAAATTGTGCTTTATACAAACAAATCATAACCACCATAAAAAGGGTGGGCCTCATGGACTCTTGCCAATATGAAAGAAATGAATTTATCAGGTAAGTTCTTACATAAATTATGTAAGCTAGTGACTTATGGGATAGCAATACCCAAGATGTGGAACCCCACGCAAGAGTCACTAGAGAGGGAGGGATAAAATAAAAACAGCCATTTTCCGCTGAAATTTTTTTATCCACAACCCAAAATATAAGTTTATTCTTATAAATGAAAAGAAAAACTTAAAACATAAGCAGAAGAATCAAACTGAAACAGCTGCCTGAAGAACCTTTCTTACCAAAAACTGCTTCTGAAGAATCAAATACATCAAAATGGTAGAATTTAGTAAATGTATGCAAAGAAGACCAAGTTGCTGCTTCGTAAATCTGATCAACTGAAGCTTCATTCTTAAAAGCCCATGAAGTGGAGACTGATCTAGTAGAATGAGCTGTGATTCTGTGAGGCAGGGCTTGACCCAACGCCAAATAAGCTTGATGAATCAAAAGCTTTAACCACAAAGCCAAGGAAACAGCAGAAGCCTTCTGGCCTTTCCTAGATCCAGAAAATATAACAAATAGACTAGAAGTCTTCCTGAAATCTTTAGTAGCTTCAACATAATATTTCAAAGCTCTTACCACATCCAAAGAATGTAAGGATCTCTCCAAAGAATTCTTAGGATTAGGACACAAGGAAGAGACAAAAATGTCTCTATTAATGTTGTTAGAATTCCCAACCTTAGGTAAGAATTTAAATTCTAAACCGCCTTATCCTGATGAAAAATCAGAAAAGGAGATTCACAAGAAAGAGCAGATAATTCAGAAACTCTTCAAGCAGAATAGATGGCCAAAAGGAACAACACTTTCCAAGAAAGTAGTTTAATGTCCAAAGAATGCATAGGCTCAACAGGAGGAGTCTGTAAAGCCTTCAAAACCAAATTAAGACTCCAAGGAGGAGAGATTCATTTAATGACAGGCTTGATACGAACCAAAGCCTGTACAAAACAGTGAATATCAGAAAGTTTAGCAATCTTTCTGTGAAATAAAACAGAAAGAGCAGAGATTTGTCCCTTCAAGGAACTTGTAGACTAACCCTTATCCAAACCATCCTGAAGAAACTGTAAAATTCTAGGAATTCTGAAAGAATGCCAAGATAATTTATGAGAATAACACCATGAAATATAAATCTTCCAAACTCGATAATACATTTTTCTAGAAACAGACTAAGCATTAGGCATTCAATGTCCATACCTTCAAATTTAATGATTTTAGATCCTGATGGAAAAACAGACCTTGAGACAGAAGGTCCGGACTTAATGGAAGTGGCCAAGGTTGGCAACTGGACATCCGAACAAGATCCGCATACCAAAACCAGTGAGGCCATGCTGGAGGCATCAGCAATACAAACGATTGCTCCATGATGATTTTGGAGATCACTCTTGGAAGAAGAACTAGAGGTGGGAAAATATAAGCAGGTTGATAACACCAAGAAGTGTCAACGCATCCACTGCTTCCACCTGAGGATCTTTCATAGCTTGGGGACTGTGAGTCCCACCCTGATGATTGACATATGCCACAGTTGTGATATTGTCTGTCTGAAAACAAATGAACGGTTCTCTCTTCAACAGAGGCCAAATCTGAAGAGAGTTCCAAAATATTGATTGGTAATCTCGCCTCTTAAGATTTCCAAACCCCTTGTGCTGTCAGAGATCCCCAAATAGCTTCAAAACCTGAAAGACTTGCATCTGTTGTAAACACAGTCCAGGTTGGATGAACAAAAGAGGCCCCTTGAACTATACGATGGTGATCTAACCACCAAGTCAGAGATAGTCGAACATTGGGATTTAAGGATATTAATTGTGATATCCTTGTATAAACCCTGCACCATTGGTTCAGCATCCAAAGCTGGAGAGGTCTCATATGAAAACGAGCAAAGGGGATCGCGTCCGATTCTGCAGTCATGATACCTAAAACTTCCATGTACATAGCTACTGAAGGGAATGACTGAGACTGAAGGTTCCGACAGGCTGCCGCCAATTTTAAACGTCTCTTGTCTGTTAGAGACAGAGTCATGGACACTGAACCTATCTGGAAACCTAAAAAGGTGACCCTTGTCTGAGGAATCAAAGAACTTTTTGGTAAATTGATTCTCCAACCATGTTTTCAAAGAAATAACACTAGTTGATTTGTGTGAGATTCTGCAGAATGTAAAGACTGAGCTAGTACCAAAATATTGTCCAAATAAGGAAACACTGCAATACCCCGCTCTCTGATTACCGAAAGAAGGGCACGAGAACCTTTGAAAAGATTATTGGAGCTGTCGCTAGGCCAAAAGGAAGAGCGACAAATTGGTAATGCTTGTCTAGAAAAGAGAATCTCAGAAACTCATAATGATCTGGATGAATCGGAATATGAAGATATGCATTCTGCAAGTCTATTGTGGACATATAATGTCCTTGCTGAACAAAAGGCAGAATAGTCCTTATAGTCACCATTTTGAAAGTTGGTACTCTTACATAATGATTCAAAATTTTCAGATCCATAACTGGTCTGAATTAATTTTCTTTCTTTGGGACAATGAATAGATTTGAATAAAACCCCAGACCCTGTTCCTGAAACAGAACTGGCATGATTACCCCTGAAAACTCCAGGTCTGAAACACACTTCAGGAAAGCCTGAGCCTTTACTGGATTTGCTGGGATGCATAAGAGAAAATATCTTCTCACAGGAGGTCTTACTATGAATCCTATTTGGTACCCCTGAGAGACAATACTCAGAATCCATTGATTTTTGACAGAATTTGACCAAACATCCTTGAAAAATCTTAATCTGTCCCCTACAAGCTGAGCTGGAATGAGGGCCGCACCTTCATGCGGACTTGGGGGCTGGCTTTGGTCTGTTAAATGGCTTGGATTTATTCCAATTTGAGGAAGGCTTCCAATTGAAACAGATTCCTTGGGGGAAGGATTCGGTTTCTGTTCCTTATTCTGTCGAAAGGAACGAAAACGGTTAGAAGCTTTAGATTTACCCTTAGGTCTTTTATCCTGAGGCAAAAAACCTCCCTTCCCTCCAGTGACAGTTGAAATAATCAAATCCAACTGAGAACCAAATAACTTATTAGCTTGGAAAGAAAGAGATAGCAATCTAGACTTAGAAGTCATGTCAGCATTCAAAGATTTAAGCCACAAGGCTCTTCTAGCTAAAATAGCTAAAGACATAGATTTAACATCAATTTTGATGATATAAAAAATGACATCACAAATAAAATGATTAGCATGTTAAAGCAAGCGAACAATGCTAGACAAATCAGAATCCAATTCTTGTTGCTCTAAATTTTCCAACCAAAAAGTTGATGCAGCTGCAACAATAGCCAAAGAAATTGCAGGCCTGAGAAGATGACCAGAATATAAATAGGCTTTCCTTATATAAGATTCAAGTTTCCTATCTAAAGGATCTTTAAAAGAAGTACTATCTTCCATAGGAATAGTAGTACGTTTAGTAAGAGTAGAGATAGCCCCATCAACTTTGGGGATCTTTTCCCAAAACTCTAAATTAAATGCTGGCAAAGGATACAATTTTTTAAAACTTGAAGAAGGAATAAAAGTAGTACCAGGCCTATTCTATTCCTTAGAAATCATATCAGAAATAGCATCAGGAACTGGAAAAACCTCTGGAATAACTACAGGAGGTTTATAAACAGAATTTAATCGTTTGCTAGTTTTAATATCAAGAGGACTAGTTTCCTCCATATCCAATGTAATCAACACTTCTTTTAACAAAGAGCGAATATACTCTATTTTAAATAAAAAAGTAGATTTGTCAGTGTCAATATCTGAGGCAGGATCTTCTGAACCATATAGATCCTCATCAGAGAAGGATAATTCAGTATGTTGTCGGTCATTTGAAATTGTATCAACTTTATGAGAAGTTTTAAAAGACCTTTTATGTTTGTTAGAAGGTGGGATGGCAGACAAAGCCTTCTGAATAGAATCAGCAATAAATTCTTTTAAATTCACAGGTATATCTTGTACATTAGAAGTTGAAGGAACAGCACAGGCAATGTACTATTACTGATGGACACATTATCTCCATGTAAAAGTTTATCATGACAACTATTACAAACCACAGCTGGAGATATAACCTCCACAAATTTACAACAAATGCACTTAGCTTTGGTAGAACTGTTATCATGCAGCAGGGTTCCAACAGTGATTTCTGAGACAGGATCAGATTGAGACATCTTGCAAATGTAAGAGAAAAAAAACAACATATAAAGCAAAATGATCAATTTCCTTATATGGCAGTTTCAGGAATGGGAAAAAAATGCAAACAGCATAGCCCTCTGATAGAAAAAAAAGGCAAGAGGCATAGGAATGGGGTTTTAAATAATGAAAATATTTGGATGCAAGTATGACGCACAACACAAACTTTTTTTTGGCACTAACAGTCCTTGTGAAAGGACTCAGCGTCAACTAAGACGCCGGAAGTGACAAATTTGCGTAATCGAACGTAACTTTGTGCCAAAAAACCTTGCACCAAAAATGACGCAATAAACTTTAGCATTTTGCGCCCTCGCGAGCCTAATTCTGCCCGTGAATTTAAAAATGACAGTCAATTGAAAAAAGACTATACCTCAGGTAAGAAATACATTTTCCTAAAAAATGCATTTCCCAGGGGACGGAGCCTGGCCACGATACCTAATGGCCGCACATTGATTGAGCTCTGAAACTCCAAAACTCTCAGACACAGAGTAATGCAACCTGTTATATATAAAACAGCATAATGAGCGCCGGATTACATTAGCTTCTGATGACTACCCTATTATTGCGGCAAAACTGAAATAAAGGACGGGCAGGCTGGTGGCGCACTTGGGGCCTACTCTCCCTGGTGAGACCGGAACGCCGACTACTTAGCGCTAGCACAGAGAAACTGCATGGTCCCTAGAGAAAGGAGCTGGGGAAAAGGAGGACTCGGCGGTAATGACTTGGAGCCCGGGTAAAGCACAATTTGGCCAAACGAAGCCGGGCATAGGTTTGGCGGCAGCTGCAGAAAATGGAAGAGCCGTGAACGTATGGGGCGCATGATCTGTCAGTGATCCTGTGAGGAACACAGTCTGATTACAGGCTGGAACGACCGATAAGGTAATTAATGCAAGGACTTATTCATCTACACATAGCCTCTTAGAACTGCTTAGCACTGATCTGGCTGGACTCGGATCGTGGGCATTACCACCTAAGTGAAGAGATATTAATACACCTCACACAGCACTTAGTAGTGGGATCTGAAAGGACTGACAACTGCTGGGCTACTTTTAATAAAGAGGAGGCCACTGGCACCGCATAATTGCTGGTTTCTATCAGAGGATTGTAACGGTTTCTTTTTAAATAATAAACCTAAAAGAGCTTGCCTTACTATACACAGAAATATGGCTAATAAGCGAGTGTCTAAACCCACTAAGGGATCCCAATCTACCAGCCTAGAAAGCTACCTCATCGAGCCTGAAACAGCAGTAAGCATGACAAAAGATCTAGCTAGACCAGGTGGCCAGGAAATTGTGGCGCAGATACATCAGACAGAGAACCCACTGAGTAGCTATGTTACAAAAGAGGACATAAAGCATCTATCTTCTAAACATGATATAAAGGAAGCAATGCTTGATGTTAAGAGAATGTTTGGTGAACTTACACAGAACATTACAGCAATAGACCACAGAGTGGTAGTTATAGAAGATGCACAAGAAACTCTGCGCGCAGACTTGCAACATCAGTCTAGTTGTCTCCAGTCACAAGAAACTACTATACACAGTTTAACAGAAAGAATAGAAGACCTGGAAAATAGGAGTAGGCGCAACAATTTGCGCCTCAGAGGAGTACCTGAGTCTATTAGCCCACCAGATATAATGCAGTATATCCAGGGACTGTTTAAATTTATAAAGAACACTCCTAGGGCTGAAGATTTACAGATTGAGCATGCATACAGAGCACTTAGGCCCAAGCCGCCATCCAGAGCCCCACCAAGGGACATTATTGTTAAATTGCTATCATATCGTGACAAGGAGGAGATCATAAAGCATGCCAGAAATAAACAACATATCGCATATGATGGCTCAGAGATTAAAGTATTTACCGACTTGTGTCCGGCCACTCTTCAAAAGCGAAGGGATCTTCGGTATGTCACAACAGTGCTCCAAGCTCAGAATATACCGTATAGGTGGGGATTTCCTACCAGCCTTATTGCCTCCAAGGATGGAGCAACAGCCACCCTTAAATCCCCGGCTGATCTACCAGCATTTAACCAGACCTTAGGCCTGCAGATACAGCCTCTAGATCGAATGTTGGGCCCTGTCCCTCCAGCACAGGGGGCACATGAAGAGGAAGTTCGTCAGGACTGAATATGGGCGCTGTGTGCACAGTCAGACTCACTAACCTTCTTGTTTACTAAAGAAATGCCCGTACCCATATGTCAGACAGACTAACTTCTACCTTTAGCAATAGTGCCTGAATTAGCTGATTACCCAGTCCCAGGTACAGAGGCAAAGAACAGAAACATAGTCATTATCCTGCCGGGCCCCATGGTGCCCAATCTACAATGACAAGCTGCTAATTTGACAGACGCAAAAGAACCATGCACCCTTCTGCATCTATCAGAAAACACTGTGGCATGATGAAAATCTCTGCCATACCTAGAGAAGCGCGTCTGCCACTAAATGTTGGGGACTATCTTTATCACATTGACTCTCTAATGTTTATACAGGTGCAGGGGTGTTAGTGGTAGCTACACTGGATCTCATGCATGGAGACTTCATCCAGCTGCAGCAGGAGGCCCAAGCTTCTGCATAACATGGACAGTATTGTTATATATAAAGGGCAGGTAGAAATGAAGAAAAGGTAGCCATGTAAGATTACTCAAAGCCACCTTATACATACTTTTGAACGGTATAATTAGTTAGAAAGGGGTTTGTAATGTTGTATTGTTCACTTGTGGTTGCTATATACACACTCCTGTACAGTTTAACTTATCGTGAAGAGATATGTAATGTTGTATTGTTTGTTTATAATGTATCTCTAACTATCCGGTTCATATGGGTATTCAATGCAGGTCAGAAATGAGACATGGCACATGGGAGGTATCAGGAATTGGTAAGTCATTTTCTTGGGACGTGCTATAAAGTTTATGAAAAGCCTATAGGAGGGACTAGCTAATATAACTTTCATTAGGCAGAACAGTCCTGGCCTTTATAGCTTAAAACTGTAAGCTCAGAGGAAAAGGGTAGAGTGAATATAGCTGCTATCACAGTTATTAGTCTCCATTATAGTAGGGGCTTTATATGTAGCTATTTAGAACTCAGGAAATGAGCACAGGCACTTACTATGAATAATTATGACAATGGGGTATAGGGCAAGGTCTTATTGTCTGAAAATGTTTGAGTTTTTCTTTTTCTCGTTATGCAAATGCACTAACAGGTTTAAATTTCAGGTTGCATTTACCTACAAAAGTTTTGTTTTATTTAAATGTATTTATCAAGAACTGAGAGTAAAGGGGCTACTACCCCTAGTTAACTTTATATCTTGTAAGAAGATTAGATTGCTATTTCTTTCTTTCTAATCTCACTTTAATTTCTGGAGGAAGATTTTCTTGGTGGATTTTGAGGGTTTAGACACTTACCTGTCTCACCCTGCCTATAAAATCTTAAGTCTAGAGGATAATCTCACAAAATATTACTAACATTCTACTGTTCCTCTAACAACTGCACAGAAAACCCTTTTTTTTTTTTTTTTTCTTCTTTCCCCTTGGTGGTTCGGTGTGCCATACCACGGTGTGGGAGGCGCATAAATGTGTGATCCGAGGTATCCTGATCAGACATAAAGCGGCACAAAATCGTAAAAAGAGAGAACAATATGACACTCTCTTATCCAAAGTCTCAAAAGCGGAACAAGCACACAAGGATTCACCTAGGAGTGAAACTTTAAAGCAGGAACTAGCTGAGGCTAGGACAGCACTTTTGCTACATCTACAAGCAGAGAATCAGGCTAAAGCTCTGAAACTCAGGCAACGGTTTTTTGAACAAGGAAACAAAGCCGGGAAACTACTGGCTCGTGCCATTGCACGACAGAGACTTAAAACATATGTCTATGAAATCGCTGACAAAAGCGGCAACATGCAAAAAGATGGGCAATCAATTGCAAATGTGTTTAGGGACTTTTATGAGGCCCTATATAATATCCGCCAGCCCGGTGGTCGGGAACCAAGATTAGAGGTGACCCCTGTAGTGGAACAAGAGATAACAGACTATCTCGAAAGGGTTGACACTCCTACACTAACCAAAGAAGAGGCAGACCTATTGGAGAGGCCTTTCACAGCGGAAGAGATAGCACTGGCAGTCAAAGACCTTCCTATGGGTAAGAGCCCGGGTCCGGATGGATTTGGCATAAAATATTATGTCATTTCTGGATGTGCTGACACCTCACTTGCTCAAAATGTTTAATCTTCTAACGGAGAATCCGGTATTGCCCAGTACAATGCTTGAGGCATTCATCACTGTAATTCCCAAGCCTGGTAAGTCTGCTGAGATAGCTGGGAATTATAGGCCAATATCTCTCCTCAACTCGGATGTCAAGGTTCTAGCAAAGCTTATCGCTAACCGACTCAGAAACTTTTTGCCACGTTTGATATCTGTGGACCAGACTGGCTTTATCCCATCCAGAGAGGCAAGGGATAATACCTCGCGGGTTATTCAGTTGATCTCACATGCCTGGGCAGAATCCGCACCGTTGGCATTAGTGTCAACGGATGCGGAGAAAGCCTTTGATTGGGTCAATTGGATGTTTATGAGGCACACACTTGGGAAATTTGGATTCGGACCGGGTTTTATTAAAAAAAAATTCTCCTTATACTCTACGCCTTCGGCAAGAGTGAGGGTCAATGGTACTCTCTCTGAGCCATTGCAAATCACGAAAGGCACCAGAAAGGGGTGTCCCCTCTCACTACTGCTGTTTGCACTGGTGGTGGAGGTGTTGGCTTGCAAGATCCGTGCCAACCCAGCCATCCAGGGCATTAAAATAAGTAACACAGAACATAAATTGGCGATGTACGCAGATGACATTCTGCTAACGTTGACCAATACGACATCTTCTCTCCGAGCTGCCATCTTTGAGTTCGAAGAATACGGGAGAGTGTCCGACTTCCTGCTTAACTTGGCCAAATCGGAGATCCTCAACATTACGGAACAACAGAGTGTCATTGATACATTGCAAACGCAGGGTCCTCTTCAGATAGCTCCAGGGCGCTTGAAGTACCTTGGCATCACACTTGCAACGACGGTTAAAGAAATTGCTGATATAAATTACAAAAGTATTAGGGACGACATTATCCGTGACACGAATGCATGGAAAAACAAAACCATATCTTGGATTGAACGTATACACGTCGCCAAGATGAATATTCTACCTAGAGTTTTGTACATCATGCAGGCGGTCCCACTTTTGATTGCATCACATATAATGCATCAAGTAGCTATTGAAACATACATCTGGAATGGGATCAAACCTAGAGTGAACAGGAGATCGCTGTATCTCCCAAGAGACAGAGGAGGGCTGGGAGTCCCCCACTTACCCACTTATGGCAAGGCTATAGGTCTGCAGCGCTTGGTGGAATGGTGTCACAACTCCTCCAGTAAAGCCTGGGTAGGACTAGACAATGATATTTTGCAGAGGAGTAACGTGGGCTAACTGGCCTGGGTTACATCCTCCAAGTAAGATAAAGCAATATCCCATGATGGGAGATGTCTTCAGGATATAGGATGAGCTTATAAAAGTAGAGAGCAAAATCTCAACAATGAAAGCCCCAGTCACACCGGTCCGAGATAACCCAGACAACGGTCTGGCTAACAGACCATACAGCCGAAGCTCACTTTATACACTAGCTGACGCAGCCATCTCCAACACAATTCATCAGGGGAAGGTCAGACCGCAGACAGAGCTGGTTGAGTGGGATGACTGGATGTTTAGATCATGGTTTCGGACTGCGCAATTCCATCACTATTATGACAGCATTAAAGACAAAGCGTCATTCTCCAGACAGAAAACCCCCTTCGAGGTGCTCTGCACCACAGAAGGAGCACAGACCCATCTAATATCGAGGCTTTACAAGATGCTGCTGGTTAGAGAAGAGGGCACTTTGCCCTCTTATGTGGATGCCTGGCATAAGGAACTTGGTAGTGATTTGAATACTGAGGAGTGGCTAAAATGTTTTGATAAAGCAAAGAAAGCTTCTGTATCGGCCCGTCTGCAGGAGATGCATTACAAATTTCTAAGTAGGTGGTATCTTACCCCCCAAAGGCTAAAAAAGATCTACCCTCACACGGGAGGGGGATGCTGGAGAGACTGCGGAGAGGAGGGTACATTGCTCCACATTTGGTGGATGTGCCCCCTTGTAAAACCGTTCTGGGAGGGAGTGTTTGCAGAATGTAGCAGAATACTGACCATCATTATACCCCCAGACCCATATTATCTACTACTACATAAACTCCCTAAGATCTCTGAAGAGGCAAAGCAAAGATTGTTCGTACTTATGTTGAACTGTGCTAAGAGCCTGGTCCCAAAATACTCGAAGTCCCTGATGTGGGAGAGTGGAGAAGTGGGGTGAGAGATTTGCTGAACTTGGAAAGGTATCACTACTTCAAAGCGGGTAAACTGGTCACCCATGAATATATGTTACTGCTCTGGGAGGGTAAATCAATTTAGAAATAGAAACTGTTAGGATAATGAACCCGGAGTCATAAACAATTCATAAATGTAGTCAGTTATTGCCTGGCCTTATTTAAAACCCCATCCATAACCAACACCTCCCCCTCTTCCTTCCCCTCCCCCCCCCCTTTTTTTCTTTTCTTTTTTCTTTCTCTCTCTCTCTTCCTCCTTCTTTTCCCTCTGGGCGCTTGTACTGCGTCTTCTGTTCTCTCTTTACTTTCAGATCCGCTATTATAGTGGACATTTGGATAGGCTAGCTGTACCATCAGTCAACTCGTGTTCTATGAGTCAGGGAATATGAGTATTCTTACCTAAAGCAGAATTAGCTTGGTGCAGCTGGCCTATCAAAAAAGTAATTAGTATAGGATATAAGCAAATGTTACTAATTATAAATAATTACTTATCCTTTATATGTAATGAACATAGGAAACATACTTATCGGAGCTATTAGGAGTTGTATAAGGTTGGAAGCTCCAGACTTATGAGTATCACTTGCTGTATACAACTTGATCTATGTAATGTATATCTACAACTTGTAAAGCATGTTCATTCAATAAAGCTCTTTTTTAAAAAAAAAAAAAATACATTTCCCAGATATGAAACTGACAGTCTGCAAAAGGAAATATACTGAAAACCTGAATCATGGCAAATATAAGTACAATATATATATATTTAGAACTTTATATAAATACATAAAGTGCCAAACCATAGATCAGTGTCTTAAGAAATGAAAACATACTTACCAAAAGACACCCATCCACATATAGCAGATAGCCAAACCAGTACTGAAACGGTTATTAGTAGAGGTAATGGAATATGAGAGCATATTGTTGATCTGAAAAGGGAGGTAGGAGATTAATCTCTACGACCGATACAGAGAGCCTATGAAATAGATCTCCCATGAGGAAAACCATTGCATTCAATAGGTGATACTCCCTTCACATCCCTCTGACATTCACTGTACTCTGACAGGAATTGGGCTTCAAAATGCTGAGAAGCGCATATCAACGTAGAAATCTTAGCAAAAACTTTCTTCACCACCTCCATAGGAGGCAAAGTTTGTAAAACTGAATTGTGAGTGTGGTGAGGGGTGTATTTATAGGCATTTTGAGGTTTGGAAAACTTTACCCCTCCTGGTAGGAATGTATATCCCATACGTCACTAGCTCATGGACTTTTGCCAATTACATGAAAGAAACCTTACTTACTGTTTATTTAAATTTCCTTTTGCGTTTTCCCTGCAGCATGGGAAAAGCAGACAGTGCCTCAGATACCACAGAGGAAACCTGGGCAGAAATATCTTGCAAAGTAACCCCAGACGGAGCATGAGAGGAAACACAGGGCACCTCATGCGCAGATGAATAGGATTGGGACGCTTGAGGAGACAGCTGCTGAACAGCATCCGCCTTAGCTAATGATGGCTCAGGGTCAAAAAGTCTATTTCTATAAGCTAAAATTCTTTCAATACATGAAGAACAAAAAGGTATTGGGGATTCCACCTGGGCACCAAAACATAAGGTACAGGTAACATCCTGCACAGCCTCTTGATCCATAATACAAAAAAAAAAAAAAAAAAAAGCAAATAAAAAAATCTTTTTTTTTTATCTTTTAACAAAGGATATAATACAGAACAAAAAAAAGTTCTTAAATAAATGTTCCCTTTAAATTTACCAAATCAAGAAAACATACCCCAGGCAACACTCTACACCTCAGCAAAAAAACCATCCCATTTACAATCTGGATTCCAGAGAAGCAAAAACAGCAAGAAGCCTTCTAAACAGCAGAGCCATCTTAAATATGTGCACCTCACTCTACAGGACGTGAAAAGCGCAAAAAAAACCCCTCTGACATCAAAGAATCAGAACCTCCCTAAAAGGGGCAGTTCTACAGCTAACAAAAAAAGCCATTTTTTTTAAAAAACAACTTTCTTGAAAACAGGCTTAAAAACAAACAATAAAACCCCAATAAAAGTACATAATCCGTTACAAAAACGGATCCTCACTGAGCCATCAATAAAATAAAAAACTCCTCACACTAACCGTGCATGCAAAAACTGCCATAAAAACCTGCACCCTGACTGGAATAATAAAAAATGCCCCAAACCTGTGGGACTTTATTAAGGAACCTAATGATGACGTGTAGATTGAGAAGAGAAGGGGACCGAGGACAGAGCCTTGCGGTACCCCAACAGAAAGTGGTAACGGGGCCGAGGATGCCCCAGAGAAGGCAACACTAAAGGTATGGTTAGACAGATAGGAAGAATAGACCATTGTTCAACTTTTTCTCTGTGAAATGCCCAAGCGCACTATAACAGACTATACTTAACTTGTGTATCATCTTTTTCCCAGCTGAACTCCTTATTGTGCACCAACCACATGGGATAATTCTAGGCTGAGGTTGTAAATGGTAAATTAATTTAACAACATTTTAGAATATGTGGGTGGTTTATTTGGATGTTCTTCCATTTTATGTTTTTCCAGACTGAAAAGATTACTTTTGCCTGGAAAAAAAAATCTGTCCATGTAGTGTGATGTGTAAATTTGCAACCTGTGCATTATGTTGGAATATTTTATCACAGTCATAGCTGCTTGTTTGATCATAATCTGATGATAACATGACACAGATCTCCGATTCATATCTAACAAAAGTATAGATATGTTACCAAAATACTATCATTATCTTTTTATAATCCAATCATCCCTAGAATATAGTAATCATTTACATAGCAAAACATGATGGACAACATAAATCCCCAGAACTGCACAGCATGAACTGCTTTAAACAAAAATTATTTTTTTCAGATATGTGATGACAAGCACCTAGCGATCTTCTGGAAAAAATATTTTCTACATCTCTACATCTTTTAGAGAAGCATATGATGAAGAGTTAGGGATTAAAGTGCAAAGTTAAATTTAATGATGCAGATAAATTCCCAGACCAAGAAAGTAAAATAGAATATTGAGTCAATTTTGTGATGATTTAGTGGGTAAGCTGTCTCAGATCATGGGTCAGGTGACTGGAGTGATATAGAGCAGTGTTTCTCAACACCAGTCCTGGGGGCACACTAACAGGACAGATTATCAGTATTACTTTGGTTGAGTAGTTAATAGTTAAAGTTACTGATCATTTTATTAGAACCCCAATTCCGAAAAAGTTGGGACAGTATGGAAAATGCAAAACAAAAATAACAAAAGGAGTATTTTGAAAATTCAATTCCCCCTGTACTATATTGGAAACACAATATTTAATGTTTTACTTTGTGAATTTAATGTATTTTTGAAAATATACACTTATTTCACATCTGATGATTGCAACACACTCAAAAAAAGTTGGGACAGTCGACTGTTTTACCACTGAGTAACATCACCTTTTCTTTTAATAACACTTATTAAGCGTTTTGGCACTGAAGAGACCAGTTGGTTTAGTTTAGCAAGCAACATTTTCCCCCATTCATCCATTATGCATGTTTTTAGCTGCCTTTGTTGCCTTATTTTGCGCTTCATAATGTGTCACACATTCTCAACCGGAGACAGGTCAGGACAGCAGGCAGGCCATGCTAGCACCCGCACTCTCTGCTTATGCAACCTTGTGCTTGTAATCCAGGCAGAATGTGGTTTGGCATATTCCTGCTGGAAATGCTGGGACGTCCCTGGAAAAGACGATGTCTGGATGGCAGCATATCATGCTCCAGAATGTATACATATCTTTCTGCATTAATGGAGCCGTCAAAGATGTGCAAGTTACCCATGCCATGGGCACGGATACCCCCCATACCATGACAGACGCTGGCTTTTGGACCTGACGCTGATAACAGCTTGGGTGGTCCTTTTCCTCTCAGGCCCTGAGAACACGATGACTGTTTATTCCAAAAACTATTTGAAATGTTGACTCATTGGACAACTGTGCTACTGTCCATCTCAGATGAGACCGAGCCCATAAACGTTTGCAACGTTTCTGGACAGTGCTGATGTATGGCTTCTGCTTTGCATAGTAAAGCTTAAAGGGACACTCAAGTCAAAATTAAACTTTTATGATTCAGACAGAGCATGCAATTTTAAATAACATTCCAATTTACTTCCATTAACAGAATGTGCACAATCTTTAAATATTTGAAATTTTTTAGTCACCAGCTCCTACTAAGCATGTGCAAGAATACATATAATATACATATATGCATTTGTGATTGGCTGATGGCTGTCACATGATACAGGAGGAGTGGAAAAAGTCCTAACTTTGAAATCTGTCAGAAAAAAATCTACTACTTTCTGGGAGTTCAGACTAAGTGCTATTGCATTGTCTTATTATCAGGCATTTGTTGTTTTTGCAAATCTACTGTATTTACTGGTCCTTTAACTTGCATCTGTGGATGCAGCAGCAAATGGTGTTGACTGACAACAGTTTACCAAAGTTTTCCCGACCCAATGTCAGAATATCCATTACAGACTGATGGCGGTTTTCGAGACAGTGACATCTGAGGGATCGGAGATCACGCGCATTCAGAAGTGGTTTTCAGCCTTGCCCTTTATGCACCGAGATTTGACCTGATTCTTTGAATCTGTTGGCAGATTGGCGAGCCTCAACCCAAAGGACTAGGCCTTTTTTGGAGGCTCCTTATATACTATGATTACACAATTGCCTCACCTGTTTCACATCACCTTTTTATTTCAACTTGTCACATCGTTATTAGTCCTAAATTGCCCCGTCCCAACTTTTTTGGAACGTGTTGCAGTCATCAGATTTGAAATGAGTGTATATTATCAAAAATACATTCAATTCACAAAGTAAAACATCAAATAATGTGTTAATAATGTGTTTTTAATATAGTACAGGGTGAATTGAATTTTCAAATGACTCTTTTGTTTTGTTTTTTGCATTTTCCATACTGTCCCAACTTATTCGAAATTGGGGTTGTATTTCACATATGCTCTAGTTTAGATATCCTTAAAATCTGGCCTTAATTTGCTCTCAGGATTGAAATTGAGAAACACTAACCGCTAGATTTAGAGCTTTGTTGGTAAAAACCTGCGGCTCTAACGCTCCTTTTTTTCCAGCGCTCCCTTAAGACAACGCTGGTATTACGAGTTTTCTGAATGGCTGTGTTAGCCTCAGAAAAGTGAGCGTTGAGCATAATTTAGCTCCACTTCAACCCTCAATACCAGCGTTGCTTACGGTAGCGGTAAGCTGGAAAAATGTGCTCGTGCACGATATCCCCATAGGAAACAATGGGGCTGAGCTGGCTGAAAAAAAACCTAACACCTGCAAAAAAAAAGTGTTCAGCTCCTAACGCAGCCCCATTGTTTCCTATGGGAAACACTTTCTAAGTCTACACCTAACACCCTAATATGAACCCCGAGTCTAAACACCCTTAACCTTACACTTATTAACCCCTAATCTGCCGCCCCCGCTATCACTGACACCTACATTATATTATTAACCCCTAATCTGCCACTCCGGACACCGCCGCCACCTACATTATAGCTATGAACCCCTAATATGCTGTCCCTAACATCGCCGACACCTACATTATATTTATTAACCCCTAATCTGCCCCCCCAACGTCGCCGCCACCTACCTACACTTATTAACCCCTAATCTGCCGACCGGACATCGCCGCCACTGTAATAAATGTATTAACCCCTAAACCGCCGCACTCCCGCCTTGAAAACACTATAATAAATTATATTAACCCTAATCTGCCCTCCCTAACATCGCCGCCACCTACCTACAATTATTAACCCCTAATCTCCCGCCCCCAACGTCGCCGCTACTATAATAAAGTTATTAACCCCTAAACCTAAGTCTAACCCTAACCCTAACACCCCCTAAGTTAAATATAATTTAAATAAAACAAACTAAAATTACTATCATTAAATAAATTAATCCTATTTAAAACTAAATACTTACCTATCAAATAAACCCTAATATAGCTACAATAAAACTAATATTTACATTGTAGCTATTTTAGGATTTATATTTATTTTACAGGCAACTTTATATTTATTTTAACTAGGTACAATAGCTATTAAATAGTTAATAACTATTTAATAGCTACCTAGTTAAAATAATTACAAAATTACCTGTAAATAAATCCTAACCTAAGTTACAAATACACCTAACACTACACTATCAATAAATTAATTAAATAAATTACCTACAATTATCTAAACTAAAATACAATTCAATAAACTAAACTATAATACAAAACCCCCCCACTAAATTACAAAAAATAAAAAAATATTACAAGAATTTTTATCTAATTACACCTAATCTAAACCCCCTAATAAAATAAAAAAGCCCCCCAAAATAATAAAATGCCCTACCCTATACAAAATTACAAAGTAATCAGCTCTTTTACCAGCCCTTAAAAGGGTTTTTTGCGGGGCATTGCCCCAAAGTAATCAGCTCTTTTAACTGTAAAAAAAACAAATACAATCCCCCCCCAACATTACAACCCACCACCCACACACCCCCTACTCTAAAACCCACCCGATCCCCCCTTAAAAAAACCTAACACTACCCCCCTGAAGATCACCCTTCCTTGAGCCGTCTTCAGCCAGCCGGCCATCAATGGGACAGAAGAGGACATCCGGACCGGCAGAAGTCTTCATCTTATTGGGGCAGAAGAGGTCCTCCAAGCGGCAGATGTCTTCATCCGATCGGGGCAGAAGAGGTCCTCCAAGCGGCAGATGTCTTCATCCAAGCGGCATCTTCTATCTTCAATCAACTGGAGAGGAGCGTAGCCATCTTGAATCCAGCGACGCGGAGTCATGCTCTTCCTCCGATGTCCTAACAGCGAATGAAGGTTCCTTTAAATGACGTCATCCAAGATGGCGTCACTCGAATTCTGATTGGCTGATAGGATTCTATCAGCCAATCGGAATTAAGGTAGGAAAAATCCGATTGGCTGATTACATCAGCCAATCGGATTGAAGTTCAATCCAATTGGCTGATTGGATCAGCCAATAGAATGTGAGGTCAATTCTATTGGCTGATCCAATCATCCAATCGGATTGAACGTCAATCAGATTGGCTGATTACATCAGCCAATCGGATTTTTCCTACCTTAATTCCGATTGGCTGATTGAATCCTATCAGCCAATCGGAATTCAAGGGATGCCATCTTGGATGACGTCATTTAAAGGAACCTTCATTCGCTGTGAGGACATCAGAAGAAGAGGATGGCTCCGCGTCGGCTGGATTCAAGATGGCTCCGCTCCACTCCGCTCCAGTTGATTGAAGATAGAAGATGCCGCTTGGATGAAAGAGCTGATTACTTTGGGGCAATGCCCCGCAAAAAACCCTTTTAAGGGCTGTTAAAGAGCTGATTACTTTGTAATTTAGTATAGGGTAGGGCATTTTATTATTTTGGGGGACTTTTTATTTTATTAGGGGGTTTATATTAGGTGTAATTAGATTAAAATTCTTGTAATATTTTTTTATTTTTTGTAATTTAGTGGGGGGTGTTTTTGTATTATAGTTTAGTTTATTGAATTGTATTTTAGTTTAGATAATTGTAGGTAATTTATTTAATTAATTTATTGATAGTGTAGTGTTAGGTGTATTTGTAACTTAGGTTAGGATTTATTTTACAGGTCATTTTGTAATTATTTTAACTAGGTAGCTATTAAATAGTTATTAACTATTTAATAGCTATTGTACCCAGTTAAAATAAATACAAAGTTGCCTGTAAAATAAATATAAATCCTAAAATAGCTACAATGTAACTATTAGTTATATTGTAGCTATATTAGGGTTTATTTTATAGGTAAGTATTTAGTTTTAAATAGGATTAATTTATTTAATGATAGTAATTTAGTTTGTTTTATTTAAATTATATTTAACTTAGGGGGGTGTTAGGGTTAGGGTTAGGCCTAGGTTTAGGGGTTAATAACTTTATTATAGTAGCGGCGACGTTGGGGGAGGGAGATTAGGGGTTAATAATTGTAGGTAGGTGGCGGCGACATTGGGGGGGTCAGATTAGGGGTTAATAAAATGTATTATAGTGTTTGCGAGGCAGAAGTGTGGCGGTTTAGGGGTTAATACATTTATTATAGTGGCGGCGATGTCCGGTCAGCAGATTAGGGGTTAATAAGTGTAGGTAGGTGGCGGCGACGTTGGGGGGGGGCAGATTAGGGGTTAATAAATATAATGTAGGTGTCGGCGATGTTAGGGACAGCAGATTAGGGGTTCATAGCTATAATGTAGGTGGCGGCGATGTCGGTCGGCAGATTAGGGGTTAAATAATTTTTAATATAGTGTTTGCAATGTGGGGGGGGCCTCGGTTTAGGGGTTCATAGGTAGTTTATGGGTGTTAGTGTACTTTATAGCACTGTAGTTAAGAGCTTTATGTTCCGGTGTTAGCCCATAAAACTCTTAACTACTGACTTTTTTTTGCGGTTGGAGTCTTGGCAGTAGAGGCTGTACCGCTCACTTCTTCCAAGACTCGTAATACCGGCGTTAGGCAAATCCCATTGAAAAGATAGGATACGCAATTGATGTAAGGGGATTTGCGGTAGCCTCAAGTCGCGGAAAAAAGTGAGCGGTAGACCCTGTCCTGCCTGACTCAGCGGGAGTTAAAAAGCAGTGTTAGGACCCCTTAACGCTGCTTTTTAAGGCTAACGCAGAACTCTAAATCTAGGCGTAATGTAACCACAGGTATTATGTTATTATACTAAAAACTAAATTTATGCTTACCTGATAAATTAATTTATTTAATGGTGGTGAGAGTAAACAAGACATCCTAGGAATTTATCTTCTGGCTACTAGGAGGAGGCAAAGATTGCCAAACTCCAATATCATTTAATCCTTTCCACCAATAACATGAGACATATATGTGCGGCCACCATTCAGCAGCTCATGAGCCTATCTTGGTATCCTTTTCAACAAAAGGATACCAAGAGAACAAAACAAATTAGAGAATAAAAGTAAATTGAAAAGTTGTTAAAAATCCCATGCTCTATCTGCATCGTGAAAGAAAACATTTGGGTTTCATGTCCCTTTAAAGACAGTCTCATTAAAATTGAGTCTATAAAAAACTCCTAGAAAAGAAACTCTGGTTTGAGGATTAAGAAAACTCTTTGGAACATTGATTTTCCAACCATGTTTGTGAAGAAACAACAACAAATTGTTTGTATGAGATAATGTTCCCAGAACCTTCTTAAAAATTCTGGGAGCTGTAGCCAGACCAAATGGTAGAGCCACAAACTGAAAATGTTTGTCCAGGTGGCAAATCTGAGGAGCTGATAATGATCCTTGCGAATAGGGATATGGAGGTATGTATCCTTCAAGTTTATGGTGGGCATGTATCGGCCTTGCTGAACAAGAGGAAGGATAGTCCAGATTGTTTCCATCTTGAAAGTAGGAACCCTGAGAAACTTGTTTAAAGTTTTAAGATCTAGAATAGGCCGGAAGGTTGGGAACTATAAAGCGGTTGGAATAAAACCCCTTGCCTTGTTGTAACATCTGCACTGGAACTATTACTCCTTTGACTTCTAGATCCTTAACACATTGAAAGAAGGTTTGTGCTGTTCTCAGGTTCTTGGGAATGTGGGACAGAAGAAACCTTCCACTGGGGGGCTTTGATCTGAAGCCTATTCTATATCCCGGGGAAAAAGTGTTTAAAACCCAAGGGTCTCAAACAAGCTGAGCCCAGACCCCATGAAAAAGATGTCATCTACCCCTACCAGAATTTTTTGTTAGCGCTATACTTACCTGGGTGGTCTCAGGATAACCATGCTAACTTCCCCAGATGCGCAAATTCCATTTGGGCTCGTCGGGACAGAGTAACCTCTGTATTATCCCTAGACGAGTTATGTCTATGTCAGCCATGCTAACCCCTTCCCTTTCCTCTGACTCTGTAATTGGAAGCTCTCAAAACAGCTTCCCAATCAAGTGGCATCCCTTTACAACATGATGAAGTCACACAAGGATCTTTTCTTATTGGTTATTCTAGGGAAAAGTCATTAGTTTCCCAAGCTCCCACTTACCCTCCTAGGTGTTCCTGGTTGTTGTGCCTCTGCTACCTGTTGCCTGCCATGTACTACCTCTGGCTCTTCGACTTCTGGCTACCTATTACGATTCTGCTTGCTCCTTATGTCCTGATGCATTCCTGGACTTTCTGCCTGTTAATGTACTTAGCCTGGACTCTAACCTCCCTTTTGCCTATTGTTTGGATTGTTGTCTGCAGACTGTCCTGTTAACAACCTTGGCCTTCCTGACCCTGTTTCCTGCCGAGCCCTCCTGTGGATGGACCTTTTGGGTGACCTTTACTTTCTTCTAACTTAGTCTTTGGATTTTCTTTGACACTTTACCAGCCCTCGTGCCTACCTTCTCTCTAGCGAACCTGTTTCACTTCAGGTTATCTGGCAGAGGTGTATGTAAGAGTGCTAAATGCCTGCAAGTGCCTGCAAGTGGATTCCAACCCTACAACACTCAGGTATCTGTATCAGGGGCCATACTTCAGTTTGACTTAGTAGAAGAGGGATTGCTTGGACTTGTTCCAATTTTTCCCTTTGGACTTCTTGTCCTGAGGGAGAAAGACTCCCTTACCTCCTATCACAGTATAAATAATTTTGTTTAGACCAGAAGAATTAAAAGTTTGGTTTTAGAGACCATATCAGCTGACCATGACTTTAGCCACAAAGCTCTTCTGGTCAAAACCATATTCTTGGCATTAATCCAGATAATTTCCACAATAGCTTCACAAATTAAAGCATTAGCTGATCTAATGAGTTTCAAATTATGTTAAAAATCACCATCTGATCAGATAAACACCAAAGCTGGTCTGAAAAAGAAGCCTGCTCACTGAAAAACCTTCTTGTGAAAAGACTATAGCTTCCTATCCAGAAGATCTTTAAAAGAAGTAATATTGTCTAAGGGGATAGTAGTGCGCTTCGCCAGTGTGGAAATGGCAATGTTCCTCTGTGGGATAGTTTCCCAAAGCATAAAATTTTGTAGCGGTAACAGAAACAGCTTTTTAAATTTCAAGGCTAGATTATAAGGAATACAAGGCCTAGACCACACCTTGGAAATTAATTCTGTAATTGCATCAGGAACAGAAAAACCTCTGTGGCCTTAGCATTAGGTTTGAAAATTAGATTTGATTGCTTAATGGACTTTTCCTCAGCAGATTTAGGATCTTGAACATAAAACCTAGTTTAGTAAATTATGAAGGTGTTCAATTTTGAACAAAAAAGAGGACGAATCTGAATTTGCTCAGTGACTGTCTCCTGATCATCAGAAATAAATTCAATTCACATTCAGAAGACTGATCTGAGGTCTCAGAATCTGAATCCTTGTGAAGATTCTTATCTGATCTCACTTTAAGCAATTTCCAAATGTGGAAATAAATCCATAGTAGGTCTTTTGTACTTGCTTGGAGGAAGCAAAGCAGCCAACAATTCCAAAACAACTTTTCACACAAATTCTTTAAAACCTGGAGCAAAATATGAAGAACTCCATTCCTTCCAGATAGAGAAAGGACAGACTCCTTTAGATGCAAGTGCAGCAGTAAACTGGTTAGAATGCATTAGGTGATCCATACAGGAATTACAAAATTGAGCTGAAGGTGAAACAGGTAACTACTTGCAAAAAAAGCATTCAAATATAAAATAACAGGATCTTTCCTCTAAAGGATATAGGTATACAGGATTTGCGACAGTTCCAGTATGCTCCATAATGGAAAGGATATACAAAAAAGACAGAAAAATAATACCCAACATAAATATTGTGAATGTAGACAGAATAATGCAGGGACTTTAAGAAACAAATTTAAGTATAATGGGAGTAGTAATAGAAACTGTAAAACACAGGTAAACTTCTCAGAAAATAAATGCCTGACTGAGTGCCAATACAATAAAAATAAAGAATAATAGTACTTACCAAAAGGCACCATACTACTGGAGGAAACCTGTAGAAAGCCAACGACGCAACAGGAGGCGGCAAAGAACAGGTCCCTGCGACACCTGCAAAGGTCTTGTGACTAATTCCCAACAGGTGAAAAACAAAATATATGCTTACTAAGATAAATTATTTTCTTTCAGAATGATGATGGTCTACAATCCTCTATAACTTATGGGATATATTTCCTGCCACTAGGAGGAGGTCAAGAACCTATATCAGAGCTTAAAATTCCTCCCATCTCTCTCTAGTTTACCGTATAGCTGAGTAAAGAATAGGAAGCATATAGATAGCATATAGATACAAAGCAGGGTCTGTAGAGATGTCGTTACAATTGTTACCAAAACATTGAAATGGCTGGGGTCTGTGGACTATCATCATTCCGAAAGAAAATAATATATCAGGTAAGCATACATTTTGTTTTCTTTCGTAAAATGATGATGGTCCACAGTCCTCCATAACATATGGGAATAATATCCAAGCCGATGGTCTATGTTACGGAAAGAATGGGACAATTTTTTCTGGTAGTTATTTAGTCGACACTGTGGGGCCTGAAGGAATTTTTCTGCCAAAAGCTGCTTACAAATAAACAAAACCTCAAAGCGATAAACTCTGAAAAATGTACGCAGAGAAGACGTTGCAGCTTTGCCAATCTGCACCAAAGATGCAGAATTTTGTTAAAAACCCACAATGTTGCAACTGCTCTTGTAGAAGAGCTGAATACACTAGGAGGCAACTTTCCCATCTTCAAGTAAGCTTTGAGAATCACTTATTTGAGCCAAGAGGCCAACGCTACCTTAATAGCTTTCTGCCCCTTATGAGTCCCAGAGTAGTAAAAAAAACCTAGAAGTTGTCTAAAACCTTTAGTAGCTTGGAGATAGAATTTCAAAAGCGTTGGCTCCCTCAAGATTATGTAGGTGCCTCTACTAGAGCAAGCAGGATCTGAACACAATGAAGGAACAACGATTTCTTGATTG
Organism: Bombina bombina; assembly: GCF_027579735.1. Taxonomy (NCBI): domain Eukaryota; kingdom Metazoa; phylum Chordata; class Amphibia; order Anura; family Bombinatoridae; genus Bombina; species Bombina bombina. Next base: position 420,379,087 of record NC_069503.1, on the reverse strand, counting down.
GTGATTTCTTTTGAAATCATATTTTGTACAAACTATAGCCTTCTCTTTGTGAATAATTAAAAATGGAGATCATAAGACAAGGTTAACAACTCAAAAACTATCCTTGCTGAAGAGATTGCTAATAGTATGAATACTTTCCAAGATAAAAGTAGATATCAATGGAATGCATTGGTTCAAACAAAGAACCTTGTCATGCATAGAAAGGTAGATTCCAGGGTGGAGAAACGAACACCTGGACAAACGTCTGATCCTCAGGAAGTTTAGCCTAAGAACAGATAAAGCAGAAATTTTATCTTTTAGAAATTAGCGGACAAACCATTGTCAAGACCATCCAGAGAAAAATTGATGGAGTCTAGGAATCCTAAGACAATACCCAGAAGAATACCATTCAAATTGTCTTCCAAATCCAGAAATACAATCTTTGTGTTACAGGCTTTTTAGCCTGGATCAAAGATTCAATAACCAAATCTGAGAAACCTCTATGTCTCAAAACTAGGCGTTCAAGCTCCATGTCATTAAATGTAAAAATTAGAGATCCTGATGAAAAGAGAACCTTGAGATAACAAGCCTTGTCTCAGAGGAAGAAGCAATTGAGAGCAAGAAGCATCTGCACTATATCCACATACCAAGTCCTGCAGAGTCACGATAGCTTGTAAGCAGGTGACTAAAATGAAAGTTTATCAGATCTATGTCTTTGAATGGACCGATAGTCTGCCGAGATGATCTACCTCCCAGGTGTTCACACCTGGTATATGAATTGCCAATAGGGAGCAAAAAGTCCTCTCTGCCTATAGTAAAACAGAGTTTAGACACTTCCTGTATGGCCAGTGGACTGCGGATAATCCCCTTGATAATTTATGTAGGACACTGCAGATATGTTGTCCAACTTGAGAAAGATAAACTTTTCCACCTTCAATAGGGGCCAGAGAAGAGAGCCTGAAGATCGCTTAAGTTCCAGAATGTTGATTGGTAATCTTGCCACTAGAGGAAACCCAACTCCTTGCACTCTTTGAGAAACCCAGACCACCCCCCCCCCAGCCATGGAGACTGGGTCCGTTGGCACAATAGCCCAAGACTGGTAAAGGAAGGATGTCCCAAGGGTCCAAGACAGACTTTATGTCCTCAAGAAAAAAATTGACTAACGGAAAATCCAAGGCAATCCGTATGCCAAATGTAAATAATTCTTTGACCACTGAGATAGCAAGCTATTAAAGGGGCCTCAAGTGAAAATGGGGCAAAATAAAGAGCATCTGAAGCAGCTACCATAACTCCCACCGCCACCATGCACTGAGCTATCGACTAAAGGTAGTGCAAGGTAGGAAGAGACACACCCTCTGAAACCTCATTGCAAAGTTCTGTCAGGAAACTAGATGCATAAGGATTGAGTCTAATATGACTCCTTTAAATGCTACCCTTTTAGCAGAATATAATGAGCCTTTGGGGTACACCAATACTGCAACCATTGAATGAAGACAAAAATTTAAGAGTATGAGTAATAGCTATTAACAGGAAATAAGCTTGCACTAGTATGACATTCAAATAAGGAACAACTTAAATGTCCTGAATCTGAGCACTGGTAAGATTTCATCCAACACAGGTGTAAAACTGGCAAAGTTTTGCAGATATATAAACCTCAGGAAATTAAAGTAATTCCTGTGTATAGGGATGTGCAGCTAAGATACTAGAAGTGTCTATACTAGCCATAAATTGACCCTTTGGATGAAGGGTGAAAAAAAAATGAGGAATGTTCCCATTATACCAGTGGGAATCCTGATTAACATGTTTAGGGATGTTAATCCAGAACAGGATTGTGAATACCTTGAAAAATGAGCCGATTGGGGTAACAAACTCTTGCCCCTTAGGTTACACAGGTACTGGGATTAATTCCCCTATCCTCCAAATCCTTATATAAAGGCTACCGCATCAGAAGGATATTTGGCAACATGAGATAGGCCTGCTGGTCATAAGGAGGACTCTGATTCAAAGAGAACAAAAGTCTTGATTTCTTGAAGGACAAAGAGAATCAGTTCAGATATCCAAACTATTTTTCCTGATGGATCCAAAATATATAAACTTATACAAAGCTTATTGAATCTGTACACAATATAAGTAGTGAAGTGTATATAAGTTAAAGGCGTCTAAAACAAGAAAAATAGTGATATATCACTAAAAAATTGTGTAATACTCTCAAAGGAGATGGATCATAAAGATAATATAATTAAGAACATAAATTCCTAACTATACTTATAAAATCAAAAAGTGCAATCTAAAAGACTGATCACTGATACCCAAGCAAAATTGAGTGCTTAAAACTGTGAACAAAAATATATATATAAGTGATAAAACATTTAGATAAACACAAAGAGGTTAAATGCAGCAAAGATACGATAAAGCAGTGCTTTAGAAGAGCAATGTCAATGGTAAGATAATTTCAAACCACAGATAAAGTCCCCATTGGAGTGTTCCAAACGAAAGAAACCCTTGAGATCGATAATAAGGAAAGTCTCAGATGACCAATTGAATCCGTGTAGAAACCGGCAGCAAATGTTCTTCCAAAGTTGTTCGACAAAAACAAGCAGGGATCTGGAAATAGTGGAAAAAGCAGAGAAGAAGGCGCCACAATAGTGCTCTAACAATAAGATAAAACAATCATACACAAGTCAAATGCAAACTTACGAGATCCAAAGCACTTGAGAAGTGCCACTGGTGCGTGCTGAACTATTCAAGCTGTTCAGCGAGCTTCCTCTTCGTATGAGTAGATAACGACAGCCTCGCAGTTGTCAGTCCTGGATCACCGTAAATTAATGCGGTATAAGCAAATGCAGCACAATATAAGGATAAAATAAAGCTTGTGATATCTGTATAAAATCAACTTAGTTTATTGTTGAAACACAATGCATTTCCCGGTCCTCCGACCGTTTCATCAGGTGTATACATATTAAAAGACATCACAGCTTATAAATGATTAGTCGGCGTCTAACAACATTGAATGCGCCTGCGTACAAAAGTAACAAACCAATCAGTACATGGTAAAAGTCGGCATGACTCTTATTTGTCAAAACCGAGGGTGTGTGTATATATATATATATATATATATATATATATATATATATATATATATATATATATATATATATATTGTCAAACCCAGCATATAGCATCACTAGATGTGTTCACACCCACATATATGAACCAGAGATTGGTGGCTCCGTACTGAATGGTGCACAACAGTGGGAGTTGGTCGTTCCCAACATCGACACACACAAACTATAACAACATGGCAAATAATCATTCTAACATACATAAAACATTAGTCAATTGCATACATAAAAAAGGTATCAATTGTAACGACATTGTTAAAAAACATCAACAAACATAACTCTGAGTACTTTTATATCTCATGGACCCATGAGTATAAAATGAACAAATTCGTGTAGACTAACAAAAGGAATTAGATGCACCAATATACATCAACCCATCAGTCAAAGGACTCCATATGAGAAGGCACTCATTTGTCAGATAAAATAATAAATATAACCGGAGGTAGATGATATCGATCCTCAATTCCTATTGTCACTATGAAAATATAATTATTAAATATTACTAAATACAAAATAATAATAAAAGAAAATTAAAAGACCATATAATTAAACAGTTCTTCACCTAATTAATTCCAATCTAAACCAAAATAATATTACTAAATATAATAAATACCAAATATAGTCGGGCTAGAACTCGCAACCTTAAGAGTGGGAGACAATGTGTCTAACCACAGAACCACCGTGAACCCGAGTTACTAGGGGACATTTGTAAAGAGATATCAAATATGGTGATAAAATGCTAGTGGCTGTTACACATAGTAAGAATTGGAAAATGTCTAAACTTCCCAATCAAGCCAAAAATAGTAATATTATAGTATCTAATATTATAGCAAATGAACCTAATGGGCAAACAAACTCAAAAACTAAAACTAAAAATATAAAAATATATAATTATAAAAAGCGGGCATATATTAATTGAAAGCAGCCATATCGAGATTTTCGTTGAGACCGTCTGGATTAAGGGTCTTAAGTTTCCATATCCAATATGTTTCTCTCTGTCGTAAATGTGTAAGTCTATTTCTCCCCCACTTAGGTGGAATAAATTCAATGGGGATAATTTTAAAAATATCAGATTCATCTATATGATGTGTATTTTTGTGTCTTGATATACTATGGTTCATTAGTGGCTTTTTTAGATTTCTCAAATGTTCACCCATCTTTTTTTTAAAGGTCTCGAGGTTCTTCCTATATATTGAATACCACATTTGCATTGTAGCATATAAACTACAAATGCAGAGTCACATGTAAAGTGAGAGGTAATCTCAAAACTCTCATTAGTAGAAAATGAAGAAAAATTGGTTATATTACCTAGAGTATACACACAGAGCCCACAATTCGCTTTATTACATCTAAAAAAAACTTTTTTGTTTATCAAAAAATTACTATGGTTGGTACTTGGTTTATTAGTGTTGAAAGAACGTGTTCTCATCACTACTTTACTCGGGACTAGCTTGTTTTTCAATGTAGGTGCCCTTCTAAAAGTGCACATAGGGGACACATCTAATATTTTTTTAAGAATCAGATCCTCTTTTAAAATAAACCAATATTTATGTAAAATATTTTTAATTTGTTGATGGTTATTATTGAATCTTGTGATAAAACGTGGGCTAGTTTTAGTCTTTAATTCTACACAAGTCCTAGTGGTCCCGCTATTGTCACTTTTCTTTAAAAATTCTGATCTTTCTTTCATTTTGGCTTTTAAAAAGCTTTTTTCAATTAGTTCTAGAGGATAATTTCTTTCCAGAAATCTTTTCTTTAAAATATCAGATTGTCTTTCAAAAGTATAGACATCAGTACAATTTCTGCGTATCCTGCAGAACTGATTATAAGGAATATTGACTTTCCAGGGTTTATAATGATTACTTCTGTTGTTAAGATAACTATTTGTATCAACAGTTTTAAAAAAAAGTTTTTGTTTGTACATTTCCTACCTCATTCCAATAAAGAATTAGGTCCAAAAATTCAATTTCATTTTTAGCAATTTTGTATGTAAAGTTTAAACCCATCTCATTTTTATTGAGCGAATCTACAAATTTTACAGCAGATTGTTCAGTACCCCTCCAAATAAATAACAAATCATCTATAAAATGGCCATAGAAGACCAAGTTTGCCCCCAGCTTGGGATCATAAATGTGCTTTTCCTCAAAGATTCCCATAAACAAATTTGCAAAACTGGGGGCAAACCTGGTCCCCATGGCCGTTCCATTTACTTGTAGGAAAAATTGTTCTTGAAAAACAAATTAATTGTGAGTTAACACGAAAGTAATTGCCCTCAATAGAAATAGTCTTTGTTCTTCCGGTAAATATAAATCTCTCTTAAGATACTCCTCTATTGCTAAAACCCCTAAATTGTGCTCAATATTTGAGTACAGTGCTGATACGTCACACGTCAGCCATAATAGATCTTTAGTCTCCACATTTTTAAATTCAGATAATTTATATATCAAATCTGGTGTATCTTTTATCTATGTTAGTCTACACAAATTTGTTCATTTTATACTCATGGGTCCGTGAGATATAAAAGTACTCAGAGTTATGTTTGTTGATGTTTTTTAACAATGTCGTTACAATTGATACCTTTTTTATGTATGCAATTGACTAATGTTTTATGAAGGTTAGAATGATTATTTGCCACGTTGTTATAGTTTGTGTGTGTCGATGTTGGTAACGACCAACTCCAACTGTTGTGCACTACCAATCTCTGTATTTTTATTGGTTCATATATGTGGGTGTGAACACATCTAGTGGTGCTATATGCTGGGTTTGACAATATATATACAAACCCTCGGTTTTGACAAATAAGAGTCATGCCGACTTTTACCATGTCTGATTGGTTTGTTACTTTTGTACGCAGGCGCATTCAATGTTGTTAGACGCCGACTAATCATTTATAAGCTGTGATGTCTTTTAATATGTATACACCTGATGAAACGGTCGGAGGACCGGGAAACACGTTGTGTTTCAACAATAAACTAAGTTGATTTTATACAGATATCACAAGCTTTATTTTATCCTTATATTGTGCTGCATTTGCTTATACCGCATTACGGTGATCCAGGACTGACAACTGTGAGGCTGTCGTTATCTACTCATACGAAGAGGAAGCTCGCTAAACAGCTTGAATAGTTCAGCACGCACCTGTGGCACTTCTCAAGTGCTTTGGATCTCGTAAGTTTGCATTTGACTTGTGCGTGATTGTTTTATCTTATTGTTAGAGCACTATTGTGGCGCCTTCTTCTCTGCTTTTTCCACAATATAAGTAGTGGCTGTGGTATACATGTACCTACTTAAGCATTTGCACACATTTATATTGCCATGTAGCCTTTTGGACTAAAGGAGCAGCACATATTGATCAACAGGTACACATTGGATACATGTAAATCCATGTCCAGATAAGCAGAGACTGTGTATACTTTAGAAAGTAAATACACAATTTACATGATCCATGAAAAATATAAATTATGCTTACCTGATAATTTCATTTCCATTGTGGGGAGGAGAGTCCACGGCTTCATTCATTACTTGTGGGAAATAAGAACCTAGCCACCAGGAGGAGGCAAAGACACCCCAGCCAAAGGCTTAAATACCTCCCCCACTCCCCTAATCCCCCAGCCGTTCTGCTGAGGAAACAAGGAACAGTAGGAGAAACATCAGGGTATAAATGGTGCCAGAAGAACAAACTAAATTTAGGTCCACCCACCGGAGCAATGGGTGGGAGCCGTGGACTCTCCTCCCCACTATGGAAATTAAATTATTAGGTAAGCATAATTTATATTTTCCATCTAAAGGGGAGGAGAGTCCACAGCTCTATTCATTATTTGTGGGAACAAACACCCAAGCTCTAGAGGACACTGAATGAAAACGGGAGACCAAAAAAGGCGGACCCTAATCTGAGGGCACCACAGCCTGTAAAACCTCTCCCCCAAAAACTGCTTCTATCGAAGCAAAAACGTAAAATTTGTAAAACTTAGTAAAGGTATGTAAGGAGGACCAGGCAGCCGCCTTACAAATCTGCTCCATAGAAGCCTCATTCTTGAAGGCCCACAAAGAAGCCACAGCTCTAGTAGAATGAGCCATGATCCTCTGAGGAGGCTTATGTCCCGCTGTCTCATAGGCCAAGAGGATCATGCTCCTCAACCAAAAGGACAAAGAAGTTGCAGAGGCTTTCTGCCCCCAGTGCTTCCCTGAATACACCACAAAAAGAGATGTCTATCTGAAATCCATCGTAGCCTGAAGATAGAATTTCAAAGCCCGAACCAGATCCAAATTACGAAGTAACCTCTCCTTAGGAGAAGAGGGGTTATGACACAAAGAAGGAACCACAATTTCCTGATTGATGTTATGGTTAGACACAACCTTGGGAAGAAATCCCAAACCAGTACGAAGAACAGCCTTATCAGCATGAAAAACCAGATAAGGGGGCTCACATTGCAAGGCCGCCAACTCAGATACTCTGCATGCTGATGCAATAGCCAACAGAAAAAGAACCTTCCAAGAAAGAATCATAATGTCCACAGAGTGCATAGGTTCAAACGGAACCTTCTGCAACACCTTCAGAACCAAGTTCAAGCTCCAAGGAGGAGCAGACTGTCTAAAAACAGGCCTGATTCTAGACAAGGCCTGAAGAAAAGACTGAATATCAGGAAGCTTAGCAAGCCTCTTGTGTAACGGAACAGATAATGCCGAAATCTGTCCCTTCAAGGAACTGGGGGCAAGCCCCTTCTCCTGTCCATCTTGGAGAAAGGACAGAATCCTGGATACCATAACCTTGTGCCAAGGATATCCCTGCTTCTCACACCAGGACAAGTAAGTCCTCCACACCTTATGATAGATACGATGAGTGATCAGCTTCCTGACATGAACGAGAGTATTAATTACTCTCTCAGAAATCCCTCTCTTGGCCAAGACTAAGCGTTAAATCTCCACGCAGTCAGTCTCAGAGAATCCAGATTTTGATGTTGAAAGGGACCCTGTACCAACAGATCCCTGCGACAGGGTAACCTCCATGGAGGAGACAATGAAATCCCCACCAGATCCACAAACCACGTCCTCCGTGGCCACAATGGAGCAATCAGAATAGCTGAAGTTTGCCCATGCTTGATGCGGGCCACTACACAAGGAAGAAGTGGCAACGGTGGAAAAATGTAAACTAGGCTGAAGCCCCAAGGTACAGCCAAGGCATCTATCAGCTCTGCCTGGGTATCCCTGGACCGCGACCCGTATCTGGGTAGCTTGCAATTGAGTCTGGACGCCATGAGATCTATCTCTGGAGTCCCCCATACTTGACAAATCTCTGCAAACACCTCGGGGTGGAGAGACCATTCCCCTGGATGGAAGGATTGTCTGCTGAGAAAATCCACTTCCCAGTTGTCCACACCCAGAATGTGAATTGCTGAGAGCGAGCATCCGTGAGACTCTGCCCATTCCAATATCCGAGAAACCTCCCTCATCACTAGGGAACTTCTCGTCACCCCTTATGGCTGATGTAAGCCTCTGAGGTAATTGTCTGTCTGGAATCTGATGAAGCTGAACGACCCCAGAAGAGGCCGCGCCTTCAGAGCATTGTAGCTCACTCAAAGTTCCATAATTTTGATCGGGAGGAGAGACTCCTCTCGAGACCATTTTCCCTGTGAGATCCTGGCACCCCAAACAGCTCCCCATCCTGCCGACTCGCATCTGTGGTCACAATCTCCCAGGATGGTCACAGGAAGGATGTCCTTTGGGACAGTTGTTCCGGACGGATCCACCAAGAAAGGGAGTCCCTCATCTGATCGTCCAGAGAAATCGGTTGGGATAGGTCTTTATGATCACCGTTCCACTGTCTCAACATGCACAACTGAAGAGGTCTGAGATGGAACCTGACGAATGGAATGACATCGATGCTGGATACCATGAGCCCAATCACCTCCATACTCTGCACCACAGAGGGACTGGAGTAGGACTGAAGGGCAAGACAAGAGGATGCAATCTTCCTGCGTTGCTGATCTATGAGAAATATCCTCATGGATATAGAATCTATTATCGTCCTGGGAATCAGGGAGTTCTTTCCTGAGTTTATCTTCCAACCGTGAGATTGGAGCAAAAGAAGAAGGGCTCTCGAGTTATCCTCTGCAAGACTGAACGGCGGTGCCTGAACTAAAATATCGTCCAGATAGGGCGCCACAGCAATGCCTCTGGATCTGGCTACTGCAGCGCCCCCAGAACCTTTGTGAAGACTCTCGGGGCTGTCGCTAAACCAAAGGGGAGGGCCACAAACTGGAAATGTTGGTCCAGAAACACAAATCTCAGGAACCTGAAGTGATCCCTGGTATTGGCACATGAAGGTAGGCATCCTTCAAGTCTATTGTCATCATGAACTGACCCTCTTGAACTAGGGGCAGAATAGATCTGATCATTTCTATTTTGAACGATGGAACAGCCAGAAACTTGTTTAAACATTTTAGGTCTAGAATCGGGCGGAACATGCCCTCCTTCTTTGGGACCACGAAAAGTTTTGAATAGTACCCTAGACCCCTTTCTGCTGGGGGTACTGGTATGATAACTCAGAGAGAAGAGAGATCCCTCACACATTCTAGAAAGGCTTCTCTCTTTTCTGATCTGGAAGACAGGTTTGACAGGAGGAATCTGCCCCTGGGCGGATGAGTTTTGAACCCTATCCTGTATCCTTGGACGACAACCTCCAGAACCCACAGGTCCTAAACATCCTGCAACCAGGCCTCTAAGAAGAGAGATAATCTGCCCCCTACTTGGTCCAGGGACTGGTCAGGGGCCGCCCCTTCATGCTGATTTTGTTTCTGCGGGCTTCTTGTTCTGCTTGGACTTGTTACAAGACGTTGGACTGATCCACTTTCGTGGCGGGCTGCTGGTGTTGGGCCTTGTCCGTATGAAAGGGACGAAAATTAGATACCTTAGGTTTAACTTTCTTATCCTGCGGTAGGAAAGCACCCTTGCCTTCCGTCACCGTGGATATGATCGAGTCCAATCCTGGACCGAACAGGATCTTTCCTTGAAAGGGAAGGGATAACAGTCTGGACTTAGAAGTCATGTCCGCAGTCCACGACTTTAGCCACAGAGCCCTGAAGGCTAGTACAGAAAACCCTAAAACCTTAGCATTCAGGTGAATAATTTGCATATTGGCATCACAAATAAAAGAATTAGCTACCCTCAAGGCCTTAATTCCCTCCTGTAACTCGTTGAGGGGAGTCTCCCTCTCGACCATGTCAGACAGAGATTCGCACCAATATGTTGCAGCTCCGGAAACCGCTGCCTCCGCCACTACCTGCTGATAAACAAACCCGTATGTCGAAACATCTTTCTTAACATGTTTTCTAACTTTTTATCCATGGGCTCTTTGAACGACGAACTATCCTCAAGAGGAATCGTCGTCCACTTCTCGAGCATAGAGATAGCACCATCCACCTTAGGGACGGTCCCCCATAGCTCTAGCTGAGAGTCCGGAATAGGGAACAGTTTCTTAAAGGAAGAAGAAGGGGAAAAGGATTAATCTCTCCCATTCATTCTTAATAATGTTAGCCATCTTAAAAGGAACCGGGAAGGTCTGAGGTACCACCCTGTCCTCATACACTTTATCAAGTTTAGGAATCAAGGGTTGCTCTGGTAGTTTCGGTACCAGAACCTCGAGAGTAGCAAGCACCTGCCTCAGCAAAAAGCGCAAATTCTCCATCCTAAACCTAAAGTCAGGCTCCTCTGCAGACGGAACTTTAGATGACATGGATTCCGACCCAGAAGTAACTTCCTCTGAAGAGTCAGTCGTACTTGTCAGCGGATAACCTTTCTGAGATATCCATAGGAGTATATGACTCCTGGGCCGGAGACAGTTTGCAGTTGATCCGCAAAGTCTGAGGGCCAACAGATTTTCCCCGAAAGGAGAAATAGACATGCCCTGGGGTAATGCATGTGTACTCGAAGATGAATGTAGGGGACACACCTCACGGGACGGGGAGCCCTCAGAGGTGGATGGCTCAGTAGTACTAGACATTCTCTTCTATCGAGAAGTTGAGACCTTATCAAGGCAAAGGGAACATAATTGAGCCGGCAGATCTACTGGAACCTCCTCACAATAAACACAGGTACTAGACTTAGTTAAAGAGGGAGTACCCTCTAACGCGTCAGAGTCCTCCATAGCTTGCGGCTTTAATATGGACTAGTTATAAAATATAAACAATGGCACCTTTATAACCTCCAATGGCCGGGGCACTCACCACCTCCTAGGACCCGGACCACAGAAACTGTTACGTCTCCTGCACCGTCAGTCAAGCAAGGAAGTAAATTAGGCCACACTCAGACTGAATGAATGTCTCACAGGACTGCCCCAGCACTAGGGAGAAAAATGTACCAAAACAGCTGCGCAAATACTCCCGGAAGGAGACTAAGTTCACCCATTGCCAGAGCCTCATTTCACACATCTTGCAGCAATGACAAAATAAGCAATATTATGTATAACCCCCCTTTGTTCAATAATTCCCTTACTAGGGATATTAACCCTTGATTCTATAAAGATAAGAGGCATCACACTGTGACCCTGTCTTCTGCGTTCTCATAATGTGTATAAAAATGAAACAATCTTACCAGAATCTACGCCATGGAACAGGAACACGGCCTCTCAAGTGTGACAGTGTAGTATCATCGCTCCTGACATGGAGTTGAGTTTAAGAAGCAGGCAGTGAAACTCGTCAACGCTGATTGCTTATGGAGCTGTTAAAATGAGTTGGGATGGTTTCACAGAAAGACTCTCCCTGCATCTCCGGACTCTAACTTTCACCCAAGCTCTCACTGAGAGGCTGACAGGACTACTTAAAACTCCAGTCCTATTGCAAAGAGTACTGCCCTCCATAAGAGACTACTCTGAATCTTCTGACACTTCTCTGCCAACCTCCTGTAATGAAAGGCAAAGAATGACTGGGGGATGAGCGGAGTGGGTGAGGTATTTAAGCCTTTGGCTGGGGTGTCTTTGCCTCCTCCTGGTGGCAAGGTTCTTATTTCCCACAAGTAATGAATGAAACTGTGGATTCTCCTCCCCTTTAGATGGAAATATTCATGATCAATGCTCAGTGTCTGCATGATAAGCCGAGATGCATACATATAAATTACCCATACAATAGGTATAAAAGAGATACCAGTAGACCTTATCTCTAAAGGATATCCACTGTAAATTAATATACTCATCATCAATGCTCAGTGTCTGCATGAAAAACAGAGCTGCCAGAAGGCTGTAAAAGGTCAGAGGCTTCCATGATAGTGTTCCCAATGATGATAAAACCTTTAGGGACCTGATAGGGGAAAAAAAGTGTGTCATGAGGGGAGCTGGTTAAGTCCCCTGACTACACTGTACCTGTGTATTAGTACCTACAAATACGAAACAGGGTATTCCTGTGTCCCTGTATCATTCAGCGGCTGTGAAGTTTATCTTCTATTTTCTTTGTAAATGATACTCCCTAGGTACTCGGGTCTCACATAGGTCTGAGCGCCCATTTTATAATCCATAAGCAAATAGCTGGAACAACCTCTATCCTCAACTATCTCCTACAAGGCCAAAAATAAAACTAGAGAGAGATGGGAGGTAGGAGGGATTTTAAGCTCTGGTATGGGTTCTTGACTTCCTCCTAGTGGCGAGAAATATATCCCATATGTTATGGAGGACTGTGGACCATTATCATTTTACGAAAGAAAATATGACACTATCCATACTCCAAATACATCCCTCCAACAAACACTGTACTCTAAGGGGAAATGGGCCTCAACTCAGTTTGAGAACCCCTCTCATTGAAAAATAACATATTGATTCTTCACCTTGCACACTACGAGTAGCAAGCATAAATAGAGCTGGCGATGCCATAAAAAATAAATAAAAAAAATACTCCAATAAACTTAGAGTAAAAGTTCTAAGAGGTTCCTTCCCTAAGTTAGGCATTCCTCTATTACTAGAATGTAAATGTGGTGCAATCTGTCTAATAAATGTCCCCTGACTATAATGTACTATGAATAACTGTACCTGCTAATAGTCTGCAGGTAATGTGAGTGCAAAATATTATTTATACTTTATACAAGCACTGCATTCATTATACTGTGCTTATCCACTGCAGAAGTGACAGCTTTAATTTGAAAAAGCATGAATGTAAGCTTACAAGCCAGCTCATCTTTGGTTCAGCACCTGGGTAGCGCTTGCGGATTGATGGCTACATGTAGCGTTACCCAGGTGCTGAAACAAAGATGGGCCGGCTCGTAAGCATACATTCCTACTTTTTCAAATAAAGATATCAAGAGAACAACGAAAAATTGATAATAGGAGTAAATTAGAAAGTTGCTTAAATTGCATGCTCTATCTGAATCACGAAGATTTTTGGGTTCAGTATTACACAGTAACAGTCTGAAGGACCTTACTACCAAAGGCTGCTTCAGAAGAAGCAAAAACATCAAAATCATAGAATTTAGTGAAAGTATGCCAAGCCAAGAGGACCAAGTAGCTGCCTTGCAAATTTGGTCAACAGAAGCTTCATTCTTGAAAGCCCAAGAAGTGAGCAGTAAGCCGATTAGGAGAGGTGGTATGACCCGCCTTCAACCAAGCTTCACAAATTAAAAGCTTTAACCAAGAAGACAAAGATACAGCTGAATCTTTCTGACCACACTTTGAACCATAAAAGTGAACAAACTAGAAGTTTGTCTTAAATCCTTAGTAACATCAACATAATACTTCAAGGCTCTAACCACTAACCACTTCCAAATTTTAGAAAAGCCTCTCTGAAGAATTATTAGGATTAGGACACAAAGAAGGGACAACAATTTCCCTGCTTATATTATCAGAGGACACAACCTTAGGAGTTTTAAAACCAAATTTGATTTTCTTCCTGCCACATTCTGATGAAAAATCAGATAAGAAAGAGTAGAAAGCTCAGAAACTCTTCTTGCAGATCAAATAGCTTAAAAGAAACAAGACGTTCCAGGAAAGAAACTTAATGTCCACCTTATGCATATGCTCAAATGGAGGAGCCTGCAAAACATTCAATACCAAATTCAGGTTCCAAGGTGGAGAAATTGGTTTATAACAGGCTTAATACGAACCAAAGCCTGGTTCTTATCTACCGTCAAATTCTATGTTTCTATAGCAATCGTTTTGTAAAACTGAACAGAAGGAGCAGAGGTCTGACCTAAAAGAACTAACAGATAACCCTTTAGCCAAACCATCTTGCAAAAATAGCACAATTATAGGAATCCTGAAAGAATGTCAGGAAAACCCATAATCAAAAAAACAAGAGATAAAAGATTTCCAAACACTATAATACATTTTCCTGGTGACTAGCTTCCGAGCCTTAATCAGGGTCTCAAACAGAGAATCTGAGAAACCACTATGTCTAAGAACTAATTGTTCAATCTCCATGTAATCAAGTTTAAAGATTTCAGATCCTGATGGAAAAACTGACCTTGGCAAAAAAATTTGGCAACTGGAAATCTGAACCAGATCCACATACCAGACTCTGCAAGACCAGGCTGTAGCACTGATTAATTCTCTTGCCTGATCTTGGAAACAACACTGGGAAGAAAAGAAAACACATAGGCAAGCTGAAAACACCACATAGCTATCAGAGCATCTGCAAACTTCCCCCTGAGGATCCCTTGACCTCGCAAAGTACCTGGGAAGTCCACAATCTCATTGAATACTCCTGGATGAAGAGACCATTTCCCTGTATGCAGAAACTCACGATTGAGAACATCTGCTCCTAACTGAACATTACTGGGATGTGGATTGCAGAAATTAGACAGCATCTGGCCTCTGCCCAAGAGAGAATTAAAAAAAAACTTCCCTCATTGCTAAGGGAGAGCAGGGCCCCCCTTGATGGTTGATATAAGCCATTTCTGTGAAATTGTCTGACTGAAACTGGAGAAAAGATTCTTCCTTCAACAAGGCCCAAGATTGAAGAGCTCTGAAAATTGAACAAAGTTCTAGAATGTTTATTGGCAACCTTGCCTCCTCCAAGGAGCCCTAATTTCTTTTGCTGTCAGACCCCCAAACAGCTTCCCATCCTGAAAGACTTGCATCTGTAGTGATCATAGAACAAGCAGGATGAGCGAAAGAACACTTACAAAATAAGTTGTTGATTCAGCCACCATGACAGAGACGGTCTTGTTTTGAGACCTAGAAAAATCTTCTGAGATAGCAGAATATGATTCTTGCACCACTGGGGTAGAAACATCTTCTGAGATAGCAGAGTATGATCCCTGCTCCACTTGTGTAGCACACAAAGCTGAAATGGTCTTATATGAAAGTGAACAAACGGAATAGCATCCGATGCTGCAATCATATGAGCTATAACATCCATACAAACAGCAAGAGGGGGGATATGAAGAGACAGAAGATTTTGACAGGCTGAAACCAACTTCAACTTTCTTTGATCTGTTAGAGAAAGCCTCATGGAGACTGAATCTACCTGGAACCCCAAAAAAGAGACCTTTGTCTGAGGAACCAAAGAACTCTTTAGCAAATTGATTCTCCAACTATGTTGATGAAGAAACAACAACAGTCTGTTAAATGTGAGATTCTGCTAAATGTAAAGATGGAGCTAATACAGATATTGTCCAGGTAAGGAAACAACTATTCCCTGAGCACTGGTAGATAAAAGAGCCCCCAAAACCTTTCGTGAAAATTCTTGGACCCGTGCATGTGTGTGGTAACAGAAACACCAAAAAAATAAAAATTTTCTTTCTAAACACCCAGGTGATATATATAAACAAACTTATATTTCAATAAAAAGAGCTTTTTCTATATGGGGAGAAAGTATCTGATCACAGGCTCTCTCTCTCTCTCTGTGTAAAGATATGTATATATATATATATTATTTTTTTAAATTTATTATACTGCCAAAAACTGGTTTAAATTGGTGGTACACATTAAAAAATGAAGATCACTTACCTAAAACACTTTCCCCACTATGCCTAATAGCAGGAAACCAGTCATGTGCTGAAAACATATCAGCAGAGGACACAATATAGGACCCAATAGGAGGAGGCAAAAGACAAATTAGTCCCTTCGACATCTGTGGGGGATATTGACAAATACTGTATGAGGGGAAATGGGCCTCAACTCAGTCTGAGAACCCTTCTCAAACTAAGAAATCATTTGTACATCTCCATTATTCACCTTCCTCCAGCGGAAGCACAAGTAAGACTAACGAGGTGGAAGGGGTTATATAGAGCTCTTGGGGTTTGGGAATCTTTGCCTCCGCCTATTGGCAGGGAAGGTTATTCCCAGGAGAAATGGATCGTGGACTCTTACCACCTTTAATGGATCGTGGACAATTACCAGTTGAAATGCAAGTGTAACCTTATCTATATAGGGCACACTAAAAGAAAGGTCAAATATAGATTCAAGGAACATTTGACTAATATAGAAAAGGGCCTTGATACACATAGTGTACCTGTACATTTTAAAATTGTTCACAATAATAATATTAAGGACCTAGAAATTAAAGTTATAGAGTGGGTTCCCCCAAACATTTGGGATACCAATAGACTCCTGAAACTCAGACAAAGGGAGACTTATTGGATAAAAGAGTAAGATTGTCTCCAACCAAAAGGGTTAAATGTGGATTTAGAAATCCAATCATTTTTAGTTTAATTTTAAACAGGGATCATCCTATTTTATATATAAGTATTTTAAAGTATTTTTATAATTTTATAAGTATATTCTTATCTGGCACAATATATAATATGTAGTATTAAATTGGTTCTTTTAGTTAATAGGGTGTTAGGGAATATTAACTCTTTTAACATTGTGTTATAATAATATAATAATAACTAATATTTATATAGCGCCTTTCTCCCAGTGGGACTCAAAGCGATTTTTCAGCGCTCGCTCTCGGAATTTACCAAATCGGCAGCTGAATAGTAATAGTTGTTATTTGTACCCAATTTAATGGTACTCATTTTATCTACCTCGGAAGGATGAAGGGCTAAATCGGCCGGGATTTGAATCTGTGACCTTGGATCTTTTAAACAGGCTTTTGTTGTAGTCAGGGCATTTACCAACTGAGCTACCTCACCGGCGTTAAAAATATTTTAACATTCAATATATGTTATATGAATCCTATAAATATATTCTAAATATATTTGTTATGTTCGTTCATAACATATTATAAGTTACAGATTGCTTTTACTTACGTATATTTATGTAATATGAGTCAGTAGGTACAAGTTGTTTAAATATACATTTTACCTCGCCTGAGGAATGGGTTAATCTATCACCTGTTGATGTAACAGCCTATTTAAGGAGTACCTCCCACTAGGCATGTCACTCTTGAAAAAGTTTCTAGTATAGAAACGAAACGTACATTGAGTGAGCTAAACATCTGAGGTCTCAGGGAGGCTACCAGGTTCACAATTTAGTGAGTGTACTGGTGAGCTGAGAGATCCTAGTTTTTGTGTTTAAATTGTATCAGTAACTTGCTATATGGCGTGCTGTTTTGTATCCCTATTGGTTGCATATTCTATTGTGGTCTCCTGTATGAACTACGTGTGAAGCACACTGTTGATTGTAATTATTAGCCCAGACAATACAGAATGAGGCGGATCCATCAGACGCTGAAGCAAGCTTCATGGTTGTATACAACCGATGTGCATTTTTAAACTGTTTATTCTGTGAGTAGCACTCTGGGCAAGGGGCTATCAAATAAATTTGTTTTAATCATCTACACTTAGAGGCGTGTTGCGTTTTTCTACTCTTTCTTTTTTTTACCTTTATAAAAGATTTATATGCAGCCCCGATGTAATAGGAAGTTGGCCATGACTTATCTAGACTAAAGCTCAGATAGACAGTCTTTGAACATTAAATTGTGTTGAGGATAGCAGCAAAAAAAACAATTTATGCTTACCTGATAAATTCATTTCTTTCATGGGGGTGAGAGCCCACAATCCATTACTCCTGGGAATTACTCTTCTCTAACAATAGAAGGATGTAAAGATTTCCAAACCAAAAGAGCCCTATAAAATCTCTCCCATCTCACATATAGCTCAGTCTAACGTATAGCCAAGAAAACTGGGGTAAGAAAGAAGAATAAGAGCCACAAAAAGAGCAGGGGAAAATGATGTGCTAAAAAAAAAAGAACTAACCCTAAAAAAAAACATAAGGGTGAGGCCTCGTAGACTACCACCCTCACAAAATAAATCAATTTATCAGGAAATAAATTTGTGTGTATTATGAATACACACAAAGACTGATAAAACCTAAGCCCTCTACACTTGCCAATTTATACCCCCGACACGTGTAAGTATAAAAAAAGTGTAAAGTAACACCTAGGCCCTATAATAAACAGCCTGAACAAATGCCTCCAAGTGACTCCCTGCCAGTTCATGCATGGGTACTCACCTCCCTCCAGTCACAGAATCACAAATTGAGGCTGATTTCAGAAGCAAAAGGCAAACAGATTGTTTAAAGTTGAGGTTCCTCCCCAGCTGCAGCTCCAGGGTGAGGAGAAAAAGACTACAAAGCTAAGGGGCGGGGCTAATGCCTGGAACACTGCCAGTGCCTCAGAGAGGCTAAAATCAGAGTAAAAAGCCTTTAATAAAGTTATACTAATAACATCTATATACATAGCCCAAAAACATCCCATGTGCTGTATATGCTAACCGGATGCCTAGTTAAAGGGAAAAAAAGAAATTTGGCTCTTTAAGAAAACCACTGATTGCCCTTAAAGCACCATATCCCTTTTTTCAAAGTGGTAAGAAGAGGGTCCTAAGGCTGCCAAACAGTCCGAAAAGCGGTGTCAGTGGCCGAGTACACCCTCCTAACGTGATGTAGGGCAGTTATATTCCTGTTTTGGGCAAAAAAATAAATACATTTATGCTTACCTGATAAATTATTTTCTTTCCTGGCATGAAGAGTTCACAAATCTAATTACTAGTGGAAATTCAACTCCTGGCCACCAGGAGGAGGCAAAGAACACCCCAGCAAGGCTTTAAAGGGACACTGAACCCAAATTTTTTCTTTTGCGATTCAAATAGAACATGTAATTTTAAGCAACCTTCTAATTCACTCCTATTATCAAATTTTCTTCATTCTCTTGGTATCTTTATTTGAAAAGCAAGAAGGTAAGTTTTTTTTGGTGAATAACCTGGGTTGTTCTTGCTGATTGGTGGATAAATTCACCCACCAATAAACAAGTGCTGTCCAGGGTCTGAACCAAAAATTGTCTGGCTCCTTAGCTTAGATGCCTTCTTTTTCAAATAAAGATAGCAAGAGAACGAAGAAAATTTGATAATAGGAGTAAATTAGAAAGTTGCTTAAAATTACATTCTCTATCTAAATCATGAAAGAAAAAAAATTAGGTTCAGTGTCCCTTTAAGTATCCTTCCACATCCCCCAATCCCCCAGTCATTCAGCCGAAATAATATGGAAAGAGAAGAGGACACAAAGGGTATAGAGGTGCCTGAAGTTTAGAGAATGACAAAAGCAAAATAAGCCATCTAAAAATTTAGATAAGGGTGGGTCGTCGACTCTCCATGCCAGGAAAGAAAATAATTTATCAGGTAAGCATAAATTTTGTTTTCTTTCCAATGGCATGGAGAGTCCACAAATACATTCTAATTACTAGTGGGAACAAAAACCCAAGCTAGAGGACACAGAATGGAAGGGAGGGAGAACAAGACAGGCGGACCTAAACCAAAGGTACCACCGCCTGAAGAACATTTCTCCCAGAGGAAGCCCCAGCAGAGGCAAAAACATCAAATTTGTATGCAACGAAGATCAGATTACCGCCTTACAGAGTAGCTCCACAGAAGCCTTGTCTTTAAAGGCCGAGAAAGAAGAGAAAGCCCTGGTTGAAAGAACCGTAATCCTCTCAGAAGGCTGTTGTCCAGCTGTCTCATAGGCACACCAAATGACACCCCTCAACAAAAAAGAAAGAGCAGTTGAAGTGGCCTTATGGATCTTACGTTTACCAGAAAAAAGAACCAAAGAGGGCAGAAGATTGCCGCAAATCCTTAGTAGTCTGCAGATAGAACTTCAAAGCACACACTACAACCAGGTTATGTAAGAGACATTCCTTATGAAAAGAATTAAGACAGGACGAAGGAACGACAATGTCCTGAGAAACCCCCTCAGGAAGAAATCCCAAATTGGTACGAAGGACTGCCTTATCTGCATGGAAAAAAGATAAAGCTCGAAAGCTCTAAGATTATATGAGCAGAAGAAATGGCTAGAACAAACAAAACTTAATATCAATAGAGTGTACAGGCTCAAACTGAGCCTGCTGCAAAACCCTAAAAACAAAATTAAGGCTCCACAGAGAAGCAACAGACTTAAACATAGGGCTGATTCTGACCAGGGCTTGAACAAAAGATTGAACATCTGGAGAGTCAGCCAAACGATTATGCAATAGAATCAAAGGGCAGAAATCTGACCTTTTAGAGAGCTTACCGACAAACCCTACTCCAGACCCTCCTGGAGAAAAGACAGAATGCGGGGAAACCTCACTTGGCTCCATAGAAAACCCTGAGGTTCGAACCAGCAAAGGTATGTGTTCTTCAGACCTATATCCTGCAAGTTACCAGCTTACGAGCCTGAAGCATGGTATCAATAACCTTCTCTGCAAAACCTCGTCTAGACAAGACTAGGCGTTTAATCTCCAAGCAGTCAGCTTCAGAGAGTCTAGGTTTTGGATTAAAATCTGGGCAAATAGAAAGAAAGGCGAGATGCCAAGTCAACGCTCTCCAGAAAATCCCATAAGGGAGACCCCAGGAACACTTCTGGAAGAAAGACCCACTTCCTGCTACTAGAAGCCAAAGATAGTTCCCAAAACCGGGAAGTTCTTTGGAGAAGACATTCTTCCTAGAAGGATCAACCTCTAGTCTAGTAAGAAAATGCAGAAAGCCAATAGGTCACAGCTGAATCAGAATATCTGAGCTCATAAACCAAATCCAGCCGCCCTCAACCAGCTGCTTTCTAGCCAGACATGCTAAACCGAAGTTTAAGTAGAACAAAAGGGGATTAAATAATTAAAAAAATCCCTAGATAACCTTTATTTAAAGGTACCATAGCGTTCAGGGCTTGAAGCCTCTCAGAGAACATAAGAACAAATGTCTTGAGAGAGGCCTGAACTGCGACCTTCAGAATAGAAGACTGACACTCTACGTACTGCACTAACAAGGCGCAGCTATCCAAGCCTCAGAAAGGACAAGAGTCCTTAAACAGGCCAGATTTTGAAATGGGATCTGAACCCACGCCTCCATTCGGATACCAGAACACCCAATCACTGAGAAGATGTGGATCCTGAGTCTAGCCCCGTAGACCACTCGGTCACCATGTCTGCTCCCAGGACAGCTACCAAGGCGAAAAAGCCTAAGAACGAAATCCATGAATACCTAAATAATAGGTAGGACAAAACAGACAGGGAGAAGAAACCATCAATGATGACAGCAAGAACCCACGAAGAACAGGAAATAAACCTGAACTATAATCCAAAAAAGGCTCATATTCTAAATAAACAAAATTACAGAATAAATGAACATATAAAGCATCCAAGAAATACAAATAAGACAATGTATCTCTCAAAGGACAAGAATGTAGCAACAGTTCTTAGAAAAAAACCTCCTTTCTAAGATAAAGGATAGAAATCTACAGCTACATCTTACAAAACATGAAGTCCATGGTAGAAGACCTTCTCATATGAGAAAGAGCTAATATATCAAAAATGTGAAGAATTGAACATATTGGAATCCTAAGATCACTAAACAAATTATGATTTTAACATAGGACTATCCAAGATGTCACCATATAAGAAGAGAATCTCCTCGACATGAGATTATAATATTGACTCCAAACCCATATCATGAGAAAGATAATAAAAGTACCCTATACCTATTTATTATTGTGCGAGCAGACATGATCCGATATAGCGGATCATGTCCACTGCACATCAATAAATGCTAACAACATACGCTCTCTGCATTTATCATTGCACCAGCAGTTCTTGTGAACTGCTGGTGCAATACCACCCCCTGCAGTAGGGGGTGTCAATCAACCCGATCGTATTCGATCGGGTTGATTTCTGTCAATTTCTGACCGCCGCCTCAGAGCTTGATAAATATGCCCTTTAGTGTCCTGAGATCACTAAGAAAAAGTATATGATATATTAAGACAATACATGATGTTTCAGACACTATGAAAAATCACCTCAATAGGAGAGAAATTATAATATTGAGACCATATACCCAATTATGGAAACCTAAAAATAAATATTAGTGTTCGAAGATCACTAAAAAATATGTATATGATACAAAGGATCAAACATGATGCTACAGACATCAGTAGAAATCACCTCAATATGAGAGAAATTACGAAAATGAGTCCATATACATAAAAAAGAAAATTTATGCTTACCTGATAAATGTATTTCTTTTTTGAAACGATGAGTCCACGGATCATCTTAATTACTGTTGGGAATATCACTCCTGCCCAGCAGGAGGCCGCAAAGAGCACCACAGCAAAGCTGTTAAATATCTCTTCCCTTCCCTCCCACCCCAGTCATTCGACCGAAGTAAAGGGGAGAAAGGGAAAAAACAAGGTGCAGAGGTGTCTGAAGTTTATAATAACCAACAACCTGTCTTTTCAAAAACAGGGCGGGCCATGGACTCATTGTGTCAAAAAAGAAATACATTTATCAGGTAAGCATACATTTTCTTTTCTTTTTAATGACACAATGAATCCACGGATCATCTTAATTACTGTTGGGAATCAATACCCAAGCTAGAGTACACAGATGATAAGGGAGGGCCAAGACAGGAAACCTAAACGGAAGGCACCACTGCTTGACAAACCTCTCCTTAAAAGAGGCCTCAGTCGAGGCAAAATAATCAAATTAAAAATCTGAAAAGGAGGACCAGGTTGCGGACTTGCAAATCTGCTCCATAAGGCTTCAAATTGAATGCCCATAAAGAGGGAACAACCCTTGTAGATAAGGCCGTAACTCCCTCAGGAGACTGCTGACCAACAATCACATAAGCAAAGCAAATGATACTCTTAAGCCATAAAGTAAAATAAGTAGTCAGCCTTCTGTCTCTTTCCGTTAAACAGGAAACTGACAGTATCCCTAGTCGCCTATATAAAAAAATCATAGTGCACGTCCAGAGTAGAAGCCATTCCTCATAAAAGGAAGGATTAGGATACAAGTAAAGAACAACCATCTCCTGATTAGTGTTCCCATCTGAACCACTTTAGGGAGAAACCCTAAATTAGAATGTAAATCCACCTTATCCGAATGAACATAAGGACAGGAGACTCATACTGTAAAGCCGAGAGCTCTGACACTCTACAAACAGAGAAAATATCTAAGGAATGCAGCGGCTCAAACGGAGCCCTCTGAAGAACCTTAAGATTCCAAAGCGGAGTAACTGATTTGAACACAGGCCTGATCAAACACATGTACGTCTGGGATGTCCGCCAGGCGAACATGTAACAAAATAGACAAGGCAGCTATTTCCTTGCGAAAATTCTAGGAATCCGAACCCTACTCTATTTAAGAGTATCCTTTGGATTTACACCAGTATAAATATTTACGCCATGCCATATGGGTAGGCTGACCATATTGCCGCTTTAAGAAGGAACACATATGAAAAATACATATGTCAGGGTTCTTATACAAATCATTTCTTTAAACAGCCTTGACATATGTATTTTTCATATGTGTCCCTTTTTAAAGCGGCAATATGATCAGCCTACATATGGGTAAAAATTTTCCTAGACACAGGCTTATGAGCCTGATTCATGGTCTCAATGACCAATTCCTAATCCACGCTTGGATAAAAAAAAAAAGCTTCCATCTTCCAGAAGTCAGCTTCAGAGAAACTATTTTTGGATAAAAGAAGGGTCCTTGAAGTAGAAGGCCCTTCCTCCATGGAGACTCCCAGGTGGAATATGAGACATGTCCACCAGGACTGCATACCAATCCTGCGGGCCAAGCCAGTGAAATGAGGATCACCAACGCCCCCTCCTGTCTAGTTCGAGCCAAGACTTTAGGAGAAAAACCAAACAGATGAATTAAGTATGCAAGACTGAAATTCCAAGGTAACGCCAAAGCGTCGATTAGAACAGCCTTCATGACAATTTTGTCTCGGCGGGCTTCTTGCTCTGCTTGGTTTTGTTCCAAGATTGAGCTGGCTTCCAAGATCCTTTGGACTGCTCGGTTTTTGTGGCAAGCTGCTGGCGTTGGGACTTGTCTGAATGAAAGGGATGAAAAGTAGACCCATTAGGCTTATTCTTCTTATCCTGCAGTAGGAAAGCACCCTTGCCACCCGTGACTGTGGATATGATAGAGTCTAGGCCTAGACCAAACAGAACCTTCCCCTGAAATGGGAGGGATAGTAATCTAGACTTGGAAGTCATGTCAGAAGACCACGATTTTAACCACAGATCCCTACGGGCTAGGCCCGAAAAACCTGATGTCATGGCATTCATCCGACACTTCTCTGCCAACCTCCTGTGAAGAAAGGAAAAGAATGACTGGGGATGAGGGGAGTGGGGGAGGTATTTAAGCCATTGGCTGGGGTGTCTTTTGCCTCCTCCTGGGAGAAGAGTCCACGAATGAAGTCGTGGACTCTTCTCCCATTAAGATGGAAACAGGTATATAAAATGTAAAGGAATATATAGGTGTCATGCCTCCATAGAGTCCTAAACACTGGACGCCCAAGATATATCTCATTGATCTTTCACAGAGATTAACCCACGGTCTATAGAAAAAATATATGTAAGAATTGTACAAGGAACTGCCACAAGATTGCGGCCAGCACTAGTAAAATAAAGAATATAACCTTGAAAGTAAAGAAACTCTTCAATACATCCTCAATGTGTAACCTGAAAAACACATTATAATAAAATGAGAAACCAGCTACAGCTAATACTGTACAGATTTAACCCTTTAAAGGAAAACAAGAAATATTTCACACCCAAAGGATATACATCTAAGAGGGATAATATAAGTCATATGGAAATATGAACAAAAAAGCACTATACAATGCTCCTTTAAATTACTTTTAAATGCCACTAGGTGGCACCAAACAGGGAATTCCTGAATATCAGGAATATAATGCAGATAATAAAATGTAATGCAGTCTAGCAAGTCCACTATAAGAATGGACAGGATACTAGGTAAGGTCAGGTCAGGCATAAAAGATACATTTCACAGAAAACATGAAATAGTACTGTGTTACCCTATAATAAATGTGAAAAAGAGATGTTAGGAGTATATAGCGCAAATGAATGCTAAAATCTTTGAGAACAATTATGTATATGTGTTTATTAAATGTTGGTATAAATTTTGAATATATCGGTCATAGGACTCTGAAATCTATGAAAAATATTTTATAAAAAAAAAATAAAAAAATATATATATATATACTGTATATATATATATATATATATATATATATATATATATATATATATATATATATATATATACAGGGAGTGCAGAATTATTAGGCAAGTTGTATTTTTAAGGATTAATTTTATTATTGAACAACAACCATGTTCTCAATGAACCCAAAAAACTCATTAATATCAAAGCTGAATAGTTTTGGAAGCAGTTTTTAGTTTGTTTTTAGTTATAGCTATTTTAGGGGGATATCTGTGTGTGCAGGTGACTATTACTGTGCATAATTATTAGGCAACTTAACAAAAAACAAATATATACCCATTTCAATTATTTATTTTTACCAGTGAAACCAATATAACATCTCAACATTCACAAATATACATTTCTGACATTCAAAAACAAAACAAAAACAAATCAGTGACCAATATAGCCACCTTTCTTTGCAAGGACACTCAAAAGCCTGCCATCCATGGATTCTGTCAGTGTTTTGATCTGTTCACCATCAACATTGCGTGCAGCAGCAACCACAGCCTCCCAGACACTGTTCAGAGAGGTGTACTGTTTTCCCTCCTTGTAAATCTCACATTTGATGATGGACCACAGGTTCTCAATGGGGTTCAGATCAGGTGAACAAGGAGGCCATGTCATTAGATTTTCTTCTTTTATACCCTTTCTTGCCAGCCACGCTGTGGAGTACTTGGACGCGTGTGACGGAGCATTGTCCTGCATGAAAATCATGTTTTTCTTGAAGGATGCAGACTTCTTCCTGTACCACTGCTTGAAGAAGGTGTCTTCCAGAAACTGGCAGTAGGACTGGGAGTTGAGCTTAACTCCATCCTCAACCCGAAAAGGCCCCACAAGCTCATCTTTGATGATACCAGCCCAAACCAGTACTCCACCTCCACCTTGCTGGCGTCTGAGTCGGACTGGAGCTCTCTGCCCTTTACCAATCCAGCCACGGGCCCATCCATCTGGCCCATCAAGACTCACTCTCATTTCATCAGTCCATAAAACCTTAGAAAAATCAGTCTTGAGATATTTCTTGGCCCAGTCTTGACGTTTCAGCTTGTGTGTCTTGTTCAGTGGTGGTCGTCTTTCAGCCTTTCTTACCTTGGCCATGTCTCTGGGTATTGCACACCTTGTGCTTTTGGGCACTCCAGTGATGTTGCAGCTCTGAAATATGGCCAAACTGGTGGCAAGTGGCATCTTGGCAGCTGCACGCTTGACTTTTCTCAGTTCATGGGCAGTTATTTTGCGCCTTGGTTTTTCCACACGCTTCTTGCGACCCTTTTGACTATTTTGAATGAAACGCTTGATTGTTCGATGATCACGCTTCAGAAGCTTTGCAATTTTAAGAGTGCTGCATCCCTCTGCAAGATATCTCACTATTTTTGACTTTTCTGAGCCTGTCAAGTCCTTCTTTTGACCCATTTTGCCAAAGGAAAGGAAGTTGCCTAATAATTATGCACACCTGATATAGGGTGTTGATGTCATTAGACCACACCCCTTCTCATTACAGAGATGCACATCACCTAATATGCTTAATTGGTAGTAGGCTTTCGAGCCTATACAGCTTGGAGTAAGACAACATGCATAAAGAGGATGATGTGGTCAAAATACTCATTTGCCTAATAATTCTGCACTCCCTGTATATCTATCTAAGAAATGTATTTGAAATACTAGTATCTTATATAATAAATAAGACCAAAAACAAACAAATAAATAAAACAAATAGTAGAAGTGTTACACCTAGTACATTGATACACCTAGTGTAATGCAAGTAAAAAGAATAAATAGTACAAGTGTTGCGCCTAGTGCATTGATACACCTAGTGCAATTATGCAAGTATTGCAAATGTTGCAAATGATACAGATAATACAAATGATATAAATAGTGCAATGCTGAGGAGTATGTCTAGATAGTGCAAATATAAAATGCAAGAATGTTAATTCTAATACTCTCCGTTGCAGCACTGAGAGGCGGTTATAAATATAAAATACAAATGATAAAAATGCAGTTGGCCGACTGTACAGAAAAAAGCTTTTTTGGAAAAGCGTTATAGGTTGAAAAGTGTGTTGTTTTTGGTTTTAAAAGTTCTACCACTGGTGGACCCTTGTATACAGATATTGATTGTGTTCCATCTCCTTTCGTAGTTTACTACGGGGGGACCAGTCTTGGAGCCAGTATTGATTAACAATGTGCAAAAGTGCAGATGTTCTTTTACGTGGCCAGAGCTCTACGGACTTAAGAGAAGAAAACAGTAAGGAGCGATGCTATGTCAAAGTTTTTACTTACTGTATCTTAGCCGATTCTGGAGCCTGGTTGTGGATCCGGATGATGTCCTATATTCTTCGACTCTGCGGTCTCTCCTCCGATTTGGAACAGAAGAAGTCCACAATCCTCTGGGTAATTGTAGTAGAGGTATCTACCTAAACGCTATATGAAACTTAAGCGTAAGGAATACACTATTTCATATGCTGGATCGTGATCGAGATGTAATTTTCAGCCTCCTCAATCAGCTGTCGTTTTTTTTTAAAGTAATCTCAGCGCTAATGCTGAGTGTATTCAAGCACTGGAGCTAAAAATTTACCCAGAGGATTGTGGACTTCTTCTGCTCCAAATCGGAGAGACCGCAGAGCCGAAGAATATAGGACATCCTCCGGATCCACAACCAGGCTCCAGAATCGGCTAAGAGACAGTAAGTAAAAACTTTGACATAGCATTGCTCCTTACTATTTTCTTCTCTTAAGTCCGTAGAGCTCTGGCCACGTAAAAGAACATCTGCACTTTTGCACATTGTTAATCAATACTGGCTCCAAGACCAGTCCCCCCGTAGTAAACTACAAAAGGATATGCAACACAATCAATATCTGTATACAAGGGTCCACCGGTGGTAGAACTTTTTAAACCAAAAACAACCCACTTTTTAACCTTTAACGCTTTTCAAAAAAAGTTTTTTTCTGTACAGTATGCCAACTGCATTTTTATAATTTGTATTTTATATTTATAACCGCCTCTCATTGCTGCAACGGAGAGTATTAGAAATAACATTCTTGCATTTTATATTTGCACTATCTAGACATATTTCTCAGCATTGCACTATTTATATCAGTGTTTTTCAACTAGTGTGCCGTGAGAGATCCTCAGGTGTGCCGAGGCAGACTGACAACAGTGCGGGGGTGTCCATCTTTCAAATTTTGAAATATTGGGAGGTATGTGACAGGCTCATCAGACATCATTTACAACCATGAAATTGACATTCATTCACAGGCAATCATTATGATTGTTTGTGAATGAATGTAAATATGTCATGTATAGTTTGTAGGAGGCATGGCATGACAGCACAGTATGTGTATATATATATATATATATCCTGTATTAGGCTACAATGTGTGATTTTGTAAAATTTTGGGATGGTGGTGTGCTGCAGGATTTTTTTTTATTGTAAAAAAAGTGTGCCATGGCAAAAAAAAAAAAAAAAGGTTGCAAATCACTGATTTATATCATTTGTATTATCTGTATCATTTGCAACATTAGCAATACTTGCATAATTGCACTAGGTGTATCAATGCACTAGGAGCAACACTTCTACTATTTGTTTTTTTTGGTCTTATTTATTATATAA
Organism: Bombina bombina; assembly: GCF_027579735.1. Lineage (NCBI taxonomy): Eukaryota > Metazoa > Chordata > Amphibia > Anura > Bombinatoridae > Bombina > Bombina bombina. The sequence continues at coordinate 420,349,985 of NC_069503.1, read as the reverse complement.
GATACCAGTATATATACATATTTTATAAAAAAAAATATTTTCATAGATTTCAGAGTCCTATGACCGATATAATCATAATTAACACCAACATTTAATAAACACATATACATAATTGTTCTCAAAGGTTTTAGCATTCATTTGCGCTATATACTCCTAACATCTCTTTTTCCCACTACTTTAAAAGATATTCCTTGGGGAAATATCATAGCAGTTAAAGCATACCTTAACTAGGCAGCGCAAAAATTCTTTTAATTACCCCTTTCTTACCCTATAATAAATACCTCCCTGAATAATTATTACTACAAGAAAAGTAAATTTATGCTTACCTGATAAATTAATTTCTTTTATGGTACGACGAGTCCACGGATTCATCTTTTACTTGTGGGATATTATCCTCCTGCTAAAAGGAAGTGGCAAAGAGCACCACAGCAGAGCTGTCTATATAGCTCCTCCTTTAGCTCCACCCCCCAGTCATTCGACCGAAGGAAAAGGAAGAAAAAGGAGAAACTAAAAGGTGCAGAGGTGACTGAAGTTTAAAATAAAAAAATATAATGTCTTAAAATGACAGGGCGGGCCGTGGACTCGCCGTACCATAGAATAAATTAATTTATCAGGTAAGCATACATTTACTTTTCTTCTATAAGGTACAACGAGTCCACGGATTCATCCTTTACTTGTGGGATACAATACCAAAGCTACAGGACACGGATGAACGGGAGGGACAAGACAGATGGTTAAACAGAAGCCTTACAAATCTGTTCAGAAGCATCATTTTTAAAAGCCCATGTGGAAGCCACCGCTCTAGTAGAGTGAGCTGTAATCCTTTCAGGAGGCTGCTGTCCAGCAGTCTCGTATGCCAAACGGATGATGCTTTTCAGCCAAAAAGATTTTTGACCTCTACGTTTTCCAGAATAGACAACAAACAAAGAAGATGTTTGATGGAAATCTTTGGTTGCTTGCAAGTAAAACTTCAAAGCACGAACCACGTCCAAGTTGTGCAACAAATGCTCCTTCTTAGAGGAAGGATTAGGACACAGAGAAGGAACAACAATTTCCTGATTGATATTCCTATTAGTAACAATCTTAGGAAGGAATCCAGGTTTGGTACGCAAAACCACATTATCAGCATGGAAAACAAGATAAGGCGAGTCGCATTGCAATGCAGATAGTTCAGAAACTCTTCTAGCCGAAGAGATAGCAACTAAAAACAGAACTTTCCAAGATAGAAGCTTAATATCTATGGAATGCATACGTTCAAACAGAACCCCTTGAAGAACTTTAAGAACTAAATTCAAATTCCATGGCGGAGCAACAAGTTTAAACACAGGCTTAATTCTAACTAAAGCCTGACAGAACGACTGAACGTCTGGAACATCCGCCAGACGCTTGTGTAGTAGAATTGATAAAGCAGATATCTGTCCCTTTAAGGAACTAGCTGATAGCCCCTTCTCCAATCCATCTTGGAGAAAGGACAACATCCTAGGAATCCTGATCTTACTCCATGAGTAGCCTTTGGATTTACACCAATAAAGATATTTACGCCATATCTTATGATAAATTTTCCTAGTGACAGGCATTTGAGCCTGAATCAAGGTATCAATGACCGACTCAGAGAAACCCCGCTTGGATAAAATCAAGCGTTCAATCTCCAAGCAGTCAGCCGCAGAGAAACTAAATTTGGATGCTGGAACAGACCCTGAATCAGAAGGTCCTGTCTCAGTGGCAGAGTCCATGGTGGAAGAGATGACATGTCCACCAGGTCTGCATACCAAGTCCTGCATGGCCACGCAGGTGCTATCAAAATCACTGAAGCACTCTCCTGTTTGATTCTTTCAATCAAACGAGGAAGGAGAGGAAATGGTGGAAACACATAAGCCAGGTTGAACGACCAGGGTACTGCTAGAGCATCTATCAGTACTGCCTAAGGATCCCTTGACCTGGACCCGTAGCAAGGAAGTTTGGCGTTCTGATGAGACGCCATCAGATCCAATTCTGGTGTGCCTCATTGAAGAATCAATTGTGCAAACACCTCCGGATGGAGTTCCCACTCCCCCGGATGAAAAGTCTTACAACTTAGAAAATCTGCTTCCCAGTTCTTCACTCCTGGGATATAGATTGCTGATAGATGGCAAGAGTGAGTCTCTGCCCATCGAATTATTTTGGAAACCTCTATCATCGCTAGAGAACTCTTTGTTCCCCCCTGATGATTGATATATGCTACAGTCGTGATATTGTCCAACTGGAATCTTAAAAATTTGGCCGAAGCCAGCTGAGGCCATGTCTGAAGCGCGTTGAAGCGCTCTCAGTTCTAGAATATTTATCGGGAGGAGAGCCTGCTCCTGAGTCCACAAACCCTGTGCTTTCAGGGAATTCCAGACTGCAGACTGGCTGGCGTCCATCGTCACTATGACCCACGCTGGCCTGCGGAAACATTCCCTGGGACAGATGATCCTGTGACAACCACCAAAGAAGAGAGTCTCTGGTCTCTTGATCCAGATTTATCTGAGGAGATAAATCTGCATAATCCCCATTCCACTGTTTGAGCATGCATAGTTGCAGTGGTCTGAGATGCAAGCGAGCATACGGAACTATGTCCAATCCCAGGAATGGAACTCTTGTGAGAGGGATAAGTGAACTCTTTTTTACGTTCACCTTCCACCCGTGAGATCTTAGAAACGCCAACACGATGTCCGTGTGAGACTCGACTAGTTGGTAAGTCGACGCCCGAATTAAGATATCGTCCAGATAAGGCGCCACTGCTATGCCCCGCGGCCTTAGAACCGCCAGAAGGGACCCTAGCACCTTTGTGAAAATTCTGGGAGCTGTGGCCAACCCGAAGGGAAGAGCCACAAACTGGTAATGCTTGTCCGGAAAGGCGAACCTGAGGAACTGGTGATGATCTTTGTGGATAGGGATATGTAGATACGCATCCTTTAAGTCCGCGGAGGTCATATATTGACCCTCCTGGACCATTGGTAAAATAGTCTGAATAGTCTCAATATTGAAAGATGGGACTCTGAGGAATTTGTTTAGGATCTTGAGATCTAAAATTGGTCTGAAGGTTCCCTCTTCTTTGGGAACCACAAACAGATTGGAGTAAAAGCCCTGCTCCTGTTCTGCTTTCGGAACTGGGCGGATTACTCCGATGGTATATAGGTCTTTTACACAGCGTAAGAACGCTTCTCTTTTTGTCTGGTTTGCAGACAATTGAGAAAGATGGCATCTCCCCCTTGGGGGAGAATCTTTGAAATCTAGAAGATACCCCTGGGTTACGATTTCTAAAGCCCAGGAGTCCTGAACGTCTCTTTCCCAAGCCTGAGCAAAGAGAGAAAGTCTGCCCCCTACTAGATCCGTTCCCGGATCGGGGGCTACCCCTTCATGTTGTCTTGGTGGCAGCAACGGGCTTCTTGGCCTGTTTACCTTTTTTCCAAGTCTGGTAAGGTCTCCAGACTGACTTGGATTGAGCAAAATTCCCCTCTGATTTTGCAGCAAGGGAAGAGGTAGAGGGACCACCCTTGAAGTTTCGAAAGGAATGAAAATTATTTTGTTTGGTCCTCATCTTATTTGTCTTATCCTGAGGAAGGGCATGGCCTTTCCCTCCAGTGATGTCTGAAATGATCTCTTTCAGTTCAGGCCCGAATAGGGTCTTACCTGTGAAAGGGATGGCTAAAAGCTTAGATTTTGATGACACATCAGCAGACCAGAACTTAAGCCATAACGCTCTACGAGCTAAAATGGCAAAACCTGAATTCTTTGCCGCTAATTTAGCCAGTTGAAAAGCGGCATCTGTAATGAAAGAATTAGCTAGCTTGAGAGCCCTAATTCTATCCAGAATATCATCTAATGGGGTCTCAACCTGAAGAGCCTCCTCCAGAGCCTCGAACCAAAAAGCAGCTGCAGTAGTTACAGGAACAATGCACGCTATAGGTTGGAGAAGAAAACCCTGATGAACAAACATTTTCTTTAGGAGACCCTCTAATTTTTTTATCCATAGGATCTTTGAAAGCACAACTGTCCTCAATAGGTATAGTTGTACGCTTAGCCAGGGTAGAAATAGCTCCCTCCACCTTAGGGACCGTCTGCCACGAGTCCCGCATGGTGTCTGATATGGGAAACATTTTCTTAAAAGTAGGAGGTGGAAATATCTGGTCTATCCCAATCCTTGGTAACAATGTCTGAAATCCTCTTAGGGACCGGAAAAACATCAGTGTAGACAGGAACCTCTAGAAATCTGTCCATTTTACACAATTTCTCTGGAACTACAATAGGGTCACAATCATCCAGAGTCGCTAAAACCTCCCTGAGCAACAAGCGGAGGTGTTCTAGCTTAAATTTAAAAGCCGTCATATCTGTCTGAGGGAACATCTTTCCTGAATCAGAAGTCTCTCCCTCAGACAGCAAATCCCTCACCCCCAAATCAGAACATTGTGAGGTTACATCGGATACGGCTAATAAAGCATCAGAGGCCTCAGCATTTGTTCTCACACCAGACCTACTTCGCTTCCCCTGCAACCCAGGCAGCTTAGATAAAACCTCTGAGGGTAGTATTCATAACTGCGGCCATATCTTGCAGGGTGAAAGAATTAGACGCACTAGAAGTACTTGGCGTCGCTTGTGCGGGCGTTAATGGTTGTGACACTTGGGGAGAATTAGATGGCATAACCTGATTCCCTTCTGACTGAGAATCATCCTGCAACATACTTTTAGTAGCTAAAATATGTTCTTTGCAATTTATTGACCTTTCAGTGCATGAGGGACACATTCTAAGTGGGGGTTCCACAATGGCTTCTAAGCATATTGAACACTGACTTTCCTCAATGTCAGACATGTTGAACAGGCTAGTAATGACCACAAACAAGCATGAAAACACTTTATTTAGTGAAAAAAATAATCTTAAAAAACGTTACTGCGCCTTTAAGAGAAAAAAAAAGCATACACGTTCTGCAAAACTGCTTTAAAATACACCAAATTTTTGATAGCAGACTCAATATGTGTAGTTAAGTTTGCCCCACAAGAAAATTTAACATTTAACCCTTTATTGTGCAAACCAGATTGAAAATAAGGCCTAGAATCCGGAAAAAACACCCCCAGCACCTTGCCACAGCCCTGCTGTGGCGCCTACCTGCCCTTAGGGATTGTAAATATGTGGTTAAAGCTTCGATTTGGCCCAAAACATCTACAAGGGCCCTCAGGAGTTGGAGCTTGCTGCGAGAAAACAACTGCGATCTGAGGCGTGAAAATAGGCCCCGCCCATCACACACGTTGTCTTTACAGCCTCAAAGAACCGCACCAGAGCGGTTTTAAACTAGCCATGTGGGTCTGAGACCCAAAAAATAAGCCAAGTGTATCCTCAATAAAGTGCCACAAAATGATATTGTCCAAAAAAAACGTTAACAGCACTCCCAGTTCACAAAACGTTTGCCCACAAACATTCAAAAACTGAGTGTCAACCATTTTTTAATTAGCCCCTTATGCAAGCTTAGTAATGCCCTTCTATAGCTCTTAGGATTACTGCTTACCCTTACCCTCATGGGGATACTGTCAGCCTTTCTGAAATACACAGTCTCTCTAGAAAAAATTACTGAACATTCCTCATTGCTGTATAGCATGAAAACGTTCCTCACACTGAAGTTTCCTGTACCCCTCAGCTTCTGTGGGAACTGCAGTGGATCTTAGTTACAAATGCTAAGATCATCATCCTCCAGGCAGAAGTCTTCATCCATCTGCTGCCTGAGAGTAAATAGTACACACCGGTACCATTTAAAACAAAAAACTCTTGCTTGAAGAAATTAAAAACTAATATTTTATCACCTCTTTCACTTTACCCTTCCTAGTACTTAGAGTAGGCAAAGAGAATGACTGGTGGGTGGAGCTAAGGGAGGAGCTATATAGACAGCTCTTCTGTGGTGCTCTTTGCCACTTCCTGTTAGCAGGAGGATAATATCCCACAAGTAAAGGATGAATCCATTGGCTCGTCGTACCTTATAGAAGAAAATAATGAACCACCGTTGCATACACCTAAACGGCACAAAGAAAAAAAGGTCCAACAGATATTAAATAAATCCTTCAGAAACAGAGAACCCCTGAACTGTAAAGAGGCTCTTGCATCCCTATATGAAGATTAGAAAGTTAAACAGATACCCTCAGTGAATGAAAAACCGGGCATAGATGGGAGCGTGAAGATATATACACACAATCCCCATACATTATAAAGCCTGGGTCTCTACACTATCTGACCCATCATAAGGCTATAGAAGTGGCATCAATTCTCATTGATCTTTCACTGGAATAACCCAGGAATCTGCTTCCCCGCAAAATATCACAAACTTGAGGATATATCTACAGCAAAATACAAACCCCTTTTGAGGGTAGCAGGTCCCACTAGGTCCCTTATTGTGCCAGTCCTCCTTTTACAACACTTTCATGTCCTGTGAAATATGAAAAGGACTTGCCCTCCAGGGTCTTCTGCTGTGGAGCAGTCACAGCACTTCTAGGCCTGTTAGCCTCATCCGACCGCTGACAGGGACCTGAAGATACAAGAAAAGCAGAGTAACCAACCCTGGTTTTCTATAAAGGGGTTAGCATAAATTGTTGGAGGAGAAGCAAGGACTACTTCACCGGCCTCCAACAGCTAATAGCCACCATAACTCTTACTAAAGAGGATTACATTGACACAACATTGCCCCAATACTTGCTTGCAGGGAAAAACATAATTTATGTAAGATCTTACCTGATAAATTCATTTATTTCATATTGGCAAGAGTCCATGAGCTAGTGACGTATGGGATATACATTCCTACCAGGAGGGGCAAAGTTTCCCAAACCTCAAAATGCCTATAAATACACCCCTCACCACACCCACAATTCAGTTTAATGAATAGCCAAGAAGTGGGGTGATAAGAAAGGAGCGAAAGCATCAAACAAGGAATTGGAATAATTGTGCTTTATACAAAAAAAATCATAACCACCACAAAAAGGGTGGGCCTCATGGACTCTTGCCAATATGAAAGAAATGAATTTATCAGGTAAGTTCTTACATAAATTATGTTTTCTTTCATGTAATTGGCAAGAGTCCATGAGCTAGTGACGTATGGGATAGCAGATACCCAAAATGTGGAACTTCCACGCAAGAGTCACTAGAGAGGGAGGGATAAAATAAAGACAGCCAATTCCGCTGAAAAAATAACCCACAACCCAAATCAAAAAGTTTTAATCTTATAATGAAAAAAACTGAAATTATAAGCAGAAGAATCAAACTGAAACAGCTGCCTGAAGTACTTTACCACAAACTGCTACAGAAGAAGAAAAAACATCAAAATGGTAGAATTTAGTAAAAGTATGCAAAGAAGACCAAGTTGCTGCTTTGCAAATCTGATCAACAGAAGCTTCATTCTTAAAAGCCCAGGAAGTAGAAACTGACCTAGTAGAATGAGCCGTAATCCTTTGAGGCGGGGATTTACCCGACTCCACATAAGCATGATGAATCAAAGACTTTAACCAAGATGCCAAAGAAATGGCAGAAGCCTTCTGACCTTTCCTAGAACCAGAAAAGATAACAAATAGACTAGAAGTCTTCCTGAAATCTTTAGTAGCTTCAACATAATATTTCAAAGCTCTTACTACATCCAAAGAATGTAAAGATCTCTCCAGAGAATTCTTAGGATTAGGACACAAAGAAGGGACAACAATGTCTCTACTAATGTTGTTAGAATTCACAACTTTAGGCAAAAAATGAAATGAAGTCCGCAACACCGCCTTATCCTGATGAAAAATCAGAATGGGAGATTCACAAGAAAGAGCAGATAATTCAGAAACTCTTCTAGCAGAAGAGATGGACAAAAGGAATAAAACTTTCCAAGAAAGTAATTTAATATCCAGAGAATGCATAGGTTCAAACGGAGGAGCCTGTAAAGCCCTCAGAACCAAATTGAGACTCCAAGGAGGAGAAATTGACTTAATGACAGGCTTAATACGAACCAAAGCCTGTACAAAACAATGAATATCAGGATGATTAGCAATCTTTCTGTGAAAAAGTACAGAAAAAGCAGAGATTTGTCCTTTCAAGGAACTTGCAGACAAACCCTTATCCAAACTATCCTGAAGAAACTGTAAAAATCTAGGAATTCTAAAAGAATGCCAAGAGAATTTATGAGAAGAACACCAAGAAATGTAAGTCTTCCAAACTCGGTAATAGATCTTTCTAGACACAGATTTACGAGCCTGTAACATAGTATTAATCACTGAATCAGAGAAACTCTATGACTAAGTATTAAGCTTTCAATCTCCATACTTTCAAATTTAATGATTTGAGATCCTAATGGAAAAATGGGCCTTGAGATAGAAGGTCTGGCCTTAACGGAAGTGTCCAAGGTTGGCAACTGGCCATCCAAATGAGATCCGCATACCAAAAGCTGTGTGGCCATGCTGGAGCCACCAGCAGTACAAAAGAACGCTCCATTAGGATTTTGGAAATCACTTTTGGAAGAATAACTAGAGGCGGAAAGATATAAGCAGGTTGATAATTCCAAGGAAGTGACAACGCGTCCACAGCTTCCGCCTGAGGATCCCTGGATCTGGACAGATACCTGGGAAGTTTCTTGTTTAGATGAGAAGCCATCAGATCTATTTCTGAAAGTCCCCAGATTTGAACAATCTTAAGAAATACCTCTGGGTGAAGAGACCATTCACCCGGATGTAACGTCTGGTGACTGAGATAATACGCTTCCCAAATGTCTATACCTGGGATGTGAACCGCAGAAATTAGACAGGAGCTGAGGACTGTGAGTCCCCCCTTGATGATTGACATATGCCACGGTTGTGACATTGTCTGAAAACAAATAAACGATTCTCTCTTCAGAAGAGGCCAGAACTGAAGAGCTTTGAAAATCACACAGAGTTCCAAAATGTTGATTGGTAATCTCGCCTCCTGAGATTCCCAAACCCCCTGCGCTGTCAGAGATCCCCATACAGCTCCCCAACCTGAAAGACTCGCATCTGTTGAGATCACAGTCCAGGTTGGATGAAGAAAAGAGGCCCCTTGAACTAAACAATTGTGATCCAACCACCAAGTCAGAGAAGATCGAACACTGGGATTTAAGGATATTAATTGTGATATCTTTGTATAATCCCTGCACCATTGGTTCAGCATACAAATCTGGAGAGGTCTCATGTGAAAACGAACAAAAGGGATCGCGTCCGATGCAGCAGTCATGAGACCTAGAATTTCCATGCACAAAGCTACCGAAGGGAATGATTGAGACTGAAGGTTTCGACAAGCTGAAACCAATTTCAGACGTCTCTTTTCTGTTAGAGACAAAGTCATGGACACTGAATCTATTTGGAACCCAAAAAGGTTACCCTTGTCTGAGGAATCAAGGAACTCTTTGGTAAATTGATCCTCCAACCATGTCTTTGAAGAAACAACACAAGTTGATTTGTATGAGATTCTGCAGAATGTAAAGACTGAGCAAGTACCAAGATATCGTTCAAATAAGGAAATACCGCAATACCCTGTTCTCTGATTACAGATAGAAGGGCACCGAGAACCTTTGAAAAGATCCTTGGAGCTGTTGCTAGGCCAAATGGAAGAGCAACAAACTGGTAATGCTCGTCTAAAAAAGAGAATCTCAGAAACTGATAGTGATCTGGATGGATTGGAATATGAAGATATGCATCCTGTAAGTCTATTGTAGACATATAATGCCCTTGCTGAACAAAAGGCAGAATAGTCCTTATAGTCACCATTTTGAATGTTGGTATCCTTACATAACGATTCAATATTTTTAGATCCAGAACTGGTCTGAAGGAATTCTCCTTCTTTGGTACAATGAACAGATTTGAATAAAACCCCAGACCCCGTTCCAGAACTGGAACTGGCACAATTACCCCAGCTGACTCTAGGTCTGAAACACATTTCGGAAACACCTGAGCCTTTACTGGGTTTACTGGAATGCGTGAGAAAAAAAATCTTCTCACAGGCGGTCTTACCTTGAAACCTATTCTGTACCCTTGTGAAACAATGTTTGAATCCAAAGACTTTGAATCGAATTGATCCAAACATCTTTGAAAAATCGTAACCTGCCCCCTATGAGGGCCGCACCTTCATGCGGATTTGGGAGCTGGTTTTGACTTTCTAAAAGGCTTGGATTTATTCCAGACTGGAGAAGATTTCCAAACGGAAACTGTTCCTTTAGGGGAAGGGTCAGGCTTTTGTTTCTTATTCTGACGAAAGGAACGAAAACGATTAGCAGCCCTATATTTACCTTTAGATTTTTTGTCCTGAGGCAAAAAGGCTCCCTTCTGTGAACCAAATAATTTATTACCTTGGAAAGAAAGAGAAAGCAATGTTGACTTAGAAGTCATATCTGCATTCCAAGACTTAAGCCATAAAGCTCTTCTAGCTAAAATATCTAAAGACATATACCTGACAAATTCTAATGATATCAAAAATGGCATCACAAAGTTATTAGCATGTTGAAGAAGTTTAACAATGCTATAAGCATTATGGTCTGACACTTGTTACGCTAAAGCCTCCAACCAGAAGGTGGAAGCTGCAGCAACATCAGCCAAAGAAATAGCAGGTCTGAGAAGATTACCTGAACATAAATAAGTCTTCCTTAGAAAGGATTCAAGCTTCCTATCTAAAGGATCCTTAAAAGAAGTACTATCTGCCGTAGGAATAGTAGTACATTTAGCAACAGTAGAGATAGCCCCATCAACTTTGGGGATTTTTTCCCCAAAACTCTAATCTATCAGATGGCAAAGGGTACAATTTTTTAAACCTTGGAGAAGGAGTACATTAAGTACCCAGACTATTCCATTCCCTAGAAATTACTTCTGAAAAGGCATCAGGAACTGGAAAAATTTCTGGAATAACTACATGAGGTTTAAAAACTGAATTTAAACGCTTATTAGTTTTAATATCAAGAGGACTAGACTCCTCCATATCTAATGCAATCAACACTTCTTTAAGTAAAGAACGAATAAACTCCATCTTAAACAAATATGAAGATTTATCAGTGTCAATATCTGAGGCAGAATCTTCTGAACCAGATAGATCCTCATCAGAAATAGATAAGTCAGAATGATGGCGGTCATTTAAAAATTCATCTGAAATATGAGAAGTTTTAAAATACCTCTTACGTTTACTAGAAGGAGGAATAACAGACAGAGCCTTCCAAATAGAATTAGAAACAAATTATCTTACATTAACAGGAACATCCTGAACATTAGATGTTGAAGGAACAACAACAGGTAATGGATTATTACTAATGGAAATATTATCTGCGTTAGATAGTTTATCATCACAACTAACACAAACTACAGCCGGAGGAACAGTTACCAAAAGTTTACAACAAATGCACTTAGCTTTGGTAGAACCGACATCAGGCAGCGTCTTTCCAGAAGTAGATTCTGATCCAGGGTCAGGTAGAGACATCTTGCAATATGTAATAGAAAAAAACAACATATAAAGCAAAATTATCAAATTCCTTAAATGACAGTTTCAGGAATGGGAAAAAAAATGCAAAACAAAACAAGCCTCTAGAAACCAGAAGCAACTAAAAAGTGAGACTGAAATAATGTGAAAAAAACTGGCGCTAAATATGACGCCCACATTTTTGGCGCCAAGTAGAACGCCCACATTTTTTTGGCGCCAAGAATGACGCCCATATTTTTTGGTGCCAAAACAGTCTGCAACACACATACGTCAAAAAATGACGCAACCACGTGAAAACTGACGAAATTTTTGCGCCAAAAAAGTCTCTCGCCAAAAATGACGCAATAAATTGAAGCATTTTCTGCACCCGCGAGCCTAACAGCCCGCAATTTAGAAAAAAAGTCAATTGAAAATTTTTAAGGTAAGAAAAATATAATTCATATGCATTTTCCCAAAAAAATGAAACTGACAGTCTGAATGAAGGAATACTGATTATCCTGAATCATGGCAAATATAAGTTTAAAACATATATTTAGAATTTTACATATAAAGTGCCCAACCATAGCTTAGAGTGTCATGAATAAAATAAGACTTACTTACCCCAAGACACTCATCTACATATAGTAGATAGCCAAACCAGTACTGAAACGCGAATCAGTAGAGGTAATGGTATATAAGAGTATATCGTCGATCTGAAAAGGGAGGTAAGAGAAGAAATCTCTACGACCGATAACAGAGAACCTATGAAATAGATCCCCTAGAGGAAGATCATGATATTCAAATAGGCAATACTCTCTTCACATCCCTCTTGACATTCACTGCACTCTGAGAGGAAAACCAGGCTTCAGCCTGCTGCGAAGCACATATCAACGTAGAAATCTAGCACAAACTTAATTCACCACCTCCATGGGAGGCAAAGTTTGTAAAACTAAATTGTGGGTGTGGTGAGGGGTGTATTTATAGGCATTTTGAGGTTTGGGAAACTTTGCCCCTCCTGGTAGGAATGTATATCACATACGTCACTAGCTCATGGACTCTTGCCAATTACATGAAAGAAATACCCATTAAAGGATTAAATGTTTCATTTTCTTCAAACACCATCTTTGCACACCTCCTATAATGAACAAAGGCAAAGAATGACTGGGGGATTGAGGATACTTAAAGCCTTGCTGGGGTGTTCTTTGCCTCCTCCTGGTGGACAGGAGTAGAATTCCCACTAGTAACTTGAATGGATTTGTAGACTCTCCATCCCATTGAAAAGAAAAGTGTGTCAGTGGAAGAGCAGGCTAGGTCCGCAGGATATGCTGTACCCGAGTTCCTTCTAATAGCCTGTGGGTTATTTCTGTGCTGTGGTAAGTGGCTTACCTGAAGTAGCACCCCTCCACTGGCTTACTAGTCACCGAACTGCAGCAGTATCGAGTAGAGAGCCCATCCAGTGCTTGTACAAGTACAGAATAGGATTTCTGAGGAAATACAGTTATTCATATAGGGATACAGTAAGACGCTAAGAGACAGGTTTCCACAATGCCCGAGGGTGGTTATGGTTGAAAACCCTAAGGAGATCCTGAACAAATAACAGGGTATTCTTATGTTCCTGTATTATTCAGCCTGCTGGAAATCTCTTCCGTCTTCTTTCTGAATGATATGTCTCAGGTATAAATAAATAGTCTCACACTGATCTGAGCTCCCAAACATTAATCCATAAGTAGCTGGAACACCTCTATTCTCGTCCATCTCCGGAGAGGCCAAGAACAAAAAGAAATTGGGAGGGAATTTAAGCTCCTGTGTGGGTTCTTGGCCTGCTTCTAGCGACAGGAATTATATACCACATGTTAAGAAGCCCTAAGGACTATCATCATTATAAGAAAGAAACATGCCTGATGAAATGGTTAAATATAGAGCTGAGAAATGCATTGCTTTTTTTAAAGTTACATTTTTAACCAGTTGTCCCAGTCCGGAGAATCCTGCACAGTCACGTAACAAGCTGGGGGAGGACAGGCGTGGTGTGCACCCGTGGAGGTATACTGACGCCACATAATATCGCTATAATTTTATGTAAGCCATACAAAACTAATGCAGTAGAAATAGAAAAAAATCAAGTCTGTGGGTAAGGTTATAAGTATGTATTTCCATACCTTGAGAATAGCAGCGTATACAGTAGTATTCTTTGTTAAATGTATTAAGATTGTACATATGAATTATAAAACTTAAAAAAAATATATTCAAGCTTTTTGTTTTACATTTAAAATACACTTAACATAAAATAGGCTGTTAGTAGATGAAGGTATACAATATGTGACTATCAATATGCTGTAACAGTATAAAAAAGCACTAAAAGAATAAAAGTTGATACAAACTTCTTGTTTTTGCTGGCTGTTAAAAATACCATAATGTACAGGCCTTTAATGGATATATCTTCTTTGCTCCAATGGCTGCGTATTAAGCATTCATTTACATAACCTTGTAATTCTCCATGATCTATATTAAATATGCCAACAAAGTAGTCAGCATCAAGTGACGACATAATAAACAGCAATATTAGATGTGACCTATCAAGTCTGTGAACATGATTTAGTGATCAAGTGTAGTCTGAATAAATCCCCATAATTCTGTTGCACCACAAATGAATGTCAAACACCATCTTTCAATTAATTTTCTTCTTTTAAATGTATTTTCTACATATGTTCAGGATGACTTTGTAGGCAGGAAATAACCTCTTCAACAGGCTGCCCTTCATAGCAAATTCGATACACAGCAGTGAAAAGTGGGAACCTGCAAGATCAAAAAGAAGAATGGGATAAAGAACTGAAATCTTAAAGTAAACTTAAAATATATAAATATATAAAGGGTTGCACCGATTCCATTTATTTAAGACCGAGTACAAGTACCGATACTTGTTTTCAAATACTCGCCGATACCAACTACCGATACTTTTTTATGTCATGTGACAGTTTACCAAGCACAATACAGACTAATTATTTAAGATTCCTTCTTTATAATTATGAAGGACTGTAGCTCAAAAAGACATTATGAAATAATAAAACAGGTTTTATTTGTCACAAAGTTCACAGAACATGTTTAGAAATAAAAATATTACAATAAAATATATTAACAACAACAAAAAATAACAAATATAAAATTGCAACCAACCAAAAGTGCCATACAGTAAAAAATAGAACAGAATACTGTTTAATCATGGTGAACAACACTATGGGCTAGATTACATTTGACTGGTAAGCTTTACCAATGCTCTCATTACACGTCCTACTCCATTAAAGGCTATGGCGTTGGAAATGTGAAAAGAGCATTGGTAAAGCTTACCAATCAAATGTAAACTAAATCTAGTCCTATAATTGCAGGATGAGTGTTCATTGGGATTAACTTGTTTTCCTATGAGTACTCTTCCTGCAATTATATAAGCCAAGATGTTCCTCAGAGTACAGTAATTAGAATAATTTTTCAAAAGTTAGTGGCAAGTTCTTTTTAAGGAACAGAACAGAAGCATCTCTGCATGTTCAGCTATAAGTCTGTTTTTGCTATCAGTAAGGAAGTTCAACTTTTCACACTACTGCATGGGGCAGAAACATATTTTTGGGCCATTTTAGCCAGAGCTGGAAATCTCAGTTTATTAACTGCCCAGTACTTCAGGGGTTTGTCTGAACGCAGTACAGTGATCTCTCCTACAATAAGAGCAATTTGTATTGGCAGAACAGTAGTAAACAATTTTTAGTTTAGTCTCCACTCCAGCTTTAAATGAAATGGGAACATGCAGTTTGAAAAAAAACACCACAAGATAGCATATGGGTAGTAAGTGGAGGTATTGGTTTAAGTATCGGTGCATTTGCATGAGTACAAGTACTCATGCAAGTACTTGGCATCGGTACCGATACCGATACTAATATCGGTGCAACCCTAAATATATATTTTTTTTCTTCTTCTCTAAATCTATTTAATTAGTATAGTGCAAACTATGAACAAGTGCATTTGCAAGCTGTTAACAAATTAAAAACAAAAAAGGACCGAGATATACTATAATGGCTACTTACTTATCCACCATGCCTTTTTGATGCAGGATGCGATAAACTTCTGCAGAGGTCTGTGGCCCTTGAAGCTTCTGACCATTCAGCATCTCCTGTTCCAGTTGCTCTATGCTCTGAAGCAGAAAACAAACAAACATACAAGACAATTAAATGAAGACAACAGAAACTGGTAGGGACAGCCATGTGATTAAATACAGTAAAAGCAGAATAAAGAGAAAATAGCCTATTTAAGTTCTTTAGTTTTATTTTGTACAGTTTTACAGAAAAAGGTAGACAAGGATGAAATTCTGTCTCCTAATGTCCAGATGTCTGTTATAACACATATATACAGAAAGAGATGTCTTCTCTTCTTTTATGCCTTATTACTTGAACCAACGGTTGTTAGGGTTCAATACAAATTGAAAATAGAGGTAACAGCAGGCAACTTTGAGTATCAATTTCAACAATATATATATATATATCCAAAAAGGGAAAGCACAATAATACAATTACTTTAAGGCCACGGTGCAGTTTAAAGCAGTACAAAATCCAACCAAAGAAAAGGCACACGCACCACACACACACTAAAATATATATATATATATATATAAATAAAACAAAATGTTTGCTTACCTGATAAATTTCTCTCTTTTGTGATGTACCGAGTCCACGGTTTCATCCTTACTTGTGGGATATTATCCTTCCTAACAGAAAGTGGCAAAGAGAGCACCCACAGCAGAGCTGTCTATATAGCTCCTCCCTTAACTCCACCTCCCAGTCATTCGACCGAAGGCTTAGGAAGAAAAAGGAGAAACTATAAGGTGCAGAGGTGACTGAAGTTTTCAATAAAAAATATCTGTCTTGAATAGACAGGGCGTGCCGTGGACTCGGTACATCGCAAAAGAAAGAAATTTATCAGGTAAGCATAAATTTTGTTTTCTTTTGCAAGATGTACCGAGTCCACGGTTTCATCCTTACTTGTGGGATACCAATACCAAAGCTTTAGGACACGGATGAAGGGAGGGACAAGACAGGAACCTAAACGGAAGGCACCACTGCTTGCAGAACCTCTCTCCCAAAAATAGCCTCCGAAGAAGCAAAAGTATCAAATTTGTAAAATTTGGAAAAGGTATGAAGCGAAGACCAAGTCGCAGCCTTACAAATCTGTTCAACAGAAGCATCATTTTTAAAAGCCCATGTGGAAGCCACCGCTCTAGTAGAGTGAGCTGTAATTCTTTCAGGAGGCTGCTGTCCAACAGTCTCATAAGCCAAACGGATGATGCTCTTCAGCCAAAAGGAAAGAGAGGTAGCTGTAGCCTTTTGACCTCTACGCTTTCCAGAATAGACATCAAAGAAAATGTTTGACGAAAATCTTTGGTTGCCTACAAATAAAACTTCAAAGCACGAACCACGTCCAAGTTGTGCAACAGACGTTCCTTCTTAGAAGAAGGACTAGGACACAGAGAAGGAACAACAATTTCTTGATTGATATTCCTGTTAGTTAACAACCTTAGGGAGGAACCCAGGATTGGTACGCAAAACCACTTATCAGCATGAAAAACAAGATAAGGCGAGTCACATTGTAATGCAGATAGTTCAGAAACTCTTCGAGCTGAAGAGATAGCAACTAGAAACAGAACTTTCCAAGATAGAAGCTTAATATCTATGGAATGCATGGGTTCAAACGGAACCCCCTGAAGAACTTTAAGAACTAGATTCAGACTCCATGGCGGAGAAACAGGTTTAAACACAGGCTTGATTCTAACTAAAGCCTGACAGAAAGCCTGAACGTCTGTGACATCTGCCAGACGCTTGTGCAACAGAATAGACAAAGCAGATATCTGTCCCTTTAAGGAACTAGCTGATAGCCCCTTCTCCAATCCTTGGAGAAAGGACAAAAACATAGGAATCCTGATCTTACTCCATGAGTAACCTTTGGAGTCGCACCAAAAAAGATATTTACGCCATATCTTATGATAGATTTTCCTGGTGACAGGCTTTCGAGCCTGAATCAAGGTATCTATGACCGACTCAGAGAAACTCCGCTTTGAAAAAAATCAAGCGTTCAATCTCCAAGCAGTCAGTTGCAGAGAAATTAGATTTGGATGCTTGAACGGACCTTGAATCAACAGGTCCTGTCTCAGTGATAGAGTCCATGGTGGCAGAGATGACATGTCCACCAGGTCTGCATACCAAGTCCTGCGTGGCCACGCAGGTGCTATCAAAATCCTGTTTGATTCTGGCAATCAGACGCGGAAGGAGAGGGAATGGTGGAAACACATAAGCCAGGTTGAACGACCAGGGTACTGCTAGAGCATCTATCAGTACTGCCTGAGGATCCCTTGACCTGGACCCATAACAAGGAAGTTTGGCGTTCTGACAAGATGCCATCAGATCCAATTCTGGTGTGCCCCATATCTAAACCAGTTGAGCAAACACTTCCGGATGGAGTTCCCACTCCACCGGATGAAAAGTCTGACGACTTAGAAAATCCGCCTCCCAGTTCTCTACCCCTGGGATATAGATAGCTGATAGATGGCAAGAGTGAGTCTCTGCCCATTGGATTATTCTGGAAACTTCTATCATCGCTAAGGAACTCCTTGTTCCCCCCTGATGATTGATATAAGCCACAGTCGTGACGTTGTCCGACTGAAATCTGATGAATCTGGCCGAAGCCAGCTGAGGCCATGCCTGAAGAGAATTGAATATCGCTCTTAATTCTAGAATATTTATCGGTAGGAGGGCCTCCTCCTGAGTCCACATACCCTGTTCTTTCAGGCAATTCCAGACTGCACCCCAGCCCAGTAGGCTGGCGTCCGTCGTCACTATAACCCACTCTGGCCTGCGGAAACACATTCCCTGGGACAACCACCAAAGAAGAGAATCTCTGGTCTCCTGATCCAGATTTATCTGAGGAGATAAATCTGCATAATCCCCATTACACTGTCTGAGCATGCATAGTTGCAGTGGTCTGAGATGTAAGCGAGCAAACAGAACTATGTCCATTGCCGCTACCATTAGTCCGATTACCTCCAAACACTGAGCCACTGACGGGCGAGAAATGGAATGAAGAGCTCGGCAGGTGGCTAAAATCTTTGATTTCCTGACCTCCTTCAGAAATATTTTTATGTCCACCGAGTCTATCAGAGTCTCTAGGAATGAAACTCTTGTGAGAGGGGAAAGAGAACTCTTTTACGTTCACCTTCCACCCATGAAATCTTAGAAAGGCCAACACGATGTCCGTGTGAGACTTGGCTAGTTGGAACGACGACACTTGAATTAGGATGTCGTCTAGATAAGGCGCCACCGCTATGCCCCGCGGCCTTAGGACCGCCAGAAGGGACCCTAGCACCTTTGTGAAAATTCTGGGAGCCGTGGCCAACCCGAAGGGAAGAGCCACAAACTGGAAATGCTTATCCAGAAAGGCAAACCTGAGGAACTGGTGATGATCTTTGTGGATAGGAATGTGTAGATACACATCCTTTAAGTCCACGGTGGTCATATATTGACCCTCCTGGATCATTGATAAAATAGTCCGAATGCCCTCCATCTTGAAAGATGGGACTCTGAGGAATTGGTTTAGGATCTTGAGATCTAGGATTGGTCGGAAGGTTCCCTCTTTTTTGGGGACCACAAACAGATTGGAGTAGAACCCCTGCCCCTGTTCTCTTTTCAGAACTAGGATCACTCCCATGGTAAATAGGTCTTCTACACAGAATAAGAACGCCTCTCTTTTTATCTGGTTTACAGACAATTGAGAAAGATGGAATCTCCCCCTTGGAGATCTTTGAAATCTAGAAGATACCCCTGGGTTACGATTTCTAAAGCCCAGGAGTCCTGAACGTCTCTTGCCCAAGCCTGAGCAAAGAGAGAAAGTCTGCCCCTACTAGATTTTCTACCGGATTGGGGGCTACCCCTTCATGCTGTCTTGTTGGCAGCAGCAGGCTTCTTGGCCTGTTTACCTTTGTTCCAAGCCTGGTTAGGTCTCCAAACTGACTTGGATTGAGCAAAATTCCCCTCTTGCCATGCAGGAGGGGAAGAGGAAGTGGGACCACCTTTGAAGTTACGAAAGGAATGAAAATTATTTTGTTTCGTCCTCATCTTATTTGACTTATCCTAAGGGAGGGCATGACCCTTCCCTCCAGTGATATCTGAAATGATCTCTTTCAGTTCAGGTCCAAATAGGGTCTTACCCTTGAAAGGGATGGTCAAAAGCTTAGATTTTTATGACACATCAGCCGACCAGGACTTAAGCCATAACGCTCTACGCGCTAAAATGGCAAAACCTGAATTCATTGCAGCTAATTTAGCCAGATGAAAAGCGGCATCTGTAATGAAAGAATTAGCTAGCTTAAGAGCCCTAATTCTATCCAGAATATCATCTAATGGGGTCTCCACCTGAAGAGCCTCTTCCAGAGCCTCGAACCAAAAGGCAGCTGCAGTGGTTACAGGAACAATGCACGCTATAGGCTGGAGAAGAAAACCCTGATGAACAAAAATTTTCTATAGGAGACCCTCTAATTTTTTATCCATAGGATCTTTGAAAGCACAACTGTCCTTGATAGGTATAGTTGTACGCTTAGCTAGAGTAGAAACAGCTCCCTCCACCTTAGGGACCGTCTGCCACGAGTCCCGCATGGTGTCGGATATGGGAAACATCTTCTTAAAAACAGGAGGGGGAGCGAACGGAATACCTGGTCTATCCCACTCCTTAGTAACAATGTCCGAAATCCTCTTAGGGACCAGAAAAACATCAGTGTAGACAGGAACCTCTAAATATTTGTCCATTTTTCACAATTTCTCTGGAACTACAATAGGGTCACAATCATCCAGTCGCTAAAACCTCCCTGAGCAATAGGCGGAGGTGTTCTAGCTTAAATTTAAAGGCCGTCATATCTGAATCTGTCTGAGGGAACATCTTTCCTGAATCAGAAATCTCTCCCTCAGACAGCAAATCCCTCACCCCTACCTCTGAACATTGTGAGGGTACATCGGATATGGCTACTAAAGCGTCAGAAGGCTCAGCATTTGTTCTTAACCCAGAGCTACTGCACTTCCCTTGCAACCCAGGCAGTTCAGATAAAACCTCTGTGAGGGTAGTATTCATAACTGAGGCCATATCTTGCAAGGTGAAAGAATTAGACGCACTAGAGGTACTTGGGGTCACTTGTGCGGGCGTTACTGGTTGTGACACTTGGGGAGAACTAGATGGCATAACCGGATTTCCTTCTGTCTGAGAATCATCCAGTGCCAAACTCTTATAAGTCAAAATATGATGTTTGCAATTTATAGACATATCAGTACATGAGGGGCACATTCTAAGAGGGGGTACCACAATGGCTTCTAAACATATTGAGCAAGGAGTTTCTTCAATGTCAGACATGTTGAACAGGCTAGTAATGAGACAAGCAATCTTGGAAAACACTTTATTCAGTGAGAAAATAACAATTATAAAAAATGGTACTGTGCCTTTAAGAGAAAAAAAGGCATACACAATCTGCAAAACTGCTTAAAAATACATCAATTTTTTTTTAAATTTTTACAGCAGATTCAATAAGCTTTAATAAGTTTGCACCACAAGCAAGTGAAACATTTAACCCCTAAATATGGAAACCGGATTGACAAAGTGCCAAAAACCGGAAAAAAAACCTGTTAGCACCTTGCCACAGCTCTGCTGTGGCGCCTACCTGCCCTTAGGGATTGGAAATGTGGGGATAAAGCTTCGATTTGGCCCAAAAAGTTCACCAGGACCCTCCGGTGTAGTAGCTTGCTGCTTGCCAGGAGTAAACAACTGCGCAACTGAGGTGCGAAATTAGGCCCCGCCCACTGCACTTGATGTTTCTAAGGCCTCCAAAAAAACACACCAAGCGTTTTTACCAGCCATGTGGGTTCTAAAACCCCAAAAAGCCAAGTGTACCCTCAACACAGTTGCCCCTCAAAGGTTTATAAACAGCACTCCCAGTACACACAACCGTTTGCTAATATCATTGTGTCAACCATGATTTTAGCCCTTATGTAAGTTTAGTAATGCCACTATGAGTCTAGGATTACTGCTTACCCTTACCCTCATGGGGATACTGTCAGAGTTTCTGAAATATCACAGTCTCTTGAGAAAAAATTACTGAACATACCTCATTGCTGTATAGCATGAAACCGTTCCTCACACTGAAGTTTCCTGTACTCCTCAGCCTCTGTAGGAACAGCATTGGATCTTGGTTACAAACGCTAAGATCATCATCCTCTAGGCAGAATTCTTCATCCATCTCCTGCCTGAGAGTAAATAGTACACACCGGTACCATTTTAAAATAACAAACTCTTGCTTGAAGAAAATAAAAACTAACAGGAGGAGTTAAGGGGGGAGCTATATAGACAGCTCTACTGTGGGTGCTCTCTTTGCCACTTCCTGTTAGGAAGGAATATATATATATATATATATATATATATATATATATATATATATATATATATATATATATATATATATATATATACACACACACATACATACATACACATATAAATATATATATATACATATACATACACACACACACACACACACACACATACATATATACACACACCGGTAAACTGCATAAGTAAAACTTCAAAGCACGGACCACGTCCAGATTATGTAAAAGGCGTTCCTTCTTTGAAGAAGGATTAGGACACAATGATCGAACAACAATCTCTTGATTGATATTCTTGTTAGAAACTACCTTAGGTAAAAACCCAGGTTTGTACGCAGAACTACTTTATCTGAATGGAAAATCAGATAAGGAGAATCACATTGTAAGGCAGATAACTCAGAGACTCTCCGAGCCAAGGAAATAGCCATCAAAAACAGAACTTTCCAAGATAAAAGTTTGATATCAATGGAATGAAGGGGTTCAAACGGAACCCCTTGAAGAACTTTAAGAACCAAGTTTAAGCTCCATGGGGGAGCAACAGGTTTAAACACAGGCTTAATTCTAACCAAAGCCTGACAAAAAGATTGAACGTCTGGAACGTCTGCCAGACGCTTGTGCAAAAAAATAGACAGAGCAGAAATCTGTCCCTTTAAAGAACTAGCTGATAATCCATTTTCCAAACCCTCTTGGAGAAAGGACAATATCCTAGGAATCCTAACCTTACTCCATGAGTAATTCTTGGATTCACACCAATAAAGGTATTTACGCCATATCTTATGGTAGATTTTCCTGGTGACAGGCTTTCGTGCCTGTATAAGGGTATCAATGACTGACTCGGAGAAGCCACGCTTTGATAAAAATCAAGCGTTCAATCTCCATGCAGTCAGTCTCAGAGAAATTAGATTCGGATGATTGAACGGACCTTGTAGTAGAAGAAGGTCTTGTCTCAGAGGCAGGGCCATGGTGGAAAGGATGACATGTCCACTAGGTCTGCATACCAGGTCCTGCGTGGCCACGCAGGCGCTATCAAGATCACCGATGCTCTCTCCTGTTTGATTTTGGCAATCAGTCGAGGGAGCAGAGGAAACGGTGGAAACACATAAGCCAGGTTGAAGAACCAAGGCACTGCTAGAGCATCTATCAGTGCCGCTTCTGGGTCCCTGGACCTGGATCCGTAGCAAGGAAGCTTGGCGTTCTGGCGAGACGCCATGAGATCCAGTTCTGGTTTGCCCCAACGATGAACCAATTGAGCAAACACCTCCTGATGGAGTTCCCACTCCCCCGGATAAAAAGTCTGACGACTTAGAAATCCGCCTCCCAGTTCTCTACACCTGGGATATGGATTGCTGATAGGTGGCAAGAGTGAGTCTCTGCCCAGCGAATTATCTTGGAGACTTCTAACATCGCTAGGGAACTCCTGGTTCCCCCTTGATGGTTGATGTAAGCCACAGTCGTGATGTTGTCCGACTGAAATCTGATGAACCTCAGGGTTGCTAACTGAGGCCAAGCTAGAAGAGCATTGAATATTGCTCTTAACTCCAGAATATTTATTGGGAGGAGTTTCTCCTCCTGAGTCCACGATCCCTGAGCCTTCAGGGAATTCCAGACTGCACCCCAACCTAGAAGGCTGGCAACTGTTACAATTGTCCAATCTGGCCTGCGAAAGGTCATACCTTTGGACAGATGGACCCGAGATAGCCACCAGAGAAAAGAATCTCTGGTCTCTTGATCCAGATTTAGCAGAGGGGACAAATCTGTGTAATCCCCATTCCACTGACTGAGCATGCATAGTTGCAGCGGTCTGAGATGTAGTCGCGCAAATGGCACTATGTCCATCGCCGCTACCATCAAGCCGATTACTTCCATACACTGAGCCACCGAAGGGCGCGGAATAGAATGAAAAACACAGCAAGATTTTAGAAGCTTTGATAACCTGGATTCTGTCAGGTAAATCTTCATTTTTACAGAATCTATCAGAGTCCCTAGGAAGGAGACTCTTGTGAGTGGGGATAGAGAACTCTTTTCCTCGTTCACCTTCCACCCATGTGACCTGAGAAATGCCAGAACTATGTCCGTATGTGACTTGGCAATCTTAAAGCTTGACGCCTGTATCAGAATGTCGTCTAGATAAGGGGCCACTGATATACCTCGCGGTCTTAGGACCGCCAGAAGCGATCCCAGAACCTTTGTAAAGATTCTTGGAGCTGTAGCTAACCCGAAGGGAAGAGCCACAAATTGGTAATGCCTGTCCAGAAAGGCAAACCTTAGGAACCGATTATGATCTTTGTGAATCGGTATGTGAAGGTAAGCATCCTTCAAATCCACTGTGGTCATGTACTGACCCTCCTGGATCATAGGTAGGATGGTCCGAATAGTTTCCATTTTGAACGATGGAACTCTGAGGAATTTGTTTAAGATCTTTAGATCCAAAATGGGTCTGAAGGTTCCCTCTTTTTTGGGAACAACAAACAGATTTGAATAAAAACCCTGTCTCTGTTCCGACTGTGGAACTGGACAGATCACTCCCATAACTAGGAGGTCTTGCACACAGAGTAAGAATGCCTCTTTCTTTATCTGGTTTACAGATAATCTCGAAAGGTGAAATCTCCCTTGAGGAGGGGAAGCTTTGAAGTCCAGAAGATATCCCTGAGATATGATCTCCAACGCCCAGGGATCCTGAACATCTCTTGCCCACGCCTGGGCGAAGAGAGAAAGTCTGCCCCCTACTAGATCCGTTACCGGATAGGGGGCCGTTCCTTCATGCTGTCTTAGAGGCAGCAGCAGGCTTTCTGGCCTGCTTGCCTTTGTTCCAGGACTGGTTAGGTTTCCAGCCCGGCTTGGATTGAGCAAAAGTTCCCTCTTGTCTTGTAGCAGAGGAAGCTGATGCTGCACCTGCCTTGAAGTTTCGAAAGGCATGAAAATTAGACTGTTTGGCCTTTGATTTGGCCCTGTCTTGAGGAAGGGTATGACCCTTACCTCCAGTATTGTCAACAATAATTTCCTTCAAACCAGGCCCGAATAGGGTCTGCCCCTTGAAGGGAATGTTAAGTAATTTAGACTTTGAAGTCACGTCAGCTGACCAAGATTTAAGCCATAGCGCCCTACGCGCCTGGATGGCGAATCCAGAATTCTTAGCCGTTAGTTTAGTCAAATGAACAATGGCGTCAGAAACAAAAGAATTAGCTAGCTTAAGTGTTCTAAGCTTGTCAAGTATTTCAGTCAATGGAGTAGCTGTCCGAAAGGCCTCTTCCAGAGACTCAAACCAGAACGCCGCAGCAGCAGTGACAGGCGCAATGCATGCAAGGGGCTACAGGATAAAAACAGAATTTATGCTTACCTGATAAATTACTTTCTCCAACGGTGTGTCCGGTCCACGGCGTCATCCTTACTTGTGGGAATATCTCTTGCCCAACAGGAAATGGCAAAGCTGGCCATATAGTCCCTCCTAGGCTCCGCCCACCCCAGTCATTCGACCGACGGACAGGAGGAAAAAATAGGAGAAACCATAGGGTGCCGTGGTGACTGTAGTTAGAGAAAATAATTCATCAAACCTGATTAAAAAACCAGGGTGGGCCGTGGACCGGACACACCGTTGGAGAAAGTAATTTATCAGGTAAGCATAAATTCTGTTTTCTCCAACATTGGTGTGTCCGGTCCACGGCGTCATCCTTACTTGTGGGAACCAATACCAAAGCTTTAGGACACGGATGAAGGGAGGGAGCAAATCAGGTTACCTAAACGGAAGGCACCACAGCTTGCAAAACCTTTCTCCCAAAAATAGCCTCCGAAGAAGCAAAAGTATCAAATTTGTAAAATTTGGCAAAAGTGTGCAGTGAAGACCAAGTCGCTGCCTTACATATCTGATCAACAGAAGCCTCGTTCTTGAAGGCCCATGTGGAAGCCACAGCCCTAGTGGAGTGAGCTGTGATTCTTTCAGGAGGCTGCCGTCCGGCAGTCTCATAAGCCAATCGGATGATGCTTTTAAGCCAAAAGGAAAGAGAGGTAGAAGTTGCTTTTTGACCTCTCCTTTTACCAGAATAGACGACAAACAGAGAAGATGTTTGTCTGAACTCTTTTGTAGCTTCTAAGTAGAATTTTAGAGCACGGACTACATCTAAATTGTGTAGCAAACGTTCCTTCTTTGAAACTGGATTCGGACACAAAGAAGGTACAACTATCTCCTGGTTAATATTTTTGTTGGAAACAACCTTTGGAAGAAAACCAGGCTTAGTACGCAAAACAACCTTATCTGAATGGAACACCAGATAGGGTGGAGTACACTGCAGAGCAGATAACTCAGAAACTCTTCTAGCAGAAGAAATAGCAACCAAAAACAAAACTTTCCAAGATAACAACTTAATATCTATGGAATGTAAAGGTTCAAACGGAATCCCTTGAAGAACTGAAAGAACTAGATTTAAACTCCAGGGAGGAGTCAAAGGTCTGTAAACAGGCTTGATCCTAACCAGAGCCTGAACAAATGCTTGAACATCTGGCACAGCTGCCAGTCGTTTGTGTAGTAAGACAGATAAAGCAGAAATCTGTCCTTTTAGAGATAATCCTTTATCCAAACCTTCTTGTAGAAAGGAAAGGATCTTAGGAATTTTTACCTTATTCCATGGGAATCCCTTGGATTCACACCAGCAGATATATCTTTTCCATATTTTATGGTAAATTTTTCTAGTTACCGGTTATCTGGCTTGAACCAGAGTATCTATCACAGAATCTGAAAACCCACGCCTTGATAGAATAAATCGTTCAATCTCCAAGCCGTCAGCTGGAGGGAGACCAGATTTGGATGTTCGAATGGACCCTGCACAAGAAGGTCCTGTCTCAAAGGTAGCTTCCATGGTGGAGCCGATGACATATTCACCAGGTCTGCATACCAAGTCATGCGTGGCCACGCAGGAGCTATCAAGATCACCGAGGCCCTCTCCTGCTTGATCCTGGCTACCAGCCTGGGAATGAGAGGAAACACATAAGCTAGGTTGAAGGTCCAAGGCGCTACTAGTGCATCCACTAGAGTCGCCTTGGGATCCCTGGATCTGGATCCGTAGCAAGGAACCTTGAAGTTCTGACGAGACGCCATCAGATCCATATCTGGAATGCCCCATAATTGCGTCAACTGGGCAAAGATCTCCGGGTGGAGTTCCCACTCCCCCGGATGGAATGTCTGACGACTCAAGTAATCCGCTTCCCAGTTTTCCACACCTGGGATGTGGATCGCAGATAGGTGGCAGGAGTGATCCTCCGCCCATTGTATTATTTTGGTCACTTCTTTCATTGCCAGGGAACTCCTTGTTCCCCCCTGATGATTGATATAAGCAACAGTCGTCATGTTGTCTGATTGGAATCTTATGAATCTGGCCTTTGCTTGCTGAGGCCAAGCCCTGAGAGCATTGAATATCGTTCTTAGTTCCAGAATGTTTATCGGGAGAAGAGACTCTTCCCGAGACCATAGTCCCTGAGCTTTCAGGGATTCCCAGACCGCGCCCCAGCCCACTAGACTGGCGTCGGTCGTGACGATGACCCACTCTGGTCTGCGGAAGCTCATTCCCTGGGATAGGTGGTCCAGGGTTAGCCACCAACGGAGTGAATCTCTGGTCTTCTGATCTACTTGAATCACTGGAGACAAGTCTGTATAGTCCCCATTCCACTGTTTCAGCATGCACAGTTGTAATGGTTTTAGATGAATTCGTGCAAAAGGAACTATGTCCATTGCTGCAACCATCAACCCTACTACTTCCATGCACTGAGCTATGGAAGGACGTGGAACAGAATGAAGAACTTGACAAGCGCTTAGAAGTTTTGACTTTCTGACATCTGTCAGAAAAATCCTCATTTCTAAAGAATCTATTATTGTTCCCAAGAAGAGAACTCTTGTCTATCTTGCATAATTTTTCTGGAATGACCAGGTTGTCACAATCATCCAGAGTAGATAACACCTCCTTAAGCAGTGCGCGGAGATGCTCTAATTTAAATGTCACAACATCAGGTTCAGCCTGTTGAGAAATTTTTCCTGAATCTGAAATTTCCCCATCTGACAAAACCTCCCTCATGGCCCCTTCAGATTGGTGTGAGGGTATGACAGAGCAATTATCATCAGCGCCCTCCTGCTCTTCAGTGTTTAAAACAGAGCAATCGCGCTTTCTCTGATATGCAGGCATTTTGGATAAAATATTTGCTATGGAGTTATCCATTACTGCCGTCAATTGTTGCATAGTAATAAGCATTGGCACGCTAGAAGTACTAGGGGCCTCCTGCGTGGGCAAAACTGGTATAGACACAGAAGGAGATGATGTAGAACCATGTCTACTCCCTTCATCTGAAGAATCATCTTGGGCAATTTCATTATCTGTGGCAGTACTGTCCTTACTTTGTTTGGACGCTATGGCACAATTATCCCACAGTTTTGAAGGGGGAGACACATTGACTTTCATACATATAGAACATAGCTTATCTGAAGGTACAGACATGTTAAACAGGCTTAAACTTGTCAATAAAGCACAAAAACCGTTTTAAAACAAAACCGTTACTGTCTCTTTAAATTTTAAACAGAGCACACTTTATTACTGAATATGTGAAAAAGTATGAAGGAATTGTTCAATTTCACCACAGTGTCTTAAAGCATTCAAAGTATTGCACACCAATTTTCAGAGCTTTAACCCTTAAAATAACGAAACCGGAGCCGGTTACAGTTTTAACCCCTCTACAGTCCCAGCTACAGCCTTTGTTGCGACTTTACCAAACCCAGGGGGGAATACGATACGAAATGAAGCCTTCTAGGAGCTTTTCCAACTACTTTCAGATCCTCACACATGCATCTGCATGTCTTGCTCTCAAAAGTAACTGCGCAGTAATGGCGCGAAAATGAGGCTCAGCCTACAACTGGGAAGGCCCTTCCTGACTGGAAAAGGTGTCTAACACAGTGCCTGACGTTAAAAAAACGTTCCCCAAGTTTATAAGTGTGAATTACCAGCATAAACATGTATAAAATGCCCAAATAAAGCAATCGATTTTGCCCATAAAAGTGTCTCCCAGTTTTATAGCCCATATTAAGCCCTTTATTCTGTTTGAGACTAAGAAAATGGCTTACCGGTCCCCATGAGGGGAAATTACAGCCTTCCAGCATTACACAGTCTTGTTAGAAATATGGCTAGTCATACCTTAAGCAGAAAAGTCTGCTAACTGTTTCCCCCAACTGAAGTTACTTCATCTCAACAGTCCTATGTGGAAACAGCAAACGATTTTAGTTACTGTCTGCTAAAATCATCTTCCTCTCACAAACAGAATTCTTCATCTTTTTCTGTTTCAGAGTAAATAGTACATACCAGCACTATTTTAAAATAACAAACTCTTGATAGTAGAATAAAAAACTACAACTAAACACCACATACTCTTAACCATTTCCGTGGAGATGTTGCCTGTGCAACGGCAAAGAGAATGACTGGGGTGGGCGGAGCCTAGGAGGGACTATATGGCCAGCTTTGCTGGGACTCTTTGCCATTTCCTGTTGGGGAAGAGATATTCCCACAAGTAAGGATAACGCCGTGGACCGGACACACCAATGTTGGAGAAACCTTGTTGAATAAACATTTTCTTAAGGTAACCTAATTTTTTATCCATTGGATCTGAAAAAGCACAACTGTCCTCGACAGGGATAGTGGTACGCTTTGCTAAAGTAGAAACTGCTCCCTCCACCTTAGGGACCGTCTGCCATAAGTCCTGTGTGGTGGCGTCTATTGGAAACATTTTTCTAAGAATAGGAGGGGGGGAAAACGGCACACCGGGTCTATCCCACTCCTTATTAATGATTTCTGTAAACCTTTTAGGTATTGGAAAAACATCAGTACACACCGGCACTGCATAGTATTTATCCAGTCTACACAATTTCTCTGGTACTGCAATTGTGTCACTGTCATTCAGAGCAGCTAACACCTCCCCAAGCAATACACGGAGGTTCTCAAGCTTAAATTTAAAAGTAGAAATATCTGAATCAGGTTTCCCCGAATCAGAAATGTCACCCACAGACTGAAGCTCTCCTTCCTCAGCTTCTGCATATTGTGACGCAGTATCAGACATGGGCCTTAAGGCATCTGCGCGCTCTGTACTACGTCTAACCCCAGAGCTATCGCGCTTTCCTCTGAATTCCGACAGTCTGGCTAATACCGCTGACAGGGTATTATCCATGATTGCCGCCATGTCCTGCAAAGTAATCGCTATGGGCGTCTTTGATGTACTTGGCGCCATTTTAGCGTGAGTCCCTTGAGCGGGAGTCAAAGGGTCTGACACGTGGGGAGAGTTAGTCGGCATAACTTCCCCCTCGCCAGAATCCTCTGGTGATAAATTTTTTAAAGATAAAAGCTGATCTTTATTGTTTAAAGTGAAATCAATACATTTAGTACATATTCTCATATGGGGTCCACCATGGCTTTTAAACATAATGAACAAGGAGTTTCCTCTATGTCAGACATGTTTATACAGACTAGCAATGAGACTAGCAAGCTTGGAAAACACTTTACATCAAGTTAAACGAGCAATATAAAAAACGTTACTGTGCCTTTAAGGGAAACAAATTTTGCTAAAATTTGAAATAACAGTGAAAAAAGGCAGTTAAACTAACGACATTTTTACAGTGTATGTAACAAGTTAGCAGAGCATTGCACCCACTTGCAAATGGATGATTAACCCCTTAATACAAAAAACGGATTAACAAATTGAAAAAAAAAACGTTTTTTAAACAGTCACAACAATTGCCAACTTTACCTTCCTCAATATATGACTTTTGAAGCCTTTTGAGCCCTTCAGATGTCCTAAAGCATGCAGGGAACTGCTGAGGGAAGCTGAATGTCTCTGTCTGTAATTTTAACTAGGCCCCTCCCACTCATATTACAACAGTGGAAAGCCTCAGGAAAAAACTAGGCCCCAATAAGTTTTATCACCAAAGCATATATAAAAACGATTAAACATGCCAGCAAACGTTTTATATTGCACATTAATCAGAGTATATACCTCTGATAGCAAGCCTGATACTAGTCGCTATTAAATCACTGTATTTAGGCTTAACTTAAATTAATCTGGTATCAGCAGCTTTTTTCTAGCAAATTCCATCACTAGAAAAACTTAAACTGCACATACCTTATTGCAGGATAACCTGCACGCCATTCTCCCTCTGAAGTTACCTCACTCCTCAGACATATGTGAGAACAGCAGTGGATCTTAGTTACTTCTGCTAAGATCATAGAAAAACGCAGGCAGATTCTTCTTCTAAATGCTGCCTGAGATAAAATAGTACAACTCTGGTACCATTTAAAAAACATAATTTATGCTTACCTGATAAATTTATTTCTCTTGTAGTGTGTTCAGTCCACGGGTCATCCATTACTTATGGGATATATTCTCCTTCCCAACAGGAAGTTGCAAGAGGATCACCCAAGCAGAGCTGCTATATAGCTCCTCCCCTCACATGTCATATCCAGTCATTCGACCGAAACAAGACGAGAAAGGAGAAACTATAAGGTGCAGTGGTGACTGGAGTTATAATTTTAAAATTTAGAACCTGCCTTAAAAAGACAGGGCGGGCCGTGGACTGAACACACTACAAGAGAAATAAATTTATCAGGTAAGCATAAATTATGTTTTCTCTTGTTAAGTGTGTTCAGTCCACGGGTCATCCATTACTTATGGGATACCCATACCAAAGCTAAGTACACAGATGATGGGAGGGACAAGGCAGGAACATTAAACAGAAGGAACCACTGCCTGTAGAACCTTTCTCCCAAAACCAGTCTCCGAAGAAGTGTCAAATTTGTAAAATTTGGAAAAAGTATGAAGTGAAGACCAAGTTGCAGCCTTGCAAATCTGTTCAACAGAGGCCTCATTCTTAAAGGCCCAGGTGGAAGCCACAGCTCTAGTGGAATGAGCTGTAATTCTTTCAGGAGGCTGCTGTCCAGCAGTCTCATAGGCTAAACGTATTATGCTACGAAGCCAAAAAGAGAGAGAGGTAGCCGAAGCCTTTTGACCTCTCCTCTGTCCAGAGTAAACGACAAACAGAGAAGAAGTTTGTCTAAAATCTTTAGTTGCCTGTAAGTAGAACTTCAGAGCACGGACCACGTCTAGATTATGCAAAAGACGTTCCTTCTTTGAAGAAGGATTAGGACATAATGATGGAACAACAATCTCTTGATTGATATTCCGGTTAGAAACAACCTTAGGCAAAAACCCAGGTTTAGTACGCAGTACTACCTTGTCTGAATGAAAGATCAGATAAGGAGAATCACAATGTAAGGCAGATAACTCAGAGACTCTTCGAGCCGAGGAAATAGCCATCAAAAACAAAACTTTCCAAGATAAAAGCTTAATATCAATGGAATGAAGGGGTTCAAACGGAACACCCTGAAGAACTTTAAGAACCAAGTTTAAGCTCCACGGAGGAGCAACAGCTTTAAACACAGGCTTAATTCTAGCCAAAGCCTGACAAAAGGCCTGGACGTCTGGATTCTCTGCCAGACGTTTGTGTAAAAGAATAGACAGAGCTGAAATCTGTCCCTTTAGCGAACTAGCGGATAAACCCTTTTCTAAACCCTCTTGTAGAAAAGCTAATATCCTAGGAATCCTAATTTTACTCCATGAGTAACTCTTGGATTCGTACCAATATAAATATTTACGCCATATCTTATGGTAAATTTTTCTGGTCACAGGTTTCCGAGCCTGTATTAATGTATCAATAACCGAATCCGAAAACCCACGCTTTGATAGAATCAAGCGTTCAATTTCCAGGCAGTCAGCCTCAGAGAAATTAGGTTTGGATGGTTGAAAGGACCCTGAATTAGAAGGTCCTGCCTCAGAGGAAGAGACCATGGTGGACAGGACGACATGTCCACTAGGTCTGCATACCAGGTCCTGCGTGGCCACGCAGGCGCTATCAGAATTACCGATGCCCTCTCCTGTTTGATCCTGGCAATCAGCCGAGGTAGCAACGGAAATGGTGGAAACACATAAGCTATGTTGAAAACCCAAGGGGCTGCTAATGCATCTACCAGCACCGCTCCCGGGTCCCTGGACCTGGATCCGTAACAAGGAAGCTTCGCGTTCTGGCGAGATGCCATGAGATCCAGATCCGGTTCGCCCCAACGACGAATCAGTTGAGCAAATACCTCCGGGTGAAGTTCCCACTCTCCCGGATGAAAAGTCTGGCGACTTAGGAAATCCGCCTCCCAGTTCTCTACGCCCGGGATGTAAATCGCTGACAGGTGGCAAGAGTGAGACTCTGCCCAGCGAATTATCTTCGAGACTTCCAACATCGCTAGGGAACTCCTGGTTCCCCCTTGATGATTGATGTAAGCCACAGTCGTGATATTGTCCGACTGAAATCTGATGAACCTCAGTTTTGCTAACTGAGGCCAAGCTAGAAGAGCATTGAATATTGCTCTTAATTCTAGAATGTTTATTGGGAGGAGTTTCTCCTCCTGAGTCCACGATCCCTGAGCCTTCAGGGAATTCCAGACTGCTCCCCAGCCTAGAAGGCTGGCATCCGTTGTTACAATAGTCCAATCTGGTCTGCGAAAGGTCATTCCTTTGGACAGATGAACCGGTGACAACCACCAGAGAAGAGAATCTCTGGTCTCCTGGTCCAGATTTAGCAAAGGGGACAGATCTGAGTAATCCCCGTTCCATTGACTGAGCATGCATAGTTGCAGCGGTCTGAGATGCAGGCGCGCAAATGGCACTATGTCCATTGCCGCGACCATTAAGCCGATTACCTCCATGCACTGAGCTACTGATGGGCTTGGAACGGAATGAAGGACACGACAAGCATTGAGAATCTTTGATAACCTGGACTCCGTCAGGTAAATCTTCATCTCTACAGAATCTATAAGAGTCCCTAGAAAAGGAACCCTTGTGAGTGGTAACAGAGAACTCTTTTCCACGTTCACTTTCCACCCATGCGACCTCAGAAATGCTAGAACTATCTCTGTATGAGATTTTGCATTCTGAAAACTTGACACTTGTATCAGAATGTCGTCTAGGTACGGAGCCACCGCTATGCCTCGTGGTCTTAGTACCGCCAGAAGTGAGCCCAGAACCTTCGGAAAAATTCTCGGGGCCGTGGCTAACCCGAAGGGAAGAGCCACAAACTGGTAATGCCTGTCTAGAAAGGCAAACCTTAGGTACCGATAATGATCTTTGTGAATCGGTATATGAAGGTAAGCATCCTTTAAGTCCACCGTGGTCATATATTGACCCTCTTGGATCATGGGTAGGATGGTTCGAATGGTTTCCATCTTGAACGATGGTACCCTTAGGAATTTGTTTAAGATCTTTAAGTCCAAGATTGGTCTGAAGGTTCCCTCTTTTTTGGGAACCACAAATAGATTTGAGTAAAATCCTTGTCCCTGTTCCGATCGCGGAACTGAGTGGATCACTCCCATGATTAAGAGGTCTTGTACACATTGTAGAAATGCCTCTCTCTTTACTAGGTTTGTCGATAACCTCGAAAGATGGAACCTCCCTTGTGGAGGAGAGGTTTTGAAATCCAGAAGGTATCCCTGAGATATAATCTTTAACGTCCAGGGATCCTGCACATCTCTTGCCCAAGCCTGGGCAAAGAGAGAAAGTCTGCCCCCCACTAAATCCGTCTCCGGATAGGGGGCCCTGTCTTCATGCTGTCTTAGGGGCGGGAGTAGGCTTTCTGGCCTGCTTGCCCTTGTTCCATGAATGGTTGCCTTTCCAACCCTGTCTGTAACGAGCAGTAGTTCCTTCCTGTTTTGGAGCGGAGGAAGTCGATGCTGCTCCTGCCTTGAAGTTACGAAAGGCACGAAAATTAGACTGTTTGGCCTTTGGTTTGGCCCTGTCCTGAGGAAGGGCGTGGCCCTTACCTCCCGTAATGTCAGCAATAATTTTCTTCAAGCCGGGCCCGAATAAGGTCTGCCCTTTGAAAGGAATGTTAAGTAGCTTAGACTTGGAAGTTACATCCGCTGACCAGGATTTAAGCCAGAGCGCTCTGTGCGCCTGTATGGCGAATCCGGAATTTTTAGCCGTAAGTTTGGTTAGATGTACTACGGCATCTGAAAAAAACGCATTAGCTTGCTTAAGGGTTCTAACTTTGCTCAAAGCCTCATCCAACGGCTCTGTGCGAATCGCCTCTTCCAGAGACTCAAACCAGAATGCCGCTGCAGCCGTGACAGGCGCAATGCATGCAAGAGGCTGCAATATAAAACCCTGTTGAACAAACATTTTCTTAAGATAACCCTCTAATTTTTTATCCTTTGGATCTGAGAAAGCACAGCTATCCTCCACCGGGATAGTGGTACGCTTGGCTAACGTAGAAACTGCTCCCTCCACCTTAGGGACCGTCTGCCATAAGTCTCGTGTGGTGGAGTCTATAGGGAACATTTTTCTAAATATCGGGGGAGGGGAAAAAGGCACACCGGGTCTATCCCACTCCTTACTAATAATTTCTGTAAGTCTTTTTGGTATAGGAAAAACGTCAGTACACACCGGTACCGCATAGTATCTATCCAACCTACACAATTTCTCTGGAATTGCCACCGTGTCGCAATCATTCAGAGCCGCTAATACCTCCCCTAGTAACACACGGAGGTTCTCAAGCTTAAATTTAAAATTTGAAATTTCTGAATCCGGTCTCCCCGGATCAGAACCGTCACCAACAGAATGAAGCTCACCGTCCTCATGTTCTGCAAATTGTGACGCAGTATCAGACATGGCTCTCGTGTCATCAGCGCGCTCTGTCCTTAACCCAGAGCTATCGCGTTTGCCCCTTAATTCGGGCATATTATATAATACTTCTTTCATAACATTAGCCATATCATGTAAAGTGATTTGTAAGGGCCTAGATGTACTTGGCGTCTCAATCCTACGCATCTCCCGAGCAGGAGACGCAGGTACTGACACGTGAGGAGAGTTAGGCGGCATAACTTCCCCCTCGTTGTCTGGTGATAGTTTCTTTATCGGTACAGATTGACTTTTATTCAAAGCAATATCAATACAATTGGTACACATCGTTCTATTGGGCTCCACATTGGCTTTTGAACATGATGAACAAACAGTTTCCTCTGAATCAGACATGTTTAAACAGACTTAGCAATGAAACTAACAAGCTTGGAAATCACTTTCAATAAGTTTACAAGCAATATAAAAAACGCTGCAGCGCTTCAAAAATACAGATATAATTAAACAATTCTTAACAAGAAGTGTATTATTAGCAGAGGATTGCACCCATTAGCAAAAGGATGATTAACCCCTCAATACCCAAAACGGATAAAACAGATATAAATTAAGATTTAACGCTTTTAATCACAGTCAGCACACTGTCACAGATCTGCTGTGACTGATTACCTCCCTCACAAATGAATTTTGCAGACCCCTGAGCTCTCTAGAGACGTCCTGGATCAAGGAGGAAGAAGCAGGAAGACTGTGCAAGAATTTTAACTGCGCAACAAGGCGCTAAAACAAGGGCCCTCCCACTCCTATCACAACAGTGGGAGCCCTGATATAACGGTTTCCATGCAGAAAAATATGTTAGCCATGTGGAAAAAAATCATGCCCAAAGCGATTTATCACCAAAGTACCTCACAAAAACGAATAACATGCCAGTAAACGTTTTATTAAAAAACAACATTTTCCAATGTCATGCAAAGCTATCACTAAGCCTGCTACCAGTCGCTACCACTGCAGATAAGGCTTAAGTATTATTTCAGTTTTAACAGTATTTTCTCAGTCAAATTCTAGTCCCTAGAAAATAACTCGACTGCGCATACATTTATCAGCCTGATACCAGTTGCCACTACTGCATTTAAGGCTGTACTTACATCATACGGTAACAGCAGTATTTTCTTAGTCAATTCCATTCCCAGAAAATAAAGTACTGCACATACCTCATTTGCGGAGGACCCCGCATGCTATTCCCAGTTTCTGAAGTTACCCCACTCCTCAGAATGTCGAGAACAGCCAGTGGATCTTAGTTACGCCTGCTAAGATCATAGAAAAAAAACGCAGGCAGTTTCTTCTTCCAAATATTGCCTGAGATAGAAAAACAGCACACTCCGGTGCCATTTAAAATAACAAACTTTTGATTGAAGAATAGTTAAGTAAAAACTCCAGCTCCTCTCGCGACCTCCTTCTTTGTTGAGGGTTGCAAGAGAATGACTGGATATGACATGTGAGGGGAGGAGCTATATAGCAGCTCTGCTTGGGTGATCCTCTTGCAACTTCCTGTTGGGAAGGAGAATATATCCCATAAGTAATGGATGACCCGTGGACTGAACACACTTAACAAGAGAAACAAACTTTGGATTGAAGAAAAAACTAACTATATTACACCACTTTCCTCTTACTACCTCCAGCTATGTTGAGAGCTTGCAAGAGAATGACTGGATATGGCAGTTAGGGGAGGAGCTATATAGCAGCTCTGCTGTGGGTGATCCTCTTGCAACTTCCTGTTGGGAAGGAGAATATCCCACAAGTAATGGATGATCCGTGAACTGGATACACCTTACAAGAGAAAAGGGCAAGAACGAGTACAAGAGTGTGTCTAAAGGGCAGTACAGCATTGGATTGACTGTACCACATGCTGACGCTAAGAGGAAGAAAATAGGTGAATGCGAGAGAAGATTGATTCATGCAGTAAAACTGCATCCATGGCTGTGCAAATCTGTAAGGCTGAGAAACACAATGTTCTGCAATATTTAAAATTTCTTAGAGATAAAGGTTTACTGTCTAATAAGTTGTAATAGTGTAGACCTCTATTTGAATGCAACATCATTAACATTATCCCTGTCCTAATAATGAAATTAGGGAACCATAAGGCAAGGTTTATACATGTAAAATAATATATAGTTTATAATTTATAATAACAGTTTTACTTTTCATCATACAGCTATCTTGTGGTACTTCAACATATTTCCTTTCTATCTTAACTTTATTTCCGACATACCTTGCCTGTTTTCACAAAAGCCTCTGACACTTTTCGATTGCGCCCTCCATAGCAGGTGGTAATTAGATCTGCAACACCACAGCTCTCCATGAATGTAGCGCTTGATACAGGACCCTTGCAGAAAATCTTGGCAAATGCAATCATCTCCATGAGTCCAAGACGGATAACTGCAGCTTTGGTGTTATCTCCACAGTTGAGGCCATCACAGAACCCAGCACCAACTGCAACTATGTTCTGTAAAGTAGGTAAAAGATCAGAGACTAATGAAGAAGATTTTTTTATACACCTAGGGCTCGATTTATCAAACAAAACTGAGCCAACCTCCTATTTAGTGTCTGAAAATGCACACACGATAACAAATCGCACATTTATCATTTTTCCATAAGCCTCGAAACAGCCACACTAAGTTAGACAGGTTTTTATGGTGTGATGCACTTGGAGATATTTATCTTTGTTTCACCTGTTGAAAGGCGCGTTTATTTGGACAATAAAAACTTGAGCCCCTACAGCTGTTCAATTTACATGGTCCATGCAATACTGAATACAATTCTGCATTGCTGCAGAATAACAGAGTTATTGGGGGGAAAGATTTCAGAGCAAATATTAACAGGATATTTCCGTTGGTTGTTGCCCTCCATTGTTGGTTCTTTTTGACAGTCTCTGTGGATCTCCCTGCAGCAAACAATGGGGATGTGTTTGTTGCATTTGTTTCATTCTACTAATGATTCAGAGGTGGGAAAGGATAATTTGAGAACTATTGACAAAATAACATTTACATTAAAAAATCAAGACAATTTAGAAATAATAGCTTGTAATAGGAGTTTAAAATTGCAAATGCTTTTAGCAATATATTCTTAAGGGGTTAAATACACCCTGATAAATGTAACCTATCTAAATAGGTATGTTAAATCACCTTAAAAGGACCACTAAACACAAATGGTAAACTACATGATTTTGAACCTTCATATTTGAGAATAATTTTGCAATGAAAACTGCAGCTTTGTTTTGTCAAATTAGTTTATTATTTTATGTTTATTCTTTTCACCGATTTCCCTGTCCCCCAGAACAAAAGAATCCTTGCTAACCAATCACAAACTAATATTCAGATATAGCACAAAAACTGTTGATGTAGGGAATGTAGTACTAGTGAGGGATAAGGGGGTTAATATAGCTTCAGGGAGACTAATATTCACATTGCAGGGGTTAATAGCAAAAGGGGTTAAATTGTTAACTAATGACATTGCAGGTGTTAATAGTAAAAGGGATTCAATTCAGTATCGCAATA
Source organism: Bombina bombina (assembly GCF_027579735.1). Lineage (NCBI taxonomy): Eukaryota > Metazoa > Chordata > Amphibia > Anura > Bombinatoridae > Bombina > Bombina bombina. The sequence goes on along the minus strand of NC_069503.1, from coordinate 420,310,878 downwards.
AGTGCCCCAACAGCGGTTCAGTTTCAACTCTACAAGCTGCCTGTAATGTTTCTTCAAGTTGCAACATTGCATAGAACTGATCAACAGTGGCTAGTAATTTAAAACACTTGATTCTGTCATAGGGAATAAAATATGCTAAAATAATTATGGCCTTGTTTCCATCGCTGTTGTAAACTGTCTAAACTGGTGGTAACAAGTAACTCCAAGAAAGTATATGGAGATGTTTTATTTTCTACATTTAGCCACCAATCAGCAAGTGCAACTCAGGTGCTGAACCAAAAATGGGCTGGCTCCTATGCTTCCTTTTCAAATAAACATAGCAAGAGAACAAAGAAAAATTAATAATAGGAGTACATTATAAAGTTGCTTAAAACTGCATGCTCTATCTAAATCATGAAAGAAAAAAATTGGGTTTAGTGTCCCTTTTACACCAGTTTACAACAGCAATGGAAACAATGAAATGAAACACATAGATAAAGTAACACTTAATGTGGCTGCCTCACCGCAAGGCTTTCCGCTCCTAAATGGGAATTTACCCTCTGCTTGCATATTTTTTTTCCCCAACACTAGAGACCTCATATTTTTTAGCCCTTATAACTGTCACACTATTTTTTTATAATAATCTTTATTAGATGGTGTTAGGAGTGTTACTGTACTTTAATGTATTTGTGATGTGTTTTATGCAAGGTTTTTGTTTCACAAAACAGTTAACCAGAGCTGAGGTTGAGCTAACCTGACACTCGTTAACTTCAATTGCGCTCAAATCAAAGTTGAAAGTTTACTTTCAACATGTAATATGACGAAAGACCGGCGTGCGCAAACACCCGTGATAAACCACTTTTCGCTTGCACGTAACATAGCGCTCCACTCATAATCCAGCACATAATTTGCTACATCAATAATAAAAAAAAATTACACGCTCTAACAAAATTACAGCAACTATGTCCCTTTAAATTTTAAGCATCAGGTCTATTCTAATGCATTTTAAAAATCCTAAAGAAACAACCACTGGAGAGGCCAAATTTAAACTTTCCGATTAAAAAAAAAAAAAACAGGAAGCTTTTTTGCATGTATCAGACGTTGCATTTGTGGTGATATGCATTTAGCCAGTTATCTCAAAGGGACATTCAACACCAGAATTTTAGTTGTTTCAAAAGAAAGATAATCCCTTTATTACTCATTCCCCAGTTTTGCATAACCAGCACAGTTTTACCTTGCATCTAAGCTTCTGCTGACTGCCCCCTTATTTCAGTTCTTTTGACAGACTTGCCTTTTAGCCAATCAGTGCTCACTTCTAGGTCACTTCACGTGCATGACCTCACTGTTATATATATGAAACATAGTGGTCAAAACGCATTCAGATTAGAGGCAGTCTTCAAGGTCTAAGAAATTAGCATATGAACCTCCTAGGTTTAGCTTTCAACTAAGAATACCAAGAGAACAAATAAAAATTGGTGATAAAAGTTAATTATAAAGTTGTTTAAAATTACATTCCCTATTTAAATCATTAAAGTTTTTTTTGTTTTTTTTTTAAACTTGACTGTCCCTTTAATTTTCTATCAAAATCCTGTTTCATGTGTGCTGATTCTTCTAAAGCATCAAACAGGTTTTAAAAAGTCCCTATTTTAAGATGCAAACACTTAAGTATTCCAGTAATCTCAATCCCCATTATGAAAATCAAACTAAGCATTCATATCACACAGTTTTTCTTTTTTTACTTCTCTGAGAAAATAATTACATTTTCAAACATTTTACAAAGATCAAAAGCTCTCACATTATTTTCTTCAAAATAAATACTGAAGATCCAAATAAGAGATAGCGTGTCCATTTATGTATATTGCATATGAATGTAAAAAAATCAGGACATTTTTGAAGTGTGAAGAACAACCCTGAAGCAATTACACGTTTACTAATTTCACATTTGCAGAGCAACAACAAATAAGTGAGCGCGCAAAACTCTAGCTGTCTCTTATGTCCCGTTGTCTGTGCACTCAGGCTGCATGTAAATGAGGCAAAAATTATTTCTGTAACAAGCCGAGTTACAAGTCACAATAAAATGTCATTTAATATCAGAAGTGGCCACTGCAAAAGTGTAAATCCTAATCGGGTATCAGAAGCAGATAACCTAATGTAGAATATAATTATATTGGTTCTCAGGGTAATGGGAGAGCAGCATAATTTAAAACTAGTAAATGGCCTTAAAAAAATGAAATTAATTTGTTGTGTACGTTAAGAGGCTGAATTAGATACCAGGTAAAGCAAATAAAGGAATAGGGGATATCATTTGCCACCATTAAAGATATTTGCTATTTAATAATGATAGTCCCTCTTTATAATCATATGCTCATGTACAAAAAGACAATGAGACTAACTTAATGGTTACAGCAAAAGAAAGGGGGCAAAGAAATCACATTAACCTTTTCACTACTGGGACTTCCAGACAAAACCGTGCCCAAAATACCAGAGCATTTTTACCATCACTCAATTTAAACAGAAAGAGCTTTTTTTTTTTTTTTTTTTATTTACACACACATATATATATTATTTTTTTTTTAATTAGACAACCCAAGATATTGTTCTAGGTCATTTTGGTATATTTCCTGCCACCATTTCACCGCTAAATAAAAGTTTTTTCACAAAAACTTTTGGTTTCTCACAGAAGTTTACATACTGCTTGTGCAATCATGGCACAAATTTTTGTAAAAGTTGCTCTGGGATCCCCTTTGTTCAGAAATAGCAGACATATGGTTTTGCTATTGCTTTTTGGTAATTAGAAGGACGCTAATGGCAGCTGCGCACCACACTTGTATTATTCCAGGCAGTGAAGGGGTTAATTAGGTAGCTTAAAACGTTAATATTCGCTTTAGTGTAAAGATTAGCCTCCTACCCGACACTCCCCACCCGCTGATCCCTCAGAAAACAGCTCTACCCTCCCCCACTGGTAACCCCATTTTAGGTACTGGCAGACAACCTTATTTTTTTCATACTGGCAGACTAATTTTTTTTCTTTTTTTAAATGTCACCAGTGTAGAATCCCCCCTTATCCCCCAACCTCCCTGACCCCCCCCCCCAAAAAAAAAGCTCTCTTAACCTACCCCCTCTGACTGTCTGGCAGTCTGCCAGTTTTTTTATTATAAAATATATATATTTTTTAATAATTATAAGGCAGTGTAAGCCCCCCATCTTCCCCACCCACGATCTTTAGTTAGGGGGCCCCCACACCCCCTTTTCTGTAGCATAGCTGCCCCAGCCCTCTCTGCCCCTTTGTTTTTTTTATGTTCCATAGCGTAGGGCCCCTCACACTTCCTCCCACCTCCCCTGCTGGGCTGCCCACACCTCCCGCCGGCTCCAGCAGAAGACTGTTACAGACGGTGACACACACACAGTGTCACCATCTGTAACGATCAGGCATCTGACCGATCGCGCTCCGGCTCCATATGAGGCAGATGCCTGAAGCTTCAGATCTCGGCTGTAACTTAACAGCCGAGAGTGCTGGAGCATCCTGAAGAGACGACGTATATATGCGTGGTGCGGTACGATAGCAAAAGTACCGCACAACGTATACATATGTACGTCTGATTGGGTGAAGGGGGTTAAAGGGACAGTAAAGTCAAAATTACACTTTCATGATTTAGATGGAGAATGCAATTTTAAACAACTTTACAATTTACTTTTATTATCCAATTTGCTTTATCCTCTTTGAATCCATTATTGAAAAGCATACTTATGCAGGCTCAGGAGCAGAAATGCACTACTGGAAGCTAGCTGCTGATTGGTGGCTATATATATATATATATATATATATATATATATATATATATATATATATATATATATATATATATATATATATATATATATATCTATATATCTATATATATATATATATCTATATATATATCTATATATATATATATATTAGGGTTGCACCGATACCATTTTTTTATGACTGAGTACAAGTACCGATACTTGTTTTAAAATACTCGCTGATACCAATTACCGATACTTTTTTTTTTTATGTCATGTGACAGTTTACTAAGCACAATACTGACTAATTATTTAAGATTCCTTCTTTATAATTATTAAGGACTGTAATTCAAAAGACATTATGAAATAATAAAAAAGTTCACTGAACATGTTTATAAATAAAAAATATTACAATAAAATATTACATTTAAAGGGGTTATGCAATTGGGTTGTAGAGCTGTTATATAACATCAATCTGACATTTGTATGGAGGTTCGACTCTAAGTTGAACAGTCTTTCACTTTCCACACTACTGCATGGGGCAGAACGATATTTTTGGGCCATTTTAGCCAGAGCTGGAAATCTGTTTATTAACTGTCCAGTACTTCAGGGGTTTGTCTGAACGAGATACAGTGATCTCTCCTACAAAAATACAAATAACAGCAATTTGTATTGGCAGAACAGTAGTAAACAATTTTTAGTTTAGTCTCCACTCCAGTTTAAAATGAAATTGGAATCATACAGTTTGAAAAAACGCCACAAGATAGCATATGGGTAGGAAGTGGAGGTATCGGTTTAAGTATCGGTGCATTTGCATGAGTACTCATGCAAATACTTGGTATCAGTACCGATACTAGTATCGGTACATCCCTTTTATATATATATATATATATATATATATATATATATATATATATATATATATATATATATATATATATATATATATATATAAAAAATATGCCTTTTATCATCGGTTCACCCAATGTATTGCTACTCCTTCAACCAAAGAAAATTATATGATCTTAGCCAAGTTTAATTTGACTTTAGTGTCCCTGATTTTCTTTTTCTAAGACACTTAAATTCACTTCCATTATCAAATTTACTGTGTTCTTTTGGTATCCTTTATTTAATATGTAAAGAGACAGATATCTGTGAGGGAATCACAAAGAGAGAGGGCGTCTCCTAGTGCAACATTGCGAGGGTTGTGATAAAGCAAATCAAATGATGAAATTATACTCACAAAAAGAGCAGCACCAGTGTGCTAATTGAAACAAGCTGGGGAATCAGTGACCCAGCTACACTGATCCTGCAACAGGATGACGGGATCCGATATGTCCAAACGATTCAAGGCTCAGGCTTCCATAAAAATGTAACAATTTATTAAAATAATTGTTTGTTTAAAATACAGGGATGTATACAATTTCACCCCAATAGGTTAAAACAAGTATAAGAACAGTTGCAACGCGTTTCTCAGCCAGACTGGCTGTTTCCTCAGGCATCTGTCTGACTAATGGAAGCTCTGACTTTTTAAACTGTAGGTGAGTCTGATAACCCCTCCCACACCAGGTTTAGGTAATTATACATAATTGACAGTTGGCTGTGACAGCATATCTTACATATAAAGCATATCAAATCCAACCATTGGCATACATATGCACAATAATATTATCACAGCTATGCAACACATACTATGGATAAAGAAAAAACAACGTGATAAACAAACCGACTTACAACTTTATACAAATCGTGGGCTCTATAGGAGTGAATATATTATTATGCATATGTATGCCAATGGTTGGATTTTATATGCTTATACTTGTTTTAACCTATTGGGGTGAAATTGTATACATCCCTGTATCTTAAACAAACAATTATTTTAATAAATTGTTACATTTTTATGGAAGCCTGAGCCTTTAATCGTTTGGACATATCGGATCCCATCATCCTGTTGCAGGATCAGTGTAGCTGGGTCACCGATTCCCCAGCTTGTTTCAATTAGCACACTGGTGCTGCTCTTTTTGTGAGTATAATTTCTTCATTTGATTTGCTTTATCACAACCCTCGCAATGATGCACTAGGAGGCGCCCTCTTTCTTTGCGATTCCCTCACAGATATCTGTCTCTTTGCATTGTATCATATGAGAGGAGCTGCTCATCATATTTGGTCAGCACACTACTGGCTACATCCGGATGCTACACAGAGGAGTCGCTACAATTAAACTAGGACAATTCTGAACATTGGCCTCTGTTTTACACCCTTGAACAAGGACTCAGCTAAGTTACCACTAATTTGTGGTCTACGATTGTGGATCAGTATTACATGTTTATTTTTACATTTATCTATATTTTTATACTCCCGTGTGTATATATCTTAACCCTATTAAGGTCGTCTTCTGATCATCTTATTATTATCATTGTATTCCTCTCTCTGTTCCCTTTCCCTGGTGTATGTATATATCTCCCAACCACCCATGCTGATCATCTTTTTACTAGTCACATTCTAGCGCCCTCTAAGGTTGGACACCTTGGTGTCATCAACAGTTTTGGATTTATTTAATATGTGCATATGCTAAGCAGCATCACATGTGTTCAGCTAGCTCCCAGCAGTGAATTGCTGATCTAAAGCAGACTGAAACTACGTGGAAATGGGCTGAGACTGAGGTTACACGGGCTAAAAACAAATTATGCTTACCTAATAATTTAATTTCCATCTGTGGGTGAAGAGTCCACTGCTTTTGTCATTACTTGTGGGAATTAAGAACCTGGCCACCAGGAGGAGGCAAAAACACCCCAGCCAAAGGCTTAAATACCTCCCGCACTCCCCTCATCCCCCAGTCATGCTGTCAAATGAACAAGGAACAGTAGGAGAAATATCAGGGTATAAATGGCGCCAGAAGAATAAAATTAAACTTAAGTCCACCCACTGGAGAAACGAGTGGGAGCAGTGGACTCTCCTCCCACAGATGGAAATGAAATTATCAGGTAAGCATAATTTATGGTTTTCCATCTTAATGGGAGGAGAGTCCACTGCTTCATTCATTACTTGTGGGAACAAATAACCAAGCTCTAGAGGAGACTGAATGGAAAAAAAAGGGAGGGCAAAAGGAGGCGGACCCTAAACTGAGTGCAAAAGCTGCTTCGGGTGAAGCAAAAATGTAAAATTTATAAAACTTTGCAAAAGTATGTATGGAAGACCAAGTGGCCGCCTTACAAATCTGCTCCATAGAGGCCTCATTCTTAAAGGCCAAAGAAGAGGCCACAGCTATAGTTGAGTGAGCCATAATCCTTTGAGGAGGCTTGTGTCCCGCTGTCTCATATGCCAGACGGATCATACTCCTCAACCAAAAAGGATAGAGAAGTAGCAGAGGCCCTTTGCCCCCTGATTTTTCCCTGAATACACAACAAATAAGGACACAGTCTGTCTGAACTCCTTCATGGCCTGGATAAAACTTCAAAGCCCGAACCACATCCAGATTATTAAGTAACCTTTCCTTTGAAGGAGGGGGGTAAGGACACAAAGGAGGAACTACTATTTCCTGATTGATGTTACGACTTGACACCACCTTGGGTAGGGATCCCAATCCAGTACGAAGAACAGCCTTATTGGCGTGAAAATCTAAGTAGGGAGGCTCACATTGCAAGGCCGCCAACTCAGAGACTCTGAGTGCCGATGCAATAGCCAGTAGGAATAAGACTTTCCATGAAAGAATCTTAATGTCAAGCGCATGCATAGGATCAAACAGAGCCCTCTGCAAAACCTTAAGAACCAAATTTAAGGTCCAAGGAGGAGCCGAATTCCTAAAGACAGGCCTGATCCTAACCAGAGCCTGAACAAAGGACTGAATGTCAGGAAGCTCTGCAAGATTCTTAAGCAACAGTACAGATAAAGCCGAAATCTGTCCCCTTAGGGAATTGGCGGCAAGACCCTTATCCAGACCGTCCTGGAGAAAAGGCCAAAATCCTGGATACCCTGACCTTGTTACAGGGGTATCCTCGTTCCTCACACCAGGACATGTAGGCCCTACACACCTTGTGGTAGATGCGTTGAGTGGCCGGCTTCCTGGCATGAACGAGTGTCAATCACTCTTTCCGAAAATCCTAGACTTCAACCTCCACGCAGTCAGCCTCAGAGAATCAAGATTTCGATGTAGAAAAGGACCTTGAACCAGCAGATCCCTGCGACAAGGTAACCTCCACAGCAGAGATGATGACATCCCCACCAGAACCATAAAACCACATCCTCCGCAGCCACGACGGAGCAATCAGAATAGCCGAAGCTTGCTCCTGCTTGATGCGGGCCACTACACGAGATAGATGAGGCAACGGTGGAAATATGTAAATTAGGTTGAAGTCACAGGGCATTGCCAAGGCATCTATCAGTTCCTCCTGGGGATCCCTGGATCGCGAACCGTATCTGGGTAGCTTGCAATTGTGTCTGGACGCCATGAGATCTATCTCCGGAGTCCCCCATCTGTTGCAGATCTCCGCAAACACCTCGGAATGGAGAGAATTCCCCTGGATGAAACGTCTGTAGGATCAGAAAATCCGCTTCCCAGTTGTCCACACCCGGAATGTGGATCGCTGAGAGCAAACAATTGTGAGTCTCTGCCCATTCCAGAATCCAAGATACTTCCCTCATGGCTATGGAACTTCTCTTTCCCCCTTGATGGTTTATTTAAGCCAAGGTATTATTGTCCGACTGGAATCTGATGAATCAGGACGACCCCAGGAGGGGCCAAGCCCTCAGAGTGTTGAATATTGCTCGAAGTTCCAGAATATTTTATAGGTAGACTCGACTGCTCTTGAGTCCATCTGCCTGTGCCTTTCTGGCACCCCAAACAGCTCCCCATCCTGAGAGAGACTTGCATCCGTGGTCACAATCTCCCAGGATGGGCTCAAGAAGGAAGTCCCCTGAGACAGCTGCCCCGGTAGGGTCCACCAAGATAGGGACTCCCTAACCAGTCCGTCCAGAGATATCTGTTGCGACATATTTGAATGATCGCCATTCCATTGTCTCAACATGCACAGCTGAAGAGGTCTGAGATGGAACCTGGCAAATGGAATGACATCTATGCTGGATACCATGAGTCCAATCACCTCCATACACCTGACCACAGATGTCCTGGAGAATGTCTGAAGAGCTAGACAGTTGGACGCCAGTTTGCAAAGTCTCTGATCTGTCAAGAATATCTTCATGACTGTAGAATCTATTATCGTACCCAGGAATTCCACCCTGTTGCTGGGGACCAATGAACTCTTCCCTTCGTTTATCTTCCACCCATGGGACCGAAGGAGAAGAAGAGCTCGAGTGATCCTCTGCAAGACTGTAGGACGGAGCCTGGACCAGGATATCATCCAGATAAAGTGCTACTGCAATCCCCCTGGCCCTCGCTACCGCGAGTAAAGCTCCCAGAACCTTTGTGAAAGACTCTTAGGGCAGTCGCCAAACCAAACGGAAGGGCCACAAACTGGAAGTGTTGGTCCAGGAAGGCAAACTCTAGAAACTTGAAGTAATCCCTGTGTATTGGAACGTGAAGGTAAGCGTCCTTCTGGTCTATAGTCATTGTCATGAATTGCCCCTCCTGAACCAGGGGCAAAATTAACCTGACCGTCTTCATTTTGAACGATGGAACTGATAAAAACCTTGTTTAAGGCCTTTAGGTCCAGAATTGGACGAAACGTGCCCTCCTTCTTTGGGACCACAAAAAGGTTTGAATAATACCCCAGGCCTCTTTCTGCCAGAGGGACTGGGACGAATACCCCGAGATATGAGAGATCCCTCACACACCCTAGGAAGGCGTCTCTCTTTTTGACCTCAAAGATATGTTTGACAGGAGGAACCTGCCTCTGGGCAGATATGACTTGAAACCTACCCTGTAACCCTGGGTTACGACCTCCAGAACCCAAGGGTCTATAACGTCTCTTCTCCAGGCTGCTGCAAAAAAGAAGAATATGCCCCCTACATGATCCGAGGACGGATTGGGTGCCGCCCCTTCATGCCAACTGACTCGGCGGGCTTCTTATTCTGCTTGGACTTGTTCCAATAGTTAGCTGGTTTCCAAGATCCCTTGGACTGCTCAGACTTTTCGGCAGACAGCTGGTGCTGAGACTTGTCTGAACGAAAGGGACGAAAAGTAGACCCCTTAGATTTAGCCTTCTTATCCTGAGGCAAGAAGGCACCCTTGCCACCCGTGACCATAGGTATGATGGAATCCATGCCCGGGCCAAACAAAAAACTTTTACCTTGAACGGAAGGCAAAGCAGTCGAGGCTTAGAAGTCATGTCAGCAGACCACGACTTTAGCCACAGAGCCCTGTGGGCTAAAACAGAAAAACCTGATGTCTTAGCATTTAGGCGAATAATCTGCATGTTAGCATCACAAATGAACGAATGCGCTACCCTTAAGGCCTTAATTCGTTCTAGAATCTCATTGAGGGGAGTCTCCACCTCAACCATTGCTGATAGAGCGTCACACCAGTAGGTAGCTGCACCAGCCACCGCAGCGACCACCGCCGGCGGTTGAAAAACAAACCCGGCGAGTTGGAACATCTTCCATAACATGGACTCCATCTTTTTATCCATGGGTTCCTTGAAAGAAGAGCTATCCTCTAGCGGAATAGTCGTTCTCTTAGCGAGCGTGGAGATAGCACCATCCACCTTAGGGATGGTTCCCCACAGTTCAAGCTGCGCTTCCGGAACAGGGAATAGCTTTTTAAAAGGAGAGGGAAAAGGACGAGCCAAGTCTTTCCTATTCATTCTTAATAATGTTAGCCATTTTAACGGGAACTGGGAAGGCCTGGGGCACTACCCTGTCACTTGTAAACCCCGTCAAGCTTAGGGATCGAAGGTTCCTCCAGTAGTTTCCGTTCCGGAACCTCCAACGTAGCAAGCACCTCTTTCAGCAGAAAGCGCAAATGCTCCATTTTAAATTTAACATCTGGTTCCTCCGTGGACGGAGGCTTAGAAGTAGACGAATCCGACCCAGAGCCGACATCCTCCGATAAGTCGGAGTTGTCCTCCTCAGCGGATAATCTGAGACATCCAGCAGAGTCGAAGACCCCTGAGACGGATAGCATTGCCATACCTTCTGCTTAGTAGGGCGAGGCATCGCATTAATAGCCGCAGAAACTGTTGTCTGTAACTGATTGGCGAAGTCTGGCGGCAAAAGGGCCCCTCCTGCGGGAAGTGCCCTGCGGAACTGCTTGTGTAATCGGAGATGATTGCAGGGAACGCACCTGGGGGGGCGGAGAACCCTCGGGAGGGGGCAGAGAACCCTCAGAGGTGGACGGCTCAGTCATACTAAATATTTTATTCTTTTTAGATACAGCAATATTGTCAAAGCATGTGGAACAGAGTTGAGCAGGCGGTTCAATTGGAACCTCCTCACAATATACACAGTTAATAGGTTTAGATAAAGAGGGAGTATCCTCCAACATATCAGAGTCCTCCATAGCTTGCGTCTTTATTGCGGACTTGATAAAAAGTTAAATGGCAGCTTTATATCCCAATGGTCAAGGCACTCACCACCTCCTATGACCCGGACTACAAGAAACAGCTTTCGTCTCCTCCGAACGCAGGCCAAACCCGGTCACATGGAGTGACATGCAGGACCACCCCTGCACTTGAGAGAGAAGCACGCCAAAAAAAAAACCTGCTTCAATGTCTCGCTAAGTGAACTGACTATTCCACACTGACAGAGCCTCATCTCACACAAATGCAGCAGAAACACAATAAACAATATTTTGTACCCCCCTGTTCAATAACCCCCTTCCGTGGGTATTACCCTAAATTCTATAAAGATACAGAAGCCACACTGTGACCCTATCTTCTTACGTTATCAAATTTTATATATATATATATATATATATAAAACAATCTTACCAGAATCAACGCCGTGGAACAGGAACACGGCCTTTCAAGTGTGGCGTCCCTCCAGACATGGACTTGAGAGAAGAAAAGCAGGCAGCAAAACTCGTCAACGTCGATTGCTAATGGAGCTGTTAATCTGAGTCTGGATGGATTCGCAGAAAGACTCTCCCTGCATCTCTGGACTCTCACTCATGCTCTCACTGAGAGGCTGACAGGGCTACTTAAAACTCCAGTCCCATTGCGAAGAGTACTACCCTCCATAAGAGACTACTCTGAATCTTCCGACACTTCTCTGCCATCCTCCTGTGACGGAAGGCAAAGAATGACTGGGGGATGAGGGGAGTGGGGGAGTTATTTAAGCCTCTGGCTGGGGTGTCTTTGCCTCCTCCTGGTGGCCAGGTTCTTAATTCCCACAAGTAATGAATGAAAGCAGTGGACTCTCCTCCCATTAAGATGGAAATATAACATACAATATCTCAAAAATGAAACCGGCACAAAATTGTTTGTTTTTGCAACACAAATCAGCACAAACTAATGGTATATTTGACTACATAATTTAATTACATGGGGTGTCAACCTCATACAGCTCTGGGAAATCTTTAAAAATTAATTTTCATTTTGTAATAACTATTGCAGGAAAAAATAGAAGCTAATTGATAATGTTTTATTCACATTAAAACATTTGCAATGCTTTAAGCTCAAAGAGGCTTGAAAGTCAAAATTTAACCAACTCAAATAGAACATACAATTTTAATATCTTCAAAATTGACTTTACTATTATCAAACTTCCCTCTATTAATCTCTGGTTGGAACCTGGCCCCCTGCCATGAGAGCATATGGAGGTAGGCTCAGAAATATGCTTATGTATAATATTGTTACAAACACTTCTGCCATAGAGAGCTCAAAAGGTGCACACTCCTGAGCCCTACCTCAGTAAGCTTGTATGGAAAAAAAAAAAAAATTAGCAAAGAATACCAAGAAAAAAAAATGTACATTTGATATTGGAGGTTAATTATATTTTTGTAGCTGTGCTCTGAATCATTAATATTTCATTTTTGACTCTTTAAATTATCAATGTCACCCCACTGTGATGGCACAGGTACAGGTGTTTTAATAGGCAAAAACAACTATTCTAAATGACAAAAAAACAGCTTTTGTAAGCAATTCAATATAGAACAGAACACAATGAAGGGGAAAACAGTACTCTTAATATAATAAAACCATATGACATTTTATTAAAGTTTACAAACAGTCAGCCAGTTTAGAAGTGTGTGTGCTGATCGCAAAAAAACTGCTTCAAAATTCATCCACAAATTCATTACTTTATTTTGTGATCTTCGCACATCTAAGATGAACACCTATCTTGGGGTTGATACATACATACATTATATATATATATAAAATTGTATTTTATTTTTATGGGCAGAGAATATACAGCTGGGCATCTATGTGAAATAGTTCACACTTGATGGGAGCACAGATCCTAAAGTCACCTCCTCAGTAAATAAGACCTATATTCTGCTCAGCTGTGTAAACAGCACCAACATTAGTAATCAGAACACATGCCAAGAAAATGAGAATTGAAACAAAAATCGCCCAAGCAAAAAGTGCTTCTGAAAACAAACCATTTTGCGCTTCTCTTAACCCTTACCTTTCAGAAAGGTCTGCAGCAATGCCTTGCACCCCCTCAGTTTTACATAATGGATTAAAACAGGTAGAAACATCTAGTCTATCACAAATAGCTATTATCATCCATATCACAAATGTCTAAATCTCAGGTAGATTTTGCAAAATATAAAACATGCCAGGTTAGTATTGCACACCGTACAATAGTTTTCATTCCATTTCCAAAAACAAAATCTCTATTTTGGTTAAAAGTGGAGCGAGTAATTTTACATATCCACATGACAGAATCCATTCAGAGGCCAGCAAGTTTTCTTTTATTATTTTGCTTATTGAACGTGTACCAATTTTTTCCCCAATTCAAAAGCATCCATTTTTAAGACACACAAATAATAATATCACAAAGCATATTAAAGTGAGCATTACTTTTCAACTTCATACTTTTACTTTGCTGGAAAAAAAAACTAGTCTAGAGAATCTGTACTCTGTTTTAGACAGCATAGTCAAACATCCAATTTAAATGTTCCATAGTGCTAAATCAAATTCTTCACAGCTACTCACACAATATTGAAATAAATTGTAGATTTCGTCAAGGGGCATTAAAGTAGTGTAAGTCTGACATCACAGTAATTTCCAGAAACCAGACCATCAGAAAGGCAGAAAGAGTATATAGATAATTCAACTGAATATCCTTAAATTGTAATACAGGTACATATTCCCAAATCCAGAACTTATTCTATAATTCAGACCTTTTAATTAAGATTTAAAAAAAAAAAAAAAAAAAAAAAACTATTTTAAAAACAACAACAACAACACACAACAGTTTCTAATGGTGCAATATATACAAAAGTAACAAATTATATAAAACTACATTTAGGTTGCATTTATTGCTGTATTGTGACATGCAACTATTATCTAAATTACATAAGATATTGTTGTTTACACCTGGGTCCATCCCCTCTCCAAACTGTCCCATTTTAAAAAGATGCAAATATTCGAGAACCCAAACCTTTTCCGGTCCCAAGCAGTTTGGATAAAGGGGATTTCTACCTGTATCATGAAAAGCATGAGATCAGATGTAAGGTGCACTTTCACAAACATGCCAACAGATGGAGCACCATTATCACATAAAAATAAGAATTTAAAAGTTTACATTTTGCAGAAAAAAAGTGTGCAGATACTTTGCACATATAAATGCAAGAAATTATGATTTCCTACCCTTACAGGGACACAAGTCAAAATGTAATGTAAGGTGCCTGAGGTTTAGTAAAAAATAACTGACTTAATAAAGGGAGGGGTGGTGGACTCTCCATATCCGGAAACAAAAGAAAATTATCATCAGGTAAGCATAAATTTTGTTCTCTTTCCTAAGATATAGAGAGTCCACAACGTAATTCAATTACTAGTGGGAACCAATACCCAAGCTAGAGGACACAGAATAAAAAGGGAGGGAGAACAAGACAGGCAGACCTAAACAGAAGGCACTACCGCTTGAAGAACCTCTCTCCCAAAAGGAGGCCTCAGCCGAGGCAAAACTATCAAATTTGGGAAAAGGATGCAGAGAGGACCAAGTTGCAGCCTTGCAAATCTGTTCCACAGAAGCTTCATTTTTGAAAGCCCAAGAAGAGTAGACAGCCCTAGTGGAATGAGCTGTAATTCTCTCAGGAGGCTGCTGTCCAGCAGTCTCATAAGCAAAACGAATCATACTTCTCAACCAGAGGGAAAGAGAAGTAGCCTTCTGACCCTTACGCTTTCCTGAGAAACAAACAAACAGGGCAGAAGACTGGCGAAAATCCTTAGTCGCCTGTAGGTAGATATTTAGAGCATGCACAACATCCAAGTTGTGCAACAGACATTCTTTATGAGAAAAAGGATTGGGACAGAGAGAAGGAACAACAATTTCCTGATATTTCTATCCGAAACCACTTTAGGAAGAAACCCCAATTTAGTACGAAGAACCGCCTTATCCGCATGAAAGATAAGGTAAGGCGAATAACACTGCAAAGCCGAAAGTTCTGAAACTTTCAGAGCAGAAGAGATAGCAATAAGAAACAAAACCTTCCAAGATAGCAACTTAATATCTATGGAATGCATTGGCTCAAACGGAGCCTGCTGCAAAACTTTAAGAACAAGATTAAGGCTCCAAGGAGGATCAATAGGTTTAAACACAGGCCTGATTCTGACCAGGGCATGACAAAAAGATTGAACATCTGGCACATCCAGACGCTTGCGTAACAAAATAGATAATGCAGAAATCTAACTTTCAGAGAATTTACTGACAACCCTTTCTCCAGACCTTCCTGGAGAAAAGACAAAGTTCTAGGAATCCTGACCCTACTCCAAGAGTGGCCCTAAATACCAATAAAAGGTATTTACGCCATACCTTATGGTAAATTTTTGGAGTAACAGGCTTGCGAGCCTGGATCATGGTCTCAATGACCCACTGAAAAAATCCACGCTTAGACAGAACTAAGCGTTCAATCTCCAAGCAGTCAGCTTCAGAGAAACGAGATTTGGATGGAGGAATGGACCCCGAGTTAGAAGGTCCTTCCTCAGAGGCAACCTCCAAGGCAGCAGAGATTACACTAGGTCTGCATACAAGATCTTGCGAGGACATACAGGAGCTATTAGAATTACTGATGCTCTCTCCTGTTTGATACGCCAGCTAGCAGGCTGGCGTCCATGGTCACAAACACCCAGGAAGGTCTCCGGAAGCATGTGTCCTGAGAAAGCCACTACGGGAGAGTCTCTTTTCGACTGGTCTATATCTGAATCCGAATGGTCTCCGTTCCATTGTCTAAGCATGCATATTTGCAGAGCTCTCAAATAGAATTGAGCAAAGGGAATGATGTCATGGAAGCGACCATCAGACCAATTACCTCCATACATTAAGCCACTGATGGCTGAACAATAGAGGCAGGAGGAGAGAATTTTTTATTTTCTGACCTCCGTCAGAAACTTTTCATAGATAGGGAATCTATTATGGTGATTGAAAGAGAGAGAACAGCACTCCATGAGATAAAACAGAAGCTGGAATAACTTCCATGCATGTTCATTTTTATTGAATTCCTCAGGGTGCCAGTTCTTTTTGCACACTATGCCCCTTCAAAGAGAAAAAATATCCTGAAGCATATCAGTCTAACCCTGCCCAGTGACAGTCCAGCGCCGAAATACCAGGCAATTCTTCTCTGAACAAGGGAAGCAACAACCCCAGACGATCGTTTCGGCCTCCTATGGTCCTCGTCAGTGAGGTGCAGTTCTATCTCTCTAAGGGCAAGTGTGCATGGAGTCCACGTCTGGTTTCCCCATTACTCTTAGGGTGACCCAAGAATAAATTTGCATAAAAATTGAAAGAGAGAGAACAGCTCAGTTCATTGCCTGGTATTTCAGTGCTGGACTGTCATTGGGCAGGGTCAGACTGATATGCTTCAGGATATTTTTTCTCTGTGAAGGGGCATAGTGTGCAAAAAGAACTGGCACCCTGAGGAATTCAATAAAAATGAACATGCATGGAAGTTATTCCAGCTTCTGTTCTATCTCATGGAGTGCTGTTCTCTCTCTTTCAATCTATTATGGTCCCTAAGAAAACCATCCTTGTAGCTGGAACAAGGGAACTCTTTCCTAGATTCACTTTCCAACCGTGGGAACGTAGAAAAGACAACAAGATCTCTGTATGAGAGTTTGCTTGTTGAAATGATTGCGCCTGAACCAATATGTCTCGTCCAGGTATGACGCCACTGCAATTCCCCAAGACCAAGAGAAACCCCAGAACCTTTGAGAAAATTCTGGGAGCTGTGGCAAGGCCAAAACGGAAGAGCCACAAACTGAAAGTATTTGTCTAGAAAGGCGAATCTCAGGAACTTGTGAGTATCCCTGTAGATGGGAACATGAAGATACGCGTCCTTCAGGTCTATGGTCGTCATGAACTGACCCTCTTGGACCAAAGGAAGAATGGGACGAATGGTTTCCATTTTGAAGAACAGTACCCTGAGAAACTTGTTTAGGCACTTTAGGTCTAAAATGGGTCGAAAAGTTCCCTCTTTTTTTGGGAACCACAGATTGGAATAGAATCCTAGACCCTGTTCCCTTACTGGAACTGGAACAATCACTCCCAGGGAGGAAAGGTCCTGAACAGAGTTCAAGAATGCCTCTCTTTTTACCTGGTCTGCAGATAATCTTGAGAGGTGGAATCTGCCCCTGGGAGGGAAGGTTTTGAATTCTATTTTGTAATCCTGAGATATTATGTCCACAGCCCAAGGATCTGGGACATCTCGCCTCCATGCTTGACAAAACAGGAAAAGTCTGCCCCCCACTTGATCCGATCCCGGACCAGGGGCCGACCTTTCATGCTGACAGACTCAGCTGTGGGTTTCTTTGATTGCTTCCCCTTATTCCAAGACTGCTTGGAAGAGGAAGACTTTTGAAGTTATGAAAGGAACAAAAATTACTTTGACGTCCTTCGAGTCTGTTCTTCTTGTCTTGCGGTAGAAAAGACCCTTTTCCACACATAATATCAGAAATTATTTTTGCCAGACCAGGTCCGAACAAGGTCTTACCCTTGTAAGGAACCGCCAGAAGCTTGGACTTGGAAGTAACATCAGCTGACCAAGATTTTAGCCACAATGCCCTGCAGGCTAGGACAGTGAAGCCAGACATCTTGGATCTCAGTCTAATAACTTGAATCTTAGCATCAGAAATAAAGGCATTGGCCCGTTAGAGAGCCTTAATCCTATCTTGTATCTCCTCCAACGGAATCTACTAAAATTGATTCAGACAAGGCGTTGCACCAATAAGATGATGAAATAACTGTCTAAATGAAAAAGTTTCATAATGTTCTGAGCCAAGAGGAGGTTTTCAACGGTTTAGAAATCAGTTTGAGCCTAGCTTGGTTTAGCTTTTCAAAAATACCACCAAGGGAACAAAGCAAATGTGATGAAAAAAGTAAATTGGAAAGTTGTTTAAAATTGCATGCCCTATCTGAAACATGAAAGTTTAGTTTTGATTTTACTTTCCCTTTAAAGAAGCAGCTATCCTCTATAGGGATCATAGTTCTCTTAGCCAGAGTAGAAATAGCCCCTTCTCCTTTAGGCACTGTGTGCCAAGAATCTTGAATGGAGTCAGCAACAGGAAACCTCTTTTTAAATACAGGAGATGGGGAGAAAGGAATCCCTGGCTTCTCCCATTCCTGTGAAAAAATCTCAGTCACACGGTCTGGGACAGGAAAAACTTCCACAGAGGAAGGAACATCATAGTCTTAGGGTTGACGACAGAAGTATCAGAGTCGACCAAAGTAGCCAATACCTCCTTTAAAGGGACAGTATACACCAATTTTCATATAACTGCATGTAATAGACACTACTATAAGGAATAAAATGCACAAATACCGATATAAAAATCCAGTATAAAACAAAAATAGCCCAAAGAGGAAAAACGTCCAAATAAAGGGAAGATTAACCCCTAGTCTCAACATACATAATGTGCCTGGCCACTGCCAAAGAAAATCCTGTATAAAGGATTTTAAAAGTGTCCCCATCTACTGCATATGACATATTCTTCTGAAGTGCAAGTCCCCAAGACCTACAAGACAAAAGCACTTACCTGCAGTCTAGCTGTCCAGCAGGAAGACAGCTCACAAGGCGTGAAAGGACACATACTCCTTACAGAGACCTGTAGAAAAAGAAAGAACAGAGTAAACAACTCTGGCTTTTTGTACCATGGGCAGTAATGTGTTAGGAAGCAAAGCAAGTACTACCTCACAACTTCCTAACTGCTTAAAAGCCACCACTACTGTACTGAAGAGATTGACGTGGACTCCGCTAAACCCAAATCCTTGCTTGCAGGGAAAAGTACCTGAAAAAGGAATTAATTTCTTCAGACACCAAACTTCACCTCCTCCATTGACAGAGGCAAAGAGAATGACTGGGGATTATGGGTAGGGGAGTGACACTTACCAGGTTTGCTGTGGTGCTCTTTGCCTCCTCCTGCTGACCAGGAGTAATATTCCCACTAGTAATTGAATGACGTTGTGGACTCTCCATATCTTAGGAAAGAAATCCGATTAAAAAAAATAAAATGTTTAAATACCTTGTGTTGACATTTAATAGTTTCATTACCATTCACAATTAAAAACTGGCTCAAGCATACTTAAAATGCCCTGGAGTAACCTGTACATGTCACAGTGCCTGCGGTCACGTAAGAAGCATCAAGCGTAAACAAGTTCCAGATCAATCCATATGTGCATGAGTACTTGAGCTCTTCAACAGAGTCACGTAACTGCTCTTGTAACAAGTAACAAATGACATCGGAATTTCTGCAGTCAGACCAGAAACAGTATTTGTGCACAAGAATAACATTACGGTGTATGTGCATGCGTGTGGGTAAATTTCTATTGTGCATGCAATATCTGCATCGCACAACAAAAATGAATGTAAATTAGGAGCACAACTATTGATCGCTACAGAATGGTCTAGCCACGACCATTTTTGGGAACGGATTTGGGATTTGGTGATGTAATATAATTTTTATTAAAGGGACAGTCTAGTACAAAATAAACTTTCATGATTCAGATAGGGCATGTCATTTTAAAACAACTTTCCAATTTACTTTTATTACCAATATTGCTTTGTTCTCTTGGTATTCTTGGTTGAAAGCTAAAACTTGGCTAGGCTCATATGCCAATTTCTTAGACTTTAAAATCTGCCTCATATCTGAATGCATTTTTACAGTTTTTCACCCCTAGAGGGCATTAGTTTATGTGTCATATAGATAACATTCTGCTCATGCACGTGGAGTTACCAAGGAGCCAGCACTGATTGGCTAAAATGCAAGTCTGTCAAAAGAGATGAAATAAGGGGGCAGTCAGCAGAGGCTTAGATACAAGGTAATCACAGAGGTAAAAAGTGTATTATAACAGTGTTGGTTATGCAAAACTAGGGAATGGGTAATAAAGGGATCATCTATCTTTTTAAAAAACAAAAATTCTGGTGTAGACTGTACCTTTAAGAAATAAACTTTGTTGAGCCAAAAAAGTAAGTTTAATTTGATGCATTTAGTGTACTCTTAAGTAGTATGTTTTTTTTAATGTCCTTAAAGAACAAAACTTTTATAATCCTTTAATGTTGTTCCTTTTGTATCCTAGGGTAGGCTCAAGAGCCGCAATGCATTACTGCTAATTGGTGGCTGCACACTAGCATCTTCTTCACTCCTTGCCTAATTGCACCCCTGTGTTACTCCCAGCTCCACCTTCAACCCCTTGTGCCCTTTAACACCCTCCTCTGTAATCCCACCTCCAAACCCCAGGAGGCAATACCCCCATTTTTGGGAACCACTTATTTACAGTATCAGAATCCAGCTGTGCAGTTTCGCCATTTGAAAATAAAAACAAAAAAGTCAAAAGTGCACCTCATTCCTATTCAATAAAATACATAATCAGTTAACGTTTGCTTTAGAGCTGGAAATCTTCCATGTTTTGCCCTGGATTATTGTGCATATATCAAAATTTTGACAACACAGTGGTTTCCTTTTTGCCAGATCATTGTTTTTCAGATCATAGGATATGCATGGGGAAACTGCAACAGTTTCTTACCGACTTTGCAAAAAGAAAAGGAAACAAAAATTCATCAGTTCAGCCAAATATCTGTAGAATTCAATAATAAATCCACAAATAGTGTCCAGAAGCTGAATTTAAATAAGAAAGCAAAAAGGTTAAATAATGGCTTATTTAGGACCCAATTTAAAATCAAGCACATTGTATGTTCTTTTTAGTTATTTTTTTGTTTTTAAAGAGCATTAGAGGCAATTGTATATTTGCATAGCATACATCAGTGGTTGGTTACTCACTGCATTGTAAAAGGTCTTTATACAAACAAACAAAAATATTAAACATGATTATTTTGTAACGATTTGCAAAAAAGAGCAGTTCAGGGATATACATCTTTAAAAGCCTGGTGGAATTCATGTACATGGTCTCCTCTCCCTGTGGCAGATATATATAAGCTTGTGCAATTAGTTCACCAATCACTGTATTGAAGTGTAGGATGTTGCAGGCCCAGGAAAATTTCCCCATATTTACATATAAATATAATGCAGTTACCCCAGCCTCTTGGTGGTGCTGGGGACACACTTTTTAGAAGTATTTCACTGACAGTGTATTTGAAATCTTTATATAACTATGTAATACAATAGCACTTACACACACATATAACCTACACCTCTGAGTCCTTTCCAGTCAAAAACCTTGAAATATGTAATATAATTTTTAATATGTTTTGAATAGAAAATACCTTTGCATTCCTATGTTCTTTACTTACAAAAAAAATGTTCTCTGTAAGGAGTCGAGATAGCCTGAAGTTCTCACGCCTGAGTGTTTCGCTTGCAAGCTAACTTTTTACTTTCAACTTGAAATATGCACACAAACCAGGCTGCATTAAAATTGTACTTTGAGTGCAGTTAGCGTGCCACTTGTAATCTAGCCCATTGTTTTGCAATTGTAAGTAAATAAAAAATTATATATATCTCCAAGCAAAAGATTGCACGACTTCTTGAACAAGTAATCAATATACTTTAATGAAACGTTTTCGGGGATCTTGTCCCCTTCATCAGCAATCTTTTGCTTGGATATTGTACTTTATCGTTGCACCCAGGCAGGTGACTATTGGTGGGTCGTGCTGCAGTTGTGTGTGTGTGTGTGTGTAAAATATTATATACACACACCCTTTAAATAAGTCAGGTCTTTCTTTCTCCTACCCCCACTGCAGTATTGAAACATTTAGTATAGGTGGAGTTTTTTTTTTAAACAGGAAAAGCAGCTATTTACAATGAAAAAAAAATCAAAAAAAAAAAAAAAAAAAATCATATAGTGCAGCAGGTAAAATGGATCATAGCCTAAAACATACAGAATGTTAACGTCAGGGTGGTAGCAGCAAATTATTGATTATGAGTAGTGTAGGGAGGATTTGTGGGTTAATTCGGGTGGACTCATATGACCTTAATAAGGAATTGGAGTAAGTTTGCTGAAGGCCTGGTGCTGCTGACCCCTTCAGACACACACTCTCCCTACTTTCACCACTTGGCAAGTCATCCTGTCTGTGACAAGCTGCTGGCAGATAGGACTTTTCTGTGACAAACTGGAATTTGTATGTTACAATGTGGTGCGATCATTAACTCTATGTTACACAGTAAAACAAAAAACTAACAATGATTTGCTTACAGCAGAAGTGCATCAATAATTTAAGCGATAGTCTAATCTTGAGATTAAATTATTAACTGTAACCTTTACAAATTATGATAATATTCTTTAAAAACAAATTTTCCGGAAAAAATAAAACTTGCATTAAGGTAAAACCTGTGATTGTTTTTGTCAATGTGTTTTAAAACAAAAAGGTGCATTACAGGATTGTTTATTAGTATCCTAACTTAGGGCCAAATAACGAATGGCATGCTAACAGTTACGCGCAAGCAACATCGGATTTATCGCAGCCGTTTCCGTGGGTCGGATGTATCACTCGTATTACAAGTTAAAAGTAAATGCGATCGATTGAGTGCAATTGAACTTAAAGCGCGTCGGGATAGGGCAACATTTCAAAATAAATTGAAAAGTACAGTTACACTCTAGCGCTGCGGAATCTGTTGGCGTTCTACAAATAACAAAAAAATATTGCACAAAAAAGTTAAGGACTCAAAGATATGAGGTCTTAGAAAAAAAAAAGGCAGGCAAAGGGCTTTAACAGAGATACATACATATCTAAATATATGTGTGTGTATATATTTTTTTTTAATTGCATTTATGTGTACATATGTATTTACAGGAATATATATATATATATATATATATATATATATATATATATATATATATATATAGACATACACACATATACACACACACACACACACACACACACATATATACACAGGCATATATGCACACATATAAAACATGTATGCATGAAAACATGAACGAGCATATTTATGCAATATTCATATTTAATAAAGTGTTATACTGTGTATTTACTGTAAACATTTCACATTCCAATACTCTGCATATAGGGATATTATTTTGAATGTATTTTTAAATATATATTCCTATATAGAGAAAATATATATATATATATATATATATATATATATATATATATATATATATATATATATATATATATATATATACACATACATACATATATATATATATATACACACACATACACACACACACATATATATATACACACATACATACATACACATATATACATACATATATATATATACACACACACACACACACACACATATATACACATACATACATACATACACATATATACATACATATATATACACACAGATATAGAACATTGGAATCTGTTGGGTTAACCAACTTGAGAATATGCGATCAGGTTTACGCATGAGTAGGGTGTTTTCCCTCCAATTTTTTGGCTCCATTGACTTCTAAGGGAGAACTTTAAATCAAATTTTTTAAAACTTTCTAATTCTTTTTGATTATTACATATATTGGAACTTGACACCTTGAGCACTATGCAGTAGCAGAGTCTATAATTATGCTTGTAACAATATTATACATATAGTGCTTAAAGTGATAGTAAACTCTCCCCTTTCCAAAAAAACAGATCCAGAATGTTGATATTTTAGATGGAGTTTAATTCATTAGTTACAATGAAGATACGCTATAACTTACTTTTTAATATCAATATGAAATTCAAATACCCTGTGCCCAATTCAGAAGTAATTTGTTCTGTAAGTTAATGGTTTGAACTGTTATCTAATCAACAATCTAATTATAACAAAAGTGCCTAAAGGCAAGAGCGCTGATTGGATAACAGTTCAAACCATTAGCTCACAACATTTTTTTTACTTTTAAAACGGGTAACTGGAGCGTTAGGTATTTGAATTTAATTTCTATATTAAAAAGTTATAGCGCATCTTTATTACAACTTTTGAATTAAACTCCATCTAAAATATCACTAACATTCTGGATCTGTTTTTAAGGGGAAAGTTTATCATCACTTTAAGACACGTGCACAACTTTGAGCCCACCTCAAAATGTTATCATGGAAAGTAGCTTTGTATTGAGAAAGAGAAAGGAACATTTGATAACAGATCTATATTGAAAGGGTTTTTTTTGTTTGTTTTGTTAATTGCTCTCCGATTCATTAAAGGGTCAGACAACTTGCCCTGAATTAGAGAATGTGCCCGTGCAAACGCAATCCAGATATGCAGCGGATGCCTGTGGTCGGCCAGTAGACACTCCGCGGGAGTAAGGTTTGAACTTTTTTTTTTTTTTGACAATATATAAATATATATATATAATATATAATATATATATATATATATATATATATATATATATATATATATATATATATATATATATATATAACAGGAATTATTAATAATGCATATATGTAGTACAAAGGAGCATGTTTAAAAATACCTTGAGGGCTCCACAAAGTTCTACCGTATCAGCATCATCCACCACAGTTATACGGAAATTCGGGGTCTGCAACAGTTCTTTAAACAGAAGTCCATTCGCTAGGATTTTGCTACCTGATCAAAGAATTTTGAATTAAAACGATTATTCAATTTTTCTGGATTACTTCCTCATTTAACAATAATAGGGACATGAAAGCCCTGCTTCTATTTTTCAAACTTACTTTTGTTACCTAGGTGTCCTTTGTTCAAGAGAATACAGAGGTAGGCTGATGACTGTGCATGTGTCTAGAGCACTATATGGCAGCAGTATTACTGAAAACACTGCTGCCATATATTGCTCATGGCATCAGTCTACCTCTGTATTCTCTTGATCAAAGGACACCAAGAAACCATACAAGTACATTTGATAGATTTGTAAAATTGCATGTTCTATCTGACTACGGTCGTGTTACCATTGCAGATTTTATAATAACGTGCAAGAGCATATGACAATAGGCTAGTTTATTCACATATACCCCAGAATGGCAGTGTTTGATATAATGAAGTATATATAGAGACTTCTCACTGCATTCCGAGAAACAACCCCATGTGATTCATTGCTTTTCATTTGTAGAACATTCTTAACAAACTGCACTAATACTTCATATTGCACAATGGCAAATAATGACAAAGTTATTGATTTCAGCTACGTCAAGTAGGTTTTAATTCTACATAAATATTATAGAATAGCAGCAGCATTATATATTCCCAGCAGTAAGACATTAAAGGGATATGAAACCGATTCAAATAAGGCATGCAATCTTAAAACACTTTCTAATTTACTTCTATTATCATTTTTTTACTAGCTCTCTTGGTATCTTTTGTTGAAAAGCAAGGGCGTATACTTAGGAACCTGCCCAATTCTGGATCACTATATGGCAGCAGTTTTGCAAGAATGTTATCCATTTGCAAGAACACTAGATGGCAGCACTATTTCCTGCCATGTAGAGCTTCAGATGTCTACCTAGGTATTACTTCAACAGAGAATATTATGGAATTGTATATTAGAAGTATATTGGAAACTTTTTTTTTTTTCCTTTCTTTAAATGGTATGTTCTGTCTGAATCACAAAAGAAACATTTTTGGGGTTTCATATCCCTTTAAATGACATGAAAGTCAGAAATTAAACTTTCATGGGTTAGACTAGGTATGTGCATTCAACAACATAGAAAAAGCCGGCCCTTCACAGCCTTAGACTTATTTAGAAGACGATTTGCACTGATCTTCGTGTGTTTCACTTGCACAAGAAGAAAACCTAGCTCTAAAAAGCACCGAAGGCCACCAGCAGCTGCCTTCTTCCGCATTTGGCAACTAACAAAGCTGCCAAATGCACTACCTAGTTTAGACAGAGAATTTTAGAAGACTTTTCTATATATTTAAATGATCAAATTTACATTGTTCCTTTGTTATGCCTTTGTTGAAAAGTATACATAGGTGTGTTTAAAAGCAGCAACACACTACTGGGAGCTAGCATGCCCAGGATTCTAGAATGGGATGTCTAAAAATCTCATATAGGTATGGTGGTCAAATGTAGAGAGAGAGAGCGATAGCGAGAGAGCGATAGCAAGAGAGCGATAGCAAGAGAGCGATAGCGAGAGAGCGATAGCGAGAGAGAGAGCGATAGCGAGAGAGAGAGCGATAGCGAGAGAGCGAGAGATAGCGAGAGAGATAGATAGAGAGAGTTATCTATCTAGATATATACATACACACAATTGAACAAACATAAAAAGAAATAAAGCATACTACAACAATATTAAATGCAAGTCAACCGAGGTAAAACAGATTGGGTACACAATGTAATATCTGAGAACTTCACAATCACCTTTACTAAGGATATTACAGTGCTATGTCTAATGAAAGTTTGTGCTTTGAAAGGTTATAGGCATAAAAGCAATACCTGTAACAAGTTACATTTGTAGATTACGCAGTGCTTGATAAAGAATAAAGAAAAAAAAAACATTTTTAACATATTAAAAGTGCCTATACATAAATCTCCCTAGGGTAGTGTACTGACAGTTGCTTTACACTTTGAGGAATGAGAGGGATTAAAATAGGGCTATATGGTTAAGCTGCACTGTGCTGCAGCAGTGCTAAACAATACCTCTAATACACACATTTACAGCATTTGTGAAAAAGATTTCAGCATGAAATTACCCTGCATTATTCAGAATGCTAACGCCTTGGCTACTGAAGAAAAATAGTGAATGTCCACACACACACAAAAAAAAAAAAAGTTGAATTACCAAATTCCATTTATATTTATATTTCATCCGAATACAGCAGAAAAAAAGCATATCTTGTACTGTGCTGCCATAAGTATTTGCCAACTTGAAGTACCACCTTATCTCTCTATTGAATGTACTCAGTACCTAACATATGATGGGTCAAATGAGGATCTCCACTGAACATACAACAGTGGCAAGAGATACGGACTGTGCTTTCCAAGGTTTTTAATGACCACCCTGATATATTGTACATACTAATGAGCTAAGAACACTTTATTGGTGTTACATTATTACCTGATTTCCAAACCATGAAATTGAATAGCTAGAACATTATGTCTCATATTTGTCACATCTCAAGACGTTCACAAGAGATATAACAAAATTATGCTTAACAATAATAGATTTAATGCCTCTTGGTTTAGAATATCTTCCTTGATTAAATACAAATAGCTTTTTATTCTGTCTAGTGAATGATAGAGTTTCATGATCTAGATTTTATTATTAAAACGTAGTAACAGTGCGTAATGTACACGTAAAAAAAATGCAATTACTCCAAGGACTGAGACTGACTAAAGTAGAACAAACTGTTCCAACTCAATAAAATCTGATATAGTTCATTATATATTAAAGATATTTAGTGTTACTTTTAAAAAATAAAATAATATTCATGGATAAACTAATCTATCATCTTTATTTTATGAAATATACATATTGTTAGTATTTCTACTTAACCCCTTGCTCCATATGGACAAGGTACTACGTCACACAATTTTTTTGTCCAGCGTACAGTGTTGACACGGTACTTATGTCCAGCACAGAGGCACATGTTGCGGTCCCTGCTGTCAGCCTATACAGTGGAAGCCGCAACCAAGGGGCTATATGGTAAGGGAACACTTATGCCCCCTTACTAGGGCTGGGCGATTAACCACATATGCATTTTTAAACCGTGATTAACCGCCGCAATTTAAAAAACGCGAGAGTCCGCGGTTTTTATGGGGGGCGGGGCCTGTGTGAACACAATGGAAGGAGCCAGTGGTCCCAGACCACCGGTAACTAAGTGACATTTTCTGGCCTAGCATATAGCTAGACAGAGGAGCCGTGCACACACAGAAGTTAAGAGGCGGCACTGCGGGGCATAGAAGAGAGGAGACACGTGGTCAAAGTGGGTTGCTCACTCAGGCGACTGGAAGCAAGCAAGCAAGAAACTTGCACTACAGGCAGGATAAAGCAGCGATCTGACTGCCCTGCCACTGTCTGCAGGGTTATAAAAGCTAAAGTAAACAAGCTCCGGGGAGAGGGAGGGGGGCTCTGTGGAAGTAAAAGCAGTCTGAATAACAGATGTGGCACTGCCCTGGCTTATACTTATACCTGGAGAATTATCCAATAAAATATTTGTTTTTATTTTCATACATCTACACCAGGGGTGTCCAAACTTTGCTCTCCAGAGGTTTTGGAACTACATTTCCGATGATGCTCAGCCAGCATTTTATCTAGCTGAGCATCATGGGAAATGTAGTTCCAAAACCTCTGGAGAGCAAAGTTTGGACACCCCTGATCTACACAGTAAGTAAAAAACGTTTAATGGCTAATGCTTTACATACTTACAGTATATATGTACTATAGGCGTTTGAAAATAAAAACAATTATTTTATTGAGGAAATCACCAGGAATAAGTATATGCAGCAAGTTATTCAGACTGCTTTCACTTCCACTGAGCCTGTCTTCCCCCCTCCCCGGAGCTTGTTTAGAAAATTAAGGCGTTTTAGTAATTTTTAAGAAAATATCGATTAAATCACAATTGCATTTTTTTGGGTACAAAATTGCGATTTTCATTTTTGCCCATATCGCTCAGCCCTACCCCTTACCATATGAATTCAGATCAACGATTGTTACAGAAAGTGATACTGTAACGATCTTACGTTGATGTCAGAAAAAGGTTTTGAAGGGAAAGGGAGAGATAAAATCCATGCTGGGGAGAGACCCTACACTTAAACCTTAAAGGGAAACTGAACCCAATTTTTTTCTTTCGTGATTCAGATACAGCATGCAATTTTAAACAATGTTCTAATTTACTCCTATTATAAAATTCTCTTCACTTTTGGAATCTTTATTTAAAAAACAAAAATGTAAGTTTAGATGCCGGTCCATTTTGGTGAACAACCTGGGTTGTTCTTGCTGATTGGTGGATTAATTTAACCTACCAATAAACAAGTGCTGTCCACAGATCTAAACCAAAAAAATAGCTTAGATGCCTTCTTTTTCAAATAAAGATAGTAAGAGAGCAAAGAAAATTTGATAATAGGAGTAAATTAGAAAGCTGCATGCTCTATCTGAATCACGAAAGAAAAAATTTGGTTTCAGTGTCCCTTACGGGGACGGGGACGGGTGGTGGTGATATTGAGGCACCCTGCAATACCATTTTTTAGCCACTGATGCAGAAAGAGCCACTCTGTGGCCCTCTCTGCATCAGCCAGAGATGGTGCCGATTGTTGGTGTGTGGGAGCCATAGCAGACAGGCAGGTGGGTGGCCCATCGCTGGAGGGAGTTCTGGTTAGGCCGGATGATGGGATTGGAATAAAATTGAAGGATATAAATATGTAGAGGATAGAGATAGAGAGGATAGAGAGAGGAGATAGTACTTAAGATGGAGGTGACAATAATTGTGAGGTGGGGGAGGGAAGAGAGCTGTTTGAGGGGGGTCAGGTGGGAGGCTGATCTCTACACTAAAGCTAAAATTAACCCGACAAGCTACCTAATTAACCCCTTAACTGATGGGCATAATACAAGTGTGGTGCGCAGCGGCATTTAGCGGCTTAATTACCAAAAAGTAATGCCAAAGCCATATATGTCAGCTATTTCTGAACAAAGGGGATCCCAGAGAAGCCTTTGCAATCATTTGTGCCATAATTGCACAAGCTGTTTGTAAATAATAATTTTAGTGAGAAACAAAACGTTTGTGAAAACGTTTACGATTTTTTTTTTTTTTATTTGATCGCATTTGGCAGTGAAATGGTGGCATGAAATATATCAAAATAGGCCTAGATCAATACTTTGGGTTGTCTACTAAAAAATAATAATAAAAAAAAAAAAAAAATACTACACACACACACACACACATATATATATATATATTTTATTAGGGCTGAGTTAGTCTAGTCGACTAATCGATTAGTCGATCGGTTTCTCATTAATTGACTAGTATGGCATTAGTCGATTAATGATATATTTAATTTTGCTATATTTTGATAGTCAAAAACAGCCCGTAGCAAGCCTAAGCCTACTAATGATTGCAGATTGTCTCACTTGGCGGCAGTTATGATGACGTGTTATTACTAGGTTTTAAAAATAAATTTAAAAAAAAAAAACGAACAATTTTACAATTACATTAAAAATATTTCGCATTTAATACCTATTTAATTTCGACTAGTCTATTGTAAAAATATTAGTCATGCACACTCCTAATATAAAATTACAGCTAAACACAAACAATGCAGAAATGTAAAAATAGCCCTGGTCTTAACGGTAAGAAAATTGAAAAATGGTCTGGTCACTAAGGGGTTAAGGAATTAGTGCCAAATATCTAAAAATAATCTTAAAGAGGGGCACTTTAATTCCTTAAACTTTACAATGACTCTTTTTTTTTTTTTATAATACTTACCATTGCGTTATGGTAAACATAGTGCATTCCTCCACCCACATCTTCTACTGTATTGAGCAGATCGATGACGAATCCGGCTTCCTCCAATCGTTGCATGCTCCCTTTGGCGTCCAGCTCGTGGGGCACGTAACGATTTGAGGATGCCAGATGCGTCATTGATCTGCTCAATACAGTATGAGATGCGGACGGAAGAATAGCATTAGGTTTACCATAACGCAACGGTGTTATAAAAAAAGAAGAAGAGTCTTTGTAAAGTTTAGGGAATTAAAGTGCTCCTGTTTTTAAGATTATTTTTTAGATACTGGGCACTAATTTCAGCCAATCGGAATTAAGGTAGAAAAAAATCCTACTGGCTGATTGCATCAGCCAATAGGATTTTTTTTCTACCTTAATTCCGATTGGCTGATAGAATTCTAAGGGACGCCATCTTGGATGACGTCACTTAAAGGAACCTTCATTCGTCGGAAGAAGAGGATGCTCCACGTCAGATGTCTTGAAGATGGAGCCGCTCCACGTCGGATGGATGAAGATAGAAGATGCCGTCTGAATGAAGACTTCTGCCCGTCTGAAGGACCACTTCGCCCGGCTTGGATGAAGACTTCGGCCCGGTTGGATGAAGACCTCTGCCGCTTCCTTGAGGATGGATGTCCGGTCTTCAGAACTGTAAGTCGATCTTCAGGGGGTTAGTGTTAGGTTTTTTTTTAAGGGTGTATTGGGCGAGTTTTATTTTTTTAGACTAGGGTTTGGGCGGCAAAAGAGCTAAATGCCCTTTTCAGGGCAATGTGTCAGGGTTTTTTCCCTGTTGTGTTTGCCATGTGCTGCTGGCAGCCATTTTACTCACCTCTCTTCCTGACTATGGTGCATTGTGCTGCTCAATTCCTGCACTTCCTTTTATGGCCAGACTGGTGTGCATCATCCATGTGAGACAGGATGCTGTCTCAGAATTGTGATGTCATCACTTATTTTAAGGGCCTCTGTTCAGTATGCTTTGCCTTTGCGTTGTCTCAGACCTGTTTGTGAGAGTTCCTGTGTATTATCTGGCTGCCTGACGTCCTTCCTGATCCCTGGCTTGTTCCTGACTGCCGTTTACCTTGTTCCTGATTCCAGCTCGTCTGACTATTCGCTTTGGCTCCTGACTCGGCTTGCCTGACTACCAGCTCTGGTTTTGATTCCTGGCTTGTTGACTTGTGGACTTATTATTTTTTGCTATTAATAAAAGGTGTGATTATTTTTGCACTTCTTGTCTCAGTCTGATTCCTGCCACCCTGACACAATGCCCATCCAAATGCCCTTTTTAGGGCAATGGGGAGCTTAGGTTTTTTTAGTTAGCTTTTTATTTGGGGGGTTGGTTGTGTGGGTGGTGGGTTTTACTGTTGGGGGGGGTTGTTTGTATATTATTTTTTTTTACAGGTAAAAGAACTGATTACTTTGGGGCAATGCTCCGCAAAAGGCCCTTTTAAGGGCTATTGATAGTTTAGGCTAGGGTTTTTTTTTTTATTATTTTGATAGGGCTATTAGATTAGGTTTAATTAGTTTAAAGATCTGTAATTTGTTTTTTATTTTCTGTAATTTAGTGTTTGTTTTTGTACTTTAGCTAATTGTATTTAATGTATTTAATTGTTTTTAATTTAGTTAATTTATTTAATTATAGTGTAGTGTTAGGTGTTATTGTAACTTAGGTTAGGTTTAATTTTACAGGTACTTTTGTATTTATTTTAGCTAGGTAGTTATTAAATAGTTAGTACCTAGCTAAAATAAATTCAAACTTGCCTGTAAAATAAACCCTAAGATAGCTACAATGTAACTATTAGTTATATTGTAGCTAGCTTAGGGTTTATTTTATAGGTAAGTATTTAGTTTTAAATAGGAATTATTTAGGTAATAATAGTAATTTTTTATTTAGATTTATTGTAATTATATTTAAGTTAGGGGGTGTTAGGGTTAGGTTTAGACTTAGGTTTAGGGGTTAATTAATTTAGTATAGTGGAGGCGACGTTGGGGTCGGCAGATTAGGGGTTAATAATATTTAACTAATGTTTGCGAATTGGGAGTGCGGCGGTTTAGGGATTAATATGTTTATTATAGTGGCGGCGACGTTGTGGGCGGCAGATTAGGGGTGTTTAGACTCGGGGTTCATGTTAGGGTGTTAGGTGTAAAACATAAAATGTGTTTCCCCATAGGAATCAATGGGGCTGCGTTACAGAGCTTTACGCTGCTTTTTTGCAGGTGTTAGACTTTTTCTCAGCCAGCTCTCCCCGTGGATACCTATGGGGAAATCGGGCACGAGCGCGTACGACCAGCTCACCGCTGACTTAAGCAGCGCTGGTATTGGAGTGCAGTAAGGAGCACAATTTTGCTCAACGCTCACTTCTTGCCTTTTAACGCCGGGTTTGTAAAAAACCTGTAATACCAGCGCTGCAGGTAAGTGAGCAGTGAGAGAAAACTGCTCATTAGCACCGCATAGCCTCTAACGCAAAACTCGTAATCTGGCCGATACATTTAAAAAAAAAAAAAAAAAATCTGCATATTATTTTTAGTTTACTTTTTCCTTTGAATAAATATTATTTACTGTTCGATGCCCTTTAAACATAAACAAAATCACCCTTAATTAGAACTGTAAATGTTACTAGACAGTAACACCATTTGCATGTATGTATCTTACCTATTGTTGTCTCACAGAATTTCTCTGCTGCTACTTCATTTGCAATGTTTGCACCCATCAGTACACTAATGTCGATTCCCATTTTCTCTCGGATTATATCGGAAATCAGCCTCAGTCCCTCTGGGCCTTCGTCAATACCCTGAAACCATCATCAACAAAATCACACATATTACTTACTCACAGTTGCTAATAAAGGACAACACATAAAAAAATATATCCAGAACCATCGTAATATATAAAGCTTAGAGGGACAGTATACTGTAAAAAATAGTTTTTCCCTTATTAATGTGTTTACAATTACTTTTTTTTTTACCAGCTGCAGAGTATAAAATGTATGAGATTTGCTTTTTAAGGCTTATTTGTATATATGAAATAGCTGATTTTGTGTTTTGAAGCCTCAACCTAATAAAATGGGTTGAGCTTGTAGGTATAATCAGATTTCATTACTTTATCACATTGTGTACATATACCTGCTTCTTTACCTTTTATCTGTTCAAAAGCCAATCACCAATACTTGGAGAGAACAATGTAAAATTAACATTTTATTACCTTATCTCTTCTATAACCCACTGAGAGTGTAATTTCTTCTTCTGGCTGTGTTAACACAGCTTGGCCTTGAGGCCAAAAACTTTCAGGATGGGTGGGGATATTACAGGCTAAATATACTATTTCAAATGCCAATATGAGGTGAATAGAAGAGATATTTGCGCTCAACTTAGTAATACCAGCACATGGAAATGTGCGTTTGTACTACAAGTGAGGTGCAATGCGAACGCGACCTAGCATTTGTATTGCATGGAAGCATTGTGCTAATGAGAGCGACCTTCCATAGGCTCCAATGGGAGCCTCGTTCTCATGCCGTGTGACACGTCATGATAACTAGTGCAGCGTAGGTGGCAAGTCACACAGCGACGGGCAGCAAATATAAATCAATGTAAATATTTGCATAGGAAATTAGCACATCTAGGCAAGATTCCCCGCTTGCTTAAAAAAAAAAAAAAAAAAAAGCAAAGCGGGAAAAAGCAAGCAGGGAATCTTGCCTAGATGTGCTAATTTTCCATGCAAATATTTACATTGATTTAATTTTGAGACATGGAGGATTTTAATTTCAGTTTTTTTTTTATCTCCCCCATAATTTTAATGAATTTTGGTTTAATCCTGAAAGTAGCTTTACCAATGCAGCAACCAGAAATCTCCTACTGATGAGTTCCAAAAAGAACGAAACAGGCTGTCTAGTGAGTGATTTCTGGATTGCTGCAATAATCATGTTAAAAGGATCGCTGTGTTAAAACAGTAATTTGAAGCAAAAAATCTGCATATCTAATTTGCATATCTTACCCAGAATTCTCTTGTGCATTGGTAACATTGTATATGGAGTATTTCTGGGAAAAAGCAAGTGGGGATGGAGACATGGAGGATTTTAAATTTCAGTTTTTTTATCTCCCCCATAATTTTAATGAGCGAGATAGATATATATATATATATATATATATATATATATATACACACATACATACACATACATATATACACATACACACACAAAGTGGGGCAAAAAAGTATTTAGTCAGCCACCAATTGTGCAAGTTTTCCCACTTAAGAAGAGGAGAGAGGCCTGTAATTTTCATCATAGGTATACCTCAACTATGAGAGACAAAATGTGGAAACAAATCCAGACAGACAATCACATTGTCTGATTTGAAAGAATTTATTTGCAAATTATGGTGGAAAATAAGTATTTGGTCAATATCAAAAGTTCATCTCAATACTTTGTTATATATCCTTTGTTGGCAATGACAGAGGTCAAACGTTTTCTGTAAGTCTTCACAAGGTTATCACACACTGTTGCTGGTATGTTGGCCCATTCCTGCATGCAGATCTCCTCTAGAGCAGTGATGTTTTGGGGCTGTCGCTGGGCAACACGGACTTTCAACTCCCTCAAAAGGTTTTCTATGGGGTTGAGATCTGGAGACTGGCTAGGCCACTCCAGGACCTTGAAATGCTTCTTACGAAGCCACTCCTTCGTTGCCCGGGCGATGTGTTTGGGATCATTGTCATGCTGAAAGACCCAGCCACGTTTCATCTTCAATGCCCTTGCTGATGGAAGGAGGTTTGCACTCAAAATCTCACGCTAAATGGCCCCATTCATTCTTTCATGTACACGGATAAGTTGTCCTGTTCCCTTTGCAGAGAAACAGCCCCAAAGCATGATGTACCTATGCTTCACAGTAGGTATGGTGTTCTTTGGTTGCAACTCAGCATTCTCTCTACTCCAAACACAACGAGTTGTGTTTCTACCAAAAAGTTCTACTTTGGTTTCATCTGACCATATGACATTCTCCCAATCCGCTTCTGGATCATCCAAATGCTCTCTAGCATACTTCAGACGGGCCAGGACATGTAGTGGCTTAAGCAGGGGGACACGTCTGGCACTGCAGGATCTGAGTCCCTGGCGGCGTAGTGTCTTATTGATGGTAGCCTTTGCTACGTTGGTCCCAGCTCTCTGCAGGTCATTCACTAGGTCCCCCTGTGTGGTTCTGGGATGTTTGCTCACCGTTCTTGTGATCATTTTGACCCCACGGGGTGAGATGGTGCGTGGAGCCCCAGATTGAGGGAGATTATCAGTGGTCTTGTATGTCTTCCATTTTCTAATTATTGCTCCCACAGTTGATTTCTTCACACCAAGCTGCTTGCCTATTGCAGATTCAGTCTTCCCAGCCTGGTGCAGGTCTACAATTTTGTTTCTGGTGTCCTTTGACAGCTCTTCACCATAGTGGAGTTTGGAGTGTGACTGTTTGAGGTTGTGGACAGGTGTCTTTTATACTGATAAGTTCAAACAGGTGCCATTAATACAGGTAATGAGTGGAGGACAGAGGAGCCTCTTAAAGAAGAAGATACAGGTCTGTGAGAGCCAGAAATCTTGCTTGTTTGTAGGTGACCAAATACTTATTTTCCACCGTAATATGCAAATAAATTCTTTCCAAATCAGACAATGTGATTGTCTGGATTTGTTTCCACATTTTGTCTCTCATAGTTGAGGTATACCTATAATGAAAATTACAGGCCTCTCTCATCTTCTTAAGTGGGAGAACTTGCACAATTGGTGGCTGACTAAATACTTTTTTGCCCCACTGTACATAATCACACAGTCCCCATAGACCGCAATCTAAAAGGCACTTTCAGTGCTGTTTTTTCCCCCCAACACTCCACACCCGCCAACTGCTTAGTTCAGTTTTATTTTAATTTAATTTTTTAAATGCTACATTTTTATTAATAAAAAGGAACCTCATGTTATTTTGGATGCAATTCATGGAAATTAAAAAAAAATAACCAGCTCAAGGCAGCAATAACCAGCTACTTGTAAGGGCTGGTTATTTATCATGCGGCCATTAATGGGCGAATGTGCCAGTTTGCGAGCGTGCAATAAATTAACAATCCACTTGTAATCTAGCCCTATATTTTGGTACCTAGGGCTCTATCAGGTGATCGCTGTCACCACCTGAGGATGTGACTGCTAACTTTAAAAAAAAAAAAAAGCCATCGCTTGCCCCATTTTTACTGTCTGTATAGGTATCCTAGAGCACCCTAAAAGCCAGGTGACTGCAAATTCTAGAGGCTCAGAATCCTCATTTAAAAGTGTGTGCGCTGTATGCTGTTTTTAGGGGATAAGGGCTCCAGTGGACAGTAAAAACATTAGGTAGTAAAAGGACAAGTAAATACAGTAGATTCCTATAATTAACAAATGCGCATTAAAAAAAGACAATGCAATAGCACTTAGTCTGAACTAACATGAGTAGAAGATTTTTTTTCTGACAAATTTCAAAGTTATGTCTATTTCCACCCCTTATGTATCATGTGACAGTCATCAGCCAATCACAAATTCATATATGTATATCCAGTGAATTCTTGCACATTGCTCAGTAGGAGCTGGTGACTCAAAAAAAGTAAAAATAAAAAGAATGTACATTTTCTTAATGGACATAAATTGGAAAGTTGTTTAAAATTGCATGCTCCATCTGAATCGTGAAAAATTAAATTTTTACTTGAGTGTCCCTTTAAGAAACTAAATTATTTAATGGGACACTCAAGTCAAAATAAACTTTTAAGATTCATATAGAGCATGCAGTTTTAAAGACACTTTCAAAATTACTTCCATTATTTTTTGCACAGTTTTTATATGCACACTTAAGAACAAGATCCTACTGAGCATGTGATTGGCTGATGTCTGTCACATGATACAGGGGGTCCTTTAAGTCACCCTGTGTTTTCCAAACTACCAGCAATGTTTTTGCAGTTTTCAGATTGTATCTGTGTGTTGTGATTCAACTGGCCACAGGTGTATCTTGTTATTGGTTTTAAAAGGTGCTCTCACACACTGCTCTTGGCAGTCAGTTTGTTTTGAGTGGAATTATGTCTGCTGTCTTTTGTGTATGACCTCCTGCTGTCTCTTCGGATGCCTATATTTGAATACCATCATATAACCTGCTGCTCTCATTCGTTTTACCACTACTCACATCTCTGGCTTATGCCCAAATACCCATTTATGACTCTGCTGACACTTGCCTTTTGGGTTTTTTTGTAACTACTATAGTTTAGAATCTCACTGCCTGAATTTCTGTGCATGACCCCGACACTCTTTAAGGAATATGAATCTGTGCACTCAACTTTGTGCTTAGCATTCTGCAAATATTTTAGTGCATCCCTTGCTGCAGCTCTTGTTCCAGCAACCCTGTTTTCATTATGTGAATATATTTGATAGATCTTTGCAGCATTAATCTAATATCCAGTTTCAAGTCTTTCATAGTGTGCAGCATTCATATCTATAGGTACGGTTTAATATATATATATATATATATATATATATATATATATATATATATATATATATATATATATATATATATATATATATATATATATAGTTTAGCCTCCTTCACTTTACCTGTGGGTCCAATATAAAAATTATTCAAGTGCATAGATGAAACTTAATATAAAAGATAGAGTTTTGATGTTTGCAATGATCCATACCTTAATAAGAGTTATTCCCAATGCATTTTTGTGAACCGTCCCAGAGATCTCCTGGCAAATCTTATGAATAAACTGGTGCGGAATGACAAAAACTAGAAGGTCTGCATCTTTTACTGCATCAGTAAGGTTTGGGACAGCTACCTGCAAAAAGTAAAAGCGTGTGATAAAAAAAAAGACAAATACTTATTTAGAACAGGGGCTGACAAATATGTTTAAAAATGTATGACCCAGTAAGAATAATTAGGAGACAGGCAGTGGTATTTGTATAGATAATAGGAGCCAGGGGCTCCCTGGCTCCTGGGTTTTTTTAAGACCTGATTTAGAACACTGTTAAAATTAAAGTGACCCCTAAATACAATCTTACATGTCAGGAGATCAGATTAAAAGAACAGGCTTTAATATTAAGGTCTTAAAATGGAAATCTCACTGATCACACAGTAAGACCACCCAGGCTGTGTTCCTTTTTCTAAAATGATTTTATGTCACATGACTTATCCATGCAAAAGGTACTTGCGATTACAATCTGACTCGTCTCTATATCCTTACAGACAAACACTTGCATAAATACATTTTAGTTCCATATTAACAGAGATGACCAACTACAATTTGCTGATTGCATTGACCACCATTGATATAAAAAGAAGGTAAGGCAGATTCTACAGGGAAGGGTTCCTATTTCCTTAGGAGTTAAAGGGACATTAAACCCCAAATTTTTCATTCATGATTCAGATAGAGAATACAATTTTAAACAGCTTTCTAATTTACTTGTATTATCTAATTTGCTTCATTCTCCTGATATTCTTTCCTGAAAAGCATATCTAGATAGGCTCAGTAGCTGCTGATTAGTGGCTGCTCATAGATGCTTCGTGTGATTGGCTGACCCATGTGCATTGCTAGTCCTTCAACATAGGATATCTAAAGCATGAAGCAAATTAGCTAATAGAAGCAAATTTGAATGTTGTTTAAAATTGTATTCTCTGTTTAAATCATGAAAGAACATTTTTGGGTTTAATGTCCCTTTAAAAAGCGACATTAAACACTTTGAGATGGTAATATAAAATAAATTGTATATAATAAATTGTATATAATAAAACAACTCTGCAATATACTTTCATTATTAATTTTGTCCTCTTTGCCTGTAATTCCATTCTGAAATTGTGAGCTTTTCAGTTCCTGTTAGAAATGGAAGTACAGAACACTGTTAAATCCAGCACAACCATTGGCTGCACACTCTAGTGACCTATTTATAACGGTCCCTAATTGGCCACAGCAGAGAAGGTAACACAAGTTACAACATGGCAGCTCCCAGTGTTTTATAGACACTAAAACTTTACACTTATTTTGTCACTTTTTAAACAACTAATGTAAACATTTAGTGTTTAATGTCCCTTTAATGTGCTTAGCTTTCTTGTGAAATGAACAATATCAGAGCATCAAATGAACACCGAGCATTGCTTGTATAATATATGGAGATGGAAGGAGTAATGATTCCCTGGAAATTATGCTTGCTTCTTGGACAAAAAATTAAAATGAACGTTAAATTCAAATATGTTGAATAATACATAAGTCATAGTACAGTTTAAACTGGCTAAAAAAAAAAAATTTGCATGAAAGAGAAAGTAAAATTTTTTTTTGTGGACAAGTGTTCTATGTGTTGGAAATTCTATATATGATATAGAAAAATGTCATCAGCTCTTTTGGTACAGAGACCCAAGAAAAGCATATGATCACACCTTAAAATAAACAACTTGTTTAAAACATAAGAAAGAAAAATAGATGCCTCTTCAATGTTTAACAAAACAAATGGAATTTAGATTTAAAGGGACATTTTCAGTCAAAACTAAAATGCACATAGATGAATATATATTGGCAAAAATGCTTCAAGTAAAAGTTATCACCGGCTTAGGCTTAACATTTTTATCTGCACGTGCATGTGCAGCACAGCTAGATATTCACAGTGCACCAGCACTTTAAATACAGCAGCTTCTCTGAGAGTCAATTGGGGCTTGTATAAAGTCAATAATGCAAACAGCCATTGTCAGTGGATACAAACACCTTTGGCTCTCTGAGCAAGCCATGCGTTTAAAATGCTGGTGCACAGAACATACTTGCATACGCTAATACATATATATTGTATAAATACTTCTATTCAAAACTGAAATGCACCTGTGTGTATTCCAATTTTGTCCGGCATGCCCCTTTAATACTGTCATTTACATGTTAGAAAAGCTGTTTATACCAAAACTCCTTATACAATGATGTGCAATTACAGGATCTGGGTATGTGTACACATCAGTAACAAAACACATTTGCATTAATATGCTGTTATAATACAGATGGAAATGGCTGACAATACAATATTGTTATCACTTCACCAGCGTACTGTATGGAAAACAGATGTATGTATTCCATAAGATGCCATGCTGGCAAGGATCAAATGGTAACAAAATATAAGTATGCTGAGATATACAGCCATCTCATGCAGACCTATAGTGACATCCTTGTATAAAGTGAAATTCCATACTAAAGGATTATTTTTTGACATAGATATGACAAGCAACATGAATGAAGTCTGAAGTAGATTTAATTGCAGAGTATAGGGAATACAAATGGCTTAAAATAAGTTGCAAAATTAATGCAGAAGACACTCAGCAATAAAACTTTGGAAGGCAAAACAGCCCAAGAACAAAAATAAATACTGAGGTGGAAAGAGAAAAAAATCCTAGATATAAAATTCATATCATTAAAAATTTTATTTGCAAAGATAATAAATTCAGCATCCTAATAACACTGCAAAGACTGATACATCCATATTTATTTATGAGACACACACACCTAATAAGAAAGAAAGCAAGAACGAAAAAAGTATGAAGACGAGATTCAAATACTCACCACGTTCTCTGGCAGTTTGTGTCCTGGGAGGTATTTTACATTCTCGTGTTCTGTGTTAATTATCTCTGTTAACTTTCTCCCATTAATGTTCTCTTCAAAAACCCACATCTTTACAGTAGATGCAAACTTCTGCAGGTTTTTTACATTATTGCCAATAATTTTTGCAACAGCAGAGCCCCTGTAGGAATAGAAATATAACAAGGTTGTGATCTAAAAAGGAAGAATACTGAGACGTAAGAGGGGAAAAAAACAAATAAATGTATATAATAAAATATATAATAGCTCGTCAAAAAAAGCTCATGCCTAACAATAATTTGCTTATACAGATATCTCCAGCAACATAAAATATGTCTATATCATGCCCACATTAAAGGTGACCGGCATACTAGGATATAACAAGAGATAAAGTAAAATTTACAAACCGCTATTTACCTAGTCTGATGATTGCTATCCTTAAAAGGGGCAGTAACATCAAAATTTAACTTCCATGATTCAGACAGAGCAAGCAATTTACTTCTATAATCTAATTTGCTTTGTTCTCTTAGTATTTTTTTCTGGAAAGCATACCTAAGTGGGCTTAGTGGCAGCAATGCAATACTGGGATTTTGATTGGTGGCTGCACATATATACCTCTCGTCATTAGCTCACCTGTGTTCGGCTAACTCCCAGAAGTGCATGGCTGCTACTTCAACAAAGGATACCAAGAGAATTAAGCAAGTTTGAGGACATAAAACTGGAAAGTTGTTTAAATTTGTACGTTCTAGCTGAATCACAAAAGAAAAATGTATGGGTTTCATGTCTATATAAGTTTTTTTTGTAATTTTGAAAATACAAATTCAGTATGCAAAGTGTCTCCATCAGACCTACAAACACAATCATGACAAACATTCTGGTATTTAAAATTGAAAACCATCTAGTGCGTGACTAACGTCCCTCAATGTTTTTCCTATGCGGGTTTGGAATAAAGTCTTACCATGTAGGATATTGAAAGGTCCATATAAGTTTTTTTTTCTTTTATTTTAAAAGATTTGTGAGTGGGTGGTACAGGCAATCTTATGCAATAAAACCTGCCCCATAGACTTTAACGTAGTGTGCTCCATCAAAGAAACAGTGGATCACTTTACCTGTGTCCTTGTATTCAGACACTGTCTGCTAGATTACGAGTTTTGCGTTATGGCTCATAACGCTGCTTTTTCACTACCGCTGCTATTACGAGTCTTGTAGGTATAGCTGTAGCGCACACTTTTTTGTCCGTAACTACCGCACCTTTCAAAAAGTCCTTTTTCAATGGGACTTCCATAGCGCCGATATTACGAGTTTTGCCTGGGAGGTCAGAAAGTGAGTGGTGCAGCCTATACCGACAAGATTCGTACCGACATCTAAAGTCAGTAGATGAAGACTTCTCACCGGCTGGATGAGGATGGATGTCCGGTCTTCAAAAACTGTAAGTGGATCTTCGGGGGTTAGTGTTTTTTTTTTTTTTTTTATAGGGTTTATTGGGTGGGTTTTATTTTTAGCTTAGGGGTTTGGGCAACGAAAAAGAGCTAAATGCCCTTTTAAGGGCAATGCCCATCCAAATGCCCTTTTCAGAGCAATGGGGAGATTAGGTTTTTTAGATAGGACTTTATTTGGGGGGGTTGGTTGTGTGGGTGGCGGGTTTTACTGTTGGGGGGTTGTTTGTACTTTTTTTTTTTTTTTTTTTTTTTTACAGGTAAAAGTGGATTTCTTTGGGACAATGCCCCGCAAAAGACCCTTTTAAGGGCTATTGGCAGTTTAGTGTAGGCTAGGGTTTTTTTATTTTGGGGGGGCTTTTTTATTTTGATAGGGCTATTGGATTAGGTGTGATTCGTTTAAATATTTGATCATTTTTTATTTTGTGTAATTTAGTGTTTATTTTTTTGTAATTTATTTTAGTGTAATGTTAGTTTTTAG
Organism: Bombina bombina; assembly: GCF_027579735.1. Taxonomy (NCBI): domain Eukaryota; kingdom Metazoa; phylum Chordata; class Amphibia; order Anura; family Bombinatoridae; genus Bombina; species Bombina bombina. The sequence goes on along the minus strand of NC_069503.1, from coordinate 420,267,747 downwards.
TGTAAGGCAGGTTAGTTATTTTAACTAGGTAGTTTGTAAATAGTTAATAACTATTTACTAACTAGTCTAAAGTAGTTAAAATAAATACAAACAAGCTGTGAAATAAAAATAAAACCTAAGCTAGCTACAATGTAACTATTAGTTATATTGTAGCTAGCTTAGGGTTTATTTTATAGGTAAGAATTAAGTTTTAAATAGGAATTATTTAGGTAATGATAGTAATTTAGATTTATTTTAATTATATTAAAGTTAGGGGGGTTATGGTTAGACTTAGGGTTAGGGATTAATATATTTATGTAGTGTTAGTGATGTAGTAGGCCAGAGGTTTAGGGGTTAATAACTTTAGTATAGTGGCGGCGGCAGATTAGGGGGTTAATAAGTGTAGGTAGTTGGCGGCGATGTCGGGCGGCAGATTAGGGGTTAATAAGTATAGGTAAGTGGCAGCGATGTCGGGGGCGGCAGATTAGGGGATAATAACTAATGCAGGCAGCTATGTTGGGGGCGGCAGATTAGGGGTGTTTAGACTCGGGGTTTATGTTAGGTTTAAACATAAATTTTCTTTCATCATAGGAATTAATGGGGCTGTGTTAGAGAGCTTTAGGCTCCTTTATTGCAGGTGTTAGGCTTTTTTTAGCCGGCTCTCCCCATTGATGTCTATGGGGAAATCGTGCACAAGCACGTAAAACCAGCTCAAAGCAGTGCTGGCATTTGTGTGCAGTAGGGAGCTCAACGCTGCCATATTGCCCGCTAACACAGAAAACCTGTAATAGCAGCGCTATAAAAAGGTGAGTGGTGGAAATAACTTGCAAGTTATTACCAAGCCGCTCATAACGCAAAACTCGTAATCAGGCCATGTGTTAGCGAACACATCCCATATCATCACTCACAGGATTGTTTTTCCCCCTCTATATTTAAAGATTTTTATGGGAAATTAAACTTGTGTTTTATCCCACGCAGTTTGCAGCATTTTGAAAACCCAGCCTACACATTACTAAGTTTGGCTGTAGGGAGTGTGGGACAAGAACAATATTTCCAGAAAAGCAAGAGCAGCGTTTTCTTCAGGGCATTTTTAATTTGCGCACCTCCTCGCTGACTTTACTGACCATTTGGATCAAGTTTAAAATGGACAACTTGACAAATGGTCTACTTGAAAATTGTAATTGCTTAAAAATAGATAACCCCTTTATTACCCATTCCCCAGTTTTGCATAACCAACACGGTTATATTAAAGTTATAGTAAATCATAGCGTTTCAAAAATTCTAGGGTTAACCGTCACTAAAAAGAAATAGGACTTTCAGTGATCACTTTGCTAAACGTAGTCTTTCTGTGCCGTGGCATCCATCACGTTAATATACTTTTTACCTCTATGATTATCTGTATCTAAGCCTCTGCAGACTGTACTTATTTCAGTGCTTTTTACAATCTTGCATTTTAGCCAATTAGTGCTGGTTCTTGTGAATCAATTCTTCTCCAAAGGAGTGAGCACAGTGTTATCTTTAAAGTGAAGGTAAAGTCAAACGCTGTATTATAAAGAATTACATATATCCAGCAAAATAAATATAACTTTCATTCATCAATCTTTTCTAATCTTTATATTACCTGCGATATTTTATATTCTTGTTATGTATTCGGCAATCCGAAAATCAACCGTGAATTTTTTTTTTTTTTTTTTAGACAACGATCCCGTTGTTGAGCCATCCAATGGTTTCTTTGGCCGTTAGGCGGCCGTCAAATTTCGTCATCACCAGTTGGATGTAGATGCGCATGCGTAAGATCTTCTACTCAGCATTTTACAAGCGTGCGCGTCCCCGTTTCGCGCATGCGCAGTTTAAACTTTATTTAGTGGGCATATTTGGAATAGCATAGGAACTCAGGCGGCAAGCTATTAGAAACATTTGTATCACTCTTTTCTTTTATATTGGTAAGTAAAAAACGATCACATTATCTGCAGCATAATGAGTATTGACGCATGCGTAGTAGAGAGCAGCATCCGCTATTAACGCATGCGCAAATATGACAGTCTGAAAATGAGGCGCATGCGCGGTTATTCAATGCTCGATGTGCACGAGCAGAGTAGAGACGTATAGAGCGGGTGGGACCGCTCTATACGTCACAGTATTCCAAACCAGGAAATGGAGAATGGGAGAAGAAACGGATGGGAACCGTAAGAAAAATGTATCGAGAAAATAACATAAATCAATAATGTTTTTTGAAGAAAAAAAAACTAGCGACTGTATGTAAGTTAGTAAAAGGGTTATAATTAGGATTGATGGGTCCAATAACTTTACCTTCACTTTAAGTCAAACACAAACTAGCACTGTCTGGGTATAGTGCAAGATTGTAAGAAGCTATATAAAAAAAAAAACACTGAGATAAGGGGTGGCCTGCAGGAGCATAGAAACAGGCAATCTTAGAGGTTAGAAAAGTAAATATAACAATGTTGGTTATGCAAATCTGGGTAATGGATAGACATTATCTATCTTTTTAAACAATAAAAAAAAAGCAGACTGTCCCTTTAAGACCATATTAAAGAGACCTAAAAACACAACACTTATTTCACGATTCAGATAGAGCATATAATTTTAAACAACTTTCCAATGTAATTCTATGATCAAATTTGCTTAATTATCTTGATATCCTTTGTTGAAGAAACAGCAATGCTCTACTGGGAAGAACTAGTCGAATACTTTTGGGTGAGCCAATGACAAGAGACATAAGTGCCGTTACCAATCAGCAGCTAGTTTCCAGTAGTGCATAGCTGCTCCTGAGCCTACCTATGTATGATTTTCAACAAAAGGATACCAAGAAAACAAAGCAAATTAGATAACAGAAGTAAACTGAAAAGTTGTTAAAAATTTACACGCTCTATCAGAATAATTAAAAAGTTTAAAATTTTGACTCTACTGTTAAAATTGGCTAATATTTGTTTTCAATGTTTGTTGCACAAATAATCATCATGGCCTCTGTTGAAAAATCTGTATTTTCAAGCAGGTTCACTTTAATCCAGGAAAATAAACTGAAGCTATTCATGCAAATGGGGAGATTTTATGTTCTATGGCTTCTCTTTCAAAGTTTTTTTATTTTAAGCTTTTTCTTTTAGTACCATTTATTTCCTATGTGAGCATAGAGGCATAAAAAGATAAAATATTTAAATTGGACGTCAAATAAAATGATGCATTAATTGAGCATGAAACCCAATATTTTTCCTTTCATGATTCAGACAGAGTATACAACCTAAACAGCGTTCAAATCTACTTCTACTATCAAATGTACTTAGTTCTCTTAGTATCTATTGTTGAAGGAGCAGCAATGCACTACTGAAAGCTACCTGAAGACATCAAGTGATCCAATAACGAGGCACATATATACAGCTGCCCGAATCATGGCATAAAAAAGTTTTGGGTTTCATGTCCCTTTAAGCACATACAAGTATGTTCCTTCTGCACTGCAGTATGCCTCTATTTCCTCCATAGCTTAAAATCTGCAGCAAGGAAACAAGTGCGTTTCTAGCCTTCAAAGCAAATATAACTACCTGAAGAGTGAAATATTGCAGCTGCGTATATTTTCCCACAACATTTCCCACATGGGCTGAAGAGCTGCGTATATGAGCCGATCCGCTTGATTTTGTATACTGCCTCCAGATTTTGAGGCGAGTTTTGACGCAAACTGAAGGTTTGCTTGATTTTGAATAAGGGACTAAATACATTTTTGTTAAATTGTGCAATTTGTCTGTGCTTTGCATATTTTAACATTTATAAATAAAAGAGAATGTTCAAATATTTGAAAGTATTACACTGCCACATCCAGCTGGCAAATTATTTTGTGAAGAACACTGCTCCACTTAACTTGAAGCATTTTTTTAATCAAACCCTGACCCCTCCAGCATCAAACATTATAATTAAACATGCGTTTTATTATCTCAATTGTGTAATGCAAAACATATGCAAGAAAGAAAACAAAAATATTACTGTTACTAAGATTTTGCTTTTTAACACATTCAGACATCCAAAAAGGCCTAAATCTGCTGTGAAAAAAGGTGTCACTGGAATCTGAAGCTTCTTAAATGATCTAACATGGCAACTTTAAATGCTTAAAGTGAAGGTAAAGTTTTATGGAAATGAAAGCAGTATTGTGTTAGTTGTTCAAAATATAGCAAGATCGCTAAGTTTGTATTACATATTACTATATATATCAATATAAAATAAACAGTTTTTCTTTACGTGACCGGCCGATTAAAGCTCCTCCCTCCAGTTATTTCCTGCTTTCTGGTTGTATTACGTATAGAGCGTTTCCACCCGCTCTATACGTATGGTAAATGCGCGTTCTCGATTTTCTTCAATCTTGCGCATGCGCACATTACGCATCAACCTCAATTTGCGCCTGCGCGAGTAAATACTATTACCATCTGTTGCCAATTGTTGCTAAACAAAGTGCGTTCGGGCCAGTTGCTTGAATGAAGGCGATGTGCGCAAGCGCAAAGCTGGAACGAGCACGGCTTATAAGATACAGGAAGTGTATCTAACGCATGCGCATATGAAACAGTTATGCAGTGACGTCAAATGACGGCCGCCTAACGGCCAGACAGATAATTGGATAATAGAACAACGTGACCTGGCTGCCAAAAAAAAAAAATTAATTACGGGCAGATTACAGAACAAGGAGATTAGAGTTTTCAAAAGCGGATAAAAGGTTAAATATCGATTTTTAAAGAAATTGATGAATTAAACTCACATTAGTTTTAATGCTACTTACATTTGAAAAGTTAGAAAGATGCGAACTTTACCTTCACTTTAAGGCACTTTTACTAAATGGTTGCCTGGTAACATATTTTGGGAAATCTGTTGTTTTTCAAGAGTGAGTTTGCTGTGCTCATTCCTGATTTTCCAGTCAGAGCGCAGTTTATTGTATTTGACCAGTTTGCATACTAGTAGGCAGATTCTTCCATTGTGGGTGGTGATACCAGTTTAAAGGGACACAGTACTCACAGTGTTTTTATCATATGTATGAAAGAACAGTTTCATTTTTTTTTTTGCTTGAAATCCGGTTAGTTGTGGACAGCTAATACAGAGGTATCTAATGCTCACTGGTTGACAGGGGCAACTCGATCAGAAATATCATTTTTTGCAACTACTGCAGAGTGGATCCATGAGTTTCTAAAATTAACAAGAAAGAGCTCACATTCGGAAGACTCCATAAACATTCTTTGCAATCAGACACCATGGGGCCGATTTATGAAAGTTCGAACTGACATTATCCGCTGTAGCGATCATGTCCGCCACACATCGATAAATGCCGACAGCATACGCAGCAGTCTTAACTCCTGTTTCCGGCGAGCCCATATGTTGCAGGACTTTCATTTGGGCAGTCATAAAATAGATGTACAAATAAGCAGGACTTTCTATATAATTTGAGCCAAGGCTATAAAAATAAATTTTTGTTATTAAATTTATTGTATGATCAGTAATTATAGAATGTTTATTTTTAAAAAGGCAATAGAGTCTGCTGCTATTCTTTAAATGGACATAAAAGTCAAAATTAAACTTTTAGGATTCAAGTAGAGCATGCAGATTCAACAGTCTTTTCAATTAACTTCTACTATCAAATTTGAACAATATTCTCTTGATATCCTTTCTGGAAAAACATATCTAGGTAGATTTAGGAGCAGCAATATACTGTTGGAGTTGGCTTGGTATTAGTAGCTACACGCAATGCCTCTTGTCATAGGCCCATTAGATATGTTCAGCTAGGTTCAGTGATTTGCTGCTCTAGAGCCTACATTTTCAACAAAGGTAATGAAGTAAATTGAAAAGTGTCTTAAAATGGCATGCTCTATCCTAATCCTGACTTTCATGTTCATTTAATATCTGTTGTTCTTTTGTTTAGCTGGATTGCTGAATAAATTATATTACTACAGGCAAACCTCACTGTTTCTACTTATTATGCCTTGCAAATGAACAGCAGGACAGCTACTGATAAAAGATTACCAGGTGTAACTTTTGAAGAAAAATAAATACATAAAAATAAGGTACCTAGTTGTGCATTTGAATGGCTGTATTAAAAATGTTATCCTAACTATGCAATTTACACAAATTTTCAAAATAAATAATAAAGATGATAATTGCCAACAAATGTGTTTCAGGCTTAGAAGCCAAAGATTTTATAAAAAAAATACAAGAATCCAGGCAGGAGCTAGTATTAGCCATAACTCACTGGTTCCTGTGATTTGCGTGGGTTCAGCATCATTACAAATTATGTCTCTTCACAAAAACAAGGAAGAAAGAGGATGGAATACATAAAAGTAAAATTGTTTGATATATTCTTAGAATAATCTTATATTAATACAACTAAAATAATATACAGTATTTTATTTTACATAGTAATGATCAATTTGTCAATATGAATAAACAAACAGTGTGAGTAAAGGGGAGAATCCAGTGAATTGAAAACATTTGTATTATTGTATTACAAACCCTTGTCAGCACACTGGTTTTCTAAAATGTTATTCTTGCACTGTCACTTTAAAGTCTATAAAAAAAAAAAATCAGGATTCAGGATAACGTATGAACTTGCATAAATATTAACTATTGGATGTAAAGAAAACACAAATGTTATGCAAGCAACAATTGAGTGGGCGGGCGTGTTTAAGGTGTGTGCGATTATATATATATGAATATATATATATATATATATATATATATATATATATATATATATATATATATATATATATATACACACACACACATACATATATACATACATAAGCTATCACAACTAAAGTGAATTACAATTTAGTTATTAGCAATCTTGATGGAAACCATATCCTCTCTTTATCTGAAGCAATGGGCAGCAGATTAGATTGTTCAGTCTGCCACAAAAGTATTTTTTTTCCAGTTTGCTGAGCGATCACAATAGGAAAGAAGAAATATGCATTTTTAGCAATGATCCATGGTTTGCCATTCCTAAGCATACCCTCTACTAATAATATTCACTGACTAATTTTCGCAGGCTAACAAACAATCCACCCCATAACTACTACTGGTGCAACAACACTCACCAGTTTCCTGAGCCTACAATGCACACTTTCAGGGGTCCTTGAAGAGCCATGGTTAGAGACGTGAAGAGATCTGTGCAGGTTGCAAAATTGAATGAAAGTTGTTGCCCTTGCTAATACCGGTTACACTGTAACCAAAGCCCCCGAGCCTGCAGTCCCACGTGTCCAGACATCACTTCAGAGCGACTAGATAACTCCGCGGTTGCATTTTGGGTATTGTAGTTCAAATATCTCTTAAAATCGTACGGGCTTCTAGCAAAACGTGTTGTTCAAAAACTACCATCTGTAACATGGGCTTTATAATGTAAATAAGTCTCTCTGCAGCTTGGGCTTCTCCCTTATTTCCCCCTTTGCTTGCAATGGAGTTGGTGTGACGAGTAATCGATGAGCTTATGTGTTTGCTATAATTGTGTGCATAATCAGATGCTAAATTTTCATTTTAAAATTATTTCCTTAGCCTGTCAGCATTAATTTACCACAGCTATACACTGTAGTGTTTTAGCGTCGTTAGTTCAACAATAGACTTTACAATATAATTTATTAACACCAGCATGACATTTGTCCGTTGTTGCTGAAGGGAGAAGTCTTAGTGTCTGATCAATCGTGGATTTTAAATGACAATTCAACTCCCTTATATAATGGTTACCTGCTATCAGAAGATAAAAGCACAGGCTTGCATACAGTGTATTCAGCAACCTACCGTTACAGTACAATAATGTCGAACAGTAGTATGAGGTTTTACTAACATAGATTAGCATCACTGCGATATAATTGTAAAATAAATATTTGAAAATATAGCATCCGTTTTGTTGAGCCAGCCAATGAAAACTAAAAACACAGTAACATTAGAAAGCACAGTGAAATATTTAATTTTATAAGCTATAGATGTAAACTGAAATGGAAAAGTAATATTTTTAAGCTACATTTAGCCACTAATGAGCATGTGTTCGTCGAGAACTCCAATACATCGAAAACTTCAATCTGACGTCACTTCCGGTATTTCCATACATCTGATTGGTCCGTGTCAAGTGAGTGTCTGAGTGACAAGATTCACAACCAAATCAGATAGGCCCTGTAATCACCTAACCTCACTATCTATTTTTCCTCCGCCTGGGGGTTCATTCCCCAAGGTGTAAACCTCATTCCCCAAGGTTTACTTGGGGTGTATGCCAAAGGGTCTGCGGTGGCCCCCCAGACAGAGGCAAAACAGATATTAAAATAAAAGAGTCACCGGAAGTGATGTCAGATTGGAGTTTTTGACGAATTGGAGTTCTCGACAGAACACAGGCACTATCCAGGTGCTGAACAAAAAATGGGCCGGCCCCTATTCTTACATTCCTGCTTTTTCAAATAAATATAGCAAGAGAACGAATAAAAATTTATAATAAGAGTAAATTAAAAATGTTGCTAAAAATTGCATGCTCTATCTGAACCATGAAAGAAAAAAATTGGGTTTGTGTCCCTTTAATGTTTGAGAATTTTTCAAAATGGGTTGATACTATATTGCAACCAATTGTTTTAAATGTTTTGTAACAGATTCCTTAGACGCATGGTTATGGATGACTTATGGTAGACATTACATTTCTCTAATTATCAATCCCACATGATAAAGTTCTCATGGCAGTGGATTTTTTTCAAAGAACTTAAACTGACTATCCATCTTTGTTTCAATCATATGTCCTCAAAGTAATAGAATTTTTGCTCAAACATAACCGTACTTTACTTTTATAGTGTTTTCTATTTCCAGATGAATGGGACTTGTATGCCAACCTGTTTTTAGGTTGGTGGGAGTTGTCTCGCAATTATACACAAGAAAAACCCTTTAGAGTGCATATCACTTTCTACAAGCGATACATTGATGATTTGTTGTTTATCTGGACAGGTCAAGGCGAAGAGATGTTGTCCTTTGTAAATTGGTTGAATAATAATGATTTTGGCATTTTCTTTGCTTATGAATTCAACAAAAATAATTAAAACTTTTTGGACTTAAATCATAAGATTGACCACGATTACCAAATTGTCACCAATCTGTACAGAAAACTGATTTTGGGTAATGCCCTTCTACATAAAAGTTGTCATTCAAAGGATGAACCCTATTTGGTAGCAAAGGGGTAATTGGTGAGATTGAATAGGAACTGCTCCACTCAAGCAGATTATGATATCCAAGCTGAATTATTATAACAAAGGTTAAAAGAAAGAAGCTTTTCACACCAAGTTATAAAATGTGCCAGGAAGTGTCTATGATTAATAGGGGAGATTTGCTTCAGGCTAAAAAGTAATATGGGTAATTTGAAGCATTATAAGTAACATTTACAGAATACAGTAACCAGTTTCATTCCATATACAGTGCTTTTGCCTTTACTGGCAGCAGTTGATAAATTGAATTCAAATAAGGTTGGAATAGGCCCATAGGAAATATAGTGTCACCTATGGTTTTGAGACCATTACAAAAATAGCAATCCTCTTGGTTAACATTTAAGGACACGTTAAGATGTGGAATATTGCTTTAAACTATGTGAATATTACTATGTGGTTGAAGATGAATTTTGATCAACAGTGATGTCTGAAATTTTCAACATCAAGGCATGCCTTAATTGGTCATCATCTTTTGTTATTTATGTTATTAGCTACGTACAGTGTTATTTGTAGCATGTAGGTCTCACAACCAGAGGTATATGTAGCAGAATTAGAGAACATATCTCTACCATTGATTTGGCACCCCCTCTTTTCAGTTTGTTCAACATTTTGTAAAAACTCATAATAAATATATTAACAGTTTTAGATGGATGGCAAGATATTGTCTAAATGTGAGATATAATGGATATTTACCTTAAACTCTCATGTGCCTAGAAAGTGAAATTCTTAGTTTGATCTTATTAATTATTGGTTTTAATTTTTAATTTCAGTACTGATATGTCAAAGTAAGCATTTCAAACTATAATTTAGTTCTAGTTTTTTAGTTCTAAAATTTAGCATGCTGTAGGTGTATACTGGGATTACAATATCATTTATTATTATATCAGCAGTAATCTCCAGTAAAATGTTGGAGAACTTACCTTAGCAGTTGCCAACCAATAAAATGTATATACGTAACAATATATTTATTCAAATCAATATTTGTTCCTTAATTCTAGATTAGTTACCTTTATAGACACCTTCAATTATATTTATGTAGAAACTAGATTATGAACCAGTTATATGTCTATTACAATTTTCTATACAAAGCAGATTATAAAATGCACCTCTAAAAATTAACCTTACTCACAATGAGTCACTTGTTAAAATATCACAATGATAATACCAGAATATGGACCGCTAATTTAACAGTGCTTAGTTAAACAATATAACAAGATACTTAACACAAATCTTACTAAATCTCAATAGATTTAAGATAACTTCCAGACAAGTATAATTAAACTATTTAGCCCACAAATGGTTCTATATAACCTCAATTAAAACACCAGAAATTATATATATTATTAATGCAAGAGCCAATTTATATGCCAATATGTCTGGCCTTGAATAACCTCCTTTTCAGCCACAATAAGACAAATCCTAAAATGTATACATATAACAATAACTGTAATTAACTTATGATATTAAAATACAAAAATTCTTTCTAAACATTAATATTTCAATACCAGTATACTTTACAAAATAACCAGTATGAGAATTCAGCTTCTGGGGTTTCTTGTAAGTCATATTATTATTTATTTATTTATAAAATATTTTACCAGGAAGGATACATTGAGATTTCTCTCGTTTTCAAGTATGTCCTGGGATCACAAAACATTGCATTGATACAATAGGGTACAATAAAATACAAAAAACAATAATAATACACAATATATGCAAATATTTAACATAGAGCAGGTACGAAATATTTAATCAACCATGACAGGAGCATTCTGTTTTGAGATATGTATAGAGGGATCTCTTAAAGGATTTTAGGCTTGGGGAAGTTTTTAAAGTGTGAGGGAGGTCATTCCATAATTGTGATGCTCTGTAGGAAAAGGAGGATCAAGCTGCTTTCTTTTTGTATTGAGGCAAGCTAAATAATGTGCTGTTATTGGATCGGAGGTTATATTAGGTGGGAATAGCAGGGGAGAGCATTCTGCTCAGGTAGGGTGGGAGCTTCTCAGAAAGGCTCTTAAAGACAAGGCAGGAAAGATGGAGGGTACGTCTGGATTCCAGCGACAGCCAGTTTAGTTCTTTTAGCATGTCACAATGGTGGGTCCTGTAGTTACATTGTAGCACAAAGCGGCAGAACGAGTTATATAACGTATTTAGTTTAGTTTAAGGTGAGTTTGAAGAAGGTTTTATCCACTATTTGCAAGGGTACAGGCCTCAAATTATTACCTTTCATGTCCAAAGAAAGTGTCCCAAAATTGCAGAGAGGTACTTAGCACAAATTTGTGTGCTTCTCTCTCAGTCAATAGTTATGCTGCTTGTTTGAGTCTGTCCCTTTCTCTAGTGTGTGTGGGTTCTTATTTCAGATAAACCACTCCTTTTCTTTAATCATTCCCACAAGAATTGGATAGGCCCTTTTCGAAGCTTGTCTCCCATTGTCCTTAGAAGCTGAACATTTCATTGGTTTACTGGGAATGCATGGGTTTTAACAGTCAACCCGTTTGGCTGTAATTCTCGCATAAACCGCTAGAGTGCAGCAGACAACCAGAAATGCATTTTCATTATCAATACTGCTAACAGTTTAATATCTAACTTTTAAAGTGCTTATTAAATACACTTTAATTTACAGTATCAGCAAATAATATGTCCAATATGTGTGGGACCATACAGGGAGTGCAGAATTATTAGGCAAATGAGTATTTTGACCACATCATCCTCTTTATGCATGTTGTCTTACTCCAAGCTGTATAGGCTCGAATGCCTACTACCAATTAAGCATATTAGGTGAAGTTCATCTCTGTAATGAGAAGGGGTGTGGTCTAATGACATCAACACCCTATATCAGGTGTGCATAATTATTAGGCAACTTCCTTTCCTTTGGCAAAATGGGTCAAAAGAAGGACTTGACAGGCTCAGAAAAGTCAAAAATAGTGAGATATCTTGCAGAGGGATGCAGCACTCTTAAAATTGCAAAGCTTCTGAAGCGTGATCATCGAACAATCAAGCGTTTCATTCAAAATAGTCAACAGGGTCGCAAGAAGCGTGTGGAAAAACCAAGGCGCAAAATAACTGCCCATGAACTGAGAAAAGTCAAGCGTGCAGCTGCCAAGATGCCACTTGCCACCAGTTTGGCCATATTTCAGAGCTGCAACATCACTGGAGTGCCCAAAAGCACAAGGTGTGCAATACTCAGAGACATGGCCAAGGTAAGAAAGGCTGAAAGACGACCACCACTGAACAAGACACACAAGCTGAAACGTCAAGACTGGGCCAAGAAATATCTCAAGACTGATTTTTCTAAGGTTTTATGGACTGATGAAATGAGAGTGAGTCTTGATGGGCCAGATGGATGGGCCCGTGGCTGGATTGGTAAAGGGCAGAGAGCTCCAGTCCGACTCAGACGCCAGCAAGGTGGAGGTGGAGTACTGGTTTGGGCTGGTATCATCAAAGATGAGCTTGTGGGGCCTTTTCGGGTTGAGGATGGAGTCAAGCTCAACTCCCAGTCCTACTGCCAGTTTCTGGAAGACACCTTCTTCAAGCAGTGGTACAGGAAGAAGTCTGCATCCTTCAAGAAAAACATGATTTTCATGGAGGACAATGCTCCATCACATGCGTCCAAGTACTCCACAGCGTGGCTGGCAAGAAAGGGTATAAAAGAAGAAAATCTAATGACATGGCCTCCTTGTTCACCTGATCTGAACCCCATTGAGAACCTGTGGTCCATCATCAAATGTAAGATTTACAAGGAGGGAAAACAGTACACCTCTCTGAACAGTGTCTGGGAGGCTGTGGTTGCTGCTGCACGCAATGTTGATGGTGAACAGATCAAAACACTGACAGAATCCATGGATGGCAGGCTTTTGAGTGTCCTTGCAAAGAAAGGTGGCTATATTGGTCACTGATTTGTTTTTGTTTTGTTTTTGAATGTCAGAAATGTATATTTGTGAATGTTGAGATGTTATATTGGTTTCACTGGTAAAAATAAATAATTGAAATGGGTATATATTTGTTTTTTGTTAAGTTGCCTAATAATTATGCACAGTAATAGTCACCTGCACACACAGATATCCCCCTAAAATAGCTATAACTAAAAACAAACTAAAAACTACTTCCAAAACTATTCAGCTTTGATATTAATGAGTTTTTTGGGTTCATTGAGAACATGGTTGTTGTTCAATAATAAAATTAATCCTCAAAAATACAACTTGCCTAATAATTCCTGTATAATACTATTTAACCTGAGTATTTTCATACTAAACATATACTATATTACTTATAATATTTTAAAAATGCATTTAAAAGTTATATTTTCTATGAAAGGATTTAGGATTATAATATTTTTAGCATGGATCTAATTAATCTTTTCTCAGTTATTATAAATATTTAGTGCATAACTATATGATATGACTCAGGGGACACCATACAGGCAATCCTGCATCATTATCTATTAGCCCCATCTGTAGCCATCTGTAGCCCAATCTGTCCCTCAGATGTCTGGAAGATAGAAAAACAAACATATGTTATTTATGGTATATATATTTTAAAATAGGATAATACAGTTATTCATTTAATTTGTTACAAACCTGAAATGCATTTCTCAGATTCGTGGGTTAAAGATGTCTCTGTTTTCTCCTGCTATTTTCTACTGAGACGTACATCTGAGCTTCGTGTATTTTAACTCAGTATGGGACAATTTAACACCTATATGATAAGAGCTGCATCCTCTGAGATTCAGCTAGCTTCAAAGATCACTTCAGACTGAGCAACAACTGTTCACAGGGGGTCTGTAACTTTTTTACACATCTTGGGCAGGAAATCCATATATGGGCGTTCAAATTTGAGAGTGTCATTCTAAGATTACTATTGAAAGCAATTCCTTTAATGAATTGGGACAAAGGTTTGCAATAGGTCCTTGACAAACGAGAAAGGGGGGTTGTGTTACAAACAGCTTTACAAATAAATTAACTATTTGGTGCAGATATATATATATATATATATATATATATATATATATATATATATATATATATATATCATTTAATAACACTCACAGGTATCCTGACAATGCATAATTTGGTATGGTGAGATTAATTTAAAATAGCTTTTCATTCTTGTTTTATTCAATAAGGATAATAATTGAATAGCTAATATTTGTATTTCTAATACTTTGTGTATATACTATAACTGTATAGTAATGGATTTAGCCACTCCTTGTTTTGTAGCCAATAAGATCTCATTGAAGTTTTTAAATATGATGTTTCTAGAGTGCCGAGACAGGCTATGACTACGGCATAAAACCGAAGCTTGTAAGCCCTGTCACAATATGTGTTATATCTATAATATTTTCTACTTTTAGAAAATTGACTTTTAAATGGAGTAAATAAAATATTATTTTATCCTTTGCCATTAGATCTTCACTTTCTATGGATTTATCTATCAATTGTAACGCATTTGACTCACATTGTTTTATCCTGGTTGCTGCTTGCAGGATCTGGCTTACAAAAGTTTGACCTTCATATACCTCAAGAAGGAATTTCTCCATTCAGATCATAATTTTTAAATGTTTGTGTTTGCAGTTAAAGTTGCAACCTAAGTTTGAAAGTTCGACTGTGTGTGATTGTGAGATTGACAAATATATTGTCTACTGCAGAAACAAGAAATCTCTCTTTGATGGAAGTTACCAGAGGTCACTTGGTGGATTTTTGGTGTCCCCTTTGCATCAGATAAAATATCTTCACTTATCCAATAGTACTGATTTACTTTATTGTTTTGATTATAATGTGCAGATCTTCTGGAGTCTGCACATTCACACAACTTTGAACAACAGAGTCAGAAACGCTTATGTCACCTGCTCAAAACCAAAAAGAAATGGCACAGTGCTAAGCAGGTAGAATGTCTTATTTCTGTACTGTGTTACATGTCCCTGTAAGGATTCATTAGTGGAAGTTGATCTGTACAGATTTAAAAAGATAGGTATAAGATTTGGGAGACCTATCAGTGCAAAGAGTTGTAGCTGAATAGCAGCATACAGTAACAGAACTGTGTTAAAGTAAACTACTAAAAAGCAATTTTATATCTGTTATGATTTTCTGAGACAACGAGGATGTCCCAGTTTTATCATCACAGAGCTGACATGAATTCTTGAAGATATACTGTATATTATACAGATAAGTACTAAAGTGGAGAGAATCTTAGTGTTACTTCAAAGGGAATGTATTTACAAACAATAGAGTAATCTATACTGCAAGCAGGAATACTCAGAAATGGGAGAGAGCTCTATTACACTCTGATCAGAAAGTCAAGTATAACAAGAAACATATTACATTCCAGAACTTGAGCGGTATGCAGATGTAAGGTACCTGTATGAGATGAGGAAGTTGGTAGGCTCAACACCAGTGTCCACGCTTCTGAGAGATGGTACTGCAGAGAGAGGGTGAGTTTGTTTGACCCCAAAGAGCGGATCCGGTCAGTGGGAGGAGCTTAAGTCAGAGAATGGCAAGGAGAAGATAAGCAGACACTTCCAGCAGCAAGCTACCTTGGGGAAAGGTTACCAGGTGATGCATACAGAGCCTAGTTAGGACACAGCGGACATGTTTGATGTGTTCCTCTAGATTCGTAGAATAAATGAGTATATCATCTAAGTAGATGACAATGCAAACATCAAGTAAATCATGGAAAATATCATTGATGTAATTCTGGAATGTGACAGGAGCATTACATAGACCGAACAGCATCACAGTGTATTGAAACAAACTGTATCTAATACAGAATGCCGTTAACCATTCATCACCAGGTCTAATTCGTATGAGGTTGTACGCTCCCCTCAAATCCAGTTTTGTGTAAGTTTTGGTACCTTGTAACCGTTCTATCAATTCGGGTATGAGAGGTAAGGGATAGCCTTTTTTTATTGTGCATTTGTTTAACTGACGGTAGTCCACAATCGGTCTTAAAGTGTTGTCCTTACTCCTGACAAAGAAGATGCCAGCGCCAGCGGGGGAAGTGGAGGACAAAATTAAACCCTTTTTGAGGTTATCTTTGATGTACTGTTTTAGATGTTGTAACTCAAGAGGGGAGAGTGGGTAAATATGCCCGTAAGGAATGGGTGAGCCTGGTATAAGGTTGATAGGGCAGTCGTATGTCCTATGAGGAGGTAACGTCTCTGCCTCCTTTTTATCAAAGAAATCTTTAAACTCAGAATAAACTGAGGGTATAGGAAGGATCTCTTGATTTGTGTGAAGGACTGATTTTATTGGATAGCAGGTATTTATATAGTAGTAAGAGGTTAAATCGACTGAAAGGTCTTTCCAATTGATATTGGGTTGGTGTTGTAACCAGTTAAGCCCTAACACTATAGGATAAAGGGAGAGGGAATAACATCATAGGACATAAACTCTCTGTGACCAGATGGAGTACTGACTAGGAGAGGTATTGCGTGGTGTGTTATGGGTCCTGCTAAGATTAAACTACCATTAATAACACAAATACAAATAGGAGCTTGTTTCTCAACCAAAGGAATTTTATTTAGTTTTACAAGATTCTTATGAATGAATGATCCTTCAAGTGGTATACAATGTTTCTCCCACTGTAACAGAATATAAATTAAGCAATGGTTTGTTTTGTAACTTTCTGTTGAGAAACAATATGAGTGAGAAGGCTTACCTTTCTTCTGACAGCTAAGGATGGGACAAGCCTTAACATCATGACCTTTACCAGCACAATGCATGCAAAGGTTATAGGTTTTCCTTCTCAACCTCTCCTCTGGTTTGAGGGGTCCTTTAGTAAAAGCAATCTCCATAGCATCTTCTGGGTTAGAGGTGGTTGTCTGGTAGATGTTGTAGGAAGATGTATATCTTTTTGTTGTGTGTTCTGTAGGAAATCTTTTTGACCTTCGTTCTCTCAAGCCCCTGTCTATAGATGTAGTTAAGATGATCAGGGATCTAGAGAGTGTGGCAGTTCAACTCTAGCGAGTTCATCTTTTACTGCTTCAGACAGGCCAATCCTGTACTTGTTCCTTAAGGATATGTCATTCCACTGATAATCCTTACTCCATGTTTAAAAATTTGGATATATAGTCTTCGACTGGGCGCTTGCCTTGCTTGAGGAGTTTCATTGTGGATTCAGCTGTTAGTTGTTTGCTGTGATCTTTATATAAGAGGACCATAGCAGCAAAAATGAGTCTAAAGAGTCCAGAATACGGTCATTTGTTTCAAAATAAGAATTAGCCCAGGATCTGGGTTCAGCTCTAAAATCTGAAATGCCTGTGAGTACTTTGAGCCTATTTGTACTGAAGGTTTTAGGCTTTAAATGAAACATTAAAGAACATGCATTTCTAAATTCCCTAAATTGGGAACGGTCACCTGAGAATGTATCTGGGGGACTGACCTGTGGCTCTGGAGTGGTCTCAGGGGTAGAGGATCTAGGTATAATGTTTTCTTTCTTTGTTTTCTCGAGTTGGATTTATCACATTGGTGGTCAAATCTGTTTGATCCATCGTTTCTTTTTAAGGCTTGGTATTATGTAAGGATTCGTTAGTGGAAGTGGATATGTACAGATTTAAAAAGATAGGTATACGATTTGGGAGACCTATTAGTGCAAAGAGTTGTAGCTGAATAGCAGCATACAGTAACAGAACTGTGTTAAAGTAAACTACTAAAAAGCAATTTAATATTATCTGTTATGATTTTCTGAGACAATGAGGATGTCACAGTGTTATCATCACAGAGCTGACAAGAATTGTTGAAGATATATATTATTCAGATAAGTACTAAAGTGGAGAGAATCTTAGTGTTATTAGAAAGGGAATGTATATACAAACAGTGGAGTAATCTATACTGCAAGCAGGAATACTCAGGAATGGCAGAGAATTCTATTACACTCTGATCAGAAAGTCAAGTATATAGCAAGAAACATATTACATTCCAGAACTTGAGCGGTATGCAGATGTAAGGTACCTGTATGAGATGAGGAAGTTGGTAGGCTCAACACCAGTGTCCACGCTTCTGAGAGAGGGTACTGCAGAGAGAGGGTGAGTTTGTTTAACCCCAAAGAGCGGATCCGGTCAGTGGGAGGAGCTTAAGTCAGAGAATGGCAAGGAGAAGATAAGCGGACACTTCCAACAGCAAGCTACCTTGGGGAAAGGTTACCAGGTGTCTTTATTAAGGCTCATATGCCCAGTATTTATGCAGGTCTGACCCTCCAGAAGGGGGTTGAAAGAATGTTGTACATTAGATGGAGGAACCACACCCTTGGACAGACCACAATAGAATCACATGACTTTACTAGGTAGATAACAACTTAAACACAAAACACATTTGGCTTTCCTTATCACCTATTCGTCTGCTCTCTGAGGGTGATTAAACAATGGACTGTTTATCACTAACTTTAATGACAGTACACAGTAGTTTCTTAAAGCTGAACACAGTTAACTCCTTCAGTACTGACAGAAGGGTCTGTCACATCTACATAGCACACAATACAGCCTATAGACAACCTTTCTTACATTATAGTCCAGAAGTGGCTAGGTTTGCCACAATGCTCCCCCAGAACCAAGCCGGCATACACAGTCTGATCCCAACGGATCGGCTTGGGGATGTCAGGGAAAGTACTCACAGATCACTTTTCAAGTTCAGTTTGTCTGGGCAACCCGTCGGCGTTACCGTTTTGTTCCCCTGGGCGGTAATGGATGGTAAAGTCGAAGGGCTGCAGCGCCAAACTCCAGCGCAGCAGCCTGGTATTGTCCCCGGCCACACGGTTCAGCCACACCAACGGGTTGTGATCTGTGAGTAAGGAAAAAGGTTGTCCATACAGGTACGGCTGCAGCTTTTTGGAGAGCCCTGATTAAAATATAAAAGGTAACAGCAACTTGTAAGTAAACCAAACTAGGTTGTATCTCCTCAAATAGGGCTTCAGCTACCGTCTCTGCATGGATGTTGGAGAGAGCAATGGCCTCGGGGTACCTAGTGGCGTAGTCCACCACGGTTAAAATGTACCTCTTCCCGAAGGGACTGGGCTTGGGTAGTCACAGGGTTAACATCAGCGGGACCCATGGGAGCATAGTCAGAAACAAGGGGGGCCAAGTCATTTCCAAGGAGAACATCAGCAGGTAAGTCCTTCTTGACCCCCACATTCACAGGTCTAGCGCCCACTCCCCAATCCAAATGTACCCTGGCAACAGGTAGGCGGAACACAGTGCCCCCTGCTACCCTCACAGCCACAGTGTCTCCAGTGTGCTGTTTCAAAGACACCAAGTTCTCTTGAAGCAAGGTCATGGTAGCACCAGTATCCCGTAGACCACTGACCTCCTTCCCATTCACTTTAACCCGTTGCCGGTTATTCCGGTGGGCAGCTTGCACGGGCTCGGCTTCATGTAGGCTGCCCCAGCATTCTGGCGCCTCTATGTAGCGGGACACAGGCTGAGGATTATGTGGGATTCCGCCGGCGGGTCTTCTCCAGGACTGTGCTTGGTTCGCTGCGTTTAGGGAAAAATCTGGTCTTTTGTGCCCTAGTTGCTTACATCCAAAGCACCGAATAGGTTGTGAGTAGCCCCGCAAAATGAACCGGCCTCTCTGAGGGTAGTTCGTGGCCGGAGGCCGTGTGGTATAGCGGTGCGCCGGGGGTTGGTAACTGGCAGCTGCTGGGGTGACTGGGGGTCTGTACTCCACTCTAGCAGTGGGCAATCGGTATACTGCTCCCCCTGCCCCTCGTACTGCCACGGATCCGCCAGTGGGTGCTGTATCCGGCACCAAATGGGGAGCTATCAGGGTTAAAGTAGCTCCCGAAACCCGAAGTCCCTGGACCGACATCACCTCATGCAGAATTCCCAGGGGTTCCTCGGCTTGGGTGCTCAACACCTCATGAGCGGCTGGCTCCGTTTGGTAATGGTGAGCAGCCTCCCTTGGGGCCAGATTCTGTCTGACCTGGTTCCAAGCTTGTCTGCTCCGATTTTGGGTGCACTCACGTGTCATATGTCCCCACTGCTTGCAGGTGTGGCATTGTATATTCGCCCGTCCATTGTATCATGAGGGGGGTGATGGATTCCCTGGGGCTGGGCGAAAAGGTGCCGCTGTGGGGTTGTTAGACTGTAGAGGACTGGGCTGTCCTGTGGGTCGAGTGTACATCTTAGGTAGTAGTCCATGGTGCCTCCTGGCGTCAAAATGCTGGTCTGCTAATCTGGCTGCTTCGGTTAAGGTGAGGGGTTTTCGATCTCTCACCCATTCTTGGGCTTCTGGGGACAAGCCGTTAAAGAATTGCTCCAACAGCATCAGTTGTCGCAATTCTTCCATGGTGGTAGCTTGGCTGGCCTGTATCCACCCCTGAGATGCTTGATCCAGCTTGTGGGCCCACTCTGCATGAGAATCTCTTTCTGGCTTGCGCAGGCCTCTAAACTTGCGCCGGTATGCCTCTGGGGTAATGGCATATCTTTCCAAGATCGCGCTCTTCACTTTAGCGTAATCCTTGCTGTCCTCCCTGGGTACAGCGCGATACGCTTCCGCTGCCCTACCGGCTAGCTTGCCTGCTAGCACCGGCACCCATACGGACTGCTCCAAATCATGTAACTCGCACAGTCTCTCAAAATCCTGTAAATACCCATCGATCTCATCCTTCTCCTCACAAAACATTTTAAAGGCATGGTATGGGATTTTGGGTCCTACTGGGTTACTGAGTGCTTCCGAAATGGATTCTGCTCGGGAGGATGCATTCCGCGGACTGTGTGCCATCACGTACTCCTGCACATCTGCCATTACCACGGATAGCATGTCCCGTGGTACAGGTTGGGGTAAAAATTCCAGCCTGGTCCTCATTTCCCTCTGGTATAGGGTCTCCTCCATGGCTGCTGGAGGCGTAGCGCTGCGAGCTCTGTCTCCCTCCATCAGCTCGGCAATTAATATAGCCTTGGGTTTGCTGCTGGCTATCTTTCCCCTGGCTTCTAGCAGTTCCTTTAACGTTTGTCTCTTTAGCTTAGAATAATCTGTCTCCATTCACTTCGGTAGTCGGTTCTTTCACTGTATTCTGCTTGCCATTCCCTTTTCTTATTCGGCAGTTACAATTGCACGAATTGCGCTTTTCGGCTGTAAGGTCTGATCCCAACGCTTGCCACCAATTGTAGCGGAGAGCAATATTAAAATACTCCCAATAACCGGACGAAACACAGTTTGGGAGTCAATAACTCACGACCCAGCCAGTTTTCAGGTTAAAACAGAATGTCTTTATTAAGGCTCATATGCCCAGTATTTATGCAGGTCTGACCCCCCAGAAGGGGGGTTGAAAGAATGTTGTACATTAGATGGAGGAACCACACCCTTGGACAGACCACAATAGAATCACATTACTTTACTAGGTAGATAACAACTTAAACACAAAACACATTTGGCTTTCCTTATCACCTATTCGTCTGCTCTCTGAGGGTGATTAAACAATGGACTGTTTATCACTAACTTTAATGACAGTACACAGTAGTTTCTTAAAGCTGAACAGAGTTAACTCCTTCAGTACTGACAGAAGGGTCTGTCACATCTACATAGCACACAATACAGCCTATAGACAACCTTTCTTACATTATAGTCCAGAAGTGGCTAGGTTTGCCACACCCATAACCCTCCAAGCGCTATCTTTGAATTTTAATTCCTAATATAATGAACTAAACACTCAACAGAAATAAAATTAAAAAATACGTAAATAAATAGGTTGCTCTCCTCATCTAACCTGTCCCCAACCTCTGCCCATTGTGTGGGGAAAAAGCCATTTTGAAGGGCTAGTTGAAAACGTTCCACCTTCCGTAATGTTTATATAATTTGTTTTTGTGTCGATAGAGGTAGGGTCAGGATTGTTTGTAGCCATTCCTTAAAATACGTATTAAATTGAATAGCATTCAGAACACCAATCTCCGGTTGTTCTATAATTAGCTGTATATGTACTTTCTGCAAGAATAATGCTATACTGGGGCATTTACAAGCCTTCTAGTGTTGCAGTATTAGATTCCTTGCTATCAAAATAACAGTATAAATGAGTTGGCGGTGTTCTAAAATGCTCAGGTTAGAGGGAAGTAATAAGAAAAGAATTGTTTGAGGGAGGAAATCAAGTTTCTGGGGTAGACATGCAGGCAAATCTTATCATCAAGGTTTGTTTTATTTCTCTGCACGCTTTGCCTTGATGTAACCAGTTAAAGTGATGGTTTGCCAGGGAAGGATGTTTTTGATTAAGTTGCTCCAATAATTTAGAGTAAGTTTCACTTGCTGTTTTTTTTTTTTTTTTTTTTTTTTTTTTAGGGTGGGGTGAGGTGGCCAAAATTGGTTAATGTTTTTGAACAATCTACTGTTGTCTCTCTCAGCCACTGTGGCCAAACAATGCTAGTCAGGTGTAGAATACCTGCTTCAGGCAGTCAACTAATAGCTTACCATTCTCATGATCTATGCATGGGCATGTGTCTCGGTCTGGTGGTCTTGGTGATGTAACATAAAAGGGACAAATTATCAATGCGGGTTAAATGCTTTAAAACATCAGTATTGTACTAAACATGCAGCCCACTGAGGGATTTATATAACACACATCTCTGTTTTCTTTGTTTTTGTTTATTTAAATAGTGTAATATTTTTCCTGTTAAAATGTGACTATTTTCATACCAACAAATGTAACCACTTCTTGTTTTCTATCAGTGAATTATTTGTTCTTACGTTGTGGCTTGTTCTTGTCACTGCAGTAAGATAATGCCATGTATCTGAGAAAATAATTGAAAAAAACTAAAATATTTAGCTGTTTTACTAGGAATAATGACACCTTTTAAATTGCAATCTCAGTGTTATATGTATTTTTAATTATGGACATACATACATACATGCTGATTATGATTATACCTTATTATAAAAAAAAATTAAGAACAAGGGTTCATGATCTCAACCTGAAGGGTAGTAGATTCAGAAGTAATTTGCAGAAGCACTTCTTTACCGAAAGGGTGATTAAGGGAATAAACTTCCACAATAGGTGGTAATGACAAACTGTTGGGAGCTTGAATAATGCCTGGGATAAGGTTAAGGCTAGAATAGTTTATACTTTTTGAAAATATTGGGCATACATGTTGAGCCTATGGTTCTTATCTGCTGTCAAAATCTATATTTCTATGTTTCTATTATCCAACACATAATAAACAAAATGCACACACAACTTCAGGGAAGCACTCAAATACTCCAGAACCTGGTAACGGCACTTCACGTAAGCTACACACCCCTTTCATGACGTCACTCTGACACATCCTCCCAAGTCAGCTGTCCGGTGCTAAGAATGGAGCGTTCCACCTCCGCTCCACAAAATACAACTGCAGCAACAATCAAAGCACCCGGTGGTTGACTCAAATGTAGAAAGAAAAAGTCCTTTACTCAGAGGTTTAACTGCCGTGTTTAATTATTTTTCCATCACAGCATACACACAGCATAGGCGATAATAAGGGGATAAAGACAGGCTTACAGTCAGACGCGTTTCATCTAAACAGACATGACTTCTTCAATGACAATACATTATCCCACTCCTCCCTGCAATATAAAGACACAAGAGCCTCCCACATTTGTTATAATCCAATCAACATGTAACAAATTTGCACAATGAAGGAGCTAGGGATTTAAAGGGATATATACAGAGCACTTTAAAATAAAATTGTACCTGCAATAACCTATTGCAACATATATTTCTATGATGCAGCACATTGACTTCAATGCATATATACAAATACAATACACAATTCTGCCTAATGAGTGAAAAAGTGAATAAAAAAATTATTGATGATCTACAAAGAGTTTAACGTCCCATTCAGAATTCAATCCTGTTGGCATTCTGGTGTCCAACTGAAAAATCCAAAATACTTCTCCTTTACTGAGAATTACTCCTCTATTACCACCTCTTGGATGGCGAGGAATAAGTTGTATACCCTGGAATGCCAACAGGGAACAGTCAGAATTGTGCTCTCTTTTGAAATGTAAGGAAATGGGAGTCATGGACAAAGGGTCCTCAATGGAACGTAAATGTTCCAAAAAACGATCTTTTAAAGGCCATGTCGTTTGTCCCACGTACTGCCTACAGCACCCCCTACAGGTCAAAAGGTATATGACATAACAAGAATTACATGTCATATGTTCCTGTGTCTGAAAACTTTTTCTGTTTACATTTGACACAAAATCAGTACCAAAAATAGCATGGGAGCAAGATTTGCACCTCCTGCTCCCACATTTAAAAAAACCCAGTTTAATAGACAACCAATTGTCGTTACGTATCTTAGGTAACATAGATGGAGATAAAACATTTCCCAATGTCTTGGCTCTTCTAGATACAAAACAAATGCCTGATTCAGTAATCTGCCGGAGACTTTCATCAGTTTCAAAAGTAGAAAGTGCCTTTCACACTATATTGCAAATTTTACCATACTCCACACTATAATTAGTGATAAATTTAGGTTTATTAGACCTGTCTTGCTTAGATTTTTTAGACATATCCAAAAGATCATCTCGATCCATCACATCTACAGCACTTTTGATATGCCTAAGGGCTGATTGATGGTAACCTCTTTCTAAAAACCTTTTTGTTAACTCCTCAGAGTGTTGCACATAACTCTGTTCACTTTAACAATTTCTCTTAAACCTAATGTATTGGCTCTTAGGAATAGAGTCAATAATATGTTTAGGGTGACAAGACTTAGAATTAAGAACAGTGTTCCCTGCTATTTCTATACGAAATAGCTCCACCTCAATTTTTGATTTATCCAAACTCGCAAAAAGTCTAATATCCAAAAAAGAAATTGTAGTGTCACTATATTCCATAGTGAAGTTTAAATTCATAGAATTAGTCTGTATATACGATAGAAACTGATCAATAAGGTCTACTGGACCCTTCCAAACCATCAAAATGTCGTCTATGTAACGACCAAAAAAATGAATATACTCTTTGAAGGAATTCCCATCTCCATAAACGTGGGACAGCTCCCACCAACCCATATACAGGTTGGCATAGGAGGGGGCAAATTTTGCCCCCATCACTGTCCCACGCTTCTGGAGAAAGAAATCCCCCTCAAACAGAAAAAAATTGTGTGTCAATAAGTATTCAACTGAAACCTTAATGAACTGTTTTACTGTTTCATCATAATCTGAAAAATTTGACAGAAAAAATTCTATTGCCTCTATACCTTTGTGATGAGGAATACAGGTATATAGAGAAACCACATCAATATTTATAAATACAAATCCTTCTTTCCAAACTAGGCTTTCTACCTGTTTAATAACGTCTGTGGTATCTCTAATATAGCTCACAAGATTTAAAACAAAAGGTTGTAAATAGCCATCAATTAATTCTGAAAGAGGCTCATTCAGTGAACCTATTCCTGCCACAATTGGCCTACCTGGAGGGTTAAGGCTGTCTTTGTGAACTTTTGGTAGGTAATGAAAGATGGCAGTTACAGGATGTTCAGTATATATATATATATATATATATATATATATATATATATATAAAGTCAAAATTAGCTTCAGTTATTAAGCCATTATTTTGTGCCCAATTTAAAATGTTCTTAAGCTCTGCTTTATAGAAAAAATGGGATTACTTTTGAGCTTCTCATAAACAGACCCATCCAAAAGTTGTCTATGGGCCTCTGCTATGTAATCTTTACGATCAAGAAGTACCACCTTTCCTCCCTTGTCAGAATTGCGTACAACCAACTCCTTATTGGCTTTCAAAGTTTTTAGAGACATGTATTGATTCCTAGATAGATTATCCTTCCCATGATCAGTTATACGCCTCTCAGAATTAAGCTTTTTTAATTCAATCTCAACTGTTTTTTGAAAAACTTCTACTGCACTTGATCTAGCCTGCACAGGCTAAAATTTAGACTTACGTTTCAACCTAGTGATATCATGAGCATCACTATATGCTGTAACATTTGGATCTTTATTATCCCTTTCAAGTGCCATAAGATTAAGAACTGAACAATCTTCTGACAAATCAAACCCACACCTCATTAGGTCCGGTTTCACTCCTGCTAATATTGTCTGACCGTCACTACTAGCTCCCAAGAAATGTTTATTGAGAACCAGTGAGCTGACAAACCTGTTTAAATCTACAATAGTGTCAAACAAATTGAAATGTGAAGGGGGCGGAGCTAACCGCCAAGCTAGGCAGTCGCAGGGGTTCAGAGCTCCGTGTATTTCTCCCATATGACTTAAGTTTTTTCTATATACTACATTTGTATGTACACAGCTATAGATGTTAATTCAAAGGGAGTATACTGAACATCATTTGGTAAGAAAATACACTAGAGGCGACTATAGAGAAATCCAGCGCCCACATCCAGGGAATTAGGCCTGAGGAGTCAGGCCCTCAGTCGCATTATATACACCATTCAAAATGGAGGCAGATTACATGGCCATACGAGAACTTATGATTGATTTTGAGCTACGGATGTGTAGCAGATTTGACAACCTACTGTCCCTAATGGAGAGCACACATTTGCGGTTGGAAGCTTCTAAACCAGCAATGGCAGAGGCGGAGGAGCCGGCAACTCAGAGGGGAGTCTTGCGAATTGCCCTCAAGAGACTATGGAGGCCTGTATTAGTCCCGGAATGGAGCGATGAGGTCGGCTTGCTGGGGGCAGTTGATGACGGCTTCCGTGATCAGAGGGAGAGCTCTGTAGCGGCGGCGATGAGAAAGACGAGCGCTGTGCCTGAGAGCCGAATTGAAGAAGCCTTTCTGTGTTGGGCTGATTTATACAAGTGTAGGAATCTCTTGGACTGGCTTTTGCGGCAGCCTGGTCCTGCGGAGCTATTCTCCAATCAACAAGCCACGTGACAAGCCTGTTTAGGCAGAACCGGCGTAGGGTAAACCTATTTGTATAGAACTGGTTTGTCTCTGACCATTTTGGCCTTATTACCCTAAATGATGGCTTCCTAGCCTGACGGATCATAAGAGACCCAATCTGCGATACCAGGCTATTAGCATCCAAGGTGGATATTTTGTTTTATCTCATCTTCTCAATGGGATATATATCAAGTACGATCTTTTTATTTTACCAACTGCGGCAGGACTGTACAAATTCATGCAACCTATAATATTTAAAACTTGGACTATGACATGCTAGTATACTATGTTGTTAGGCTTTCTTATTTTTCAGAGAGAAATAATGGAGACTTTAAGGTAAAACTCCTTCATATTTGGGTATGTTTATTGTAAATTTTATATCTATAGAAATCCAATAAGCTTTAAGAAGTTCTATTTAATTACAGGTAGCCCTCAGTTTATGCCGGGGATAGGTTCCAGAAGGAATGGTTGTAAATCGAAACCGTTGTAAATTGAAACCCAGTTTATAATGTAAGTCAATGGGAAGTGAGGGAGTTAGGTTCCAGGCCCCTCTCAAAATTGTCATAAGTAACACCTAATACATTATTTTTAAAGCTTTGAAATGAAGACTTTAAATGCTAAACATTATTATAAACCTAATAAAATAATCACATAACACAGACTTTACTTGCATTTTTCTGCAAACAATTTTTTCTATGCATTCCAAACTGGACTGATTTATAGACAGGAAGATCTTGTTCCTTTGCAAGCTGCTCAATAGCTCAGGTCTAGTTATACTGATTAATTTTAGCTTGCTTGGCTTGCATATCTTTGCTGCAACACAAGCGGACAGCTCCACCTACTGTCTATTTTAATCAATGCACTGCTTCTCAATGCTTTTCAATAACAGTCACATGACTGAAAAAAAAGGTTGTTATTCTGAAATGGTGTAAATTGAACCGTTGTAAACCGAGGGCCACCTGTATTTGCATTCTAGAACAGTGGTAGGGATCTAGAGACCAGCAGTTCTTACTTATTAACTATATACCAGTTGCTAGCCTAAGCTATAAGTTTTTTTATTATTTAGACAGGCTAATCTTAGCTGATGTCAGCTCTCTGACTATTGCCTATATTACTGTTCTGCATCAGTAATCTGACCTTGTGTACAGACCTAAAAGAGACGTATGAATAAAAGTTTGTAAGTATCATGTTTAGCTACCTAATGATAAATTGCATTTATGGTTGCTATTGCCTAATGCCCATCTTAGCTATAACAGTTTTTCCCATGGCGCTGATCAACATATGTGTAGAATAATATTATGGGTCTGGCATTCACCACTCCGCCCCCCCCCCCTCCCCCCCTTCTGGCAGAGTTTCGTAGCCTCTGCTCTGTCCGAGGAGCCGGTTAACGCTTTCTCCCATATATGTAATAAAAGGCTCTTCGGGCCCTAAACACAACAGAAAAAGTGTCTATACTTATGTACTTTATTATGTGTAATCTGGAATGTCTACTCAAAATTACTAAGCATATCCTGATTCCGGGTACCTGACCAGAACTGAAAATTTTATTAGAGTAATTTTTGTATAAAATGTTTAGACTTATTGTCCTATTATGTTTGCTTTCTTTTCTGAGGACTACCTGGACATTGTATTCAAGCCAAATTATCCTAACGTGCAGTCAACTGACACTATCACAGTTAGACTTTGGTATCATCCACGCTTCCAAAAAATTTGCTCCCGCCAGTGGAGCTAGCAATCCTTGATGACACAGCAAACCTTTAAAAATTCCAATGGGGAAGAGGAAATATTGGCTGCCAAGACAACCGTGTGGGTATGGGTATGGTATTGTGTTTACCTTGTTGTCAACTTTTGAGAAGCTGTTTGTGACTTTATTTGCCATGTATGTAACAAGGTGCTATGTTTCCTCAATAAAAAAATTAAATTAAAAAAAAAAAAAAAAAAAAAAAAATTGAAATGTGAAGTAGGAGAAAAACCTAGACCCAAAGATAATACCTCAATCTGTTCCTGTGTTAGTGAAAAAGAAGACAAATTAATAACATTATTATCTTCTAAACATATTTTTGAAACTGTGTCGCCCTTCTCCTATGTGGATGACGGCGTGATTTTTTTTTTTTTTTTTTAATTTTCAAAAGTAATTTTTATTATAAGATAAACTTGTTAATGACAATAACATGTTAGACAGTTTCTTGTATATACATAGGTCTTTCTGAAATCATAGTGAGAATGCCACCATAAGCAAACACAGGTTATATCATATACCCGCAAGGGTTTTTCAGTTTACAAGAACATATAAAAAAGGACAATACATTTTGACTGACCCTAATTATAGTGATTGGTAGAATACAATAATCAGATATTCACTCAACATTGTAGTAATTTCAACAAGTCAGTCTAGGGAAAACCATTACCATGCTTCTCTCAGTGACCCGACGGATCAATTCCAGTGTGCATCTCCAGGCGGGGCAAGCCGCCCCAGAAGAAATAGGAGCAGTGGAGAGTAAGGGCTGGGGTAGGGATAGTAGGTTGCATAGTATGAGAAGAGAGGGTGGGGAAGAGGGGAACAGAAAAAGGAGGGGAGAGGATATGGGTCAGTGATTGCAGATAAAAGAGAGCAGATGGGGGGGTCTTTAACAAAGGTCAGGTTCCGCCCATCTATCTAGAGTTTTCTTGGTAATGAAACCAAGGTTCCCAGATCTGCCAGTAAAGATCTTCTTTATCCATATTAAAGTAGTAGCCCTGTTCCATCTTGGCATATGTCTGTATTATGGAAGTGACAGCTGTAATGTCTGGCGTGATTTTGGTACTAATGTCTATTCATTCTGACTTGATCCCTCTGGATTTACCACGTCCCCCTCTACGTATCTTTTTCTTCGTACACTGGACTTCTGCAGGCCCCTCTCGTTTTTTGACTGGACACTTGCAATACAGGACGATGGTACATCAGGTGTATGGAGAGAAAATGCACCTGTTCTATCCACATTATCAGTTGATAATTCCAAATCTGAAGAATCATAGTCATATTCTGTGTCAGTATCAGAAAATGTAACTTTATTTGTATCACTCCCTTGACCCTTATAGGTACGTGTGTATTTCCTTCTATTCTCAGATAATGTCCATTTATAAACCCTATTGTTTTCATAATCCTGTTTGTCCCGCAAAATGTTCTGTTTTTTAAAATGCCACAGATTGACTTTAAATTCACTGATCACTTTTTGTAACTTAGTGTCATATTTCTTAAAGTCAGAATTATCACATAAAGGGCGAATAAAGGACTGTAATTTAATTTTTTCATTGCGCAATTCATGACGTAATTGTTTCTTATAAACTATAAGTAGATCAATAAGAGCTAGTGAACACTCAGTTAGGATTTTATTCCATTTTTCAATAAATGCTGGATCATTAACTTGAAATGAAGGAAATTTCTTAATACGTAACCCTCGTGGTATTCACAGGGCTTTTTTATACATCAAAAAACTTTTTCGATCCATTTCAATTCTAGTATCCTTTTTCAGTAATGTATCAATTTTAAAGAACAAACCGTCCAAATTAGTGTTCGCTTCTTGTTCAATAATATCGCTATTGAACAAATCTTCACTGTCACTCACATCCTCAGCAGACTGTTAAAAACACATATCCACTAGTAACCATGTCTAATACCCCAGAAAACGCCAAATAACAAATAAACACCTCTGTGAACTGTATAGAAATTTTCAGAGTGGCTTACGACTTATAACATATACATTTTCGCCTCATATAAACCCAGGTATAATCATATCATATGACAACAGAATGTTAGTGCTGCTTACCCTCTTGATCCGGTGGAAACACGATGCACACACAACTTCAGGGAAGCACTCAAACACGCCAGAACCTGGTAACGGCACTTCACGTAAGCTACACACCCCCTTTCATGACATCACTCTGACACATCCTCCCAAGTCAGCTGTCCGGTGCTAAGAATGGAGCGTTCTACCTCCGCTCCACAAAATACAACTGCAGAAACAATCAAAGCACCCAGTGGTTTACTCAAATGTAGAAAGAAAAAGTCCTTTACTCAGAGGTTTAACTGCTGTGTTTAATTATTTTTCCATCACAGCATACACACAGCATAGGTGATAATAAGGGGATACAGACAGGCTTACGGTCAAACGCGTTTCATCTAAACAGACATGACTTCTTCAATGACAATACATTATCCCACTCCTTCCTGCAATATAAAGACACAAGAGCCTCCCATATTTGTAATTATCCAATCAACATGTAACAAATGTGCACAATGAAGGAGCTAGGCATTTAAAAGGATATATACAGAGCACTTTAAAATAAAATTGTACCTGCAATAACCTACTGCAACATATATTTCTATGATGCAGCACATACACTTCAATGCATATATACAAATACAATACACAATTCTGCCTAATGAGTGAAAAAGTGAATAAAAAAATTATTGATGATCTACAAAGAGTTTAACGTCCCATTCAGAATTCAATCCTGCTGGCATTCTGGTGTCCAACGGAAAAATCCAAAATACTTCTCTTTTACTGAGAATTACTCCTCTATTACCACCTCTTGGGTGGCGAGGAATAAGTTGTATACCCTGGAATGCCAACAGGTAACAGTTAGAATTGTGCTCTCTTTTGAAATGTAAGGAAATGGGAGTGGTGGACAAAGGGTCCTCAATGGAACATAAATGTTCCAAAAAATGATCTTTCAAAGGCTGTGTCGTTTGTCCCACGTACTGCCTACAGCACCCCCTACAGGTCAAAAGGTATATGACATAACAAGAATTACATGTCATATGATCCTGTATCTAAAAACTTTTTCTGTTTACATTTGACACAAAATCAGTACCAAAAATAGCATGCGAGCAAGATTTGCCCCTCCTGCTCCCACATTTAAAGAAACCAGGTTTAATAGACAACCAATTGTCATTACGTATCTTAGGTAACATAGATGGAGATAAAACATTTCAGGTCCGACAGACATTTGATAAATATGCCTCTATGTCTCAAAAAAAGTCAAAATATCACCAATGTGTAGGCCAATGACTGACCTTAGCTTGCTGTTTAAAGGGCCACTAAATACAGTAGAATTGCACAATCAATGCATAATAAAAATATGTAATAGCATTTACTCTGAATTTCAAATGAGCAGTATATTTTGTACTGATAAACAGTAGTAGCTGGTGCCTCAGAATGTGTGCATATAAAAAGATTGTAGATACAAATAGAAAGAGAAACTTATTACCAGGAACAAACAACAGCTTAGTAGCTTGTTCTATGGCAAGTTACCATCTGAGAAAAGCCTCTTTTAGCCCAACTGTGCTTTTCACAGGGAAGAACTTTCCTAAAGTATATCAGTCTGATCCTGCCTAACTAATTAAGTCCAATCCTGAAATATCAGGCAAGAACAGGCTCCATTATGCACTATCGTCTGATGTGACCAATTTAATTTATATCTAAAACTGGAATCCTATATCAATTTTAATAAGTGAACGCTCACAAGGACATTTATCTCCAAAACTCCACAGTGAATCAGCTGACAGGAAAATCTCGGATCACGTGATTGTGATGTCAACATGAACATTAAGCATCGATAGAAGCTGTAGCTGTGGTCTAGCAGTGGAGCTGGTATAGACACAGGGAGTAGCCAGGTTGGTGAGTAGGAGGATTCGCTAATATTGCCAGTGGTACTTTAACAGTGTTTAAACAAATATTGAGAGTTTTGATATATTTTCTGATACTTTGAAATAATATAAATACGTGGTCACGAATAACAAGTCTTAGAGATTTTAACATTATTAAGATTAGTTTTTAAGAAGAAAAAATGGGGTTTATTTAGCAGCGCTAAAAAAAGCTAGGAAATGATGATACCAATCTAATTTATGTTTTATACAATCTATTTTATTTAAAAATTCTTATAACACATAAAAACAACAGCAAATGCTTATCCTAATTAATAAAGGGACGTCTCCCTTATACAACACTTATAAAAACAGACTAGAACCATATAATCCTAGAATTCCAGGTATAAAGGAATTAATTCTTTAGATAACATATGGCAAGCAACAAATTTCTAAGATAAATGGTGAATTGAATATTTAAAAGGCACAAATGTATCAGTCCTAACAGCTTTACAGTTCTTCAGTAACAAATACAGTTATAAAGTTACACAGTTACTTTCCTTGGACATATAATTGGCTCAGGTGTGCTGGATAGTTAAAAAGGCAAAAAACAGCCAATATTCTGATTTAGGTGCCAAAGCAATCGTGGTTAATGGAAATGGTTAATTTAACAGATGAATACCTTGATGTCTTTAAAGTTCAGTTTGCGTGTTTTAAAAAACGTAGTGCAAATTAGTGTAGAGGTACCTTAATCTGTCCTGGTTGCAACCGCTGATATTTTTCACTGTGAGGGATTCACAGACTGTTTGTTCCTGGTGCTTCTGATAAGTCACCTGACCTTCTCTTTGATTCAGAGGTCAGGGGTGATGTTCCGTTCTGGTGATGTAGTTATCCTTTTTTTTGTTTTCCTTTCTTCTTATAGCCCAAATATTGTTTTCATCTGGGTTCCCTCAGACTTCAAACCTTAAGAAGTCTGAGGGAACCCAGATGAAAACAATATTTGGGCTATAAGAAGAAAGGAAAACAAAAAAAAAGGATAACTACATCACCAGAACGGAACATCACCCCTGACCTCTGAATCAAAGAGAAAGTCAGGTGACTTATCAGAAGCACCAAGAACAAACAGTCTGTGAATCCCTCACAGTGAAAAATATCAGCGGTTGCAACCAGGATAGATTAAGGTACCTCTACACTAATTTGCACTACGTTTTTTAAAACACGCAAACTGAACTTTAAAGACATCAAGGTATTCATCTGTTAAATTAACCATTTCCATTAACCACGATTGCTTTGGCACCTAAATCAGAATATTGGCTGTTTTTTGCCTTTTTAACTATCCAGCACACCTGAGCCAATTATATGTCCAAGGAAAGTAACTGTGTAACTTTATAACTGTATTTGTTACTGAAGAACTGTAAAGCTGTTAGGACTGATACATTTGTGCCTTTTAAATATTCAATTCACCATTTATCTTAGAAATTTGTTGCTTGCCATATGTTATCTATAGAATTAATTCCTTTATACCTGGAATTCTAGGATTATATGGTTCTAGTCTGTTTTTATAAGTGTTGTATAAGGGAGACGTCCCTTTATTAATTAGGATAAGCATTTGATGTTGTTTTTATGTGTTATAAGAATTTTTAAATAAAATAGATTGTATAAAACATAAATTAGATTGGTATCATCATTTCCTAGCTTTTTTTAGCGCTGCTAAATAAACCCCATTTTTTCTTCTTATCCACCATTTAGTTCTCTTTGAGGGAAGAACTTTTTTAGCAGCAGGAATCCACCTTTAGGTGCTCCTATCACACTACACATAAGATTAGTTTTTACCTTGTTCCATATTTCAGAATGGACTGTCACGCTCGGCTGAGTGGGTTCGGGGGGAAGGGAGCTTATGCAAGGTGGTGTCAGGCTAAGGATTGTCTGGAATACTGTAAGGGGCCAGCGGTATGTGCTTCTTTATGGAATTACCATCCTCTGCTCCTGTTTGCCAGCTGCACCACTACTTACAGACTACCATCTTATACTCCTGTTTGTCAGGTGCACCACTACTCACAGACTACCATCCTCTGCTCCTGTTTGCCAGCTGCACCACTACTCACAGACTACAATCTTATGCTCCTGTTTGCCAGCTGCACCACTACTCACAGACTACCATCCTGTGATCCTGTTTGCCAGCTGCACCACTACTCACAGATTACCATCCTGTGCTCCTGTTTGCCAGCTGCACCACTACTCACAGACTACCATCTTATGCTCCTGCTTGCCAGCTACACCACTACTCACAGACTACCATCCTCTGCTCCTGTTTAACAGCTGCACCACTACTCACAGACTACCATTTTATGTTCCTGTTTGCCAGCTGCACCACTACTCACAGACTATCATCCTGTGCTCCTGTTTGCCAGTTGTACCACTACTCACATACTATTATCCTCTGCTCCTGTTTGCCAGTTGTACCACTAATCACAGACTATCATCCTGTGCTCCTGTTTGCCAGCTGCACCACTACTCACAGACTACCATCCTGTGCTCCTGCTTGTCAGCTGCACCACTACTCACAGACTTCCATCCTGTGTTTCTTTTTGTCAGCTGCACCACTACTCACAGACTACCATCCTGTGCTTCTGATTGCCAGCTGCACCACTACTCATAGACTACCATCCTGTGCTTCTGATTGCCAGCTGCACTACTGCTCACAGACTGTAATGGTAACACACACTGTATTTAGAGGAACACAACTGCAGATTGCAAATGATAGATTGTTTTCACAGATGTTATTGATTCCTCTATGGAAAGAGGGGAATCTGTTGATCAGTGAAATTAATATATTCTTAAGTTCTGAGTATCAGTACACAGATTTGGTGGACTAGTAGAAATGGTGCTCTATTCCCACTACCTTTTATGTTAGTGAGTTCTAATAGGATGTAGCAACTCAGAGAACCTCAGAGTGAGCTCAGTGATACAGTGGTAGCTATTAACAAGTTTACTTAGTTCAATCCAATAAAGCTTAGCAATTGTACTTAAGCACTGTTAATTATAGGTAATGGTTAAACACAGAAATTGTACCTACGTTAAGCCAGATCAACCCCCTCTTACTTCAGATCTTAAGTCCCAATCACTCTTTGCTTTCAGCTGCAAAAGAAGTCTGACCGCTGCAACGGATCTGTCCCTCTGCCTGTCAGCACAGTGAAGCAAGCGCTGTACGCGGAGGACAGGAAGTGACGTATCGGCAGGTACGGTGTTGTTCTCACGGAGACGACTGGTAAGATAAAAAGATGTTAAAGTCAGATCTTACCAATTTGTAAATCCCAGATGATCGTCCCAATGGTAGTGAGTGTTGAGTTATCCTGTTATGAGTTTTGAGGTGGCGGTCAGTTGAAATGTACACAGAGTTGTACAGAGAGCAGAAGTGCTTCAGAACTTAATGCTGAAATAAAGCAAAACATAATCAACAGACTTGAAATATTTCATTTAGATTCTCTTGGCCTGTATTACACCTAACTTGGGCTAGGTTTCCAAAATACTGAGCAAGGTGTGTTGAGAGAACAGGTGTTTTAAAGGAGGTGTGACCAATCAATCTCCACGATGATGTCACGTTAAAGAAATAGTACTGCAAAACAACTTAAAGAGACAGGAAACCCTGACATGACCCCCCACTCAGGATCGCTGTCCCACAGCGATAGGACGAGGACGGTCAGGGAATCTACGATGATACAAGGATATCAAACGAGGCACACTCAAGTTAGATACTGGTTCCCAGGAATCCTCACCCGCTGAAAAATTCTTCCAGCGTACAAGATACTGCAAGGTTCCATTGCGAAATCTGGAATCCAAAACGGACTCCACTTCATATTCATCTGAAGCAAGTTCGGGGGCGATAGGAGGCAACAATATCTGGTCATCCCTGGTCCGTGCATAAGGTTTAACCAAGGACACATGCACGGTAGGGTGTATCTTCATGGTTGGTGGCAGTTGCAACCTTACAGCATTTTCATTAACCACCTTTTGTACAGGGAAAGGTCCGATAAAAAGAGTGGCTAGTTTCTTTGATGGTATCTAAAGTTTTAGATTCCTGGTGGAAAGCCAAACTAGGTCACCTACAGCATACAGTGGTGGCTTCCTTCTGCGGAGGTTGTAATAGTGTTTCTGTACGTTTTGGGCATGTAATATATTCTCTTTTATAAATCTGAAGTTTTCCTGCAAGGTGTTACATAGATCGTCCACTAAAGGTGAATCCGGAGAACCATTTGGTGATAGAGGGAAGTCAGGGTGATAAGCATAGTTTGCAAAAAATGGAGTGAGCTTGGTAGAAGAATTTTCTGAGTTGTTATATGCATACTCGGCCATCGAGAGATACTTAAGCCAGTCGTTTTGATGATATGAACAGTAACATCTGAGATAATGGTCAAGCCATTGATTTAACCTTTCTGCCTGGCCATTAGTCTGTGGGTGAAAAGCAGTGGTATATCTATGGTCCATTTGGGTTAACTCACAGAGTCTAGTCCAGAATTTTGAAGTGAATTGACAACCTCTATCAGTTGTTAAGATGGGGGGAATACCATGCAACTTCACTATGTGGTCGAGGAAAAGTTGTGCTGTTTCGGATGATGAGGGGACCTTGTGAAAGGGAATAAAATGTGCCATTTTAGTTAATAGATCGATGACCACAAAAATAGTTGTTTGTTTGCAGGATTCTGGAAGATCAACAATAAAATCCATTGACACATGTTCCCATGGTCTGTGTGGAACAGGCAAGGGCATCAAAAGACCGTATGGAGCTTTCCTCTCTGGTTTGGATGTGGCACAAACCTTGCAGGTTTTTATGTAATTTTGTACGGTTGCTTTCATTCCAGGCCACCAGAAGCTGCGTTTTATTCGTTCTATAGTACGTTGAACACCTGGATGTCCAGCAAGAGGTGAGTCATGTGTGGTCTGTAACAGTCGAGTTCTCATATGGAAAGGTAAAAAAAACTTGTTTCCATAATAGTATATCCCAGAGGATTTCTGGAGATAGGGTTCTGGAGGAAGAGGAACCCTCTTACAGTAATCCTTAAGTTCCTCAAGCATTGGAACAGATAATCCGATGAATGATTCAGGTGATATGATAGAAGTCCTGGGGAATGAGTTTGTAGGTTTCTCTGGAATGCGTGATAAAGCATCTGCCTTGCCATTTTGTTGTGCATATCTGTAAATAATGTTGAGATGGAAGCGATCAAAATAAAGACTCCACCGTACCTGCCTAGCTGACAGAGTTTTATTCTTTTGAAGGTACTGCAAGTTTTTGTGGTCAGTGAAAATATTGATGGGGAATGTAGTACCCTCTAGGAGGTGGCGCCAATGTTCTAAGGAATGGCGAATTGCAAGTAACTCCTTATCCCCAATTGCATAATTCCGTTCTGCAGTAGTCATGGTCTTTGAGTAAAAGGATATCGGATGTAAGGGTTCTTTTGGGGAATTCTGCTGGGATAGGACAGCACCAATAGCATAGTCAGATGAGTCAACTTCCAATGTATACTGGAGTTGTGGATTAGGGAAACGAAGAATGGGGGCACTTGTGAACCTGGTTTTTAAGAGATTGAATGTAGATAGTGCTTCAGGAGTCCATTTAAACACTGAGTTAGATCCAGTTAATTTTGTCAGAGGTTTTACCAGAGTGGAGAAATTTATTATGAATTTTCTATAATAGTTATAAAACCCTAAAAACCTCTGCAAATCCTTTTTTGTTTTAGGTTCTGGCCAATTCTGTACAGAATCAACTTTTTCTGTCTGCATTTGGACTCCTTTAGGGGAGATGTTGTAACCTAGGAAAGAGACCTGGTTGGTATGAAATTTACATTTTTCAGGTTTAGCATAAAGCTTATGGACTCGGAGTCTTGAGAGTACCCAACGTACATGTTTTATGTGTTCTTCCCTGGTTCTGGAATAAATAAGAATGTCATCCAAATAGACAACAACGCACACATCCAACAAGTCACGGAACACGTCATTTGTGAAGTGTTGGAATGTGGCAGGGGCATTGCATAGCCCAAACGGCATTACTAGGTATTCAAATAGGCCGTACCTGGTCCTGAAAGCCGTGAGCCACTCATGTCCCTCTTTTATCCGAATGAGGTTGTAAGCCCCTCTTAGGTCTAACTTTGAAAAGATGGTTGCTTCGGAGAGTCTTTCGATCATCTCTGGTATGAGGGGTAACGGGTATCGATTTTTTATCGTGCACTTGTTGAGTTCACGATAATCTATAATGGGTCTTAGACTAGAGACAAAGAAAATTCCTGCACCAGCAGGAGAGGTGGAACTTCTGATAAAACCTTTTCTCAGATTGTCCTCTAGATACGTCTTCAAATGCTCTAATTCTGGATGGCTTAAGGGATACAAGTGACCATAAGGTATACGAGCTCCAGGTTGAAGGTCTATGGGGCAATCGTAAACCCTATGAGGAGGAAGATTTTCGGCCTCAGTTTTACTGAAGACGTCCAAAAAATCGTTATATTCAATGGGTAAATCTTCCATTAGTGGGTTAAGATTGAGTAATAAGAGGTCATGGAAACAGGTTTCTTTGCAATAATCCGAGAGAAATTTTATTTTGAAAGGAGACCAAACAATAGTAGGATTATGGAGTTTTAACCACTCCAGGCCTAGAACTAAAGAAAAATGAGGAGAGGGTAACACATCAAAAGAAATCATTTCTATATGTCCAGATATGACAATGAATAGGGGTACAGTCTCATGGGTAACAGGTCCTGAGGTCATAGGAGAACCATCGATGACTTTAATTGGTATCGGGAACTTCTTTGTAATCAAAGGAATCTTGTTAGAACGACAAAAGGCTTCATCAATGTAGTTACCAGAGGCACCGGAGTCGATTATAGCGTCTTCAATCCTCAGACGGTTTTGATCCAACTGCAGATGGAGAGAGAGGGTACAATAAGAAGAAGTTGCTTTAGGCAGAGAGAGTATTGAGGTTTTAACTAATAGTGACTTACTTTTCTTGTTTTTCAAAAGCACTGGACAGTCCTGTACCATATGTGAGGGGCTGGCGCAGTACATGCATACATTTTTTACCTTACGGCGCAGCTTTTCCTCAGAACTAAGGGGACCCCTTAAGAACCCTATTTCCATGGGTTCAGTCTGGGGTTTAGGATGACTGTATGAGCTGTATGCTGTATTTGTTGGATTAGCCTTAACCTTGGGTTCAGAAGTGAACCGTTCTGCCTTCCTCTCTCGTATGCGACGATCAATTTGTATGGCTACCCTCATGAAGTCATCCAGAGTTCTAGGTAATTCAATCCTTGCGAATTCATCCTTCAGTGTGTCTGAGAGGCCCAGACGGAATTGATTCCTCAATGCTATGGGACTCCAGAGAGTATCTGAAGCAAACTGCTTGAAGTCGGTTATATACTCCTCCACAGGCCTTTTGCCCTGCCTGAGGTTCCTCATGGAGTTCTCAGCTGTTAATTGGATATCTGTGTCCTGAAACATTTCATCCATAGCAGAGAAAAAATCAGTGAGGGAGCCTAAAATGGCGTCTTCGGTCTCAAAAAACCGATCAGCCCAATTCCTGGGTTCGCCTCTAAGGAATGAAATGGTCGTAAGGACCTTTACTCTCTCAGTGGAGTAGGTACGTGGCTTCATTGAGAAGAGTAAGTGACAAGCATTCTTGAATTGCCTATAACCTTTCCTATTCCCAGAAAAGGTGTCTGGCAGGGAGACTTGGGGTTCAGCTAAGATTTCCAGCTGAGTAGATCTAGCTGTTATGGAGTCTCTTATGACACTCTTTAAAGAGGCATTCTCAATTCGCAAGTCATGCAAACCTTGGGATAACTGATCAACGTTCTGTGATAAATTAAAAACAATCTGTGGCAACTCTGCTGGTTCCATATTTTCGGGCTCAGTATTATGTAATGGTAACACACACTGTATTTAGAGGAACACAACTGCAGATTGCAAATGATAGATTGTTTTCACAGATGTTATTGATTCCTCTATGGAAAGAGGGGAATCTGTTGATCAGTGAAATTAATATATTCTTAAGTTCTGAGTATCAGTACACAGATTTGGTGGAGTAGTAGAAATGGTGCTCTATTCCCACTACCTTTTATGTTAGTGAGTTCTAATAGGATGTAGCAACTCAGAGAACCTCAGAGTGAGCTCAGTGATACAGTGGTAGCTATTAACAAGTTTACTTAGTTCAATCCAATAAAGCTTAGCAATTGTACTTAAGCACTGTTAATTATAGGTAATGGTTAAACACAGAAATTGTACCTACGTTAAGCCAGATCAACCCCCTCTTACTTCAGATCTTAAGTCCCAATCACTCTTTGCTTTCAGCTGCAAAAGAAGTCTGACCGCTGCAACGGATCTGTCCCTCTGCCTGTCAGCACAGTGAAGCAAGCGCTGTACGCGGAGGACAGGAAGTGACGTATCGGCAGGTACGGTGTTGTTCTCACGGAGACGACTGGTAAGATAAAAAGATGTTAAAGTCAGATCTTACCAATTTGTAAATCCCAGATGATCGTCCCAATGGTAGTGAGTGTTGAGTTATCCTGTTATGAGTTTTGAGGTGGCGGTCAGTTGAAATGTACACGGAGTTGTACAGAGAGCAGAAGTGCTTCAGAACTTAATGCTGAAATAAAGCAAAACATAATCAACAGACTTGAAATATTTCATTTAGATTCTCTTGGCCTGTATTACACCTAACTTGGGCTAGGTTTCCAAAATACTGAGCAAGGTGTGTTGAGAGAACAGGTGTTTTAAAGGAGGTGTGACCAATCAATCTCCACGATGATGTCACGTTAAAGAAATAGTACTGCAAAACAACTTAAAGAGACAGGAAACCCTGACACAGACTACCATCCTCTGTTCCTGTTTGCCAGCTGCAAAACTAATCACAGACTACCATCTTGTGCTCCTGTTTGTCAGCTGCACCACTACTCACAGACTACCATCTTATGCTCCTGTTTGCCAGCTGCACCACTAATCACAGACTACCATCTTATGCTCCTGTTTGCCAGCTGCACCACTACTCACAGACTACCATCTTATGCTCCTGTTTGTCAGCTTCACCACTACTCACAGACTACCATCCTCTGTTTCTGTTTGCCAGCTGCACCACTAATCACAGACTACCATCTTATGCTCCTGTTTGCCAGCTGCACCACTAATCACAGACTACCATCTTATGCTCCTGTTTGTCAGCTGCACCACTACTCACAGACTACCATCTTATGCTCCTGTTTGCCAGCTGCACCACTACTCACAGACTATCATCTTATGCGCCTGTTTGCCAGCTGCACCACTACTTACAGACTACCATCCTCTGCTCCTGTTTGTCAGCTGCACCACTACTCACAGACTACCATCCTGTGCTCCTGTTTACCAGCTGCACCACTACCCACAGACTACCATCCTCTGCTCCTGATTGACAGCTTCACCACTACTCACAGACTAGCATCTTATGCTCCTGTTTGCCAGCCTCACCACTACTCACAGACTTCCATATTATGCTTCTGTTTGCCAGTTGCACCAC
This sequence comes from Bombina bombina, assembly GCF_027579735.1. Taxonomy (NCBI): domain Eukaryota; kingdom Metazoa; phylum Chordata; class Amphibia; order Anura; family Bombinatoridae; genus Bombina; species Bombina bombina. The sequence continues at coordinate 420,225,578 of NC_069503.1, read as the reverse complement.
TACTCACAGACTACCATCTTTTGCTCCTGTTTGCCAGCTACACCACTACTCACAGACTACCATCCTGTGCTCCTGTTTGCCAGCTGTACCACTACTCACATACTACCATCCTCTGTTTCTGTTTGCCAGCTGCACCACTAATCACAGACTACCATCTTATGCTCCTGTTTGCCAGCTGCACCACTAATCACAGACTACCATTTTATGCTCCTGTTTGTCAGCTGCACCACTACTCACAGACTACCATCCTGTGCTTCTGATTGCCAGCTGCACCATTACTCACAGACTACCATCCTGTGCTCCTGTTTGCCAGCTGCACCACTACTCATAGACTACCATCCTGTGCTTCTGATTGCCAGCTGCACCACTACTCACAGACTACCATCCTCTGTTCCTGTTTGCCAGCTGCACCACTAATCACAGACTACCATCTTGTGCTCCTGTTTGTCAGCTTCACCACTACTCACAGACTACCATCTTATGCTCCTGTTTGCCAGCTGCACCACTACTTACAGACTACCATCTTATGCTCCTGTTTGCCAGCTGCACCACTACTCACAGACTACCATCTTATGCTCCTGTTTGTCAGCTTCACCACTACTCACAGACTACCATCCTCTGTTTCTGTTTGCCAGCTGCACCACTAATCACAGACTACCATCTTATGCTCCTGTTTGCAAGCTGCACCACTAATCACAGACTACCATCTTATGCTCCTGTTTGTCAGCTGCACCACTACTCACAGATTACCATCCTGTGCTCCTGTTTGCCAGCTGCACCACTTCTCACAGACTACCATCTTATGCTCCTGTTTGCCAGCTACACCACTACTCACAGACTACCATCCTCTGCTCCTGTTTAACAGCTGCACCACTAATCACAGACTACCATCTTATGCTCCTGTTTGCCAGCTGCACCACTACTCACAGACTACCATCTTATGCTCCTGTTTGCCAGCTGCACCACTACTTACAGACTACCATCCTCTGCTCCTGTTTGTCAGCTGCACCACTACTCACAGACTACCATCCAGTGCTCCTGTTTACCAGCTGCACCACTACTCACAGACTACCATCCTCTGCTCCTGATTGACAGCTTCACCACTACTCACAGACTACCATCTTATGCTCCTGTTTGCCAGCCTCACCACTACTCACAGACTACCATATTATGCTTCTGTTTGCCAGCTGCACCACTACTCACAGACTACCATCTTATGCTCCTGTTTGCCAGCTACACCATTACTCACAGACTACCATCCTCTGCTCCTGTTTAGCAGCTGCACCACTACTCACAGACTATCATCTTATGTTCCTGTTTGCCAGCTATACCACTACGCACAGACTATCATCCTGTGCTCCTGATTGCCAGCTGTACCACTACTCACATACTATTATCCTCTGCTCCTGTTTGCCAGTTGTACCACTAATCACAGACTATCATCCTGTGCTCCTGTTTGCCAGCTGCACCACTACTCACAGACTACCACCCTGTGCTTCTGCTTGTCAGCTGCACCACTACTCGCAGACTTCCATCCTGTGTTTCTGTTTGTCAGCTGCACCACTACTCACAGACTACCATCCTGTGCTTCTGATTGCTAGCTGCACCATTACTCACAGACTACCATCCTGTGCTCCTGTTTGCCAGCTGCACCACTACTCATAGACTACCATCCTGTGCTTCTGATTGCCAGCTGCACCACTACTCACAGACTACCATCCTCTGCTCCTGTTTGCCAGCTGCACCACTAATCACAGACTACCATCTTGTGCTCCTGTTTGTCAGCTTCACCACTACTCACAGACTACCATCCTCTGGTCCTGTTTGCCAGATGCACCACTAATCACAGACTACCATCTTATGCTCCTGTTTGTCAGCTTCACCACTACTCACAGACTACCATCTTATGCTCCTGTTTGCCAGCTGCACCACTACTTACAGACTACCATCTTATGCTCCTATTTGCCATCTGCACCACTACTCACAGACTACCATCGTATGCTCCTGTTTGTCAGCTTCACCACTACTCACAGACTACCATCCTCTGTTTCTGTTTGCCAGCTGCACCACTAATCACAGACTACCAACTTATGCTCCTGTTTGCCAGCTGCACCACTAATCACAGACTACCATCTTATGCTCCTGTTTGTCAGCTGCACCACTACTCACAGACTACCATCTTATGCTCCTGTTTGTCAGCTGCACCACTACTCAGAGACTACCATCTTATGCTCCTGTTTGCCAGCTGCACCACTACTTACAGACTACCATCCTCTGCTCCTGTTTGTCAGCTGCACCACTACTCACAGACTACCATCCTGTGCTCCTGTTTACCAGCTGCACCACTACTCACAGACTACCATCCTCTGCTCCTGATTTACAGTTTCACCACTACTCACAGACTACCATCTTATGCTCCTGTTTGCCAGCCTCACCACTACTCACAGACTACCTTATTATGCTTCTGTTTGCCAGCTGCACCACTACTCACAGACTACCATCTTCTGCTCCTGTTTGCCAGCTGCACCACTACTCACAGACTACCATCCTGTGCTCCTGTTTACCAGCTGCACCACTACTCACAGACTACCATCCTCTGCTCCTGATTGACAGCTTCACCACTACTCACAGACTACCATCTTATGCTCCTGTTTGCCAGCCTCACCACTACTCACAGACTACCATATTATGCTTCTGTTTGCCAGCTGCACCACTACTCACAGACTACCATCCTGTGCTCCTGTTTGCCAGCTGCACCACTACTCACAGACTACCATCCTGTGCTCCTGATTGCCAGCTGCACCACTACTCACAGACTACCATCCTCTGCTCCTGTTTGCCAGCTGTACCACTACTCACAGACTACCATCCTCTGCTCCTGTTTGCCAGCTGCACCACTACTCACAGACTACCATCCTGTGCTCCTGTTTGCCAGTTTCATCACTACTTACAGACTACCGTCTTGTGCTCCTGTTGGCCAGCTGCACCACTACTCACAGACTACCATCCTGTGCTCCTGTTTGCCAGCTTCACCACTACTTACAGACTACCATCTTGTGATCCTGTTTGCCAGCTGCACCACTACTCACAGACTACCATCCTCTGCTCCTGTTTGCCAGCTGCACCACTACTCACAGACTACAATCTTATGTTCCTGTTTGCCAGCTGCACCACTAATCACAGACTACCATTCTGTGCTCCTGTTTGCCAGCTGCGCCACTAATCACAGACTATCATCCTGTGCTCTTGTTTGCCAGCTTCACCACTACTCACAGACTACCATCCTCTGCTCCTGTTTGTCAGCTGCACCACTACTCACAGACTACCATCTTATGCTCCTGTTTGCCAGCTGCACCACTAATCACAGACTACCATCCTGTGCTCCTGTTTGTCAGCTGCACCACTACTCACAGACTACCATCTTATGCTCCTGTTTGCCTGCTTCACCACTAATCACAGACTACCATCCTGTGCTCCTGTTTGCCAGCTGCACCACTACTCACAGACTACCATCTTATGTTACTGTTTGCCAGCTGCACCACTAATCACAGACTATCATCCTGTGCTCCTGTTTGCCAGCTGCACCACTACTCACAGACTACCATCCTGTGCTCCTGTTTGCCAGCTGCACCACTACTCACAGACTACCATCCTGTGCTCCTGATTGCCAGCTGCACCACTAATCACAGACTACCATCTTATGCTCCTGTTTGCCAGCCTCACCACTACTCACAGACTACCATATTATGCTTCTGTTTGCCAGCTGCACCACTACTCACAGACTACCATCTTGTGCTCCTGTTTCTCAGCTGCACCACTACTCACAGACTACCATCCTGTGCTCCTGATTGCCAGCTGCACCACTACTCACAGACTACAATCCTCTGCTCCTGTTTGCCAGCTGTACCACTACTCACAGAGTACCATCCTCTGCTCCTGTTTGCCAGCTTCACCACTACTCACAGACTACCATCCTGTGCTCCTGTTTGCCAATTTCACCACTACTTACAGACTACCATCCTGTGCTCCTGTTTGCCAGCTTCACCACTACTTACAGACTACCATCTTGTGCTCCTGTTTGCCAGCTGCACCACTACTCACAGACTACCATCCTGTGCTCATGTTTGCCAGCTGCACCACTACTCACAGACTACCATCCTCTGCTCATGTTTGCCAGCTGCACCACTACTCACAGACTACCATCTTATGTTCCTGTTTGCCAACTGTACCACTAATCACAGACTACCATTCTGTGCTCCTGTTTGCCAGCTGTGCCACTAATCACAGACTATCATCCTGTGCTCCTGTTTGCCAGCTTCACCACTACTCACAGACTACCATCCTGTGCTCCTGTTTGTCAGCTGCACCACTACTCACAGACTACCATCTTATGCTCCTGTTTGCCAGCTGCACCACTAATCACAGACTACCATCCTGTGCTCCTGTTTGTCAGCTGCACCACTACTCACAGACTACCATCTTATGCTCCTGTTTGCCAGCTTCACCACTAATCACAGACTACCATCCTGTGCTCCTGTTTGCCAGCTGCACCACTACTCACAGACTACCATCTTATGTTACTGTTTGCCAGCTGCACCACTAATCACAGACTATCATCCTGTGCTCCTGTTTGCCAGCTGCACAACTACTCACAGACTACCATCCTGTGCTCCTGTTTGCCAGCTGCACCACTACTCACAGACTACCATCCTGTGCACCTGATTGCCAGCTGCACCACTAATCACAGACTACCATCCTGTGCTCCTGTTTGTCAGCTGCACCACTACTCACAGACTACCATCTTATGCTCCTGTTTGCCAGCTTCACCACTAATCACAGAATACCATCCTGTGCTCCTGTTTGCCAGCTGCACCACTACTCACAGTCTACCATCTTATGTTACTGTTTGCCAGCTGCACCACTAAGCACAGACTATCATCCTGTGCTCCTGTTTGCGAGCTGCACCACTACTCACAGACTACCATCCTGTGCTCCTGTTTGCCAGCTGCACCACTACTCACAGACTACCATCTTGTGCTCCTGTTTGTCAGCTTCACCACTACTCACAGACTACCATCCTGTGCTCCTGTTTGCCAGCTGTACCACTACTCACAGACTACCATCCTGTGCTCCTGTTTGCCAGCTGCACCACTACTCACAGACTACCATCTTATGCTCCTGTTTGCCAGCTTCACCACTAATCACAGACTACCATCCTGTGCTCCTGTTTGCCAGCTGCACCACTACTCACAGACTACCATCTTATGTTACTGTTTGCCAGCTGCACCACTAATCACAGACTATCATCCTGTGCTCCTGTTTGCCAGCTGCACCACTACTCACAGACTACCATCCTGTGCTCCTGTTTGCCAGCTGCACCACTACTCACAGACTACCATCTTGTGCTCCTGTTTGTCAGCTTCACCACTACTCACAGACTACCATCCTGTGCTCCTGTTTGCCAGCTGTACCACTACTTACAGACTACCATCCTGTGCTCCTGATTGCCAGCTGCACCACTACTCACAGACTACCATCCTCTGTTCCTGTTTGCCAGCTGCACCACTAATCACAGACTACCATCTTATGCTCCTATTTGTCAGGTTCACCACTACTCACAGACTACCATCCTATGCTCCTGTTTGCCAGCTGCACCACTACTCACAGACTACCATCTTATACTCCTGTTTGCCAGCTGTATCACTACTCACAGACTACCATCCTATGCTCCTGTTTGCCAGCTGCACCACTACTCACAGACTACCATCCTCTGCTCCTGTTTGCCAGCTGCACCACTACTCACAGACTACCATCCTGTGCTCCTGTTTGCCAGCTGCACCACTAATCACAGACTACCATCCTGTGCTCCTGTTTGCCAGCTGCACCACTAATCACAGACTACCATCCTGTGCTCCTGTTTGCCAGCTGCACCACTACTCACAGACTACCATCCTGTGCTCCTGTTTGTCAGCTGCACCACTACTCACAGACTACCATCCTGTGCTCCTGTTTGCCAGCTGCACCACTAATCACAGACTACCATCCTGTGCTCCTGTTTGCCAGCTTCACCACTACTCACAGACTACCATCCTGTGCTCCTGTTTGTCAGCTGCACCACTACTTACAGACTACCATCTTATGCTCCTATTTGCCAGCTACACCACTAATCACAGACTATCATTCTCCGCTCCTGTTTGCCTGGAGGAGGGTGTGGCTATTAGGAAATGCACAGAAGAGAGTGGTGAGAATAGGAGAAATATCAGAGAAATAAGAGAGAAAGGATTTACCTGACCTGTATATCTCTGTTTAAATGTTGCAGGCGACAGTCTGGGAATCCATTTTCTCTTATATTATATACTGTCAGGGAGTGGGGCCAAGACATTTCTGGTGCCCATAGCCCAATGGCTCTGTTGTAAAATGATACATTTTTAATTTTTCATTATTTTGCAAATATTTTATAAACATGCTTGTTTTATAATATTGGTTGTGATCTACTGACTCACATGCTGATTAAGATCTCATAATATTTTTATCTATTTTTTAAATATTTTTATTGGTGTTTAATAAAGATAAAACAATAGTGTGAATCACAGAAATAACATAACAATATGGAAATTCACTAATTATAGGACATATATCATAAATATTGCTGCACACCTGACTCATTAGAAAAATTACAGAAATTACAAGTTACAGACATTGAAAAAATAGTAAACCTAAGCCAAATTTTCTCTTGTTTTTGGCATGAAAAAAAAACTTTGTCTATAGACATCACACTGTATAGTATGAACCCATATGCCAATTGTAGGAATAGAAGGGAGCAACACAGTCTCAACTGTGTCATGTAAAAGGTTAAATATCATTGTATATATGTGCATAGATATCATATTGATTAATATGACATTCATACATATCCTCTTTAATATAAAAATGTCTTGACATCTGTAATGATATAGTTCTCTCTAGCAAATGGCCTGAAATGGGTGACACAAACTCCCCTCTCTATACCCAAATACACAACTCAGAGTTCAAAGCAGACATTTGTCAGACTCTTAAGATATATCACTTCAAAGGAATTACATTTAAGGACTTCCTGCACTGGGCAATGTGTAATGGATTTGCCTAGATCAAGATGCCCCCTGTGGACCGCAGCCTAGTGTGGGAGAGATTTCAGGATGGAGAGCAAATTTAAATATTTATCACCTGAGTTAATTGATGCATGCTGGGTTAAACATACAAACCCCCAGACTTTCGTCTGAATGGGATATAGCAGGAGAAAATATTTTAACCCTGTGTAAGCGAGAATCCATATAAGAATTTAAATCTTAAGGTTTAAATAAAATGTCTATGAGGGAGGAGCTACCCTTGATGAGAGAAGGACGTGTGGAGACTGAGCTCCTAAGAAAATTTATATTCAAAGTTTTTTTACAGCTCATAATACAATCTTTCAACACCAAAAGCAGCTTTACTGCGATAATCTCTCCATCAGCAAGCTGTCCCGGAGGTGTCGGACATTGACAAAGAAAAAAGCAAACGGAACTTTTACTCTGCCACGCTTGCTGCGCAACTTAGGCTTCTGAGACAGAACTTAGTTACCGGAGGGTCAGGGCTCCGCTCCGGTGACTATTGAGGCAATCGACATAGATCTATGGGACCTGACCCCTGAGGCTAAACAGCATTCGAGAACCTGAGTGGCACAGACAAGCAAGGGCTGCAGAGGTGAGACCTGCACACACTGGGCACTATATTATAGGAAAATAGAACTGGACGCCTTAGTACCGGGCCACATACAAACAGCTATAGTCACAAAGCTTTTTGTTTTATTTCACAATAGTTTACGAAGGAAACTCTGAGGGCCTTTATGCAGCATTTTCTCACTGAAATCTGAAGGGTCACTGTTAAACATATCACTGAAGGCGGGAAAAGACGCCATTTTTTATCAGCTCTAAATATCCCTTTAGAGGAGAGAAGAATCCAAAGGTCTATAATCTGCCTTTACACAAATATGTGAACACGAACTTGCTCATTACCAAATAGTCTCCTTATCAGACCCCCACAAGTAAGCCCCTCAGCCTGGGCTACCTAGCTGTATTGCAGCAACTCGGGAACGGTACAAGAGAAGCACTGGGGCCTGTAGGTCATTAGACAAGTGAGACTCCGCTTTTACATCCAGCGCTAAACTTCTCCCTTACAAGCACAATGTGATATTTTTATTAGGTCCACAGGACACTAATCCTGAACACAGTTTCTATTTTTAAGACCCCAGCAAGATGCGGGTAGCAACAGGCATGAACACATAATCCTGAATAATAACCCAAGATCCTGAGATATACACAAAGCAAGCAATACTACACTTCAGAGCCTCCCACCAACAGTGGATTTCTATGGAAAATAATATCTATCTGGTAAATCAGAATGAAAAATAAACCCCAAACCGTTAAATAATGTCTCTCAAGGTCCCAATTAAAGCAAAAGGGCTCAGATAAATGTGATTCCTCTGCTGCAACCAGTCCCAGGGCGTACGTCCCAGAGATCATTAGTACCCCCGGCCCAGAAGAGCCCAACAAAGAGCTCCTCTCACAAATAAAATCACTGTTTCATGAAGAATTTAAAATGGCTCTTTCAGAGATTAAGCAAGACCTCAGAGAAATAGGCGGGAGGACTGCTGAATTGGAAGAAAAACTAGATAACATATCTGAAGAAATTCCTTTACTCAGAAACTCTATCCAAGATAATTCAACCTATAAAAGCAGGCTTGAGGAACAGATTGAGGATCTCGAAAACAGATCTCGCAGATCCAATCTGCATATTCGAAATCTCCCAGAGTCTTACAAAAATTTAAACGAATCTATCACTGAACTTTTCATACAGCTAGTCCCAGATATTGATCCATCTACTTTGCTGATGGACAGGGTTCACAGAGCCCTCACTAGACCACAACTAAACTCCAACAGAGATATCATCCTTAAATTACACTACTACCACGTAAAAGAAAGGATCATGAAAGCTGCCAGAGATCACAAATGCATAGAATTTGAGGGACATAACATCCAAATCTTCTCCGACCTTGCCCCAATTACATTAAGGAAAAGAAGAGAAATTAAACCTATCACAGCAGCACTTACTAAAGAACACATAAAGTACAGATGGAACTTTCCCTTCAAATTAGTTTTCACACATCAAAATGGGACTTATAATTGTTCTACCCTAGAAGAGGGGAGAACCCTATTGGAACGCTTACAAATTCAAGTTGATATCCCAAACACACCTACAAGATCTGATCCACCAAGGAAATCTTTTCATAAGGAGTGGACTCCGGTAGGAAGATCTGGAAAAGCTAAGAAACAGAAAATCCACCACAGCAATGCCACCGAGGAGGACTCCTCAAATTATGCTACTGACCTTTCTACCTTACAGCAAAGTTTGAGATTGAGCTCAAGAGATATCAGGACTACTCTATTTGTAAAAGGGCATACCCCGGTTTAGTAGAGCAGTGCTCCCTTTCTCACAATATGATGTTTCAAGTTTAGTAAATTGAGGTTTAAAGGTTCTAGATGTTTAAATGTTCCCAAGTTACTTAGTTAATTATTTTGCATGGTTAAATATAGGGGAATGCCACCTAGCAGGTAAAAAAGTACTCCAGGGCCATATAATTGGTATAGATCTTTTCTTGCAAAGATCAACATAGATGTTATTTGAGGCCCAAGCTCCCTATTATAGTTTCAATATAATTCCCCACCATCTGGGTTATCAGAAGTGTTCCATTCAAGTTATTTATTAAAATACAATGCTAAAACAATTAGTATTGGTCTCTATAAATGTTATAGATATTCTCAGGATCTACCCCCCCCTCCTACCCTTCCCTTTCTCCCTTTACCCCCCCCCCCCCATTCCTTCTCTCCCCCCCATTATCCTCAATCTTGGTTCATGCCACGTAACAGCTCAGGTTTGTGTATCCTGGGTTATATCACTCGAGTCACTTTGATGTTATTCTATCCAACGTTTATTTATGTTTCAGTTTTATTTTTTTCTTGGTCACAATTTTTGGGATCATTCCAACTTATCACAGAAGATGCTATTGCCATTGTCTTTTATCTTGTAATGTTTGTCCACATGCTGTAGGGATCGATACAAAACACCCCAGTTTTATTAGTTAATGTATACGCACCTAACGAATCACAAGCTAACTTCATCTCTAAGCTGAGCAAGCATTTAACATTATGGAAAAGGTACAAAACTATAATAGGAGGTGACTTTAACCTCACCATGAATGATATAAGCGATAGATCCTAACAGACGGGCACACATACTAAATCGAATACCAAACCAAGCAGAGTTCTCCATGACTTCTCTATAGACCACAACCTGATAGATAGCTGGCTATCACTTAACCAAGGGGTTCGCGACTACACTTACTATTCCACCATACATACATCACACTCCAGAATAGATTATATATTGCTGAGCCAAATCCTGGTGCCTCTCCTTACCACGGCTTCTATCAAGAACTGCTCTTGGTCAGACCACTTGATTAACCCACTAAGGACTAAATCTTGGACTTTAAACACATCCTTACTCAAGGATGGTCCCGCATTAGACACACTTAAACAACGAATTACAGAATTTATAGAAATCAATAACAACTCCACTCAGAACCCGGCCTTCGAATGGGGAGCACTGAAGGCATATATTAGAGGCCTACTCATAGCTGAATCCAATAAACAACGCAAACTTAAGGAAGCTAAATTAACAGACTTAAAAACAGAGGCAAATCAATTACGGGCACAACTCAGTAGAAACCCTTCACGTGCGTTAGCTAATAAACTCAAAACCAAGAATTTAGAATTAGATACTCTTTTAAATAAAGATGCGACAAGTTCAATTAGAATGACTAATACCCAATACTACATATATGGAAACAAGCCCAACCGCATGTTAGCTAACCAGTGGTGTCACTAGGGGGGTGCGGGCCGCACCTGGGTGACACCCTCCAGGGGGTGACACCAAAATTTTTTTTTTTTTTTTTAAATTTTATTGAAATTCATAGAAATACAATGTTGAGATGCATAGATTATTTTATTAGAGGCTGGCATTTGTGAACATTAGTGGGACTGGGGAAGTTGTAGACACTCAATTTTTTTGCCCCTTGAGCCAGTGCTGCAATTTCAACAAATAGTTTTCCCGGCTGCTTTTGCTTGTTTGTACTTTGCTCCTCCCCTGCCCAATTTCACTATGAATGTTGTGGGTGTGCCGTGGGGCTTGCAAAGTTGCGCTGCTAGCCTAAACCTGCCTGCCTATCTGTGCTCACTGCTCAGTGACATGCGGCCCAGGGCTGTGCACTGACAGACTTGGAACAGAGTCAGAGAGTAGAATTTTCATAGTTTGCACGCCTAAACCTTTTCTTCAGTGATTTATTTTAGAGTGCTCTGTTTATCTTTCATTTGATGTTCTGCTGAGCCAGGGAGCAGCTCTAGGCATGAGCTTCATAATTAATGCAGTGCAGTTTACATATTTTGTATGTGTGTGTCTGAGTTTTTGTGTGTCTTAGTGTTTTTGTGTGTGTGTCTGAGTGTGTTTCCGAGTGTTTGTGTGTGCACCTGAGTATGTTTTTAAGTGTGTCTGAGTGTTTGTATGTGTGTTTGTCTGTGTTTTTGTGTGTGTCTGCTTTCTGGGGGGGGGGGGGGGGTGACACCATGACTTACTGCACTGGGTGACACCAACCCTAGTGACGCCACTGTAGCTAACAAATTAAAAGACGTCATAAGGGCCACCACAGTCCCGCAAATACAGACACCGGACAACAAGACAACTAACGATCCTCAAGACATAGCTAACTTATTTGCCGACTACTACCACAGACTATATAATATAACGACCGGCAACAAAAATAGAGACAAGACTTCAGATTTAGAGTCCTTTTTAGGAGACAGCACCTTGCCAAATATAGTAAAGGAGGATCTAGAATCCTTAAATACCCCAATTACTAATGAGGAAATAAAATTATGCATAAAAAATCTTAAAGGATCTAAGGCCCCAGGACCTGACGGCTACTCTGGCCTTTTTTATAAAATTTTACAGCCCTTACTGATACCGCAGCTAGAAAGGTATTTAACGCGATAATGCAGGGTAAATAAATACCCAAGGAAATGTTAATGGCTAGAATCTCAGTGATTCCGTAGCCTGGTAAAAACAAACAACATTGCCAAAATTATAGGCCTATTACTCTAATTAATCAGGATATCAAACTATTTACCAATATTTTAGCAAATTGTCTTAATCCCCTCCTCATTAAACTAATCCATCCAGATCAAGTGGGGTTTATCTCACAAAGGGAGGCCCCAGATAACACTAAAAAAAATATAGATTTAATTAATGTAGCCACGGTTAGGGGAACACCTTCTCTGTTCCTTTCTCTGGACGCAGAGAAGGCGTTCGACAGAATCAACTGGGACTTCATGTTTGCGGTATTAAAGAAGGTTGGTATCACAGGGTCATTTTATGATGCTATCAAATCCATATATTTATTCTATACAGCTTATGTCAGACTGTCAGGTTATCAGTCAAGACCAATTTCGGTTAACAATGGCACCCGGCAGGGATGCCCACTTTCCCCGCTTTTATTTGCTTTAAGCATTGAACCGCTCGCTATTAAAATTAGAGACAACAAGACATTTCGGGAATCACAATAGGCCGGACAGAACACAAGTTATCCCTATTCGCAGACAACGTTATCCTGACACTAACCAAACCGTTACTCTCCCTCCCTCCAGTATTTAAAATAATACAGCAATTCGGATCACTATCAGGTTATAAAATTAACGAAGAGAAGTGCGAGGCCATTGGAGTTAAATTACCACATCATACCAAAAAATTAATGGAGTTAAACTTCTCGTTTAACTGGCCCAAGAAATCTATCAAATATTTAGGGATTAACCTATCTAATAATATACACTCCCTACGCCAGATAAACTACATACCCATGTTTAAAAACATTAGAGCCTTAATAGCAAAATGGATGAAACTCAAAATATCCCTATATGGTAGAATTATATCTACTAAAATGTCCTTATTGCCCAAACTGTTATATTTGTTTCGTTCCTTGCCCATCAAGCTCCCACTGGCTGATCTGCATAAACTCCAAAATGATATTCTTAAGTTTATATGGCAGGGAAAGAGGGCTAGAATCAATAAAAAAAACTTATGTGCTCTACTAGAAAGGAAGGAGGGGTGGGTATACCAAACCTAATCCCTTATTATTATTCGGCTCGTATGGCCCAAACCTTACAATGGTTTAAACCTCACAATATCTCACAATGGGTACAAATTGAATCAAGCATTACGGGAACCATACCTCTATGGACGCCTGATGGGACTACAACCCATAAAAAATGCGAATTTATTGCAATCCAGCACACTATACACATATGGAAAACATTAAACTCCAAATTCCCCTTACTCAATAACCGATCGAAAATTACTCCTCTGATAACCCAGTCCTCCAACATTGACAAAGGCACACAGCAGAAATGGGCCAATAAAGGACTCTATAGAATAGCAGACATTTACAAAGAGGATAAACTGCTAACGTTTGAACAATATCAAGCCTTAGATAGTGAGGATAGAAACATATGGTATCACTACCTACAATTAACATCCAGAGCACAACAGATCATGGGGAGCGAAAAGGCACAAATAAGCACCAAGCTAGAAAAGTTATGTTTAGCTGAACACCACATTAGAGGGGGTATATCCACTTTATACTCTGTATTTAATAGTCCTCTTCAGGAGAGTAAACCCCCCATCATGCTAAAATGGGAACAGGATACAGGAAAAACTCGGTCCATTAAAACCTGGACAGAAAATCTTGCAAGCGGGTTATCCTTTTCACAGAACACAGCACTCAAAGAAAACTTTATCAAAGTTGCTTTCAGATGGTATTTATTCCCAGCTAGATCAGGGGGTAGAGGAGACCCATTGTCTAAACTTTGCTACAGAGGATGCGAATCACTAGGAACGTACCCACACATGTGGTGGGAGTGCAGACATGTTAAGGAGATCTGGGATCATACCTCGGCCCTAGTGGGCGAGATATTCCAAAAGATAATTGTATTAACGATGGAGCAGGCTCTGCTTCACTTTCCGATCCCAGGACTCTCTAAACACAATAATAAGTTAGTCAGATGGATCTGCACGATAGTAAGACTAAGCATAGCCCAATTCTGGAAGGGATCTCCTCCTAGTTTCGACATAATCAAACAAAAGATATCATATCACTTTGATAAAGCAAGTGCCACGGCCGAATATCTAGATGACAGAGAGTCCTTCCTGTTACAATGGGAACCCTACATCCATTACCATGAAGCTTCTAGGGGGAGGGGTGGGGGGGGGGGGGGGTGGACCAGGCCAGGTGAAGAATACATGGTATAACTGCAACACCTTTTGCAATGGTATAAAGAATAGATAAAAATTTTATGTTACACTATAAGTTACTGGAATGTATTTATTATGTACTAAGTGACCTACAGATGTTGGAATGTATGATTATTGCTTATTGTCTTTGTAAAATCCTGAATAAAAACTTTTCAACATAAATAAAATGTCTATAAGTTTCATATAGTTAAAATACTCAGAGTGTATTGAACATATTATACAAATGGAACTACATTCCAATCTCTGTCACCCCTGGTGTCTGTCACCTTTTTTTGTCAGGAGAAGCATTTCCCAGTAACCAATAAGAGCTAAGGGCGTACCCAGATTCTATTGGAATGATTCAGAGAATGAAGGAGGAGTTATGACTGATATAAACTTCTAAACCATGCAAGAGAGGGACAGACTCACTTTGTAAAACAGAGATACACACCATTTGGGCCTACTTTCTCTGAACCCTGGCTGGAAAACTCTCTTTGGGCAAGAAAGATACTATGTGACCTGTTATCCTTGCAAAATAGTGATACTTTCACCTATGACCATAAGAAAAATCTGGGATATTGAACTCTCTTATTGGTAGCTGGTAATGCATTAAGCGGTTTGATGTTTTTAGATTTTTAATATTTTCATGTTTTAAAGCAAAAGATCATCTTTATTGCTGTAGTTTAATTGAAGCTGGTATTTAAAGAGGTACTTTATAGTTGCAACCTAGTATTAAATAGACCAGTGATTTCCTATATTAAATATACTAGTGCCAAGTCAATTATAATTGAGAAATGGGGGGGGCGGAGCCTAGCGGTGCTCTAAGATGGACGCACTGGTGTAGAGCTCCGTGTTCAGAGCAAGCCTTGGGGCATACAATCTCTCCCTCAGATGCTTGTTATGCCCTAGGAAGGAGAGCAGAAACGACCCTACCCATCAAGGAGTTATTTTTTATTTCAAAAGTATCGATCACCGGACCGGACACACTCCATTATGTGACACGGTGCAGCGGGGAGGACACCTTGTAATGCAGAGGCGCTGGGCCTAGACGGAACAACGTGTAATGCTGTGCTACTGAGAGTGATACACGGAGGACAAGCACTTTTTCTGAATGTGAGGACAAGCATACGGCATCGGAGCCGTTGTGTAGACCAGCAGTAGTGAGTACAATTGCGGGGCTATAAAACATGTACTGATATAGTGTGAGGGGATCAGGCCTACAAAGAGACTCCCAAACCCAAGCAGTGTACAGTAATTCCTAAGTTACGTGAACTCTGTTAGTTTGTGAATAACACAGCGGCAACCTTGCAAGAATTAGCCGCTTATATCAGTCTCTCCCACATGTTATTCCTCATATAACACTAATGGAACACCCTCATGGCCACCCAACTAGCTGGATTAAAAAGATAATAAGCTGACTTTGGAGCAGACTTTTGCTGGAAACAGCAACAGGGCATAAAAATATGATATCCTACTAATAACCTAAATACGTTGCTCTTTATTTTCCTGATGAGACTATTTTATACTACATATATATGTCTGCTTTCCTCCACGTGGATATTATTCAATCACAAAATGAACATTGCTAAGGAGACACTGACACCTAGTGGACATCACTGACACAACACTATGGATAAGATGCACAATATACTTGAAGTCTGAAAGCCTACATCCTTTGAAAGCTTCTCTGGGGATCCTTGCTATATCTTCTGTGGTGTTTTGACTGCGGACCTTTACAACATAACCTGAGATATATTTAACGCTTGCAAACATGTCCTCTAAAAAACTCACCAAAACAGATAAAATAAATAAACCACCCTCCATGAATCAATATTTTAAAGTTAAAGGAGATAAACTCACAGACTCTCCAACCCAAGGAGATACAGAGGAGGAAGATAATACCACACAGCTACAATCTTCATTATCCAGCTCACAACCTCTTACCAGAGGGGACTTTAATCTCCTAGTTTCCAAACAGGATATGTCCAAAAGCTTTAATAAATTGTGGGACAAAATAGATAATATGCACAAATCAGTCTCGGCGAGCCTAGCTGATATTAAACAGGATATAACAGATCTGGGTTCTAGGGTGGAAGTGCTTGAGGAATCTAAAGACACGTTAATGGAAGATGTTGAAACTGCGGTTCACCAAGTATCACAACAAAATCAAACTATCACTGAACTGTTAGATAAACTGGAGGATATAGAAAATAGAAGCAGAAGATGCAATATTAGAATCAAGGGGATCCCAGAAGAAATTAACGCAGATGATCTCCCAACCTACTTGCAGCAGTTATTCACCACACTAGCAAAGGTGCCACTGGATACTACAGTTGACTTAGAGAGGGCCCATAGGGCACTGAAACCTAAACCTAAGCCGGGCACCCCACCAAGGGACGTTATAGTAGCTTTTTTGCGATTCCCAGAGAAAGAAAAAGTCTTTAGAGCAGCCATGCAGCAAACACCACTCAAGTTCCAGGGCAACATTCTACAGCTATATCAAGACTTGAGTGTGAGAACATTGCAAAGAAGGAATGCACTACGTCCTCTCACTTCAATGCTACGCAAACAACAAATTAGATATCGATGGGGACATCCTTTTGCTCTTATCATAAATAAGGACAATGTGACATACACAGTGAAGGAACCGCAAGACATCCCAGATATCTGTACAGCAATGGGTCTGGAGACCCCAGAACAACCAACGCTGCCCACTGGAGGAGAAGAAGGTGCTACTTTACCTCATCAGGGAAAATCGCAGAGGCCTCGGTGGAATAAAGTCTCCAAAAAATCCACCAAGAATAGATGAGTTCCATTGGCCCATGGAGCACTGTTGATCCCTTGACCACCTATGTGGAGACAGGGGAGGATATGGAGAGTTTCTGGTTTGAGTGCCTTCCGCTGTATGGATCCTTTGGTTGAGATTTGTCACAGACTTAGCGGTGGATTTCTTAATAGAGCTATAACTTATTGACTTTCCTAAGCTCTTTAACATTTCCCTAAGTACCTAGGGATAAAACCACTTTACTCCACCTGTGGAACTTATGAAAATAGTGATGAAGGGACATATATACGAGAAGAGCCTAGTTAGACTTATATGTTATTTAGAAGAATGCCTTATAATGCAACCGTGTAGACTGAGGGTTAGTTGCAAAGTTGATGTTGAGAAACAGCCTTACATGGGGTAGTTGTAGGTTAGTTCTTCTCCATATTAGAAAGTTATGATGTGATAGTTAACTGTCTCACAACTATAAGTTTATGACCCCATCGCTCTTTAATAGTTCGATATATGATGGGATCAATGAGTTGTTAAACAAACTTATAGAAAATTTAGATGTTTTGACTCCTCTCAATAGGGTCTAGATTAAAATAGATGGGAGAGATATGTATCTCTGAATTCTCCCAAATGTACTTATATTTTCTCAATATAACCCATGTTTATTCTAATGTATTTGTTACTTGTTACTTTTTTTCTTATATATACTAACTACTATCTTTCTCCTCCTACAGATGCCACTAATACTAACCGAACTTCTTTCATAGGGAATGTTTGCTGGCTTCCTCCCGTTGGGAATTCTCCCCCTGACGGCCGATGGACTCCTACTCTAATCACTCAAGGTACACCATCCTCTGACATGTTACATACTCAGTTACCTTACATAAATAAAAACAACATGACAATAACAATACCAGGGGCTATTGACATGTTCAACCCCCTATGCAATACTTATAGAGAATACAGTTATGACATCACCTAATGTTATATTGATATCTCATAATGTCAGAGGCTTAAACACCGATATCAAACGTAGGAAGGCAATGGCTCAGTATCATCAATTAGGTGCAAATGTTATATATCTCCAGGAGACACATTTCGAAAAAAATCACATCCCAAAATATTGGTCACGCCAGTTTCCTACACACTTCCATTCAACAACCACTAGTAAGAAAAGAGGAGTATCCATTTTATTCCACGCCTCGTTAAACCTGGTAGTAGTTGACAAATTAATAGATCAAGAAGGTAGATACTTAATAATTAGGGGACAAATTCAGGGCGTGGAGATTGTTTTTTGTAATGTCTATGCCCCAAATGAAAAGCAGGAACAGTTCTTTTCTCACATCTCTGATCTCTTGACGACATGGAACCACACTAGGTTGGTCCTGGCGGGGGATTTTAATGTTTCATTGCAGACCCAAGTGACACTAGTTAATACTGGCCTCACCCTCTCTCAGATTAAAAATAATACTAAGACTAAAAAAATATTATCTACACTAGCAGGCCATAATGTGTTAGATACATGGAAAATACTTTATGGTAACACATCCGATCACACATATTATTCTGCAGCACACAAAAAATATTTTAAATTAGATTATATTTTCCTGAGCCAAGTTATGGTTTCAAACCTGGTCTCTTCTTCTATTAGTTCATGTGTTTGGTCCGACCATTCAATTATATCGGTGAGACTTAAGGGCTTTGCCACTTCCAATGGACAAAAAAGTTGGACTTATGACCCTCTCCTCCTTAAAGACCCTCTACATAAAGAGAATATTTTCCAAAGTTTATTGGAATACTGGCAAATTAATGTAGACTCAACTTGTAACCCAACTATACCATGGGCGGCTCATAAACCCTACATGAGGGGATTACTACTCAAATTAAAATCCCATATTAATGCACAAAATCGAAATAACTTCAATAAATTACAGACTGAAATACAGTACCTAGAAAAGAGACATAGAGAGACTGGATCACTTGACTTACTGAAAACCTTAACACAAAAACGCCAATCCTTAGATTTGATTTTACAGAAAGAATCTATTCGGGGCAACAAAGACTCAAAACTAACTATTTTATCTTTGCCAACAAGCCAGATAAGTATCTGGCAAACAAGATTAGAGACAGGCTTAAGGATATATCGATCAAAAGTATACGTACTTCTAAGGGAGATTTTACTTCCAAACCCGAGGAGATTGTCTCCACCTTTTCTAGCTTCTATGGGGCTCTCTATAAGGGAGACAAAGTCTCAGACACACTAGAGACCTCCACCCTCCTCCATGAATTTTTGATAGAAGCTAAGTTGCCAAAGATCTCGAACGAGGACCTAGAAACACTAAATGCAAAAATTACAGTCCCAGAAGTCTTGACAGTTATCAAAGACCTAAAGAGGGGTAAGGCAGCGGGTCCGGATGGGCTCCCAGGAGAATACTACAAATTATTTAAAACAACTTTGGCCCCACACTTAGCGAAGTTCTGTAACGATATACTACAAGGGAGCGATGTACCCACAGAGCTTCTCCAAGCAAAAATAGTAGTGATCCCTAAGCCGGGGAAAGATAAGACTCTCTGTAAAAATTATCGCCCAATCTCACTAATAAACCAAGATATCAAGATATTCACTAAGATTTTAGCCTCTAGATTGAAACACATTCTACCTGGGTTAGTCCATCCGGACCAGGTGGGTTTCGTAAAGAATAGAGAAGCACCTGATAACATCAGAAGGATGGTCTCTCTATTAGACCATGTGGATACTGTGGGGACGCCTTCTCTGCTTCTGTCATTGGATGCGGAGAAGGCGTTCGACAGAGTAGATTGGGGATACATGTGGGCGGTGTTACGGGAGATGGGGTTTAGAGACCATTTTATGACAGCTCTCCAGAAGATTTATTCCACTCCAACAGCTTGGGTGAGGGCAATGGGACATCAATCTAGAAGTTTTCCCGTAAGGAATGGCACTAGGCAGGGGTGCCCTCTCTTACCATTGTTATTTGCCCTATGTATAGAGCCGCTAGCTAAACGAATTAGACAGTCCCCAGATGTGACGGGTGTATGTGTTGGAGGAGAGGAGTACAAAATAGCATTATTTGCGGATGATGTGTTGCTCTCCCTGACGAAGCCTATGATATCCCTACCAAATCTATATTTGATCCTTTCACAGTTCTCCGCCATATCTGGCTATAAAATCAATAACGACAAATGTGAGGCTATGGCCATTAATTTACCAAACCACACACAGAAACTTTTAGAACTGAACTATGATTTTAAATGGGTTAAAAAATATATTACGTATCTGGGAGTCAAAATAACAAAACATTCCTCAGAATTATACAAGACTAATTATATCCCACTGTACAAAAGCATCAAACAAGATCTTCTGAAGTGGAGTCGATACCGTTTTTCGTGGTATGGACGTATCTCGGCAGTTAAAATGATGATCTTACCCAGAATCCTTTATCTCTTCCGGGCTCTACCAATAAAAATAAGCTCTAAAGATCTAGAGGAACTACAAGCTGGGATCCATAGATTTTTGAGAGACAACAGAAAAGCTAGGGTAGCTAGAAATATACTCACTAGACATAGACAGTTGGGGGGTTTGGGTATACCTAATTTAGAAAACTATTATCAAGCAGCTAGATTGGCTCAGACGCTGCAATTGATGGGGACGGAGGAGGAGGTTCGATGGGTCCAACTGGAGATGAATATTAATGGTTTCACTTCCCCGGAGACAATGATTTGGAGACTACCTCCTAAACAAAATAAAATATGTTCAATCACATCTCACACGATTGCACAATGGCACAAATTAACGAGAGGTCTTTCTCTTCTATCTCCCAACTCCATATATACACCATTGAAATGCATTATGTCAACCTTACCAGTCTCCACGTTAACTAAATGGGAAAATAAAGGCCTTTATAGGATAGCTGATATACTGGAGAATAAAAAAGTGAGGTCTTACAATACACTGAGGGAGATAATTTCTCCCCACACATTACATTGGTACCAGTATCTACAACTCACATCTACTATTCGTTCATTCATGACAAACTTAGAAGAGAAAACCCCAACTGAATTGGAGCTCCTTTGTAAAATGAGACAAAGACCAAAAAAAGCAATTTCACGGTTATATCTGATCATACAGAAAGCACAGACATCAACTATTTCACTAAGACACAAATGGAGACACGATTTAGATACACATATAGAGGAGGGGGAGTGGAACCTACTAATGCGAAACTCTTGTAGAGGTTTGTTAAGTGCTGACATGATAGAAAATTGTTATAAAACAATATCAAGGTTGTACCTGACGCCAACAATTACTTCACATACGACAATTGAGCGTTCCAGCCTCTGCTATAGAGGCTGCGGAATGGTTGGAACTTATAAACATATGTGGTGGGACTGCCCCTTAATAAGAGAGACTTGGGAGGATTTTTCTGACCTTCTTAGCAAGGTTCTGGGTGAACCAATAACTTTGACATTGTCACAAGGTTTATTACATGAACCATGTAGAAGACTTAATAAATATATAAACCAGTTTATTAGAATCACATGCACGGCCACCAGGATATGCATCGCACGACACTGGAAACTAGGTCCACCCACACATGAGGAGATCATAGCAAAAATTACATACTTCTATAACATGTATGAACAAGCAGCATATATACAAGATACCCAACAGACATTCCAGCGTACATGGTTCCACTGGATAATGTATAATGCACAGAATTGAGATACAAAACGAACAGGTTGTATGTTGTGTAGGACAAGAATATAAAGACAGTTTTAGATACACAACCAACTAAATAAGTCTCATCGGCTCGATGGGGGACCCCAATGTGAAGGAGATACTTAGATAGGCATCTGATACAGTTCTTCTTCCTCTCTTTACTTTCTTTCTTTCTCTTTTCTTCTCTTCTTTCATTCTTCACTTTCGTATGGTTACCTTTTCTTTTTTTTCTCCTTTTAAATGACAAGAGAGTACCTGTATTTGATGGTCATGCTAATATTTGCCCATTGTGCCTAAATCTACCATTCTGTTATCTTAAAATGCTAACCAGTGCTATAATAAGAGATTTAGAAAGTTTGTTTTCATTGTTTTTCAAGATATTATGATGAATGGGCTCATTTACAAATTGATGCTATATACCAGATGACTTTAATAAGTTTTGTTTTTTTTCTTTTCTTTTTTTCCTTCTTGTCATTGTTTGTACTATGTAAAACTTAATAAAAATTATTTCAACATAATTGAGAAATGGGTCAGGCATTAATATTTATAAATTCATTTTATTTACTGTGATATATTTTAGAAATTGCACTAGTTGTGGCTAAATTTGAATTATTTAATACTATATTATTCGATATATTTTGAATTGGTAATATAATATATAAATCTCTGGTTGTTTAATTGAAGTACATTAGCTTAACGTCTAAAATAGTGAATTATATTTCTCCTGAAATCACATTAAATTGTGGGAGTTAAGCTAAGATTTAATTGTGAGATTTGGACATAGATGAGTCCAAACGTTGTTAAATAAGCTATATATATTGAATTGGCTAAACTTTCTGGCTATTTATAAATTGTTCTAGTATAATTCATGTGTGATATTTAATAAGCAATTCATTTTGGGTTAAGGTTAATTTAAAGAAATATTGTGTCCATAATACTGAGGTACCAGATGATTAACTGAATATTGATCTAAATATTTTATAGCTTGCTTTATATAGAATATTGTAACAACTATATATATATATATATATATATATATATATATATATATATATATATATATATATATATATATATATAAAGATTAACTGGTCAGAACTTAGGAAATATTTTAAAGTGTTATTGAATATTAATATCGATATTATTATTGCTATTAATTATTAATATTTATAATCAAACATACTAACACGTTTGGAGGACACTCCTGAGATATATTAATATTATTAGGATATACCGCTGAGATATTCTAATAGACAAAATTATATAGTATTACTGGAGGTTACTACTGAAATCAATATAAGTAAATTATAAATAATATTGTAACCCATAATATCGTTACGTAGTATATAACAACTGGAATAAAAGTCCGTAGTTTACTAAGAGGGAGGAATTGATATGTGTTTCAGGAACCATCTCGGTTTCATACCAACCTCAAACCCAGGTCATCATTGATAGGGTTAAGGCTATAGAGAAGACATTTCTTACAAGTAGGCACCCCTCCATCCATCTCATAACCTAGGGGTCGGAGTAGAAGCAGCCTCCTGGACTCTAAGAAGTCCATAATGTCTAGTACTCCATCTTCGTACACTTGAAAAACAGGAGACAAGAGGGACGCCTCATGTGTATATCAATATGCTGAACCACAAATGATAACATATATTGCCAAGTGGGTACTCACATTTAGCCCAAGTACACTTATGTACTGGTAGGTGCAGGCTAGTAACTTGGGGTGTACCATCTAACCCTCTCCTGGTGTAGGTAGATCAATGCAGGGGAATCCTGCTGCACTCAAAAGTTAGTGGAAAGTCAGTAGCAGTGATTGTGACTGCTATAGATGAAGGTAAACCAAAGCTTGTATAAAACAAGCTAGTTTATTAAAAACAAATATTAAAAACATTAGCAAACAATGGTTTAAATTGCAACACATTTCTCAGCCCTAGCATGGGCTGTTTCATCAGGCATGCTGATGAAACAGCCCATGCTAGGGCTGAGAAACACCCCAAGTTACTAGCCTGCACCTACAAGTACATAAGTGTGCTTGGGCTAAATGTGAGTACCCACTTGGCTTTTCTTATTTCTTATTTCATGAGGCGCCGCTCTTGACTCCTGTTTTTCATTCAGCTCTGGATTTATCTGTGAGGAGGAGAGCAGCCTTTTCTTCGCATTGAAGGGGTTAGCTGGTACACCCCGAGTTACCTGCCTGCACTTACCAGTAAATAAGTGTACTTGGGCTTAATGTGTGTACCCACTTGGCTTTTCTTATTTCAACTGTTTTGGCATACTGATATACACATGAGGCGCCCCTCTTGCCTCTTATTGTTTCTTATCTTGGTAAACTTGGTTGACACCAGGCCCTGGCTAATATAAGTTTTGCAGCCATGAACAGTATACACATCGGTTGCAGGAAATGGAATACAATTATTTCGGAAACAAATGGAAGACCTGCCTGGGTAGAGCGTGGCAATCCAATACCCATTGCTTTGCAGCATGAGAACATTGGGTCCAATGGGAATTAATCTGGGGGCACTGCCACCAGATATGGGCAGGCGTACTTAAGGAAGTATAATTCCTCCATAAATACAGACACATATGCAGGAGGTCCTTAAAATATTTGACATTGAAGACCAATTTCTAAAAAGTATTGTGCCCTATACTCTTCACCTTTGGTAGGTAAGCATGATTTTAAGAAGGAACATTTGTGTCCTGCCTCAAGATCTCATAATATGTGTCAGTCATCTGTTAAAGGGACACTGTACCCAAAATTTTTCTTTCGTGATTCAGATTGAGCATGAAATTTTAAGCAACTTTCTAATTTACTCCTATTATCAAATTTTCTTCATTCTCTTGGTATCTTTATTTGAAATGCAAGAATGTAAGTTTAGATGCCGGCCCATTTTTGGTGAACAACCTGGGTTGTCCTTGCTGATTGGTGGATAAATTCATCCACCAATAAAAAAAGTGCTGTCCAGAGTACTGAAACAAAAAAAATAGCTTAGATGCCTTCTTTTTCAAATAATGATAGCAAGAGAACAAAGAAAAATTGATAATAGGAGTAAATTAGAAAGTTGCTTAAAATTGCATGCTCTTTCTGAATTACAAAAGAAAAAATTTGGGTACAGTGTCCCTTTAAGTTAGTTAAAGGGACATTAAAATAATTTATTATATTAGGTATAATATATGTTATAGGTTTTGTTTTTTGGAAATCGTACGTGGGCTGTGTCTCTATTCTCCAGGGTAGCTGTTGGAGTGGGCTTCTATCCCACAAACCTATTGTGGTCTTCCTGTTAGTTTTAAAATAAACACCTTTTAAGAGAATACATTTTAAAACTTATTAGAAAAGCATTTTATAACTGTATTTAGTATTTATTTTTTTTAGGGTGGAATCAGAAATTCAAGAAATGATAAGGCATTTATAAATTTACTTATGAGCCTAGTAGAAATGTGTTTCAATTTTAGGAAATAATTTGTGTTAAAATCAATATGATGCTTTGTGCAGTTTCCTTGATCTTAGACACTTCGGTAAATGGCAAAGCTGTTTACATAAAGTACTGAAAATTATTCTACTGTTCTTCTTAAAGAACAAAACAATTTTCATGCTGATAGAAAAAATGACAGGGAAATTGATCCAGTAGCACATTTCAAGCTCTTTGCTTATTTAAAAATATATTTACTTCTGCAATCTCTTAAAGAAATATTAAAGTAGTTTTTTGTAATATATGCAAGGAATACATCAGCAATTACTTACTGCTTTGTATAAGATCTGTGTAAAAAATAAATGATTTAGAATAATTTAAAACTAATTTTGCTAGGAAAATTTGAGTCAAAGTACGCTTTAAAAAGCCTCTACATTTTTCTTTTTTCATTGTCTGTGGCAATTAGTTACAGATGCAAATCAGCAGCTGCGCGGTTCAAGCAAACACTTTGGGCCAGATTACAAGTGGAGACTAAATATCACTTGCGTGCAAGCAATATTAGTGCTCCACTTTGTGATACCAGCAAACGATAATGTGCGCTGGTATTACCTGTTAAGCGCAATGTAGACACGAACTTGCGTTCACATTGCTAGATAGCATTGCGCTCACCAGAGCACGCTTTCCATAGATTCCTATGGGAGCCTCGTTTTGATGCCGTCATAGACGGCATCAGATCCTTGTGCAGAGAAGGGGGTAAGTAGAGCAGCGATGGCAGCATTTTTAAATATATATGTAAATATATATATTTATATTATTATTATCATTTATTTGTATAATGCCACAAATTTCTGTAGCGCTGGGTACAAAGACATTAGAAACTAAACAAATCTACTACAGGAGGAAGAGGGCCCTGCTCCGGTGAGCTCACAGTCTACAGGTTAAGGGTGCAGAAACTTAAGCTTTGGGGTAGCTTGTCATAAAGGCAGGCTGATCATAGTCTCTGGTAACAGATCTAACATGCTGTCATCTTCAAACGTGAGCCAGCTGCAGAGAACTGAGGTTTGGCTGACATTTGAATAAGAATTCCACCAGGATCTCTTTCTTTGAGCCAGTCCTTTCTGCTTTTCAGCAGCAATGTGGACAGTAAGAAACCTGGCATAATCTTTCAGGTTAGTATCTGAAAACTTGTGCAATGGGGTCACACTGTACAGGCGCCACTGCTTGCGTAATAAGACCAATTTTCGATGGGTCAACATTTTCTTTAACAGATTTGTTCTGGGGTATCCTTCTCTTTGATGGAGCTTGAGGAAATGGTGTATGCCTTTGCGCAGTGGTTAAACCTCTTAGTGGAAACCCTGTACTCTGAAAATGGACCCTACGTCTTGAGGTCAACCCTCCTTTAGAAGTTGGATTTCCATCTGTGAGAGTTTGCATAGCCATCCTCCAGGTGCCTCCAGTCGACATACTCAACCCACAGACCCCTAACCTTCAGCTATTCAAGTTTTCTGCAGGTGATTTTTTTTGAATACCAGACGGAATATATTTTGTGTTAATATGTGTATATACACATATTAACACATACATTTGTATGTATATAATCATATTCATATATATTTACATTGTGGTCTATGGAAACACACAGTTTTCATAGACTGCAATGTAAAAGCACTTTTCAGTAACATTTTTTTTTTTACTAACGCTCCACTCCCACCACCTTTAAAGCCTCAAAACTGCCTAGTGCTGTTTTTTTTTTAATTAGAAAATTAACCAGAGGTCTGGCCTCATGTTAATTTTTGGAGCGCTAATTGCTACCGAAAGCTCATGGCAGGAATAACCAGGTTGGTTAATTATCACACTCCCGCATACGGCCAAATTTGCCCATTTGGGGAGTGCGATAATTTAGCGCTCCACTTGTAATCTAGCCCTTTGCAGGCTAGAGTCTATGGGCCTGATGATCAAAACTTGCTGCTGTGGAGAGAAAGCATACAAAGTCTGTGGCATTTTATTTTAGACCTTAGATTGTAATATAAGATTTTCTCTTTCATATACAGAACGCTGCACATTGAGTTAGTACAATTTGTGTTTCTTCTGTGAGGGAGCTCGCCATACTGACGAGACTTTTTAGATAATCTCGCCTTAGAGGAGAGCTTTAGATCATCTCGCCTTAGAGGAGAGCTTTAGATCCTCTCGCCTTAGAGGTTGCTTTAGATTATCTCGCCTTAGAGGTAGTTTAGATCATATCACCTTAGAGGAGAGCTTTAGATCCTCTCGCCTTAGAGGTTGCTTTAGATTATCTCGCCTTAGAGGTACTTTAGATCATATCACCTTAGAGGAGAGCTTTAGATCATCTCGCCGTAGAGGAGAGCTTTAGATCATCTCACCTTAGAGGGGAGCTTTAGATCATCTCGCCTTAGAGGAGAGCTTTAGATCATCTCGCCTTAGAGAAGAGCTTTAGATCTTCTCGCATTAGAGGAGAGCTTTAGTTCATCTCGCCGTAGAGGAGAGCTTTAGATCATCTCACCTTAGAGGGGAGCTTTAGATCATCTCACCTTAGAGGAGAGCTTTAGATCATCTCACCTTAGAGGGGAGCTTTAGATCATCTCACCTTAGAGGAGAGCTTTAGATCATCTCACCTTAGAGGGGAGCTTTAGATCATCTCACCTTAGAGGAGAGCTTTAGATCATCTCGCCTTAGAGGAGAGCTTTAGATCATCTCGCCTTAGAGGAGAGCTTTAGACCATCTCGCCTTAGAGGAGAGCTTTAGACCATCTCGCCTTAGAGGAGAGCTTTAGATCATCTCGCCGTAGAGGAGAGCTGTAGATCATCTCGCCTTAGAGAAGAGCTTTAAATTATCAGGTCCTATATCTGCAGTATTTACTGCAATTACAGAAAGCAGCAGCAATCCAATTCTCTTTCAAGGTTTTTATTCAAACTCCAAAAGAGATGACGTTTCAGGAATTACCCCTTAATCATGTCATACATAAAACACACTGGACTCATCATTGATAGACTACAACTAATACTATACATACTATGTATCATAAGCTCAACATGAAGCCCAAATTTTTCTTTCATGATTCAGATAGAGAATGCTATTTTAAACAACATTCCAATTTACTTCTATTATTTAATTTGCTTCATTCTTCAAATATCATTTGTTGAAGAAATAGCAATGCACATGAGTGAGCCAATCACTCAAGGGATCTATGTGCAGCCACCAATCAGCAGCTACTGAGCCTATTTAGATATGCTTTGCAACAAAGGATATCAAAATAATGAAGCAAATTTGGTAATAAAAGTAAACTGCAAAGTTGTGTAAAATTGCATGCTCTCTAAATCATGAAAGAAACAAATGTGTTTCATGTCCTTTTTAAAGCAAAAAAATCACATTAGATGATACAATTTAAAGGGACATTATACACTCGTTTTTTCTTTGCATAAATGTTTTGCAGATGATCTACTTATATAGCCCATAAAGTTTTTTTTTTTAAATGTATGGCTTTGCTTATTTTTAAATAACATTGCTCTGATTTTCAGACTCCTAACCAAGCCCCAAGGTTTTAGGAGAATACCGACGTATACCTACTCCAGCTTGCTCCTTTTTTTGTAAAGGGCCATTTTATATGCAAAAGAAGGGGGAGGGGGTGTCTTATTTCCCACTTGCAGTGGGCTTTCCAACTACCTTTTCAACAGAGCTAAAATAAGAGCTTCTAACTAAGTTTTTAAACAGTTTTATACTGGATTTTTATATCAGTATCTGTGCATCCGATTCTTTATAGCAGTGTCTATTACATGCAGTTATATTAAAATGAGTGTATACTGTCCCTTTAACTATTCCATATTAAATATAATACATATGGCTCCTTCTGGTGGACATACATGATATTACTACAGTTTAATTAAAAAAATGGACATCTCAAAATCTTTTTCATCTCTTTAGGTCTTAATGTGTCCAATTTGTAAATCCAATACACTTTTATCAGTTGTGAAATTACTTATCTATGGAATATGTTTAATTATTTAAAAACTTAATTGTGAAATGTTGTAGTTTACTTCCATAAAATGTTTTGCGCTATGGCGGGGGTTAATGTATTGTTGGTTGAGGGGGTGGGATTTGCAGCTTATAAAGGATAAGTACAGTGTGGTTTATGTATGACATGATTAAGGGGTAACTCCTGAAATGTCGTCTGTTTTCTATTATGGAGTTTGAATAAAAACCTTGAAAGAGAATTAGATTGCTGCTGCTTTCTGGAATTGCATTGATGTAAGTGAGGGCTTTGGTGCAGAGCCCTTGGTAGAGTTGCACCCATCATTTGCACACACACAGATGCTGGATATTGTCTGTTCATTGCAGTATACACTGCACTCACTTTTCAGGAGAAGTGGGCAAAATAAATAAAGAACATTATAAAGCTGTTTTTCTAATAATCACAAAGCATATTGGGCTTCTAACCAAATCTCGCTCTACAGGGACTGATTGGATGCTTAAAGTCCCTTTAAGATATATTGCGTCTACCAAGAAAAATATGAGGTAAAAATATCTTCCTTTTTTACATAGATATGTTCAGGTGATATTTTCTACTCAGCCTTTTACAGCTATGCTGTATCAATTTCAAGTGCTTCAATATAGTAAGTAATGAATCTCTCTGGGATACAGAATCTCACAGGGAGAGTGAGGTTTCCAAGGGAGCACCTGGTACTGATATAAATTCTCAGTTTGCAGCAAATACAAATTAAACAGAAATGTTTTCATTTCAATTTAACTTGTATTTGATTCTAGTTTAGTAACATTACTTTTCTGTCAGGTAAATAAGTATTGGGAACTTTGAATAAGCTTCACCTGCATACAACTGGCGAGTTAAAGGGGCAGTAAACAACTTGAGATAATATAAAATGTTTTATTTATGCATAGTGAAACAACTTTGCAATATATTGGCATTATTTATTTTGCCCCCTTTTCGTGTAATTGAGCCATTCCTAATTCCCATAACTTGAAATGCACCTAGCTAACTTTGCAATGCTAACCCCTCTACATATATGTCCCTAATTGGAATAAACAGACAAGAACTATAAAACAATGCATTTTATACAAACTTTATGATTGTGGCTATCCTTGTTGTCTGTGGGCTAAAGCCTTCCCCAAGTACTTTCTCATAACACCTCATATTTAACAGTCCTGTAGAGATATTTATGGAATCTTGTGGAATTACATAGACATTTCTTTTGGACTGCCTTCCTTTCTAGAGCCTATCTACTAAGACCTTAACTAACATATTTTTATGGTTCAGTAACGTTCTGATATCCAATTACCCCTTTAGGAAACAATTGCAAAAGCCACCATTCCATAAAGAAAGAAATATTTTCACTTCAATCCACATACTTTTGGTTATAGAATATAACGATCATATATGTATCATGTCCACTTCATAACTCTGTCTGGGCAAGATTACAAGTATTGCATTATGAGTTTTCCACGCACAATGTGGTCTTTTCGCAATCAATTTCCTTTGCACAGGTATTCTTGAAAAATCGCAATTGTGCGCGCGCATTTGCCTTTTACGCAAAAACAATCCTTTTCACGCTTGAAGAGCTGTAGTTAACAGTTTTGCGCAACATAAACGTTTCATGAAACACTTCAAAAATACATTACAAAGTACAGTACAGTAATGAAGTAGCTTAGGTTTGTCTGAAATGGCAGTTGTATTATATAAATTCCTCCTAAAACCCTATGTCCATAAAAATAATATAATACACCGTATTAGTGCCGCTTCTTGCAGAATAAAAAAAAAAATAAAAAAAATACTTATATTTGTTTGATTCTTTTTTTTAATTAAACAATTTATTCTGAAACATATATGTAGATTATATTTTATTTCTATCAAACATTTAAAAAGCATAGAAATTCTTAACTTAAACTGCCCCCACTTATTAGCTGTTACATCAGATAAGATAAAATAAATACATTTTGAGAAATACTTTCACTAGCCACTTTTAATAACAGTATTTTTAACAGCTACTTAAAGGAATACTGAAACTATCGGCTAGATTATGAGTTGTGCGTTAGGCTGAAAAAGCAGTGTTAAAGGGACAGTATACACTCATTTTCATATAACTGCATGTAATAGACACTAATATAAAGAATAAGATGCACAGATACTGATATAAAAATCCAGTATAAAACTGTTTAAAAACTTACTTAGAAGCTGTCAGTTTGGCTCTGTTGAAAAGGCAGCTGGAAAGCCCACTGCAAGTGGCAAATAAGACACCCCCCCTCCCCCTTCTTTTGCATATGAAAAGACCCTTTACACAAACAGGAGCAAGCTGGAGAAGGTAGCTGACGGTATTCTCATAAAACTTTGGGGCTTGGTTAGGAGTCTGAAAATCAGAGCAATTTTATTTAAAAATAAGCAAAACTATACATTTATTTTAAAAAAGAACTTTATGGGCTATATAAATAGATCATCTACAAAACATTTATGCAAAGAAAAAAATGAGTGTATAATGTCCCTTTAACAGGTCCTAATGCTGCTTTTTTACTACTGCTGCTATTACGAGTCTTGCAGGTTTAGGGGCACTGCACACTTCTTTGGCCATACCGCAAAACGACTTACGTAATCTTCGTAAAGTCTTTTTTCTATGGGACTTCCATAGCGCTGGTATTACGAGTCTGTCCTGGGAGGCCAAAAAGTGAGCGGTACACCCTCTACCTCCAAGATTCCTAACGCATTCTAAAGTCAGTATGAGTTTTATGGTACAACGCCATAACCTAAAACTCATAACTAAAGTGCTAAAAAGTACACTAACACCCATAAACTACCTATTAACCCCTAAACCGAGGCCCTCCCGCATCACAAACACTAAAAATAAATTTTTAACCCCTAATCTGCCGCTCCAGACATCGCCGCCACTATAATAAATAATAATAATATAATAAATATATTAACCCCTAAACCGCCACACTCCCGCCTCGCAAACACTAATTAAATAATATTAACCCCTAATCTGCCATCCCTAACATCGCCGCCACCTACATTATACTTATTAACCCCTAATATGCCGCTCCGGACATTGCCGCCACCTACATTATACTTATTAACCCCTAATATGCCGCTCCGGACATTGCCACCACCTACATTATACTTATAAACCCCTAATCTGCTGCCCCCAACATCGCCGACACCTACATTATTTTTATTAACCCCTAATCTGCCGCCCCCAATGTCGCCACAACCTACCTAAATTTATTAACCCCTAATCTGCCACCCCAACGTCGCCGCCACTATTCTAAATTTATTAACCCCTAAACCTAAGTCTAACCCTAACCCTAACACCCCCTAACCTACTATTAATAACTTAATTATTCCTATTTAAAACTAAATACTTACCTATTAAATAAACCCTAATCTAGCTACAATATAACTAATAGTTTTTTACAGGCAAGTTTTTATTTATTTTAACTAGGTAGAATAGTTACTAAATAGTTATTAACTATTTAATAACTACCTAGCTAAAATAAATACAAAAGTACCTGTAAAATAAAACCTTACCTAAGTTACACTAACACCTAACACTACACTACAATTAAATACATTAACTAAATTAAATACAATTAAATAAATTAAATACAATTAGCTAAAGTACAACCCCCCCACTAAATTACAGAAAATAAAAAACAAATTACAGATCTTTAAACTAATTATACCTAATCTAATAGCCCTATCAAAATAAAAAAGCCCCCCAAAATAAAAAACCCTAGCCTAAACTAAACTATCAATAGCCCTTAAAGTAATCAGCTCTTTTACCTGTAAAGAAAAAATAAAAACACCCCCCAACAGTAAAACCCACCACCCACACAACCAACCCCTCAAATAAAATACTAACTAAAAAAACCTAAGCTCCCCATTGCCCTGAAAAGGGCATTTGGATGGGCATTCCCCTTAAAAGGGCAGTTAGCTCTTTTGCGGCCCAAACCCCTAATCTAAAAATAAAACCCACCCAATATACCCTTAAAAAAAACTAACACTAACCCCCTGAAGATCGACTTACATCCTCAACGAAGCGGCAGAAGTCTTCATCCAACCGGGCCGAGGTCCTCAACAAAGCCGGGAGAAGTCTTCATCCAAGCTGGGCGAAGTGGTCCTCCAGACGGGCAGAAGTCTTCATCCAGACGGCATCTTCTATCTTCATCCATCCGACGCGGAGCGGGTCCATCTTCAAGACATCCGACGCGGAGCATCCTCTTCATCCGGAGTCTTCTTACTGAATGACGGTTCCTTTAAATGACGTCATCCAAGATGGCATCCCGTAGATTCCGATTGGCTGATAGAATTCTATCAGCCAATCGGAATTAAGGTAGAAAAAATCCTATTGGCTGATGCCATTAATAGGGCATTTAGCTCTTTTGCGACCCAAACCCATAATCTAAAAATGAAACCCACCCAATACACCCTTAAAAAAACCTAACACTAACCCCCTGCCGTCTGGATGAAGACTTCTGCCCGTCTGGAGGACCACTTCGCCCAGCTTGGATGAAGACTTCTCCCGGCTTTGTTGAGGACCTCGGCCCGGTTGGATGAAGACTTCTGCCGCTTCGTTGAGGATGTAAGTCGATCTTCAGGGGGTTAGTGTTAGGTTTTTTTAAGGGTGTATTGGGTGGGTTTCATTTTTAGATTATGGGTTTGGGTTGCAAAAGAGCTAAATGCCCTATTAATGGCAATGCCCATCCAAATGCCCTTTTCAGGGCAATGGGGAGCTTAGGTGTTTTTAGTTTGCTTTTTATTTGGGGGTTTGTTGTGTGGGTGGTGGGTTTTACTGTTGGGGAGTGTTTGTATTTTTTTTTACAGGTAAAAGAGCTGATTACTTTGGGGCAATGCCCCGCAAAAGGCCCTTTTAAGGGCTATTGATAGTTTAGTTTAGGCTAGGGTTTTTTATTTTGGGGGTGCTTTTTTATTTTGATAGGGCTATTAGATTAGGTGTAATTAGTTTAAAGATCTGTAATTTGTTTTTTATTTTCTGTAATTTAGTGTTTATTTTTTTGTAATTTAGCTAATTTAATTTATTTAATTGTTTATAATTTAGTTAATGTATTTAATTGTAGTGTAGTGTTAGGTGTTATTGTAACTTAGGTTAGGTTTTTTTTTTTTTTTTTAGTTTTTATTTCTTTATTGAAAGTTTTCGAAATACAATCATTGTTCATCTTATTATTCCTCTATGTATGTTTACATCAAATATACTCTTCCATTATACAAGTATAAAGATAATGTGTTTAACATATATTATATTCTTATACAATCAAAACATCAGTTCTGCTGTCCAGTTATTTTCTTGGAAAAGTTTGGTTACCATTTCAGCAGGAGGAATTGATTATAACCAAGCTTATAATATCCTACTACAAACATTCTAATAAACAAACTACATCACTAACTAAAACATAACCCTAAACCTGGCAGTAAATAGGTTTTCCTTGATACTCTTGGTCCCAATAGGAACCTTAGTGTACATGGCAAATTACAGTCACAATTATTGTTATATTTAAGTACAATTCACTTCTATCTTACTTGAGATCCATCATTTACTAGTACATTGCATCTTATAGTATTACTGTGATTCAAGAGAACCTTTGTATGTGTCCCAAAAGAATAACATATCATTATATATTTTTAAACGGTTACTTCTAAGAAAATAGTATCTTTCCAATTTTATCAAATTATGGACTCTGTCTCTCCAAGACCTTATGGAGGGAGTTTCTTTGGATTTCCAGAGAGATGCAATTAACAATTTAGCTGCATTCATCATTATCTGTGTTAGATTTCTTTTTATGGCACAACATATTTCATTGTATATATTAAATAAGCAGACCTTGGGTGATAATGATAAGTTGCTGGATGTTACCTTGTTAATCTCTGTAATAATTAGTTTCCAGAAAGCTTGGATCTTGCAGCATGACCACCACACATGCCCCAGATCTCCCACTTCCAGGTTACATCTCCAACATTTGTCTGATGCTTGTGGAAACATGTATTTGAGCCTGTGCAGCGTAAGGTACCACCTCAGCATAATTTTGTAATTAGTTTCTAAGCCTTGGGTGGAGTGTGCAGAATGTGCTGTGTTTTTAAAGATGTCTGTCCAATCCTTAGTGGTAAACTGCATACCTAAATCTCTTTCCCAAGCCTTGGTAAAATTATGGGGACGTGGGGAGGACACTTTCAGCAGAATTTTGTACAACAATGATATTATTCCTCTAAGTGGGAGACCAGTGTGACACATGTTTTCAAACAGGGTTGGGGTCTGATAAGATTGTCCCTTTCTTTGTGTGTATTAATATAATGGTTTATCTGATGGTATCTCAACCATGATGTGAAAAGCCCTTTCCCTAGATTTTCTATCTCAGCTTTAGGTTTCATTTTATTTAAGTGTGTCAGTGTGATTATAGGTATCATTCTATTGAGGGACAGGTCTGCGTCTGGAATAAAAGATTTATTAACCGGGAGGTCTGGGTTTGATAGAATAGGGGTAAGGGGAGAAAATCCACTGGAGATCTCTTTGTGGTGAGTGTGTAATATCTTCCAATCTGAAAAAGTGTTGGTGATGGTCTGCAATGATTCCCCTAATAAAAAGTACGATGTGTTGGGTGTCCAACAGGCTCCTCCTAGCTGCTGATGGCCTGATATATCATGTTCAATTTGGATCCAATGTTTAAAGTTTGCCCCACTGAATCTGCACCATTCTATGATCCTTTGTAAAGAAATCGCTTTTTTATATAACATGAGATTAGGTACTCCCACCCCCCCAGCTCTTTTGATGCATACATGGTACTTTTACCTATCCTGGGAGGTTTGCTCCCCCAAATATATTGATTTATTGCTTTTTGTATTTTGTGAATATATGTTTCAGTGTGGGGAAGAGGTAAAGTCTGGAGTAAGTATAAAATTTTTGGCAGTAGTATCATTTTAGTGGAGTATATCCTGCCTATACATGATGTGCGCTTAGAGTGCCATGTGGAGGCTAGTCTAATAATGTCTGCCGTGAGTTTTGAATAATTTGTTGTGCGTATAGTTTCAATTTTGGGAGTTATACTGATTCCTAAATATTTTATAGATTCCATTTGAATACTAAATTGACAACTGTCTTTGATTTTATTTAGCATTTCCTGGGGGATGTTAACGGGGAGAATGTCAGATTTCGCCATATTGATTAGAAAATTTGAGACCTTTCCATAGTCTGCTAAGGTTTTTTGAACCTGTACTATCGATTCTAGCGGGGAAGTTAACGACATGAGGATATCATCCGCGAACATGGATAATTTATATGTTTTATTTTTAATCTTTATCCCTTTAATAGAGGGGCTAAGTCTTATTTTGGATGCTAGTATCTCAAGAGACAAGACAAATAGCAGGGGGGATAGGGGGCATCCCTGCATGGTTCCATTTCTAATTTCAAACTGTTCTGATAAGGTGCCATTGATGCAGATTCGCGCCGAGGGGAAGGTATATAAAGCCATGACCTGTTTTATAAATAGTGGTGGGAAATTAAATTTTTTTAAAACTGATTCCAAAAAGGTCCAATCTAGCCTGTCAAAAGCTTTTTCTGCATCCGTGGACAGCAGAATTGTTGGGATATTGTTTTTATTTATGTGTTCTAATAAGTCCAATATTTTAACAGTGTTATCTTTTGCTTCCCTTCTCGGCACAAATCCCACTTGGTCAGGGGATATAAGTGTGGGTAGAAATTTGTTCAGCCTGGTGGCTAATATTTTAGCATATATTTTTAAGTCTAAGTTGAGGAGGGATATGGGTCTAAAATTTGCAGGTTGGTCATTTTTCTTTCCTGGTTTAGGTAATACAGTGATAAATGCTTGTAGCATATCATCTGGGAACACTCCAATTTCCTCAATTCTGTGGAACAGATTTAACATGTGTGGTACTAGTACATTTTGGTGGAGTTTTTAATATAGCCCAGAAAACCCATCTGGGCCAGGGGCTTTATCTATTTTAATTGTCTTGATTGCTTCTATTATCTCCTGTGCTGTAATAGGAGATTCCAACAATTCTCCCTCCTCCACTGACAGTGTCTTTACCTGGATTTTGTCCAAATAGTTAATACATTGTGTAGAGTGAAGGTCTTTTGTCCTGTTTGGAAATAGGTTATAGAGAGAGTGGAAATAATTTTTAAAAGTGTTAGCTATCTGTTTGGTATCTTCCACTATTCTGCCATTTGGTTGTTTTATTGAATGTATATAGGTTTTGGTTTGTTTAGTTTTCAGAGATCTTGCTAAAAGTCGTCCTGGTTTATTTGCCTCCGCGTAAAATCTTTGCTTTAGTTTGAATGCAATAGTTTGTGCTTTTATGTGTAAGTGTGTTGTCATTTTATCCCTGTAAAATTTAAGTTGTTCCTGTATTTTGTTATTGTGGGGGTGAGTCTTATGTAAATAATCTAAGTGTGAGAGTTCCTTGGATATATGTGTGTATTCTTCCCTTAACGATTTATTTCTATGTGCATTAGCTTTGATTAAGACCCCCCTAATGTAACTTTTATGGGTTTCCCAAACAGTAGTGGGGGATACCCCTTCTTGTGCATTAAATTGAAAATAATCAGACAGTTCCTCTGATACCAATCTATTAATTTCAGGGATCAGTAGGAGTGAAGGTTCTAGTCTCCAGCTAAACTCTCTAATTGGTGCTGACGGCCATTTGATAGTGCATTTTATCATAGAGTGATCTGACCATGCAGTGTGTGTGATGGCTATTTCATCCACCTGAGCCAGTGTGATATGATCAACCATAACATAGTCTATTCTTGAGTATGATTTATTTGGGGCTGAAAAGAAGGTATAATCTCTTTTATCCGGGTTTTGTACTCTCCATGGATCATGGAGACAAAAGGTCCTGACAAATTTCCAAACCATCTTAAGGTTTTTTTTAGAGATACATATATTATTGTTTGAACTGTCTAATTTGGGGAATATGGGAATATTAAAATCCCCTACTAGTAAAAGTTGTCCCATCTGAATATCCTGAATTAAGGGTATGATGGATTTGAAGAAACTGGCTTGGCCTTGGTTTGGTGCATATATATTGTTGTAGGTTTATTAAACAATAGCCCGCTAATAGCTAAGAACCTTCCCTCCCTATCTCTTGTTTGGTTTATTAATGTAAAAGGAATTGACTTATGTATTAAGATGCTCACCCCATTTATTTTTTTCTTCGGATGGGCGCTGTGGAAGTGTTGAGTGTAGTTTTTGTGAAAATACCTGGGTATATTCCCCCTCTTAAAGTGTGTTTCTTGCAAGCCTAGAATATCTCCATGTTTTTTCATAAGGTCTTGAATTGCTAGTGATCTTTTTTGAGGACTATTAAACCCTTTTACATTTTGCGATACTAAACATAGCATAAATTCGTCCATCATACCTTATAATATGCCTGTACTTGTTCCAGTATGATTATATTCACTGCCATTACAAAATACCTACAAAACTTAATAAGAACAAATATAACAGTAAAATAAACTAAATCTAACCTATAATTGGTTATTATGGGGAGCATAACCAATACGAATTCCATGTGGAACTCTATCTGCCCAATAATAGCTGTTAAATAAAACTATTAGTATATTATACTTACAATCTTGCGTTTACAATATGATCACAGTACAATTACCGTGGAGAGTCCATAAAGCATAAGCTCTTTTTTGCATAAAAGGATACATCTTTGGGCCTTTGCAGGCCACCTGTATAAGAAAAAGGAGAATAAGACAAAAGGGAAAACAACAACTTTTTATCTCATATTGTCACTGTTGAAGTATGACTTTATCTCTTCCGTTGGACTCTTTGCCAGCCTGAACTTTTGAGTTGAGGGTATGATTCTGTGCTTGTAGACATATCTTGGTCTTTGGTTTGTCCTGTGTCTGACTTGATAGGAGGGATCTCCAACCTGTGGCAACAGTCTAACATTTCTGATGGGGCTGAACATGTTGCTCTTCTGTTATTCCATGTTACCATTAGCTGAAATGGGTGATTCCATCTATATTTTATGTTCATAGACCTCAAATGGGATGTGAGTGGGGATAAATCTTTCCGCCTCTGAAGAGTTCTGGTAGATAGATCAGCATATATCTGCAGATTGGCATCCTCAAAGCGAATAGGTTGTTTTTCTCTGGCACCTTTCATTATCTGTTCCTTTACAGAATATTTGGTGATTCTGACAATGGTGTCTCGTGGTGGGGCCCCCTCCTGCGGGGTAGGTCTAAGAGCTCTATGTGCCCTGTCTATTTCCACTGGCGAGGAGTCCTCTTGGTTTCTTAAAGATGAAAACAAGGTTTGTAGGTAGTTGGGTAGGTCTGATGTTTGAATTGTTTCTGGGATGCCTCTGATTCTTATGTTGTGTCTTCTCGACCTATTCTCTAGGTCTTCTAATTTATCTTCCAGTTGTTGAATAGCAGTATCTTGTTGTTCCATTTGTGTTTTTATTTTGGCTGCATCTGTGTTGTAAGCACTGCATTCCTCTTCTAATTTTTCCACTCTATTACCGATGTCTGAGATGTCTTTCTTTAAATCTGATATCTCATCTTTAATGCATTGTTTTACTTGCACAAGCAGTGAGGCAAAGTCTTTTTTAGATGATAGTGATGATAGCAGTGATTGTGGGACACATACAGTGGCCTGGTCTGCATCCGAGTCAGATTCTGAGTTGGATGATATTTGTGGCTGTTTAGGTGATATGGATGGAGAACAGTCTGTCAGTTGTGAATTTACAGCCTTGAAAAAATGATCTACTGACGGTGTGGTCGAACCCTTAGGGAGGGCCCTCTTCTCTTTTTCTTTATGCGGTGTTTTCCTAGGTGACATGTTCCTTTTTTATGCAGGAATCAGCTAGTGAAAGAGGCAACTGATCCTAATTATAGATGATTTTGACCTACCCCTACCCCCTCCTCACCTCTTTGTGATTTGTCTATAGCAGTATAGTTATGCAAAAGTTATTATCTTTGCAGTCTTCTTAACATAAGTAATGCCTGAGTGTTCAGCTCTTGTTGTGCTATGCAGCCTTTTTGAAGTATGCAGCAGTGTGTTATAGATTTGAGCCGTGAGCTGTAAAGAGCCGTTACCCCATTGTCTATTGAAAATGAACTTGCAGATGATATTATGATAGTGATCAGCTCATTTTTCTTTTTTAGGACATATCATGAGATATTTATTGCAATAAACATGCAGCACACAGTTCAAAAGAAATTCTCCTCCACTCGCTATCTATATAGCTTTCTTTACATTTCAACTGTTATGTTTCCCTGGAGGTATAGTGTGAGTCAAAATGGCGACCGCCACGTGTGCCTTGTTAATATCGGGAGGATTCCCCAAGTCAATGCATCTTTTCGGATGACCAAGCGGTCGAACCCCTGACTAATTAAACTTCATCTAGCCAAGTGTAACTCCATAGGACTTGTCACTGAATGTGCGCTGGGCTTCCAAAGCCACGCTAACAGCTATGGCGGCTTTCCTATTAATGCGAGTAGCGCTTCTCTAAAATGTGACAGCGTGTGCTGTGTTACCTTCCTCCTGTGTCGCCCAGTCTGACCTTTGTCACTTTATGAGTTGTGTGTCTTTGCCGGTCTGTTCAATCTTCCTCCTTATGGCATAATGAGCTATATATCGGGCCGATTCTCCGGAGCTCACTTAAAGTGCGGCCATCTCCTATGAGTGCCGGCTCCGCCCCCCCAGGTTAGGTTTTATTTTACAGGTACTTTTGTATTTATTTTAGCTAGGTAGTTATTAAATAGTTAATAACTATTTAGTAACTATTCTACCTAGTTAAAATAAATACAAACTTGCCTGTAAAATAAAAATAAACCCTAAGCTAGTTACAATGTAACTATTAGTTATATTGTAGCTAGCTTAGGGTTTATTTTACAAGTAAGTATTTAGTTTTAAATAGGAATTATTTAGGTATTAATAGTAGTTTTTATTTAGATTTATTGTAATTATATTTAAGTTAGGGGGTGTTAGGGTTAGACTTAGGTTTAGGGGTTAATACATTTAGTATAGTGGCGGCGACGTTGGGGGCGACAGATTAGGGGTTAATAAATGTAGGTAGGTGGCGGGGATGTTAGGGACGGAAGATTAGGGGTTAATAATATTTAACTAGTGTTTGCGAGGCGGGTAATATGTTTATTATAGTGGCAGTGACGTTGGGGGTGGCAGATTAGGGGTTAATAAATGTAGGTAGGTTGCGGCGACATTGCGGGAGGGAGATTAAGGGTTAATAAATATAATATAGGTGGCGCGATGTCCGGAGTGGTAGATTAGGGGTTAATAAATATAATGTAGGTGGCGACGATGTCGGGGCCGGCAGATTAGGGGTTAATAAGTGTAAGATTAGGGGTGTTTAGACTCAGGGTTCATGTTAGGATGTTAGGTATAAACATAACTTTAGTTTCCCCATAGAAATCAATGGGGCTGCGTTACTGAGTTTTACACTGCTTTTTGGCAGGTGTTAGACTTTTTCTCAGTCCTATGGGGAAATCGTGCACGAGCACGTACGACCAGCTCACTGCTGACTTAAGCAGCGCTGGTATTGGAGTGCGGTAAGGAGCACAATTTTGCTCAACGCTCACTTCTTGCCTTTTAATGCAGGGTTTGTAAAATCCTGTAATACCAGCGCTGTAGGAAAGTGAGCGGTGAGAAAAAACTGCTTGTTAGCACCGCACAACCTCTAACGCAAAACTCGTAATCTGCCCGTATGTTTTTTTCATGATTTAGATAGAGCATGCAATTTTAAGCAACTTTCTAATTTACTCCTTTTATCAATTTTTCTTCGTTCTCTTAGTATCTTTATTTGAAAAAGCATGAATGTAAGCTTACGAGCATGCCCATCTTTTGTTCAGCACCTGGGTAGCTAAATGCAGCCACCAATCAGCAAGCGCTATCCAGGGTGCTGAAACGAAAAATTGTCTGGTTGGTAAGCTTGCAATCCTGCTTTTTCAAATAAAGATAGCAAGAGAACAAAGAAAAATTGATAATAGTAAATTAGAAAGTTACATAAAATTGCATGATCTATCTGAATCATGAAAGGAAAAAAAATTGGGTTCAGTGTCCCTTTAATACTCTTTGTTTAGTAGATTTCTCTGCCTTGGTCAGGCTTGGCAAGTTATCAGCTGTTTTTTAACTATTAACATCTACTAGTTTCTTAACCACAAAGAAAGCCTGCACATAACAATCAAACACAATTACATGAACATTACACTATACATATTAAGGCTATGACGTTTTTTTACCTTTTTAGACCATGTGCTATTTAAGTAGCCTTTTCTTTGAACAGTTTTTAATTTATTTATAGCTTTCTGGAGATTTGGTTTCTAGAACAATTTCCAAGATTCAAGATGAGGCTCTACTGTAAAGTTACATAAGAATCTCACTTTTTCTGATGCCATTTCTTATAAAAGCAACAAACATTGTATCAGTTTAGCCCGCTGTGTTACTGTTAATTTTATAGTATTGAGTGCACATGTGGATTCCTTGTGTGTATATTTACTAAACCGCCAGAGGGTCCCACCGCAACTCCGCACACTGTCAGGATCAGATAGAGATCCGATCAGCTGAGCAGAGCCACTTTTTTTGTATTTACATCGGAGCTGAGAAGATCGCTACTTACCTGGC
Organism: Bombina bombina; assembly: GCF_027579735.1. Taxonomy (NCBI): domain Eukaryota; kingdom Metazoa; phylum Chordata; class Amphibia; order Anura; family Bombinatoridae; genus Bombina; species Bombina bombina. Next base: position 420,182,599 of record NC_069503.1, on the reverse strand, counting down.
TGCAGGACGATTGGTGAATATTTTGCAAAAACTGTAAATTATGCTACAGCGCATGCGCGAAGCGTGAACGCGCGTCTGAGTTGAATAGAAGAGTAGCGGTCTTACGCAGACGCAATAGGAACGCGTGACGTATGGAAAAAGGGTTTGGTCCCCCGGGGGGGGGGGGGGGGATTCAACGATTGGGAGACCAGATTTAGCTTGATCTGTCACTCAAAAATCTAAGATGGCGGGCAGAGGATTAGTACTTCGAGTGCACGTCTAGTAAGTTAAAAAACAAGAACATTTTTTTTTTAAATGATGAATTAAAGTACCGATTTTTTAAAATGACGGTTACTGCAGTGTTAACGGGACAGTGTGACTTTGCATTCACTTTAACTTCATTTAAGATTGCCTGACATACCCTAGTCGTGTTTATTTTTTCTCATCAGGATTCAATCTGTTTTTTGCATCCTAAATGGATCATTTTGGACTTTTGTTGGGTTAAATGTCATTTGTCCAGTCGTCTATTTTTTTGGTGTACCCCTCCTTGCATGTAAGGTGACCTAATGAGGTGTTTCACAGTTAGAAATTGTTGGTTATCCACATCACTTGCATTGGAAAAGCATAGCAGTCTCCAATTCTGCAATTAATATGTGTGGTCTTTCAATTGATCTTTTTATTGTATAATAACTTGTTATTAGCAGATCATAGCTTCCTTTTTAATAATGGAACACTAAAGGCAAAATTAAACTTTCAGGATTTAGATAGAACATGCAATTTTAAATAACTTCCCAATTCACTTACGTTATCAAAATTTGCACAGTCGTCTTATATGCACTCATTCTGAGGCACCAGCAAGAATTCACACGCCTAGATTTAGAGTTCTGCATTAGGGTTAAAAAGCAGCATTAAGGGGTCCTAATGCTGCTTTTTAACGCCCGCTGGTATTACGAGTCAGGCAGGAAAGGGTCTACCGCTCACTTTCTTTCAGCGACTTGAGGCTACCACAGATCCCCTTACGTCAATTGCGTATCCTATCTTTTCTATGGGATTTGCCTAACGCTGGTATTATGAGTCTTGGAAGAAGTGAGCGTTAGAGCCTCTACCGACAAGACTCCAACCGCAAAAAAAAGTCAGTAGTTAAGAGTTTTATGGGCTAACGAGGGAACATAACTTAACTACTGTGCTATAAAGTACACTAACACCCATAAACTACCTATGAACCCCTAAACCGAGGCCCCCCCACATCGCAAACCCTATAATATTTTTTCTTAACCCCTAATCTGCTGACCGGACATTGCCGCAACCTACATTATAGCTATGAACCCCTAATCTGCTGCCCCTAACATCGCCGACACCTATATTATATTTATTACCCCCTAATCTGCCCCCCCAACGTTGCCGCCACCTACCTACACTTATTAACCCCTAATCTGCCGACCGGACCTCGCGGCCACTATAATAAATGTATTAACCCCTAAACCGCCGCACTCCCGCCTCCCAAACACTATAATAAATTTTATTAACGCCTAATCTGCCCTCCCTAACATCGCCGCCACCTACCTACAATTATTAACCCCTATTCTGCCACCCCCAACGTCGCCGCTACTATAATAAAGTTATTAACTCCTAAACCTAAGTCTAACCCTAACACCCCCCTAACTTAAATATAATTTAAATTAAACGAACTAAATTTACTATAATTAAATAAATTAATCCTATTTAAAACTAAATACTTACCTATAAAATAAACCCTAAAATAGTTACAATATAACTACTAGTTACATTGTAGCTATTTTAGGATTTATATTTATTTTAAAGGCAACTTTGTATTTATTTTAACTAGGTACAATAGCTATTACATAGTTAATAACTATTTAATAGCTACCTAGTTAAAATAATTACAAAATTACCTGTAAAATAAATCCTAACCTAAGTTACAAATACAACTAACACTACACTATCATTAAACTAATTAAATAAATTACCTACAATTATCTAAACTAAAATACAATTAAATAAATTAAACTATAATACAAAAAAACACTAAATAACAGAAAAAAAAAGTTTAAACTAATTACACCTAAGCTAAGCCCCCTAATAAAATAAAAAAGCCCCCCAAAATAATAAAATGCCCTACCCTATCCTAAATTACAAAGTAATCAGCTCTTTTACCTGTAAAAAAAATACAACCCCTCCAACATTACAACCCACCACCCATATACCCCTACTCTAAAACCCACCCAATCCCCCCTTAAAAAAACCTAACACTACCCCCACTGAAGATCACCCTACCTGGAGCCGTGTTCACCCAGCCAGGTACCGATGGGCCAGAAGTGGACATCCGGAGCGGCAGAAGTCTTCATCCAATCGGGGCAGTAGAGGTCCTCCATCAGCAGATGTCTTCATCCAAGCGGCATCTTCAATCAACTGGAGCGGAGCAGAGCCATCTTGAATCCATCCGACTCGGTGCCATCCTCTTCTTACGATGTCCTAAGGCCGAATGAAATCTGATTTTTCCTATCTTAATTCCGATTGGCTGATAAAATCCTATCTGCTCATAAGATAAGTTATTTATTGTGAGTTCATCGTTTGTTATTTAATTGTAATTATTATATTGAATTTTATGCTTTCATTATTATTTGTTATGTGTCCTTTTGTGTTTTGTGTTTTGCGTTTTGTTTCGTTTTTCATTTAATATATTATTTATTTCCTTATTTTAATTTTTAAATAAAATTTTTAATTTTTGTTTTTTCACCCCTTGTTATTTCTCAATCTTTTTTCCCCTTTGCCCTTCTGGTTTGATAAAACCTCAGGTTTTTTCTTCTATCCTCTTTGCTTAACGCCTTGTTAATTTTCCCCTTCATCACTTAGCTGCTCTCTCTGGCTTATCCGGCATCTTCTTTGTTCCGGTTTCGCAACCATGCCCCCATTTTGTGATGCGTTCGTCTTCCTCACTCTGAGTGACACTGCGTCACTCCTGCCCATTTGCTTTACCTCAAAGGACGCATCTACAGATCGCATCATTTGTTTCTTATTAGATATGTTTTAACTAAATAGCTGCATTTTCTTTCTGTCTTATTTATTCTCTGGGTTTTAATAGATTTAGTTAGCTGACATATTTAACTTTAGTAAAATAAAACTAATACAAAAAAATAATAAAAACTAAAAAACTAAAATAAAACTAATAAAAATAAAATTAAAATAAAATTAATCAATAACTAAAGTTTAGTTATTGATTACATTTTAATTCCTCACAGTTTTATTTATTTATAAATTTTGTCCACTTAGTTTTATATTAATTTCTCCTCATTAATTATTTTTTTATTAATAACTTATTTACAAATGTCTCAAGAAGAGTCACTTTCTTTATCTGAGGAATCAGATAAAAACATGATAGATCATTCTATAAAAGAATTAAGACAACAGTTTCTGATTTGAACAGCCAATAGGATTTCAGTAGCTCTCATCCGATTGGCTGATTTCAATTTGAAGAATCAAATCAGCAACTAGGAATGCAAGGGACACCATATTTAAACGCGTACCTTGAATTCACTATTCAGTGTACAGCGGCGATTGTACGAAGAGGATCCTTCACGCTCCATGGCTCCATAGTCGCCGGTGCTGCCGGCTTCGTCCTGGATGAAGAAGGTAGTGGTCCCCGCTTGGAAGCAGATGTCGGCCGCTTGGAAGAAGACTTCACCGCCTGAAACAGTTCCTACTCTGCTGGACTCCAGAAGTCTTCATCCGATGGGCCAGAAGAGGACATCCAGACCGGCAGAAGTCTTCATCCTATCCGGGCAGAAGAGGACATCCGGACCGGGAGAAGGCTTCATCCAAGCGGCATCTTCTATCTTCATCCATCCGACGAGGAACAGCTCCATCTTGTAGACCTCCGGCGCGGAACATCCTTCTAGGCCGACGACTAACGACGAATGAATATTCCTTTAAATGACGTCATCCAAGATGGCGTCCCTCGAATTCCGATTGTCTGATAGGATTCTATCAGCCAATCGGAATTAAGGTAGGAAAAATCCGATTGGTTGATGCTATCAGACAATCGGATTGAAGTACAATCCGATTGGCTGATTGGATCAGCCAATAGAATGCGAGGTCAATTCTATTGGCTCCGCGCCGGAGGTCTTCAAGATGGAGCTGTTCCTTGTCGGATGGATGAAGATAGAAGATGCCGCTTGGATGAAGCCTTCTCCCGGTCCGGATGTCCTCTTCTGCCCGGATAAGATGAAGACTTCTGCCGGTCTGGATGTCCTCTTCTGGCCCTTCGGATGAAGACTTCTGGACGGATCGGATGACCACTGATGCCCGGCTGGGAGAAGACGGCTCAAGGTAGGGTGATCTTCAATGGGGTAGTGTTAGGTTTTTTTAAGGGGGTATTGGGTGGGTTTTAGAGTAGGGGTGTGTGGGTGGTGGGTTGTAATGTTGGGGGGGTATTGTATTCTTATTTTACAGGTGAAAGAGCTGATTACTTTGGGGCAATGCCCCGCAAAAGGCCCTTTTAAGGGCTATTTGTAATTTAGTGTAGGGTAGGGAATTTTATTATTTTGGGGGGCTTTTTATTTTATTAGGGGGATTAGATTAGGTGTAATTAGTTTAAAATATTGTAATTTCTTTTTTATTTTCTGTAATTTAGTGTTTGTTTTTTTCGTAATTTAGTTTATTTAATTTAATTGTAGGTAGTTTAGGTAATTAATTTAATTATAGAGTAGTGTTAGGTGTTTAATTTACCGGTATATTTGTATTTATTTTATCTAGGTAGTTATTAAATAGTTAATAACTATTCAATAACTATTGTTCCTAGTTAAAATAAATACAAAGTTGCCTGTAAAATAAAAATAAATCCTAACATAGCTACAATGTAACTATTAGTTATATTGTAGCTATATTAGGGTTTATTTTATAGGTAAGTATTTAGTTTTAAATAGGAATAATTTATTTAATTATAGTAATTTTATTTAGATTTATTAAAAATAGTTTTAAGTTAGGGGGGTGTTAGGGTTAGGGTTAGACTTAGGTTTAGGGGTTAATACATTTAATATAGTAGCGGCGACGTTGGGGGCGGCAGATTAGGGGTTAATAATTGTAGGTAGGTGGTGGCGATGTTAGGGATGGCAGATTAGGGGTTAATAACAAATGTTATAGTGTTTGCGAGGCGGGAGTGCGGCGGTTTAGGGGTTAATACATTTATTATAGTGGCGGCGATGTCCGGTCGGCAGATTAGGGGTTAATAATTGTAGGTAGGTGGCGGTGACGTTGGGGGCGGCAGATTAGGGGTTCATAGGTATAATGTAGGTTGCGGCGGTGTCTGGAGCGGCAGATTAGGGGTTAATAATATAATGCAGGTGGCGAGTATGTTGGGGCGGCAGATTAGGGGTTAATAAGTGTAAGGTTAGGGGTGTTTAGACTCGGGGTTCATGTTAGGGTGTTAGGTGTAGACTTAGAAAGTATTTTCCCATAGGAAACAATGGGGCTGCGTTAGGAGCTGAACGCTGTTTTTTTGCAGGTGTTAGGTTTTTTTTCAGCCGGCTCAGCCCCATTGTTTCCTATGGGGAGATCGTGCGGGAGCACGTTTTAGCCATTTTACCATTACCATCAGCAACGCTGGTATTACAGTGAGAAGTGGCGCTAAATTTGCTCAACGCTCACTTTTTTGAGGCTAACGCAGCCATTCAGAAAACTTGTAATACCAGCGTTGTTTAAAGTGAGCGCTGGAAAGAAAAGGCTCGTTAGCAACGCACGGCTTTACCGACAAAACTCGTAATCTAGCCGACAACCTATTGTTATTGTCAGGATTATTATTATTATTATTTATCTCTCTCCCTTTACACAGTCTATCTCAGAACACAGAAAAAAAACAACACAGACCTTCTCACTTAACTCCTGCAATTGCCACCTAACTTTCTACAGTCTATCTCAGAACACAGAAAAAAAAACAACACAGACCTTCTCACTTAACTCCTGCAATTGCCACCTAACTTTCTACAGTCTATCTCAGAACACAGAAAAAAACCAACACAGACCTTCTCACTTAACTCCTGCAATTGCCACCTAACTTTCTACAGTCTATCTCAGAACACAGAAAAAAACAACACAGACCTTCTCACTTAACTCCTGCAATTGCCACCTAACTTTCTACAGTCTATCTCAGAACACAGAAAAAAACAACACAGACCTTCTCACTTAACTCCTGCAATTGCCATCTAACTTTCTACAGTCTATCTCAGAACACAGAAAAAAAACAACACAGACCTTCTCACTTAACTCCTGCAATTGCCACCTAACTTTCTACAGTCTATCTCAGAACACAGAAAAAAAACAACACAGACCTTTTCACTTAACTCCTGCAATTGCCACCTAACTTTCTACAGTCTATCTCAGAACACAGAAAAAAAAACAACACAGACCTTCTCACTTAACTCCTGCAATTGCCACCTAACTTTCTACAGTTAATCTCAGAACACAGAAAAAAAACAACACAGACCTTCTCACTTAACTCCTGCAATTGCCACCTAACTTTCTACAGTCTATCTCAGAACACAGAAAAAAACAACACAGACTTTCTCACTTAACTCCTGCAATTGCCATCTAACTTTCTACAGGTAGCCTTCTGGAAACCCTAGACAAATTGGAGCTGTCTCTAAGTCCATTAAATAACTCTAGGAGGGGCTCTGCCAAAACCTCTTTAAATTTTTTGTAGTATGCAGAAGAGAACCCGTCTGGGCCTGGGCTTTTGCCCCCAGGGCTATTTTTTATAGCGGCAAAGAGCTCCTCAGTCGTTATTGGAGAATCTAAAAATTCTGATGCTTCCTTGGTTAGTGTGGGGAGATTAATATCTTTCAAGTATGAGCTAAGGTGAGCCTCCTGCTGGGTATACTCATCAGCGGAGGGAGAGGTTGTTGAATTGTCGTGTATATTGTATAGGGCGTGGTAGTATCTGTGAAACTCTGCTGCAATTTGTGTACAACTATGTAATTTATGGCCATTTGTAGATTTGATAAAATGTATATGGGATCGTAACTGCCTTTTTTTAAGAGTTCTAGCCAAAATTCTACCCGGTTTATTTCCCCCTTCATAATAATGTTGTTTTAAATGTAGGGCCATTTTTTTATGTGATTCAGTTAAGTGTTTTTGTAATTCCAGTCTAGCTTCTCGTAATTGAGTTGAGGGGGGGTAGTTATCAACGTGTCAACTTTCCTGCCTTCGCCGGCCCAATACGCCCGCCTAAGCTCGCCTCACATCGCTGCCGCGGACCTGAAAAAATTCGCCTAAGTTATCAAATAAAGCTGTCAAAAAGCCGCGGGGCGATGAGCAGTGGACTGTGAGAGTTATCACTCATCCGATCTCGCTGCTCTTCGGCTGTTTTACAGCTTTCTTGCTAGCCTGTCACTAAGCACTCACACTAAACTACACTTTTCTACCCCCTATACCGGCACCCCCGGAGCCCCCCGCAACTAAATAAAGTTACTAACCCCTAAACCGCCGCTCCTAGACCCTGCCGCAAGTCTTATAAATGTATTAACCCCTAAACCGCCGCTCCTAGACTCCGCCGCAAGTCTTATAAATGTATTAACCCCTAAACCGCCGCTCCTAGACCCCGCCGCAAGTCTTATAAATGTATTAACCCCTAAACCGCCGCTCCCGGACACCGCTGCCACCTACATTTCACCTAGTAACCCCTATCCTGCCCCCCCTATACCGTCGCCCTCTATAATAAATTTATTAACCCCTATCCTGCTGATCCCGCACCTCGCCGCAAATAAATAAATAGTTTAACCCCTAAACCGCCGCTCCCTGAACCCGCCGCAGCCTATATTAAATTTATTAACCCCTATCCTGCCCCCCCTACACCGTCGCCACCTATAATAAATTTATTAACCCCTATCCTGCCCCCCACTACACCGCCGCAACTGTAATAAAATTATTAACCCCTAAACCTAAGTCTAACACTAACCCTAACACCCCCTAACTTAAATATTAATTAAATAAATCTAAATAATATTTCTCTTATTAACTAACGGCTAGATTTGGAGTTCGGCGGTAGATGGCCTGCTAACGCCACGCGTGTTTTATGTCTAACGCACGGCATTGTTTGACTCCGGTATTTAGAGTTCAAAACAGACCATCTAACGAAGCTCCTAACGCGTGTATGTCATACGCGTAATACTGCCCGCGTAAGACAGTCTCCCATAGAGATCAATGGGAAAGCAAAAAAATAGCTTTTTTCACCTAACACTCGATCTCGCGAGAATACGCACAGCTCGGTCATATGACGCATACCACATCATGCACAACAATAACACGCAGCAAATGTCACAACAACAATCAATCAACAAAGCACACAAGTATTACACATTCACAAACGGGGGGATTTGAAATAAAATTTAATACGGGGAATACGCATATACTTTAAGATGCGGAAAATCGCAAAATAACAACAAGGAATAAAAAATATATACATACACTAGAAAAATAATCGCATTCAATATAACTATATATTAGGACAAACATACATATACAACACTTCACTAAGAACACACCATCGCAAATTCACATTTAAAAAGAATACTATTGGACAATGTTAGAGAAAACGACCACTATGACATCATCGCATTCTACACATTCCACAAATACTAACTCAAAATGAGCATGCGCAAATTCACACACCTAATACACATTGCACTAATATTAATTGCTAATAAAGCACACATGAACACAATTTACAACGCAAATAGGTACATCATTAAACATTTACACAGGGTATATAAGCACCACACAAGCAGGGCTTCTTTGACTGTGTTGCTGTTGGGTCTTTGGAGATTGGAGGTTTAATATTAGAGAGTTGGTGCATTATTGTGAGTGAGTTAGTGTTAGCATGAGAGAGTCAGTTGTTAGTGTTATCGTGAGTGAGTTAGTGGGAGTTAGTGGGAGTGGGAGAGAGTCTGTTAGTGGGAGCGTGAGTGAGTTAGTGGGAGTTGTTAGTGAGAGTTGTTAGTGGGAGCGTAAGTTACTGGTAGTTAGTGAGAGTTAGTGGGAGTGTTTGTTAGTGAGAATTAGTAGTAGTGTGTTAGTGAGAATTAGTAGTAGTGTGAGTTAGCGAGCGAGTGATTTTTCTGTACACTTAACACATTTACACGCAAACACATTCAATACATACATACACTTATCAATAACACTACATACACTCCATACCCCCTACCCCCTCATACTACACACCATACCCCATTCCCTGTAGTCCCATTCCCTTTCATCCCATTTACTCTTATCCCATACCCCATACCCATCCCATACCCATCCCCTAGTTACATTTAGTTTACATATCCTCCTTTTAGTCTTCTTCTTCTTTTGGTTTATTTAAATACTCCTTACCCTCTTTGTTTTTTTACATCCCTCTCACACTTTCAGAACTTTTTTTGTCTTTTTAGTTCTTTATTTTGACCCCCTTTCATTTCATCACACTCACTTTTTGTTTGATTATTTGGGGTTTAGTTTAGGGAACAGATGGAGGCCAGGCAGGGGAGAGGTAGAGGAAGGAGGAGAGGGAGGGGGAGAGGAACAGGGCAGGAAGGGGGGCAGGAAGGGGGGCAGGAAGCGGGGGTGGAAGCGGTGGGTGGACCCAGCCACTTGGTTCAAGATGAACAAGTGGCTGGGCCCAGTGGCGGACAGAGTAGGGCTTCACAGTCCGGGAAACAGAGGGCATCGTCACAGGGGAAGGCCAAGGCGACTAGGGAGGCGAGGTTTTCGATGGAGAAGAAGGAGGCCCTCATAGAGGCCTATATGGCCAGGTATAGGAGGCTGCAGCACCAGAAGACTACCCCGACTGACAAGAGGAGGCTCTAGAATGAGATAAGAAATGCAGTCAATGCAGTGGGTGGCCGGAACAGAGATCTTGATTCGATAAAACATCGCTACCGGGACTGTAAGATGGATCTGAAGAAAAAGTTAAGTCTGGAGGCCCGACATGCCGCAGGAACCGGTGGTGGACCTGCCCTGGAAATAGAGTACTGCCGATGGGAGGAAATGTTGCGGCCCAGCATCTCCGAGGTGGAAATAGTCGGTATCGGAGGAATTGATACCGGGAACCTGCCACTCTCATCTGACGGTAAGCTCATTGAACAATAATTTCACATACGAATGTATTTCAAGGGACACTATACGCAAACATTTACTTTCATGATTGAGGTAGCGAATACAATTTGACAAAACATTCAAATGTACTTATATTACCTAATTTGAATCATTCTTGAGATATATTTTAATTAAGAAATAGCCATGCACACAGTGAAACAATCACAGGAGGCAGCTATATTCAGCTAACAATCAGCATCTTTTAAGCATATTTAGATATGCTTTTCAGCAAAGAATATCCAGAGAATGAAGCTAATTAGATACGAAAAGTACATTAGAAAGTTGATAATAAATGTATGCTTCTAAATCATGAAAGATAAAACATTGGGTTTCATGTCCCTTTAAGGATCAGATTAATGCTATAACGTTGTTTACACGCATTCAATTACTTTGCGGTTACATCAGTATCTAGGCTATAGGTTAGGTGTGCATTTAAACAGACTGAAAACAAATGCGAAAAAAATCAGATTGACCAGAGATCACAAACACGGTTTTGAAAAAGCGGAAATCGTATTGATTGTTTGTTAGATTTCAAAGTGGATTAATGATTCTGCATTTGTAATTGTATCGTAAGCTAAGTCATTTAAAGCTTGATTTGAAAATATGCTAATATATACATTTTTTTTTATAATTTTTTTTTTAATATACAGAGTCTGGGGAGGAGGCAGCACAAGAAACACAGCCTCATCTATCTCCCCGGGGAGAGGGGTGGGGAGGAATTTCCACTTCGGAGGGAAGAGGCCCCCCGTGACGAAGAGCGCACGGAAGCTGATGAAGAGGCCCCGGAAGCAGAGGAGGAGCACGCGGAACCAGAGGACCATCAAGGACCCGCACAACACCGTGCACGGGCACCCCGCCGTGCACGCGTACCCCGCCAAGCACAACAAGAGGAAATAGCGGAGGTGCGGGTTCTACTGGACTACATAGACCAGATGCGTAACTCCCGGATACAAAATATCGAAGGACGCACTAGAATACTTGATGGCCAAAATCAAATAATTGAAGGACAAAACCAAATAATAAACATACTCAATAGAATCGAACAAGGCCAAAACAGAATCTTTCATCTGCACCAAGAGATGTTCAATTTTTTCCGGGAGGCGCATGCTGGTCTACCTCCTGGTCCGCCTCCTGCTGCTGGGCCTCTTGCTGCTGGGCCTCCTGCTGCTGGGCCTCCTGCTGCTGGGCCTCCTCCTGCCGGCCCATCTCCTCCTGCCGGGCCATCTACTCCTGCCGGGCCATCTACTCCTGCCGGGCCATCTACTCCTCTTCAGCCATCTCATCCTCTTCAGCCATCTCCTCCTCTTCAGCCAGCTTCTCCTCTTCAGCCAGCTTCTCCTCCTCAGCCATCTTCTCCTCCTCAGCCATCTTCTCCTCCTCACCTTGGTCGTCCCAGTACTCTTCCTTCCACTCTTCCCACAACCTCTCCAAGGAGAACTCTTCGGAGTCGGCAGTTGCCCCTCCCAGAGCCTCAGCCCCGTGGGAAGAGGGGAAGGAAGAGGAAGTAAGTATTTATTTTCATCTTTAATTTTTTTTTTATTTAATGTGTAATGGATAGGTATGTGATGATGTGGTTTTCATACACTTGTGGACCACACTCTGCATATAATCTACTTCTATGGGACCGGGTCCATGGAGGCAGATTGTTTGCAGAGTGTGGGTTATAAGTGTGTGAAAACCACATCATCACATACCTATCCTTGTTCATGATATTGATTGGTTTCTGTGATGTGATGTCCAAACTGTTTCCCGAATCGCAAACAAAATTACCATTACAATTATCCATGATGGCATATTACTGTTTGAATGCCAATAACACAGCTTAAAGGGACAGTCAGAAAATTATTGATTACAAAGAAAACACTGTATTACGCATTATCAAGTTGGAAACAACAAAACATGGAGAAATACGTGTGACTTATGTGCTTAACCTTGTATCTATGCCTAGGAAAAATGACCACTTATTTGTTGTTCTGACATAACAACCTTTTAGATATCAATGATCAATACATGGTAAATAATATGCTGTATGAGCACAAGGTTTTACATATACAAATGCTATCCAAATGCCCTCTAGTGGTCAAATTGTATAATGATTACATGCACTCTTCAAGCTCGAAGAAATGAGCACACGAACCTCATAGGTTTAGCTAGCAAATTTAAATAAACAAAGACAAATGATTAATTGGTGAGAAACCTTTGATATCATTGATATTACAAAATTGACTTTTATAATAATGCAAAACATTATTTGTTTTCTAAACTGTCCCTTTAACAAAATTACATATGCTAACACATATTTGAAGCTTGTTGGTATATCTACATGTACTTGGTCAAAAATTAAATATTGAAATCAGATTTATATTGACTTGTTAAATAAAGTATATTTTCTTAAAGAGACATTATTGTGTTAATTTTTTTTAAGAAAGACATTTGTTTGAACAATGAATATGGTTTAAAGTCCTTTTAGGAGTGGGGGGTGAAAATATGCTAACAATAATATATTTGAAGATTAAACAATGTGGAACTCATACATGATACAAAAATCAACATTTGCATTAAAGGGACAGTATACTATATTTTTAACAGAACTGTATGTAATAGACACTACTACAAACAACAAGATTAACATATACTGATATCAATATTACAAACTTCAAATACTTTCTAAGAAAATCGTGTTATCTCTATTGAAAATATAGATGAACCCCCATTACAACCGTAAAACCAGACAATACCCCATCATTAACATATGAAAAGACCCTTTACACAAATAGGAGAAAGCTGGAGATGGTACTCACATGAAACTTAGAGGCTTGGCGAGGAGTCTGATAATTAATTATATTTTCTTTGAACAGAAGCAAAATGAAACGTGTATTAGTTAAACAATGGACTAACTAACTAGAGACAAAATAAAAAATTTTGATTTATAATGTGAGTGTCTAATGAACCTTTAATAAAATTTACAACGAAATTACATTTAGAAGAAGTCGGCATCATATATTTAGCATATGATAAAGCTAAATGCATATTGATTACTTTATTCTAACACAATAGCGCATATTTATTAATTAGATATCTTTAACATTCAAAACAACAGTCATTTTTATGAAAAAGGAACATATTGTTGACAAACATATTAAACAACATGGACTATAGAGATTTGCACTTGCCTCGAAATATCATATGCATGAAAACATTTTGCTTTCGTTCGTTTATTCAACCAGACATCCATCAAAAGAGAATGTGGTGGTCTTTATCAGCTACGGGTCAACAATGTAACATGATGCAAATAATACATATTCTCAAGGTTTTTAAAATTGCCTGCAGTCACAAACGTGTTTAACGTGCACAAACAAATATTGCGGGACTACGTAATCCAATCATACGTTTTTTTACCTTTGCATGTGACGTCTTAACATGGCGCTTCCTTGATCACGTAAGAACGCCATCCAATAAAAGGCACATTCTTGATCACGTAAGAACGCCAAAAAAAAAAGGCGCATCCTTGATCGCGTAAAAACGCCATCCAATAAAAGGAACATTCTTAATCACGTAAGAACGCCAAAAAAAGGCGCATCCTTGATCGCGTAAAAACGCCATCCAATAAAAGGAACATTCTTGATCACGTAACAACGGCCAAAAAAAAAAGGCGCATCCTTGATCGCGTAAAAACGCCATCCAATAAAAGGAACATTCTTGATCACGTAAGAACGTCAGTCAATACAAGGAATCATTGGACAGCCTGGCAGGTGACGTTTTGAGCAACATGGCGCATCCGAGATAGCTGAAAAACCGCAGCCAATACAAGGACTCAGTTGACAGCTTGGCATATCACTAAAAAACGTATTTATATTTTAGGAACTAGTATGTGTCTAGATTGCTATCTAGGAATGTCACCAAATCATGAGTCATCTTTTCGGACTTGACTGTCCCTTGAACTATAGCTATGGTGTATATCTTTAACATTTAAAAGATACACATGAGAAATACATATGCCATTGATGTTTTAAGATATGTTTTGATTGTTTTGGAATAACAATAATGATACATGGATTGATTAAACGTGTCATTTATTCAAGTTTAAATATGGTCAGCCTACCTATAGCCATATATGGGAGGAGAAGTATTTTGTTAACATATTTGTTAAAAAATATTCAACATCTAAAATATTTGCATTACACACAGAGATTTATTTGGTTACACTTTTACAATAAGATAGAATTGAAAATGAAATACATGTGCTGTCAACATTACAATAAGATTGTTTATTAATAAGATTATATGTCCTTGTTCATGTAAAAAGGACAAAAACGCTTTAGAAATGGAAATACATTCATTAACAATTGTGCTCACCATCACTTAAAGGGACATGGTTTTTTTTTATAAAAAGAGGATACACATAGACAATACTATTTCAATGAAATGAACACTTTACAGGGATTATATCATTGTATCAATACTCAGATCATTTGTTAAAGGTGCATCAATTCATGCAGAGTTTCTAAATACACACATGGATCTGAAAATTGAAATATACATATATACACAAATAACAATCTATATATACATATATAAAACAATTACTATGCTAATCATAATCATGCAATGATAAAGCTAAGAGAAAAATATATAAAGACAAATAATAAGATTACATTGGAGATGTTAATCTTAAAGTCATTTACAATTGTCTTACATATATGATTTTTTATAATAAATTATTTTTGGTAGGTCCCTTTAAGGATCAACAAGATAAACTATAGCTTTCAAAAAATTACATGAAGAATGAGGACAAAGATTGGTGCAATGACATGTCTTTTATTAGTATGTAAGAAAACATCAACAACGTTTAGAAATAATCTTGTAAAAATAAGGAATATTTGAGCCATATGCCAAGGTAAAAGAGTGCATCACAGTCTATGAAGAGAGTTGCCAAGGGCCACCATAGCCCCATTGGAGACATATGCCAAGGTAACAGAGTGCATCACAGTCCATGAAGAGAGTTGCCAAGGGCCACCATAGCCCCATTGGAGACATATGACAAGGTAAAAGAGTGCATCACAGTCCATGAAGAGAGTTGCCAAGGGCCACCATAGCCCCATTGGAGAAATATGCCAAGGTAACACAGTGCATCACAGTCCATGAAGAGAGTTGCCAAGGGCCACCATAGCCCCATTGGAGACATATGACAAGGTAAAAGAGTGCATCACAGTCCATGAAGAGAGTTGCCAAGGGCCACCATAGCCCCATTGGAGACATATGCCAAGGTAACACAGTGCATCACAGTCCATGAAGAGAGTTGCCAAGGGCCACCATAGCCCCATTGGAGACATATGACAAGGTAAAAGAGTGCATCACAGTCCATGAAGAGAGTTGCCAAGGGCCACCATAGCCCCATTGGAGACATATGCCAAGGTAACAGAGTGCATCACAGTCCATGAAGAGAGTTGCCAAGGGCCACCATAGCCCCATTGGAGACATATGACAAGGTAAAAGAGTGCATCACAGTCCATGAAGAGAGTTGCCAAGGGCCACCATAGCCCCATTGGAGACATATGACAAGGTAAAAGAGTGCATCACAGTCCATGAAGAGAGTTGCCAAGGGCCACCATAGCCCCATTGGAGACATATGACAAGGTAAAGGAGTGCATCACAGTCCATGAAGAGAGTTGCCAAGGGCCACCATAGCCCCATTGGAGACATATGCCAAGGTAACAGAGTGCATCACAGTCCATGAAGAGAGTTGCCAAGGGCCACCATAGCCCCATTGGAGACATATGACAAGGTAAAAGAGTGCAACAGGCACAACAATAAACTTTGAAAAAGGCCAAATGGCAACAATAAAACAAAACATCAACATGTGGACAGAGGATTCTTATCTGCGACCTTGGAGCATCTCCAGATCCTCCACTTACTGGTCATCCTCTTCATTGTCCTGTGCATGTCCAGCTCCAGATTCAGGCCTTGAACTTAATCGCATTATTTCACGCAGAGTCAATTCCTGAATCCGGAGCAGGGCCTGCATGGTGTCGTTCATCCCTCTCTGGCCAGCTGCGTTCCTCAACACGGCCTGCTCTACTCGTGCTAGACCTTCTAGCATGAGCCATGCTGAGTCACAGCCTAAAATAAAGAATAAATTAAATATTAAGGATAATTACACAACAGACGAAAAAATAAGCAAAGATACATTGTCATCATAAAGACAAATCATTCTTTACATCAATTAGTTTTCATTGATTCTTTACACATGAAATATGTTATTCAGACAGACCGAAATCATTAAAGGGACAGTTTACTCAAACATGTTGTCCCCTTTAATTGGTTTTCGATGATCCACTTATACAGCTTGAGTGTATAAAATCTTGTTAAAGGATTTACATTGTACTTACATTAGCAATTTAAATATTTTAATTATACTGTGGTAGGCACACCTATCCTTAAACATTTTGGCATTGAGGACAAGCTGTGTAAACATAGCAACCTGAAGAAATTACATTCCCACTGGGTCAGACAAGAGATAATGTATCAACATTTGTACATAAATTGTTGGATCCAAGTAGTGGTGATTGGTATATGTAGTGATATCAAATTAAAGGGACACTGAACCTAAATATTTAATTGACTGATTCAGATAGAGCATGACATTACAAATATGAAAAAATTACACATATTCTTTAAATGTTAGAATTCTCTAGCTAGATTTTGAATGCAAGAATGTCGGTTTTTAGGGCAGGCCATATTTGTTTATCAACTTTGTTTGTCCCTGCTGGTTGATGGATACATTCATACAACAATAAAGAAATGATGTCCACAATTATTTTCTATTTAAAAATAATTCTAGGCATTTCTTTGTTTCAATAAAGATAGCAAGAGAATGAAGAATAATTCATAAGAGTAGTAAATTATAAATTTGATTAACATTGCATGCTCTATTTGAATCACAATATAAAATATTTACCTTCAGTGTACCTTTAAGTATCTTATAATGTTGATTTTGAATGATACTTACAGCTGTGCCTGGGAAGGACAATCCGACACCCAGGACAATGAAGGTTGAGACAGGGGGGAGGGATGGGATTGGGTTGTGGAGGGATGGTATTGGCTTGGGGAGGGATGGTATTGGCTTGGGGAGGGATGGGATTGGCTTGGGGAGGGATGAGCTGCTGCTCCGGGGTAGGCCGTACAGCTGGGGAGTGGTGAGTTTGGGTCTGGGCAGCTGTACGGCCCATAATACGGGGAGAGCGGCGAAGGGGGGTGTAGGGGTGTGTTTTGGGAGGGACAGGAAATGATGAATGGGAAGGGCCGGCAGGGGTCTGGGCATGGTCAGGAGTCTGGGCAGGGGTTTGGGCATGGTCAGGAGTCTGGGCCTGGGCAGGGGTCTGGGCATGGTCAGGGGACTGGGCAGGGGCGGAAACCAGATGACCAGAAGTGGCGGATCCATCTGAAAAAAAAAATATATTAACATCTTAATCTTAGTCATGAAATCAAATCAACGCATTTCAAATTGATTATGTTTTCAATATACTTCGAAGTGTGTTTGAATTTGTAAACAATTATGAAATGAGGATATGGTATGCATATAGGCACTCAGATGAATATCAATTACTGTCTGTACAATTATAACATTATTATTGTGTTTTGGCCTGGAATATGCATGTGACATATGATGGCATGAATTATACATTTGTAAAAAGAAAAATATTTTCATGCTGCCTGATATAGAAAGGGGGCAGTAGTGTATTTGAACAGACAAATAATATTCCTTTTTAAAGTGCAAAAGCTGTAGACTTTGAATGTCTTCAATAAAATGATTTCAAATAAAGCAACATGTTGGAAACATGATAGATATATTTTACATACCATCAGACTCCAAGGCAGCCTCTTCCTCCTCCGTCACACATGTTACATCAAGCTCTGTAAAACATAACATGTTAAGATCAGATATTATAACATATGTTACTGTTGTTCAAAGACACACATCAATGTTGCATTAAAGATATACACACCCAAAGTTATGATTTACATCATTTTGATGGAGCATACAAATTACATTAGATTTGTTATTCTCAATGATTCAGATTTTCAATGTATTGTTTGTATTAATTTCTAAATCAGAAAAGCATAGTACATAGAACATTTAAGATTTCTCATGTGTGTATCACTTGATGACTGTTGTCAAAAATGAACATGGAAACAAACATATGCTATACATCTTCTGAATAACAAAGGTGTAGACTAATAAAGTTGTAATTATTAATCTTTCAATATTCAAAGAAAATTAATATATAATCAGAAGAGAAAATTATATGTTTGTTTCAAATGTTATGCTTCATCAGAATCATGCTCATAATATTGATTACCAATACACCTTCAATGACATATAAATGAGTCAATGGACTTACCAGGGGACCGCAAAGGCGGCTCTGTGTCACTGCTGGATTCCTGTGGGCTCCCCACACCAACTCTCTCTATGAATGATATAGATATATATTAGGAAACACATTTGGGATATGACTAAATCACATCTGTATCGAATTTTATGATTAATCAACTTGAAAATGTGAAGAATAGAGCAGTCAATAAACAAAAAAATGCTTGATTGAATCAAGGGGATTCTGTTAAAAATGATGTATTGAACATATGTTTAATTTCTGACTATATTAGACATCAAACTCATCTCATACGATGCTATTGCATATCTAAATATACCCATTGATCAATGTTCTTCAAACAATACACACAAACCACATTTTGAAGAACAGCTGTTGACAAATATAAACAAAGACATGTGGCACATCGAGGCATTTGTGCAATGTACAGTAATCTTGTTTAGGACACAACACATATTGATCACAATACAAAACAAAATTGATTAGTACAAATATGTAATCATGGTGCTGTGAGAGTATGCTGATATCTATAAAGTAACTCCAACAGTGAATATGTGAATTATATATCAATATTGTTTAATCCAAAGAATGTAAAGATGAATGAATCTATTGTTTATTAAAGGGACACTGACATGATTTTTTTCAATCATTGATTTCACTGTTCAAACTGTTCAAAATGATTGAACATTGACTCCTATTATAATTTTAATGTTGCTACATTTTAATATTAAAGGCAGATAAGCAATATTGGATTCCATAAATATTGTTTGTTGAAGGTATCCACCAATCATCAATAAAAACCAAGGTTGGTCAACCAAAATTGAGCTGCAGATAAACGTACATTCTTGATTTTAAAATACATTTAGCAATAGAATATTTCACATATGATTATAGTATTATATTTAAATGTTTATTAATATTGCATACTCTATCTGAATGACAACATTAATAATTTTAGCTCAGTATCCCTTTAATATAAAATTTTATTGATTTGACAATGTTGGTGTTCATGAATTCTCTACTCCATATGTTGATGTAATGAATGGGATTGAGCATGCAATTCAAATCTAATATGTTATTTAAGGATATCCGAAGAATTATTTAATTTTCATCTATTAAAGGGACATTACATATAAATATTGAACAATGTGGATTTAGTATGTAATGTTCTGTCCATGTTTCTAAGACAAATGTCAATTAAAATGAGACATACCATACTGTGACAAGCCCTGCCTTAAGGATCCAGCAGCAACATCCATATCTGTAATATATTAAATGAGGATTGCATATCATTAATACAAATCATGCCATGTTTAAAATCTTTACATTATTAGCAAATCAATTTAAAAATATTAATCCTTTGGTAGTCCCATGAGTTAATTGTTTCCTCAATTAAATTCATGATAAATATATCCTGTACTCTTATTTTCAATCAGTTCTGTTGTTTACTGTAGCTTTAATTATTTTTGGTTGTTATTTCATTCTCATCAATTGATGGGCATATGTTATAATTTATTTGTATTCTTCTTTTTTTATTATGTATAATATTGAAAATAAGAATACTGTATTCTTCACATATATAATAATTCACATTTCATTTTGACTAACATGTGTAAAGCAATGCCACTTACAGCAAAGCCATGTTAACGTGGATGCGCAATTCCATTTTCGCGATCATTGCGCAATGATTCCAAGCGGAATTACGCATCCGTCATTTGACCAACATGTGTAAAGCAATGCCACTTACAGCAAAGCCATGTTAACGTGGATGCGCAATTCCATTTTTGCGATCATTGCGCAATGATTCAAAGCGGAATTACACATCCGTCATTTGACCAACATGTAGAAAGCAATGCCACTTACAGCAAAGCCATGTTAACGTGGATGCGAAATTCTATTTTCACTCTGTGACGCATATTCTGTAGAGCGCAAGACACATCATTCCTATTTCATGTATCACTAATGTAAAATCAGATATCTAAACATCATATGTAGTGTATGTTGTGAGATCTGTATAGGTTTAGTATCTGACTATATACACATTTTTGGATAAAAATAACAAATATTAAGTTATTATATGAAGTTGGATAATTACCTTGTTCAGATTCTCCATCTCCTCCCAGGCCACCAGACGGAGAAGCAGCTGCCCTGGCCCCCGCGTCAGGACTTTCAGATCCCGCAGCTGGGAGGGAAGAAGAGGAGGCCGAGGATGGCGAGGATCGAAATCTTTTGGGGACCCGGAGATTGAGGAGCTCGCATAAAGTCACCTCATAAGGGAGTAGGTACAGTTTCCGCGGGGCCTCTCTTTTGCCACCTCTTTTACGGGCTTGTACCCAGTCCCTTATGAGGATGACTTTTTTTGTTAACCGCAACCTCATATCTCCGAATCTCCTCATGATCTGATCCTGGGTCCTCTGGACGTCACACACCAATCTAACCGCATTGGTGATAGACTCCCAGAGGGCCTTCTTAACGTGCGCATCTGTCAACCTCCTCTTGTTCCCAAACAGCTGGGGATAAAAGTCCTTGACGGCGTGGACCAGTGCAGCGCTCTCCTCCTTGGTGAACCTGGGAGCTGACATGCCTGCTGGGTTGTCTTCTAAAATATATATATATAAAAATATATTGAGTACGCCTGCAGGCATTAGAGAACTGACAAAGATGGCAACGTGTAATGGACTTTTATATGGTGAAGTAAACATGAGATGCACCATGGGACAAGTTATCTGTACATCTGATTGGATAAAAGATTGAAATATTGTTAGAATGTCTGTGAGACCATCCTGACTCAAGTTGTGTTTGTGTGATGAACTCGGATTGGCCGTTCATTCATGTTTCATATCTTATTAACTTCCTTACACATACCTCATGGTGGTGCTGTTACTTTATTTTTCATGTAGAATTATTAGTAACTCATGGGCCTGTCATGCGGATATGTGTGACGCAGATTTAATATCCGTGATCCGTTAAATATTAATGATTAAATTCTCTTTAAAATCTAATATTGTCACATTATTAAATGTTGGAGACATTTCTCGGTTTAATAACGGTCTTTTTCTTTAATACAAATACACATTTAATATTGTATGTCTTTATTGTTCATAAAATAAATTTGTTGACTTATTGTGAAGCATTGACATTGCTCTATTAAATGTATTTCATAATGCACATTGATTGTGTGCTATTGCGTGACATTAGACTAATGTTTAAAGATGCTAATCTGGTGTTTCAAGATGCGTTTCCCACGCAATATTTCTTAATGATCAAATTCAGGTTATAAGGTCAGTAACTTGGATAATCTGTTTATAAATGTTAAACTACAGGTTTGTTTGTTATTAGCAAATAAATCTCGAGCTTGTATTTGTCGGAAGTGCTCATATATGTTATTTTGCAATGGCGTCTTTAGTTTTAAATAGACATTACAAACAAACAATTGTATCAAATGATCTGTAGAGATAGCAGATTGTTTAGACTTTAAAATGTAAATCAATTTATCTTAGTATTTATATATCCTCAACAGAAGAAATTTAAATGCACATGGTTGAGCCAATCACATAAGGCAGCTCTGTGCATCCACCAATCTTCATCTACTGAGCCTATCTCGATATGCTTTTCAAGCAAAGTATGTCAAGATAGGAAGAGAAGTAAATACACTATTTAAATTTCTTAAAGGGACACTGTCCAAACAAATTTAGCGTTGGTGATTCAGATTGAGCATGAAATGTTAAGCAACTTTATAATTTAATCCGATTTGCAAATGTTAACAGTTATCTTGTTATCTTTCTTTGCAAATCAATAATGATATTTTAGATTACGGACAATTGTTTCCAAAAAACCGGGGTTGTCCTTGATGATTGTTGGATAAATTAATCCAACCAAAAAAACCAAGTTCTTTCCAGAGTACTGAAGCAAATAAATTATCTATTTAATGCCTTTTTTTTAAAGTAATTATAGCAACATCACAAGGAGCATTCATAATACGAGACAATTTTTAAAGTTGCTTAAAATAGAATACTCATTCATAATGTATAAATCATAAATTTTTAAACTGTCTCCCTTTAAGTATATTTTTATTTCATGTCCCTTTAAAGAAACATTTCACAATAATGCTTAAAATATCAGAAACCTAGGCACATTCCTTTTGATAAATTAGTATAACATATGAGTAAAGCAAATTTAGATTAACTTCTGGATTGTTTTACACACTGACTGAAATATATTTTGTAAAGGAGGTATTTTGGAGCCTTCAGCTTAGAGGGACATTAAGCTATATGTTATGTATGCATTTTGTATAAGATTATAATATTTGAACAACTTAATATGTTTTGTTATTCAATCATTAGATTGTAATTATATATATTCTTGGATTAAATACATATCTACATAGTCTATTTTGATGCTGATTGTTGGTTGCACATAGATGCCTTATGTAATTGACTAAGATATGTGCATTGATGTATTTTTTTCTAAGTATATTTAAAGACTGAATGTAATTCTATATTACTTTCTAAATATGTTTAAATTATTTTATGATTTTTAAAAAAATCTATACACAATATACTTTGTGAATGTCCCTTTAAGGACCAAAACATTTGGAATGTTGATTTAACATTGACAAAATAAACTAAAGGGGAATTAAAATTATATATAGATATTTGATGTCTAACCCAAGAGGTAAGATTTTAAAAACTACATAATATTAATAACTATAGTTAAATGACTCCACTAGAAAATTACATCGATTAACCTGGCATCCAATAACTAGCTTGTGAAAAATATCAAGTTAAATGACCTACCATTTATAAAAGTAACAATTTAAATAATTTCGAAAATAATGTTTTGAGATACCTAAGGAAGATACAAGATCTTATAAAATTAATTTTACATTCAACAACACTGTCACTTTAATGTAATTGAACCACTTCCCCTTCTTAAAAGTGAAAATAAATAATTTTTGAGAAATTTTGACTACATATCCGAAATTAATTTAACATCTAAGAATTTCAAAAGAAAAGCATCGATGGATCTCACTCCCCAATTAATGTTAAAAAAGATAGTTTTATGTAATATTCTCTGAATCAGTATATTTTCTAAAATTAATGCATTATTTGATCTTATGCATGTGCTTGTCAAATAGCCAACTACCAGTCATGTGAGTCAAACTTTTTTTTATTGACAGATTATATGGATATTTATTATAATCTGTTCAAAAGAATGTATTTAATAATAAAATGTTTATTATTAACATTTAATAAAAAAAAAAGTTTATGAAAAAATAAAAAATTCCTGGAAGTCATCAGATGCCAATCTGAAAAAAAAAAAAAATTGGAACAAAGTTAATACACACGTTGTCAAATATTCATAAAATACATTTACAACCATCTTGTGTCTATGCTCTAACTTTGTTCAACATTTTTTAAAGATATTTATTAAATTGATTTTAAAATAAAATTAAAACATACACCATTATATTGTGGACTAAAAATTAAATATAAATATCCAAATTTCTAATTATACATAATAATGTATATCATATTTCAACAATATATGTATGCTGAACATAAATGTAATATTTCATGTCCATTCAAATACCTCTATATCAACTATAATATGTATTCCTTTTTCTGATTGTGATCCTTAAATATCTAATGATGAAATAAGTATGACTAATGTATGTAAGCTAACAATAATCAACATTCTTCCTGTGATTCTTAACTAGCATGCACCAACCTGGATAATGCATGGTCTTTAAAAGTCAATTCAGGGGTAAACAGTTGATCTTCAATAGGTGTCTTATTCATCATTTCATTAAATAGAGGACTGTGAAATACCATCTAAAAAAGTAAAACCATCTAAGTGTCTGATTGTGATCCCTAAATATCTAATTAAGAACTAAATATGATTAATGTATGTAAGCTACTAATATTCAACAGTCTTCACTAGCATGCATTGGTACACCAACCTGGATAATGCATGGTCTTTAAAAGTCAATTCAGGGGTAAACAGTTGATCTTCAATAGGTGTCTTATTCATCAGTTCATTAAATAGAGGACTGTGAAATACCATCTAAAAATTAGAAAATCATCTAAGTGTCTCCAATAGGATGCCTCCACAGCCTTATTCTATCAAATAGTTGGCACTTACCATGTGAACATGTCTTTGTATGGTTTTCAAGGTCAGCAGATTTGAAAGATAATGCCAGACATGATCCCATTGGTATACTTCAATTTCAATCTTGGCTTTTTCCACTGTCAGTCTGGGCAATCTTCACTGTCAGGCTTCTAATTCTTCCCTTTCAGTCTTTAGATTAAGTCAGCTCCCTAATGGCATAAAGAGTTTATTCAAAATTACTACAAGTGTGTGAATCATTTCTGTAGCCCTCTCCCACCCCCCATTTCATAAGAAATTTCTGTCACTAGCTTACTAAGCGTGTGTAGCATCTTGTGTTATGTTCTATCAAGTGTGAAGATGAGTCATATTGAGCAGAACAAACCTCTAATGTGTGACATTGAACCATAGTCATGCTAGAGGATCCCTTTCTGAATATTTACATTTTAAGTAATGTGTAAACTAAATACTAGTTTATAAAATGTATGCCATATGATGTATTTGTGTACAATTCATGCCAGCAACAGTCAAGACATTTATACTTACCAGCTGATGTCCTCTTTAAAAACCAGGTGGCAAAGACTCGATACAGGACCCAATGCCCAGAGCATCACCTATATTAATAAATGAAACACATTTTTAGCATTGGATGAACAATCCTAACATGTTTTCACAATTCTCTACTTGTCATTTCCCTAGAGTTCACATCTATTGATAATACTCCAGTCTAACTTCTATTCTTTACCGTCTAAAGTTGCGGTTGATGATGTCTGCTCTGACATTGAGCCCCTCGTCCCGGAATGGCCCCTCTAGAACAGGATCATCCTCCTCATCTCTGAGGAGGTTTCTGTCCGGCCGGACGCCCTGCAGCATCCCAGCCCGCTGTGCAATATTATGCAGGACGCTACAGGCTACAACGATCTTAGCCACCTTCTTTGGGTTGTACTGGAGGGCTCCTCCCGACCTGTCCAGGCACCTGAACCTCATCTTCAGGAGGCCGAACATCCGTTCAACCACCGCCCTGGTTCTCTTATGAGCCCTATTGTAGCGCTCCTCAGACACATCAGTCGGGCTACGCAAGGGGGTAATGAGCCAAGTCCGGCTCATGTACCCAGAATCACCTATAAATTATGAACAGAACATAATTCTAACAGAATCCTCAAAATAGTATTTGTAGTACAATAAAAAGTTTTTTACACGATAATCCATTAACAAATGTTTATTTTAAGTTTAAAATATCTAGTTCAATATAATTCTCTATCTTCCCATTTCAGCTAAGACATGCTACATATGCGTATTTCTCCTAAATCAAGGCTTGTGTAAAATGCTAACTACATGGTTACATTACATTCTCTATCTGAGCATTTAAGGTAAGACATGCTACATATCTGCATTGAACTAAAAGACATTTGCGGAAAGAGACAATGACATGGTTAAATTGCATTAGCTAATATGTTCCCATTTCAGCTAAGACATGCTACATATGCGTATTTCTCCTAAATCAAGGCTTGTGTAAAATGCTAACTACATGGTTACATTACATTCTCTATCTGAGCATTTAAGGTAAGACATGCTACATATCTGCATTGAACTAAAAGACATTTGCGGAAAGAGACAATGACATGGTTAAATTGCATTAGCTAATATGTTCCCATTTCAGCTAAGACATGCTACATATGCGTATTTCTCCTAAATCAAGGCTTGTGTAAAATGCTAACTACATGGTTACATTACATTCTCTATCTGAGCATTTAAGGTAAGACATGCTACATATCTGCATTGAACTAAAAGACATTTGCGGAAAGAGACAATGACATGGTTAAATTGCATTAGCTAATATGTTCCCATTTCATCTAAGACATGCTACATATGCGTATTTCTCCTAAATCAAGGCTTGTGTAAAATGCTAACTACATGGTTACATTACATTCTCTATCTGAGCATTTAAGGTAAGACATGCTACATATCTGCATTGAACTAAAAGACATTTGCGGAAAGAGACAATGACATGGTTAAATTGCATTAGCTAATATGTTCCCATTTCAGCTAAGACATGCTACATATGCGTATTTCTCCTAAATCAAGGCTTGTGTAAAATGCTAACTACATGGTTACATTACATTCTCTATCTGAGCATTTAAGGTAAGACATGCTACATATCTGCATTGAACTAAAAGACATTTGCGGAAAGAGACAATGACATGGTTAAATTGCATTAGCTAATATGTTCCCATTTCAGCTAAGACATGCTACATATGCGTATTTCTCCTAAATCAAGGTTTGTGTAAAATGCTAACTACATGGTTACATTACATTCTCTGAGCATTTAAGGTAAGACATGCTACATATCTGCATTGAACTAAAAGACATTAGCGGAAAGAGACAATGACATGGTTAAATTGCATTAGCTAATATCTTCCCATTTCAGCTAAGACATGCTACATATGCGTATTTCTCCTAAATCAAGGCTTGTGTAAAATGCTAACTACATGGTTACATTACATTCTCTGAGCATTTAAGGTAAGACATGCTACATATCTGCATTGAACTAAAAGACATTTGCGGAAAGAGACAATGACATGGTTAAATTGCATTAGCTAATATCTTCCCATTTCAGCTAAGACATGCTACATATGCATATTTCTCCATATTCAAACCTTGTGTAAAATGCAAACTACATGGTTACATTGCATTCTCTATCTGAGCATTTAAGGTAAGACATGCTACATATCTGCATTGAACTAAAAGACATTAGCGGAAAGAGACAATGACATGGTTAAATTGCATTAGCTAATATCTTCCCATTTCAGCTAAGACATGCTACATATGCGTATTTCTCCTAAATCAAGCCTTGTGTAAAATACTAACTACATGGTTACATTACATTCTCTATCTGAGCATTTAAGGTAAGACATGCTACATATCTGCATTGAACTAAAAGTAGACATTAGCGGGGGGAAAATATATGGTTAAATTGCATCCTATAGCTGAACATTACGCTAACATTTTAAAACTACAGTGGCAATTGTCACAATAATTAACCATGTTGTGCACAAATACTCACCAACGAGATAACCAGGGGGCATTTGTCTTTCCTCAAACTGTCTCCACAGGGACGACAGAGAGAGGATGCGGGCATCATGACAAGCCCCTCCAAAATTCGCACACACATGCATAATCCTCATCTGTGCGTCACAAACATACTGCACGTTAAGGCTATGAAAATGTTTGCGATTTCTGAAGGGCGAGTCATCAATTGGAGCACGCAGCGCAATGTGGGTACAATCTATGGCTCCCAAGACATTGGGCATTTGAGCAATATCAAAGAATTCCCGCTTCAGGCGCCTCCAATCACCATCATTCTGTGGGAATCCTATGTATTGCTTACTGATACGTACCATGGCGTCCAGAAAGTTATCAAACACCACAGAGAATGTACCTTGAGCCAGGCCATGCATGTACAGTTGTCCGGATTGAAAACTCCCGGAGGCCAGGACGTATAGACAGCTTAGCATCCTACTCATGGCGGGAACAGCAGTCCTTATTCTTATACGTGGCTCCAAATGAGGTTTAAGAAGATCGTAAAGGCCAATGAGCTGTTCGCGATCGAGCCGATACTTATCAAAAACCTCAAAGTCACTCATGTTTTCCAAGGTGGGTCTCACCCTGTAGACACGAGGACCTCGAACCAGATGACCCCTTCGTCTCAGTCTGAGCCGCCGAGGCTGCCTGATTCGACCAACAGCTAGTTCGCCAATAGCAGCACCAGCAGCGTCTACCATGTCATCGTCATCCATCTTTCAAAACAGCGTAACAAGGTAAGCACTTGATCTGATGTGGATCACAAGTGATGCATTGGCCATGTTGTTTGGGGGATTTATAGTACAATTAGTCCAATGGTAGTGAGTTTGTAATGATTGCTAATTGTATTCACTTGTTTGTATGTGAGCGGCGCGAATGCTTTCACAGTGGGCGTTTTTTGGTTGTTTGCTGAAATGTTAGTTTCAAACAATGATTCTCAATGTGAAAGTGTCAAATATCACACATACAGTGCATGTTTGTAATGTTTGTTCATATGCGTAATCAATATTTCTTAAACGCGATCTTATAGTAACAAGCACACGTCCAGGCTAACATGAATGAAAGTGCATAGTTGTGTATAATGTGCATCGAATGTGATCGATCAATGTTGCTGCAATATTGTTTGTAAACGATAAAGTAACATCTGCCATCTGTAATATTGTATATATAAGTGATTGCCGAGCAGTCAATATTGTATGCGTCCCTTTAAAATCGCACTAATACTGAATAACTTCCGGCTGTCATCTGTAGTATTGTATATATAAGTGATTTCCGAGCTGTCAATATTGTATGCGTCCCTTTCAAATCGCACTAATACTGAATAACTTCCGGCTGTCATCTGTAGTATTATATATATAAGTGATTGCCGAGCTGTCAATATTGTATGCGTCCCTTTCAAATCGCAATAATAATTCAGAACTTCCCGTCTGCCATCTGTAGTATTGTATATATAAGTGATTGCCGAGCTGTCAATATTGTATGCGTCCCTTTCAAATCGCATTAATACTGAATAACTTCCGGCTGTCATCTGTAGTATTGTGTATATATAAGTGATTGCCGAGATGTCAATATTGTATGCGTCCCTTTCAAATCTCACTAATGCTGAATAACTTCCGGCTGTCATCTGTAGTATTGTATATATAAGTGATTGCCGAGCTGTCAATATTGTATGCGTCCCATTAAAATGGCACTAATACTGAATAACTTCCGGCTGTCATCTGTAGTATTGTATATATAAGTGATTTCCGAGCTGTCAATATTGTATGCGTCCCTTTCAAATCGCACTAATACTGAATAACTTCCGGCTGTCATCTGTAGTATTGTATATATAAGTGATTGCCGAGCTGTCAATATTGTATGCGTCCCATTCAAATGGCACTAATACTGAAGAACTTCCGGCTGTCATCTGTAGTATTGTATATATAAGTGATTGCCGAGCTGTCAATATTGTATGCGTCCCATTCAAATGGCACTAATACTGAAGAACTTCCGGCTGTCATCTGTAGTATTATATATATAAGTGATTTGCGATCTGACAATATTTATTAATTGTCCCATTGAAATCGCCTTAATAATGCTGTTCCAAACTGTTGTTTACGTATATGTTGTATTGTAGTATTGAGTGTTAAAGTTCCGAAAGGGGCGGTACAGTGGTGAATCTGTGATGTGTATGGTTGAATCTTCTAATGACGTCATGATATTATTACCCTGCCTATGTAGTTCATAAATCCTCATTGTGTTGTTGTATTTGACTACATTGTTATTGTGTCATGAATAAAATCTAAATGTGTGCTTTGTGGTTGCGTGATGGGTGATGCGTGTTATGTACATGTACGTATATATTGTGATTGTGTCCCACATATGCTGACTTGTATATAGCGGTCTGGCATTGTTGTTCCTTCCCATAAAGTGACATCTGTAATCTGGTGTACTGATGTTCTTGTTGTACGTAATTCCTAATGGTTTCTGGTGATGGAATCATGATGTTAAAAGTACATTAAAATCCATATGTTGTGTTTTGTGATTCCTCTAGAGAATGTAATGTGTTTGTCCCCCATCATTTGAATGCACATGTATGAGTGAATGTTAAAAGTAATGTATGTGCATCCATGAGTGATCATGTGTTAAGCCTATGTAGATATGCTGTTGCTGCAAGCATATGAGTTGAATAACTGAAATGCAATAATAAAGGTAAATGAGAATTGTTTCCCATTGTGTAGTGTTTGTGAATCCTGAAAAGTTGACATTATTTTTGTGTCCGTTTAAATGTAATATTTTTAAAACTAAAATTTTGTTACTAGTGATGTTGAATTGTAGTTGATGTAATATAAAATTCTGAAAGAATGTAATGGTGTTGTGAATATTCAAACAGTAAAATCCATAAATCCACCATAGGGAAATAGTCATTTCCTGATCTATTTATCATAGCTGGGTCTAACGCATGAAATCATGTCTTTTCTAGCGCTGGTATTTGGAGTTTTTCTGTCTACGCTATTTGCGTGCGTTAGGGAAATGAGGGTTTCGCGTGCACGAGCACGTCTTCCCAATAGAAGTCAATGGAGGCTCTAAAAATTTCTAATTTTTTTTTTCTAAGACTGGTTTTCCTCGTAAAGTGAGTGACGTCATGAGCTTGTGTGAAAAAGTAACTAAATCGTGTTCTTTTTGTAATATATAAATATTTTGTGTATGTCATGTGGTGTATATTGTTTGTATGCATCGATGAGTGTATGTTTGTGATAATGTTATTAGTTAGATGTAGGTATTTGAGGGTCTTTTCCCGTGTGTCAATGTAAGTCAATGGGAAAATGGATTTGTGTTTTTTTTTTTCAAACACCCGAGATCTCGCAACTTTAATCCTTTGTATTTTGCAGAAAAATTATTAAATATGAAAAATAAACATAGTGTAGTGTTTATATGAGTGTAAGTGTAGTTTGTGTAATATTTTTTATTTGATTCGTGGATGTTTTTTTTGTCGGTATATGTTTACTACTGGGTCAGAGGTGGCGGTAGAAATGTGAGCGTTAGGTTTTTTTTGAGTGTCGGTAACTGAACTCTAAATACCGGAGTACGTAAGAAACCCGCGTTAGGAGCCTCTAACGCTGGTTTTCATGGCTAACGCTGAACTCCAAATCTAGGCCTAAGTTAATCCTATTTAAAACTAAATACTTACCTATAAAATAAACCCTAATATAGCTACAAAATAAATAATAATTATATTGTAGCTATTTTAGGATTTATTTTTATTTTACAGGCATCTTTCAATTTATTTTAACTAGGTACAATAGCTATTAAATAGTTATTAACTATTTAATAGCTTACCTAGCTAAAATAAAGATACATTTACCTGTAAAATAAAAACTAACCTAAGTTACAATTACACCTAACACTACACTATACTTTAATAAATTATTCCTATTTAAAACTAAATACTTACCTGTAAAATAAACCCTAAGATAGCTACAATGTAATTAATAATTACGTATATGTAGCTATCTTAGGATTTATATTTATTTTACAGGTAACTTTGTATTTATTTTAGCTAGTTAGAATAGTTATTAAATAGTTATTAACTATTTAATAACTACCTAGCTAAAAGAAATACAAAATCACCTGTAAAATAAATCCTAACCTAAGTTACAATTAAACCTAACACTACACTATCATTAAATAAATTACCTACAAATAACTACAATTAAATACAATTACATAAACTAACTAAAGTACAAAAAATAAAAAAAGCTAAGTTACAAAAAATAAAAATATAAGTTACAAACATTTAAAACATTATTACAACAATTTTAAGCTACTTACACCTAATCTAAGCCCCCTAATAAAATAACAAACCCCCCCAAAATAAAAAAATGCCCTACCCTATTCTACATTAAAAAAGTTCAAAGCTCTTTTACCTTACCAGCCCTTAAAAGGGCCTTTTGTGGGGGCATGCCCCAAAGAATTCAGCTCTTTTGCCTGTAAAAGAAAAATACAACCCCCCCAACATTAAAACCCACCACCCACATACCCCTAATCTAACCTAAACCCCCCTTAAAATAACCTAACACTAATCCCCTGAAGATCATCCTACCTTTAGTCGTCTTCACTCAGCCGAGCCACCGATGGAACTGAAGAGGAGACCCGGACCGGCAGAAGTTATCCTCCAAGCGGCGCTTAAGAAATCTTCCATCCGATGAAGTGATCCTCCAAGCGGCGCTGAAGAAATCTTCCATCCAGGCGAGGTCATCTTCCAAGAGGCGCTGAAGAAGTCTTCTATCCGGACGAGGTCATCTTCGAAGCCGGGTCTTGAATCTTCATCCCGCCGATGCGGAACATCCTTCTTTCCCGATGGACTACCGACGAATGAAGGCTCCTTTAAGGGACGTCATCCAAGATGGCGTCCCTTCAATTCCGATTGGCTGATAGGATTCTATCAGCCAATCGGAATTAAGGTAGAAAAAATCTGATTGGCCGGGAGCGGCGGTTTAGGGGTTAAACTATTTATTTAGTTGCGGCGAGGTGCGGGATCGGCAGGATAGGGGTTAATAAATTTATTATAGAGGGCAGCGGTATAGGGGGGGCAGGATAGGGGTTACTAGGTATAATGTAGGTGGCGGTGGGCTCCGGGAGCGGCGGTTTAGGGGTTAATATGTATAGAGTAGCTTGCGGTGGGCTTCGGGAGCGGCGGTTTAGGGGTTAACATATTTATTATAGTGTCAGTGGGCTCCGGGAGTGGCGGTTTAGGGGGTAATAACTTTATTTAGTTGCGGCAGTGTAGGGGGGACAGATTAGTGGTGTTTAGACTCGGGGTACATGTTAGGGTGTTAGGTGTAGACAGCTCCCATAGGAATGAATGGGCTGTCTGTCAGCAGCAAACTTGTACTTTCGCTATGGTCAGACTCCCATTGATTCCTATGGGATCCGCCGCCTCCAGGGTGGCGGTTTGAAAACCAGGTACGCTGGGCCGGAAAAGTGCCGAGCGTACCTTCTAGTTTTTTGATAACTAGCAAAAGTAGTCAGATTGTGCCGCACTTGTGTGCAGAACATCTGTAGTGACGTAAGAATCGATCTGTGTCGGACTGAGTCCGGCGGATCGAAGTTTACGTCACAAAATTCTACTTTTGCCGGTCTCTAGCCTTTGATAACTAAGGCGAATCAGCCTCGCCACAAATACGCTGCGGAATTCCAGCGTATTTGAGGTTGACGGCTTGATAACTACCCCCCATGGTCTCGTTACAAGAGGGATTTGCTTTATGTTTGTATTCCAAAGTGCCTATTTTAGACTGTATTTCACTATACTTGGCCCTGTATTGTTTATTGAGAAATGCCTTGTGTTTTATTAGAGCCCCTCTGATTACAGGCTTGTGTGCTTCCCAAATAGTAGCTTTAGAGGAGGAAGGAAATGTGTTTACTTCTCTTGTTAATTTTATAAGCGCTAATTGCTACTGCGAGTTCGTGGTAGCACTAGCCAGCCACTTGTAATGGTTGGTTATTTATTGCGTGACTGCAAACGGGCAGATTTGCCCGTTTGCGAGCGCGCAATAAATTAGCGCTCCATTTGTAATCTAGCCCATAATGTCTGTCTGACTAATAAAGTATACAAAAAGAACTCCCTATTATAACTATCAAAGCTATGTCGCTACATTTATATCCATTGTTAAAATGATATGTATTGTCATGTATAATGTATATTATTTTAAGTATTGTACATAATTTAAAATGTAGTTATTTTTGATTGTTCATTTTATTATTTTAAACATAAATATACGTTGTGCACAAGCGAAAAAGTTTTTTTGCAGCTGTTTGCACGCATTAGGTTTTTGCTCTTACAAGTTGAAAGTAAAGCGATCACTTGATCGCAATTGAAGTTAACATGCATCAGGTTAGTGTGACCTCAGAGCTTTGGTAACTGTTTCGCGAAACAGAACAAAAACAAATAAAAAACAAATAAAAAATACATTACAACAAAGAGCATTAACACCATCTAATAAAAAATATTTAAAAAAATATATTGCACAATTTTTTTTAAAGGCTCAAAGATATGATGTCTCATGCGATTGTGTTTGCATATGAGTAGAGTGTTCGTTTCCCCCCCACACTTTTTTTGCTCCATTGACTTCTATGGGGGGAATGCGTTATCGTGGGCAATTATTCTAGTTTTTTTTTTTATGGCATTGGGTTAGCGCAAGAGCAAAAACAGTTTAGTTTTAACTTGTAATACGAGCGCAACCCAACGCGCAAAAAAAGCTTACTTTTATCACAGTTAATGCTCGAGCAGGAGCGTTAAATAATCCTCTACTTGTAATATGGTCCTAAATTTACAAAAAATAACAAAACCTAACATTACAGAAAGCAAAAAACAACACTACCAAAAATAAAAAAACACACTTATGCCTATACTAAAACTAAGGCCCCCATTAAAAAAAAAAACACCTCAAAATAAAAAGCCATAAACTAACACATTGGGGTAGATTTATTAATGGTTGAGCAGACATGATTTGCTGTAGCGAATCATGTCCGCTCGATCTCGCTAAATGCTGACAGCCGGCAGTCGGGATGATTTCAGTCCGCCACTTAAAACTTTCAGTCCGCTGCTTCTTAACTTCAGTTTCAGGCGGACCAGAAACAATGGGGCCTCAATGCAGCGTCCGCTGCTTTATAAATCAACCCCTAAAAGTTACTATAACAATAGCCCTTAGAAGGGCTTTTTGAAGTGCACAGCTCTTTTTCAATTAAATATAGAAAGAGGGAGCGCCAGCTATAGGCTAAAGTATCAGAATAACAGAATAATATTAAAATACATTTATTACATTCACATAAACTAGGGTACCCTATGTACATATAACAATTCGATTGAAAACAATTAAAAATTAGTTAAAAACAATAGAGTAAGTGCCCATCAGGAGAGAGGGGAATACCAAAACATATAAACACAAAAAAATGTGTATTAAAAGTCCCACATGATATAAAAAGTCTTAATAAGTAGTGATATCCTTAACAAATGTCCTGTGTCCTGTGTAACAAATCCAATTAATCCTTTGTGTATGATAGGGTATCCAAGAAATAAAAAATCAAAATAAAGATGGTAATCAAAAATATATGATAAAAAAATAATAAAAAAAATAAAAACAAAAATTGGAGAAAAGTGAATCAAGTGAAAAAAGTGAATAAGAAATCCAATAGGATCCAAAAAATTGCAGTACCTGTGAAAACAAAAGTCACATAGTGCAATAACGCTAATATAAATATAAACTTATTTGAAAATAGGCTTACCCTATATGTAAACTCGAGCAGTGACTTCTTATAACATGTACATCAACGCATTTCGGCAACAAAGCTGGGCCTCAAAGGCCTAGAGAATAACAAAAATGTGATAATTAAGCCGGCCGACAAGGGAGGAGGTATTGTGTTATTAGACAAGGAAGCATATGTGACTGAATCTAAGAGAATACTGGGTGATTCCAATACCTATGAGATTTTAAGGGGGGATCCAACAATGAGATTCAAGACAGAACTAGAGAAACTATTAGAATGGACTAAACTGAACGGGGTTCTAAACGAGAAAGAATATAGATATTTGAAAATCGAATACCCCAAAATTCCCATCTTCTATTATCTGCCGAAGATACACAAAACAAAATCCCCCTGGCAGACCGATCATTTCGGGTATTGGTTCCATAACAAGTAATTTATCACAATATATTGATAAAAACTTACAAAAATATGTTAGCACTTTGCCCTCATATTTTAAGGACTCCAAACAGTTGCTGAATATACTAAATGGAATAACTTGGGATAAAAAATATATTTTAGTAACTTGTGATGTGACGTCCCTTTTACCCCATAAAGAGGGAATAGAGGCTGTGCAATATTTCCTTAATAAAGATAATACAATGGCACAAAGGAACAAGGAAGAAATACATTTTATTATGGAAGGTATTTTATACATTTTAACCCATAATTATTATTATATTTTTTTTTTTTTTATAAAACTTTTTATCGAGAAATTGAGAAGCCAACATACATAAATATCAAACATATTCACGTAGAGATGAAAACTATGCATAAGTAGTTACAGGGGCTGTATCATCAGAAATTAGCATATTCAATTAAATAAGACAGGTATGAGTATAGAAATTGATTATCTATCATATATAGTGGCGAATGGGTAATAATGGAATTATGACAATCTATCTTCAGAAATAAACTAAATAAAGGCATCTTATTCTATATAATTATTTCTCATTTTACGTTTTGTACCACATAGTTCAATGTCTCTCGTAGATTGGTAGGGGAGGTAAGAGAGGAGAAAAAAAAATGGGGAAAGGAGTTTACAAGAGAAGGGGGTAGGGGGGTAAGGGGTGTTATCAGTGAATGTCTGTATGACTCAGCAGGAATATTTCTCTATCCAAGGTGCCCAACTTTCATGATAAGTATCTACAGCATCTAAAATCGAGTAAGAGTATTATTCCATCTTCATGAGAAAGTTCACTGTTGTAATATGGAAGGGGGTATTTTTGCTTCCAGGCTTTAGCAATTTCAAGTTTAATGGACATAAGTATATAAATGTTTAGAGATTTTTGAGCGGGGGATAATGTAGGGAAGTCTAAGTGGAGAAGACATGTTTGCGTGCTAAGTGTGGGGGTAATGTTCATAATGCCAATAATGTCTAAAAAATGTGTCCAGATAGGCTTAATTTTTGGGCAGGACCACCAAATGTGACTTTGAGTACCGGGTTGGCCGCAACCTCTCCAGCATGTAGGAGGGTGATTACTATAAATTTTATGTAGTGCTGTAGGGACTAAGTGCCAACGTACAGTAAGCTTGTAGTAAAGTTCCCAAAGAGTTGCGCAATGTAGAAGTTTTTTAGTAAATAAGATTTCTCTGTGCTAGGAGTTAGTGTCAGTGGAAAAATTTAGTTCTCTCTCCCATGCTAAATGTTGGGAAATTTTATGATGGGAGGAAGGGTCTAAAAGTATATTGTAGTGGAACGATAAAGTTCCTTTAAGTATATGCGTTTGGGACCACCTCTGTTCCCACCCGGTAGTATCTCTTAGGTTCTTACTTGGGAAGCCCCATGAGCGAACCATAGAGCAAAGGCAAAAAACCTCAAATCGAAGTGTTGATGGGATTTGTAAATCCCTGCATATGCTAGTATATACAGTGTATTTGTATGGTCGTACAAATCAGAAACGTGGGTAGGAGCGAAGGTTTGTCAAATGGGTATATGAGAATCAGGAAGACAAAAGAAGGAGCTGGTAATTGATTGTCTCGGGGATGGGTGGGGGGCAATAGTAGGTAGATGTCTGATCTGATCCCAGAATTGTAGGGTATCAAGAATCACAGGGTGGCTAGACTTAAGATCTTTCCTACAGTGTGAGGGGATCCAAGGTAGGTCATATAAATATAGACCCGATGGTAGGAGGGACTGTTCTACTTTCTTCCATGAAGACAACTGCACTGTGTTACTCCAGCTCATTAGGTGAGCTAACTGGGCCGCTTGATAATAAAGGATAATGTTTGGGAGGCTAAGTCCACCTCTGTCAGAGGTTCTCTGTAAAGTCTGTTTGGAGGTTCTGGGTCTTTTGCCCTTCCAGATGTATTTAGTGATAAGGCTCTGCAGTTTATTAAGGATGGGCCTGGGGACATTGATTGGGAGGGACCGGAACAAGTAGGTTATTTTTGGAATAAAGGACATCTTGATAGCAGCAATCCTGCCTGTCCAAGAAATCTCTCGGTACTCCCATGAGTCAAGAAGTTTACGCCATTCGGGGAGTTTGTCAGAATAATTTTTAGTAATGGTAGTGGTTGTGGATGAGCTAAGTTTAATCCCTAGTAACTTAATAGAATGTGCCGACCATTGGAACTGGTATTTTCCCTGTAATAGGGACAGTTCAACCCATAATTATTTTAACTTTGAGAATAGGTTTTATAAACAATTATGTCGTACAGCGATGGGGACCAGATTCGCTCCTAGTTATGCAAATTTATATATGGGAAGTGGGAGACAATATTCTGGGACTCATGCCCAGCTAGCGCGGATCTGGTCCTCTATCATCGATATATTGATGATATTTTTATGATATGGCAAGGCACTGAGGAAGACTTGAAATTTACAATAGAAGTGATGAACAAAAATGAACAAAACCTCAAGTTTACCTATGAATTTAGCCATACTAATATACGCCTAGATTTAGAGTTTTGCGGCCGAAGGGGTGCGTTAGCTACGCGTCTTTTTTTTCTAGCGCTGCTTCAAAACAACGCTGGTATTTAGAGTTCACTGAAGGGCTGCGTTAGGCTCCAAAAAGGGAGCGTAAAGGCATATTTACTGCCACTTCAACTCTCAATACCAGCGTTGCTTACAGTAGCGGCTAGCTGGAAAAATGTGCTTGTGCACGATTCCCCCATAGGAAACAATGGGACAGTTTGGGCTGAAAAAAACCTAACACCTGCAAAAAAGCAGCATTAAGCTCCTAACACAGCCCCATTGTTTCCTATGGGGAAACAGTTTCTAAGTCTTCACCTAACAGCCTAACATGAACCCGAGTCTAAACACCCCTAACCTTACACTTATTAACCCCTAATCTGCCGCCCCCGCTATCGCTGACACCTGCATTACACAATTAACCCCTAATCTGCCGCTCCGGACACCGCTGCAACCTACATTATCCCTATGTACCCCTAATCTGCTGCCCCTAACATCGCCGACACCTACATAATATTTATTTACCCCTAATCTGCCCCCCCACGTCGCCGCTACCTAACTACACTTATTAACCCCTAATCTGCCGACCGGACCTCGCCGCCACTATAATAAATGCATTAACCCCTAAACTGCCACACTCCCGCCTCGCAAACCCTATAATAAATTGTATTAACCCCTAATCTGCCCTCCCTAACATCGCCGCCACCTAACTTCAAGTATTAACCCCTAATCTGCCGACCGGACCTTGCCGCTACTCTAATAAATGTATTAACCCCTAAAGCTAAGTCTAACCCTAACCCTAACACCCCCCTAAATTAAATATAATTTTAATCTAACAAAATAAATTAAATCTTATTAACTAAAGTATTCCTATTTAAAACTAAATACTTACCTGTAAAATAAACCCTAATATAGCTACAATATAACAAATAATTATATTGTAGCTATTTTAGGATTTATATTTATTTTACAGGCAACTTTTTATTTATTTTAACTAGGTACAATAGCTATTAAATAGTTATTTACTATTTAATAGCTACCTAGTTAAAATAATTACCAAATTACCTGTAAAATAAATCCTAACCTAAGTTACAATTAAACCTAACACTACACTATCAATAAATTAATTAAATAAATTACCTACAATTACATACAATTAAATAAACTAAATTACAAAATCAAAACAAAACACTAAATTACAAAAAATAAAAAAGATTACAAGAATATTAGGCTAATTACACCTACTCTAAGCCCCCTAATAAAATAAAAAATCCCCCCAAAATAATAAAGGTCCCTACCGGATTCTAAATTAAAAAGTAACCAGCTCTTTTACCAGCCCTTAAAAGGGCTTTTTACGGGGCATGCCCCTAAGTAATCAGCTCTTTTGCCTTTAAAAAAAATACAACCCCCCAACATTAAAACCCACCACCCACATACCCCTACTCTAACCCAAACCCCCCTTAAATAAACCTAACACTACCCCCCTGAAGATCACCCTACCTTGAGCCGTTTTCATATTGGCTTATCGGGAAAGCCAATAGAAAGAGAGAACAACATAAAAAGGTGTGTTAGAAGCAAGAGGTGCGCCTATTCTATGCTATTCCTAAGGTAAAAGTTCTAATTGTGGTATTTTTTGTAAAGTATAGTACAACAATAATACAACCATAAATTTGTGTATGAAAAAATGTGGATGATCAACAATAGCAAGTACAAAATAACAAATACTTAATGAATTCCTTGATGTTTAGTATCAGCACAAAACGTCCATATATGTAGAATATAATGAAAGTCCCACAATTTCTAAGGAGGCGATAAAGATGGCCCTCTCCACAATATGCGTGAGGATAAAACTTGGTCCTGGGAATGACAAAAAAGAAGAGGCACTCTGGTGCAGATAAACCCAACAATAAGTGAGATTTTCCAAAGAAAGAAATACTAATACTCACAAAGATATTTGCACTTCCAGTGCAATAATTCGCAAGCCGAAGCTTCAGAGCCGTTCGGCTGACTCTTTCTCTCCCGATATGCTCCCGGCGATAATCAAGCCCCTAAGAGGAGTGAAACATAAAACACCTTTGGTGCAGATCACCCTGACCAATATCGGACAAACAACAGTGGGTGGATGTATATACTCACAAACGTGTGTGCACAACCAGTGCAATATCAGGCGGACCGAAATTTTATAAAGCCGTTCGGCTGACTTCCAACAAAGGTAGCTGCTGCTCTCTAATGTCCAGTAGATAGAATAATTCCAAGCAAGGTAGAACAATATAAAAACTTTTATTAAAAAACTTAAAACTTCGCTACGCGTTTCTCGGCTACACGCCGTTTCATCAGGCTCATACATTTTGTGAACTACCTTGCTGTCTTAAAAAGGCTGGGTTAACCAATGGAAATAGTTTACACATTACACACCCATCATAACATGTGCATTAATCAAGTTGGTGCTACGCCTCTCACAGATACAGAACAACTAACAGGATTGTGTTTCAGCTGTCGATGACACATTGTTGCAAATAATAATATATTAACATATATTAACATATTAACATATGACATACAGGTTTAACAACATTATACAACGTGTTACAAATAAACATAGTAAATAAACTCATCTTATATTTGATACACAAGATATGTACGATGATCTGAATTTTATATATATGTGATATACAGGTTAATATCCTATAAATTCTAAATTTTTAGGGGGTCACCCCTACTATATATATGTGCACTTTTGCAAGTGACTCACACTATGTTATTGCTAGATCACTACAGGATGTCCTAAAAATGCATAGTGTTACCATGACTGAATCGTATAAGTTTTTTTAAAAAATTATAACCTAATACATACATAATGTGATGCATCATACATATACGATTTCAGTTTGATAACATAATACGTGGAGGTAATAATTAAGTATTATAATATTTATTTTAAAGTTAATAGATCTTGATATGTTTC
Organism: Bombina bombina; assembly: GCF_027579735.1. Lineage (NCBI taxonomy): Eukaryota > Metazoa > Chordata > Amphibia > Anura > Bombinatoridae > Bombina > Bombina bombina. The sequence goes on along the minus strand of NC_069503.1, from coordinate 420,141,237 downwards.
TAAATATTTTAGGTCTATACCAGTTTATTGTGAAATAATAATAATAATAATTCTGTTATTCGAATCTAAACGATAATGTGAATTCAAAATACCATATAATCCTAAATTGCAGCTTCGGGTTCTCCGTGTTTAAAGTTAAAGTTCGTGAATGTGTCAATAACATAATGCTAAGGTTAAAAAATCTATAACGTGATACTGAAATCCCTAAAGGCCCTATACTAGGTGTGTGCCCTTGGTGTAGTGAATCTGAGTGTAACATAGTTCTAGGGGTAGTGCTAAGATAAATCTAAGTGTAACATAATTCTAGGGGTAGTGCTAAGATAGTAATGCAACCAATTGTTAATGTTGCATTGCTTATAAGTGTCTGTTAATTATTAGTGTATAGTGATATTGCCGTTCAGTGTAACATTATAATAACTAAGTTGAAAAAGATTGGTAAGATATATATAAAAATTCGATTCTTATAAGTGAATAAGTGTATATATTACTGGTATGAAATCTAAAATTTGAATAAGTGTATGACTTTGCTATAATACTCTTTTCGATGAGTCACATTATAATTGGGATAATACTTATTCTTAAAAATAAAATATTTTAATTCACATTCCTTGATCTTAACTTAAAAGATGTGTAATGGTCTTCTTTTATCCATATTTATGTTGTTACTTTGGAGCCATGTTATCTTTAGAAGGACCCCCATATGTGTAATATACATATGTATAATGCGGAATATATATGTATTTAGGGAAACGATTTTGAATAAAATACTGCAGGATCAGGCAGAGAGAGACACACCACTGATGGTGGATTGTCAATAAGTGGATCTTAAAATGCTGCTAGATCCACATTGAGATTGAGACCCAAAGGATGCATGGTCTTCAGTTTGTGAATCCAGTATGTCTCTCTCTGGCTCAGCCTCAGGAATCTGCTGTATAAGTTGGAAGGTTCGATCTCCTCTATCAGCACAATCGTGTAACAATTGGGATTTCCTCCATGTTTTTTATGGCAGTGTTTAATAACACTATGTGATTTTTTATTTCTGAGAATACTACAGTAGTGTTCAGACCAACGATGACTCAGACGTCTAATTGTGCGACCGATATATTGGACCCCACATTCGCAGGATATTAAGTATATTACATAATTGGAAGCACAGGTCATCCTACTTTTAATTCTATAGGTTTTGGTGTCTACATGAGAACAGAAATAGAGTGTGCCATGACCAATGTGGTCACACATTTTGCATCTAGAGATCCTACATTTATAGGCACCCCTATTCTTAATTGAACAACTGTTATTTTGACTCTTGTTTGATTTGTGTCTGACAACCTTACTAGGTGCTAAAATATTTTTCAGGGTAGGTGCCCTTTTATATACTATAGATGGACTATCACCAATCAACTCATTAAGAATGGGGTCTCTCTTTAAAATTCTCCAGTGTTTCTGGAATATATTTTTAATTTCTCTATAATTACTGTTAAATTGTGTAATAAATCTAATCTCCATTGGTTTGTCAGCTCTTACTTTTATTTGTTTGTTGCCCTTCTCCTGAACAAAATAATTTTCCCTTCTTTCATTTCTAGCTCTTTGGTAACTGGATTCAATGAGTTCCATAGGATAGTGTTTTTCCTTGAATCTCTCTTTGAGAATGAGGCTCTGTTTATCATAATCTGTTAATAAACTACAGTTTCTCCTTATTCTTTTAAATTGCCCATATGGGACATTCATCGACAGCTGAAACACAATCCTGTTAGTTGTTCTGTATCTGTGAGAGGCGTAGCACCAACTTGATTAATGCACATGTTATGATGGGTGTGTAATGTGTAAACTATTTCCATTGGTTAACCCAGCCTTTTTAAGACAGCAAGGTAGTTCACAAAATTTATGAGCCTGATGAATCGGCGTGTAGCCGAGAAACGCGTAGCGAAGTTTTAAGTTTTTTAATAAAAGTTTTTATATTGTTCTACCTTGCTTGGAATTATTCTATCTACTGGACATTAGAGAGCAGCAGCTACCTTTGTTGGAAGTCAGCCGAACGGCTTTATAAAGTTTCGGTCCGCCTGATATTGCACTGGTTGTGCACACACGTTTGTGAGTATATACATCCACCCACTGTTGTTTGTCCGATATTGGTCAGGGTGATCTGCACCAAAGGTGTTTTATGTTTCACTCCTCTTAGGGGCTTGATTATCGCCGGGAGCATATCGGGAGAGAAAGAGTCAGCCGAACGGCTCTGAAGCTTCGGCTTGCGAATTATTGCACTGGAAGTGCAAATATCTTTGTGGGTATTAGTATTTCTTTCTTTGGAAAATCTCACTTATTGTTGGGTTTATCTGCACCAGAGCGCCTCTTCTTTTTTGTCATTCCCAGGACCAAGTTTTAAGCCAATAGAATGCAAGCTCAATCTGATTGGCTGATTGGATTAGCCAATCGGATTGAACTTGAATCTGATTGGCTGATTCAATCAGATTTTTCCTACCTTAATTCCGATTGGCTGATAGAATCCTATCAGCCAATCGGAATTCGAGGGACGCCATCTTGGATGACGTAATTTAAAGGAACCGTCATTCGTCGTCTAGTTATCGGGGAAGAAGGATGTTCCGCGCCGGAGATCTTGAAGATGGAGCCGCTCCTCGCTGGATGGATGAAGATAGAAGATGCCGCTTGGATGAAGATGTCTGCCGGTCCGGATGTCCTCTTCTGCCCGGATAGGATGAAGACTTCTGCTGCTCTGGATGTCCTCTTTTGGTCCATCGGTGCCCGGATGGGTTAACACGGCTCAAGGTAGGGTGATCTTCAGGGGGGTAGTGTTAGGTTTATTTAAGGGGGTTTGGGTTAGAGTAGGGGTATGTGGGTGGTGGGTTTTAATGTTGGGGGGTTGTATTTTTTTTAAAGGCAAAAGAGCTGATTACTTAGGGGCATGCCCCGCAAAAAGCCCTTTTAAGGGCTGGTAAAAGAGCTGGTTACTTTTTAATTTAGAATAGGGTAGGGACCTTTATTATTTTGGGGGGCTTTTTATTTTATTAGGGGGCTTAGAGTAGGTGTAATTAGCCTAATATTCTTGTAATCTTTTTTATTTTTTTTGTAATTTAGTGTTTGTTTGTTTTTGTAATTTAGTTTAGTTTATTTAATTGTATGTCATTGTAGGTAATTTATTTAATTAATTTATTGATAGTGTAGTGTTAGGTTTAATTGTAACTTAGGTTAGGATTTATTTTACAGGTAATTTGGTAATTATTTTAACTAGGTAGCTATTAAATAGTAAATAACTATTTAATAGCTATTGTACCTAGTTAAAATAAATACAAAGTTGCCTGAAAAATAAATATAAATCCTAAAATAGCTACAATATAATTATTTGTTATATTGTAGCTATATTAGGGTTTATTTTACAGGTAAGTATTTAGTTTTAAATAGGAATACTTTAGTTAATAAGATTTAATTGATTTAGTTAGATTAAAATTATATTTAACTGGGGCGTGTCTGAGCACTCACGGTGTGTAGTCGCAGTTTTAGGAGCTCCTGGCGATCCTGCCCGAAATAGCCGATTTATAACAGACAAAGATAGCAAACTTTGGGAAGAACTACAGCAGACTTGAACGCTGACCTTCAACACTCAGAAGGAAAACTTTTTTTACTGTATTTATGACCCAGGAGCTCCGAATAGACCAGTTGAGGCCCTGAGCAGCGGCCATCTTGCAACACTTGATACAGAGCCTATTACAACTGCACCCCACCCCTCGCTATTCCATTATGGAGATCTTATACATAAACATGCAGGCCCTGCTTGAGATCTTTGAATCCAAGATGGACAGAGGATTTGCAGACCTCACTGATATATGTCGATCCATCAGACGAGACCAAGCACTACCATCTAGCTGGGATGAGACACCAAGCAGCGGAGAGGAGACACAGTACTTAGGACAACAACATGGAGATGCCCCATACCTCCCTGATACGATGCTGCGAGAACCTCAAGTCTCCCCTGATCCGCCACAGCATAGTAATGCAGATAGAGCAAAGATTACTCAACAGGCACAGAGTGAGGCCGTTGCCGGGTACGATGCAGCCGGTCGACCCGGTGATGGCCTGGCAGAAGGAGCCCTGATCATTGAACTAACATTGGCGGTAAAGCACTCTTTAGCTCCGGTATCTCAGGCAACACTTACAAGAGACGCATTGCCCGGCACCCTTAATACCTATCTTCTGCCCTTGATCGAGAGACTTGGATCTGCCTGCTCCCTAACCCTAACAAGTCACAGTCCTCTGCACAAAGCCATGTTTATGGGGATATCGCTACTCAAAACTGGTGTCGGCTGACACCGGTATCTATAAGACTATGGTGAGGTCTCGTCTGATTCAGACTTTGTTGTACTCACAGTTCGATATGTTTATAAGGACTCTTAATTTAATTTAATTTGTTTTATATCGCCCTTCACATATATGGGTTGCAGTTATGAGAAGACATCCGGTCTGAGACTTTATTTTACTTTGGTATGCCTATGTGTTTATAGCTGTTACAGTTAGTAGTTATATTATAGCCATAGTTCACTGTTGGAGAAACTCCATTGACATTCACCTCCCTATGTGACGTTGCCCACACTAACCTAACCCTGAGAAATGTTTTAGCACTCCACTCCTTACCACAAGAGTAAATGTTTTCCTTTGCTATGGGGAGATTATTTACCTAATGATTGCTCACCTCTACTGTTATTAATTTACTCCCTACAAGCTCTGAGTTAATAATTTTGCCTGCAGGTGGTCTCTTATACTGTTATGTCTTCAACAATCTAAACCTATTGGTTGTATGTTATGCCTCACTCATAATTATCGCAGTCTCAAAGCTGTTTATCTGTCCGTAGTGACTCATACCCTGTGGATGACTCTCTTGCTTTATTTTAGGAGACAGACACAATAGTATGTAACATCCAGAGAACAAACTAAGCTTGCGAGGTCACGTATTTGCATGCCATGGGTGATGACTGGGTTCTCTTAATAATATATGGGGGCTGATATACTACTGAGGCCATCATAGCACTCATTTGAATAATAGTTCTACACACACGGTCACATACTGAGCAAATATCAGATCCTAGCATATATTCCTCTAATTTTTCTCGGTGTGAAGGGACATATACATCACGCATTTAATAGCCTTCAGAATCTAATGAGCAAGTCAGGTAGATAGAGTTTATATCTAATTTATCTTTAAGTATCTCTTACTTATTATACTGCAGCATGGTAGGGTGATTTCCACCCCTCCAACTAAACTCTTCATCCGCACCTCACGCAACGCATACTCACAAGACACTTTGATTGTTATCATACTAACCAAAACAGGCTTGACATTAAAAGTATATTATATTTGGCTTTTGCACATTAAGGTCTCTGGATCTCCCATATATCTGGGTCTATACCCTTTTTAGGTGTTGTAATGTAAGATGAACTCCCTCCTTCACACACAGTATTGACCCTAAGACCGTTGTGTCTCCCTTTCATAATATTTTAAATTATAGGGGCGTGATCAGTTCTCTACTGTTAAGTAGATTATAAACAACAGAGATTAAGTTTCCAGCGCCTAAAATAACTAATATACCTGCTTCACTATAAGGAAGATCCCCTATCAGATCTGATGGATAGTTACTTTAAAAAGTGTATATAGGAGCGCCAACAGGCTAAGGTATATCACAGGGCTTAATTAAGGTCACAGGATGATGGGAAGAGCAGCTGAAATAGTTAAAACAGTCCTGACCAAATACTCCGTATAAAATCGTTTAATCAATGGGGTAATACACTATCATCTTATATGTACCGATGATGTCAAAATATGGACAATACAATGGAATTACAAATGCAATAAAAATGTAATAGAACACACTAATAAAATTCTCGATACAATGTCGATATATTATAAAATAAAATATAGAATATAAAATATCTGAGCTTGTGGGCTACAGATTAAAGATACACTATTTCCACAGATGAATAGTTTTGATCCTTAAAGGACCATAAATGGTTAAAAATGTAAAAGGAAAGGAAAAAAAGACTAATGACAAAAGTCAAATCTCTTATTAACAAATTGTGGGCAATATTAAATGCAACTAGATTCACAGATGGTCTAGTTGAGATTAGTACAATACTCAAAGTAATGTCTGTAATTAAACCAAAACGAAGGGATAATATCTATTGGTGAAAACCACTGAATTAAAACACTTGAAATTGTGTCCAAAGTATCAGAAAATGAAATAAAATCAAACAGAAAATCACAATATGTAAAAAATCAGTGCTTAATCAATAATGTGAATCTTAACAAATGATAAATCCTAACAAAATATACTCTACGTGATCCTGTCCTAAATTCGAACAATACCGGTATGTTCTAGTGTCACTTATCCGCTTCCCTAGCGGTATTCAAAACAACAATAATAAAAAGCAAATCATTGACATAAAATCTCTAGTGACTGGTGAAATCAAATTGCCCCGTGAGGAATCCTAAATTATCCTAAATTACTAATGTGGTGGCTAACAATACAATAGGGTCAAATACAAAACTTTACAAACAATATATGTGTTAGATGGATCCTAAATAGATTGAATGAAAGTCAAAATAAAGTCCAAAGTATTTTGATGTCCCTCGATAGGGTCCGAAGTGGCCAATAATCCTGGGAATGTGATAATCCAAGTGAATACTGTATAAAACAATCCTGAAAAAGAAAAACAAAGTGCACTAAACAAAAAAGCCTAAGGGGTTTCGGATTATTTGTAAATAAACTTACCCCATTAGGTTATATCCTGGAAATATGGTAAGCCTCACAAATCGTGTATCGATATTCGTCTACGCGTTTCGGTCCTCTGAAGAACCTTTTTCAAGACATAGTGAGGCTAAGTGTACACTGACCTTATATAGTGTAGTTTAAAGTTGTTCCTTTGAAATATTGGTGCCAAAAAAGACTCGGATGGAGCCGGATTGCCTGTCAGATCTTCATGGCTATTTTCCGCTAAACCGGATGTCTTAACATCCGCACTTCCGGTTATCGTAAGACCGGAAGTCTATAGTATGCGTACTTCCGGTTGGACTATTTCCGGTACTTACGGAGCCATTTTGGAAGCGGGCTTCTATATATAATTTGAGGGCAAACTAGTTAACCAAATGTAAAGTAAAGTCTTTCAAAATTCATTCCATTTGGAACTAGTAGATAATCTCTCAAAAGTTACTCAAAGATTACTATCGCCAATTTAAGTAATTTCGTTGGATAATGCCCCCTATTTTGGGCTGGGGGATTTTAATGATTTTAGGCTTCCATATTCCAGGATTTACAATAGTCATATGTGACATAATATACAACATATATGCATAATGAGGGTATTAAAAACCGTGTTTTTTTTTATTATTTTACCATATTTAACTAAATTATCATTGTTTCTGTTTTGAGACTGTATTTAAGAGCTCTAATACAAATGGGCTATAGAATTTTTCTTTAAGAGGAGTTATAAGTGTTTTATTAAGGTTCTATATATAGGGGTGTTTTTAAACTTCTTAAGTATATGGTATATACTATTGCTGATGATATTAGGGGATAATTTATTTCATTATTAGTTGCAGTATCATTCTGATTGTTCTTAGACTTAGAATTTTCAAAATAGATGGATTATTTCAAAGTTGGCATTAAGTCCCTTGGGATAGATGCAATCTAAATGAAAGATCCATTTGGACTCTGTTTTCAGCATTCTTGCTTCCATATTTCCCCCTCTCCAGTCTTTATTTAGTTTACAAATGGCCATATACTTGAAGCTTTCATTTTTTCCTCCATGTACCTCTTTGAAATGTTTGTAAAGGGGCAGGTCTATTTTCTTCCACTTTATTTGTAGGAGGTGCTCCCGAATCCTGTCTCTTAACTTCCTTGGGGTCAGGCCCACGTATTGTAGGCCACACCCACATTCAATAAGATATACTACATGATGGTCTGTACATCTGATGGTTTGTTTGATGTTATAAGATTCATTGGTGGTCTTGGATTTAAATGTGTCTGTCTTCATTCCGTGTTGGCAAGCCTTACAGAGGTGGCAAGGGAAAAAACCTTTCAAGTTCTTTCCCAAAACCCCCATGGTGTTTTTAGGTGTTTTATTTCTTCGGACACTTGGGGCTAAGATAGATTTGAGATTGTTCGCTTTTCTGAAGATGAAGCCTGGTTGTTCTGTCAGATGTTCCCCTAATATGTCATCTTCCTTCAGAAGATGCCAGTGGCGTTTTATTATGTCCTCAATTGTTTTCCTTCTTTCACCTAAAAACACCATGGGGGTTTTGGGAAAGAACTTGAAAGGTTTTTTCCCTTGCCACCTCTGTAAGGCTTGCCAACACGGAATGAAGACAGACACCTTTAAATCCAAAACCACCAATGAATCTTATAACATCAAACAAACCATCAGATGCACAGACCATCATGTAGTATATCTTATTGAATGTGGGTGTGGCCTACAATACGTGGGCCAGACCACAAGGAAGTTAAGAGACAGGATTCGGGAGCACCTCCTACAAATAAAGTGGAAGAAAATAGACCTGCCCCTTTACAAACATTTCAAAGAGGTACATGGAGGAAAAAATGAAAGCTTCAAGTATATGGCCATTTGTAAACTAAATAAAGACTGGAGAGGGGGAAATATGGAAGCAAGAATGCTGAAAACAGAGTCCAAATGGATCTTTCATTTAGATTGCATCTATCCCAAGGGACTTAATGCCAACTTTGAAATAATCCATCTATTTTGAAAATTCTAAGTCTAAGAACAATCAGAATGATACTGCAACTAATAATGAAATAAATTATCCCCTAATATCATCAGCAATAGTATATACCATATATTTAAGAAGTTTAAAAACACCCCTATATATAGAACCTTAATAAAACACTTATAACTCCTCTTAAAGAAAAATTCTTTAGCCCATTTGTATTAGAGCTCTTAAATACAGTCTCAAAACAGAAACAATGATAATTTAGTTAAATATGGTAAAATAATAAAAAAACACACGGTTTTTAATGCCCAACTTCCAACCGGAAGTACGCATACTATAGACTTCCGATCTTACGATAACCGGAAGTGCGGATGTTAAGACATCCGGTTTAGCGGAAAATAGCCATGAAGATCTGACAGGCAATCCGGCTCCATCCGAGTCTTTTTTGGCGCCAATATTTCAAAGGAACAACTTTAAACTACACTATATAAGGCCAGTGTACACTTAGCCTCACTATGTCTTGAAAAAGGTTCTTCAGAGGACCGAAACGCGTAGACGAATATCGATACACGATTTGTGAGGCTTACCATATTTCCAGGATATAACCTAATGGGGTAAGTTTATTTACCAATAATCCGAAACCCCTTAGGCTTTTTTGTTTAGTGCACTTTGTTTTTCTTTTTCAGGATTGTTTTAAACAGTATTCACTTGGATTATCACATTCCCAGGATTATTGGCCACTTCAGACCCTATCGAGGGACATCAAAATACTTTGGACTTTATTTTGACTTTCATTCAATCTATTTAGGATCCATCTAACACATATATTGTTTGTAAAGTTTTGTATTTGACCCTATTGTATTGTTAGCCACCGCATTAGTAATTTAGGATAATTTAGGATTCCCCACGGGGCAATTTGATTTCACCAGTCACTAGAGATTTTATGTCAATGATTTGCTTTTTATTATTGTTGTTTTGAATACCGCTAGGGAAGCGGATAAGTGACACTAGAACACACCGGTATTGTTCGAATTTAGGACAGGATCACATAGAGTATATTTTGTTAGGATTTATCATTTGTTAAGATTCACATTATTGATTAAGCACTGATTTTTTACATATTGTGATTTTCTGTTTGATTTTATTTCATTTTCTGATACTTTGGACACAATGTCGAGTGTTTTTATTCACTGGTTTTCACCAATAGATATTATCCCTTCGTTTTGGTTTAATTACAGACATTACTTTGAATATTGTACTAATCTCAACTAGACCATCTGTGAATCTAGTTGCATTTAATATTGCCCACAATTTGTTAATAAGAGATTTGACTTTTGTCATTAGTCTTTTTTTCCTTTCCTTTTACATTTTTAACCATTTATGGTCCTTTAAGGATCAAAACTATTCATCTGTGGAAATAGTGTATCTTTAATCTATAGCCCACAAGCTCAGATATTTTATATTCTATATTTTATTTTATAATATATCGACATTGTATCGAGAATTTTATTAGTGTGTTCTATTACATTTTTATTGCATTTGTAATTCCATTGTATTGTCCATATTTTGACATCATCGGTACATATAAGATGATTGTGTATTACCCCATTGATTAAACAATTTTATACGGAGTATTTGGTCAGGACTGTTTTAACTATTTCAGCTGCTCTTCCCATCATCCTGTGACCTTAATTAAGCCCTGTGATATACCTTAGCCTGTAGGCGCTCCTATATACACTTTTTACAGTTCTCTACTGTTACCTCTTCATGTGGCACAGGCTCTGTGTTAATTACCCAGTCAGCATATAGTCTTAAATATTCCCAGCTGTTTGTATGATACAGATGTGATGGTTTTATTATGCTTTGCCCATAATTATAAGGGTGTTAAAATGTAATATGTTGCTGTAACTGTTAGTATACCCCTTCTAGAGTAGACTCTTTGCTACATAGTATACTCCTCTGTATAATCTTCCTGGTTTGCAGTACCTAGCCTTTGGAGACCCTCCTGGATATACATAGTGAAAGGTGGGAAATAATCAACTATATGAAGCTCCCAGAAAACCTATTACACCCAGGTAGTTAACTTTATGTACACCCACTTCATAAGCACCCAATGAAGATCATATATTTTATCTTATGCTTACTACATCCCAGGCTATACTTACTCAAAGGCATATTTAACTAATGTCACCCCACTCCACCTGCCAGCACATGGGGTACCTCTTAACAAAGTCGTAGTGGGCATTACGGCTCTACACGGTCACACACTACATGATTATTAATTCCTCACTATAAACCTTGTCAGGGTTACTATTTAATTAGACAGTTTTATAAGGCCATCCTTTATCATCTGCTTACATTTTGATCCCCAAACTTCATTTGTGAGATCCTTAGGGTTCCCCTCCCAGATCACGGGAGTATACACCCTCTTTGAACTTTTCCTGTTCTTGACATCCTTTAATACCATATCATCAAACTTCCCAGACACACCCCCACTCCCCTCCCCTTATCTTTAGAGCGGCTTCTGCCCGCTGACTGCCTCCCAAAGTTTTTCCATGCCATTTATTATTTATCTTTTATTCTATTTAAAAAAAAAAAATGAGATTTTATATAGCTTAGTTCATCTACACATTTGCTGACGGAGCCTTGGAATTTCGAACAGATAGGTGTTTAGAAACTTTATAATCCAAAACCCTCTTGTTGCTATTACGTCCTAGAACAAAATTATAGCTTGCCATCTCATAAGACACGTCTGTTAACCTCTTATTTTACAGCTAATCTTCTTTCCTGCTATTATTAAACCAAGCTTACAAGCAGCTTGCATATTGTATATTCAATTATGTACATTATCCACCCTCCTGTATTATGTACTGTTTTTTTGTGTGTTTTTTTTTATGTTGTAGATGGACGTATGTTAAATTGCATATTTGTTAACAATCTCAATAAAAAAGTTTTGTTTAAAAAAAAAAAAAATTATATTTAACTTAGGGGGGTGTTAGGGTTAGACTTAGCTTTAGAGGTTAATACATTTATTAGAGTAGCGGCGAGGTCCGGTCGGCAGATTAGGGGTTAATACTTGAAGTTAGGTGGCTGCGATGTTAGGGAGGGCAGATTAGGGGTTAATACAATTTATTATAGGGTTTGCGAGGCAGGAGTGCGGCGGTTTAGGGGTTAATTCATTTATTATAGTGGCGGCAAGGTCCGATCGGCAGATTGGGGTTAATAAGTGTAGTTAGGTAGCGCGACGTTGGGGGGCAGATTAGGGGTTAATAAATATTATGTAGGTGTCGGCAATGTTAGGGGCAGCAGATTAGGGGTTCATAGGGATAATGTAGGTGGCGGCGGTGTGCGGTCGGCAGATTAGGGGTTAAAAATTTTTATTATGGTGGCGGCGATGTGGGGGGACCTCAGTTTAGGGGTACATAGGTAGTTTATGGGTGTTAGTGTACTTTATAGCACAGTAGTTAAGAGCTTTATAAACTGGCATTAGCCCAGAAAGCTCTTAACTACTGACTTTTTTTTGCGGCTGGAGTCTTGTCGGTGGAGGGTCTACTGCTCACTTCAGCCAAGACTCTAAATACTGGCGTTAGGAAGATCCCATTGAAAAGATAGGATATGCAATTGGCGTAAGGGGATCTGCGGTATGGAAAAGTCACGGCTTGAAAGTGAGCGTTAGACCTTTACCTACACGACTCTAAATACCAGCTGGCAGCCAAAAGCAGCGTTAGGAGCCCTTAATGCTGCTTTTGATGGCTACCGCAGAACTCTAAATCTAGGCGATAATGTTTTTAGACCTATTTATAGAGATAGAAAATGGTAAAATCGAAACTTCCACCTTTTTAATAAAGTCAACTGTAACAACTACATTCATCAATCAAGCTGCCATCACCCTACTTGGAAAAATAACATACCAAAGGGACAATTATTAAGAGTTAAGAAAATTTGTTCAAAAGCAGAAAAGTGGTTGGAACAGTCGAGTCTTCTGAAAGACAGATTTGTGGAAAGAGGTTATTCAGAAGATGTGTTAGAGAATACCATTAGAACTGTCAATACAATAGACAGAGAATCTCTTTTGGTATATAAAAATAAAAATAAGAATAAACTAAGTGAGAATGAAAATTAGATCATTGTCCCACTGATTACAAAATATAATGAGAATCATATTCTAATTGAACGTATAATTAAGAACAACTGTTACCTATTGAAACAAGATAATATAATAGGTGAAAAATTAAGTATTGCATCGAAATTTATCTATCGTAAATCTGAAAACCTCAAGACAATGCTAGCACCAAGCTACAAAAAACAGAAAAGAGACTATTTGAGACTAATATTAAAGGGAAGAGACTAAAAAGTTTCTTCCCTTGTGGATGGTGTAAAGCTTGCCAGCATGGTATCAAGGGTGACATATTCAAATCAAATATTAGCCAAGAGGGTTTTAAGATCAATGATATCATTCAATATCTGGACAAAGGGGTAATTTATCTGTTAGAATGTGGTTGTGGCCTCCAATATGTTGGACAGACAACACGGAGTATCAAGGACAGAATCAGGGAACATTTATTAGCCATTAAACATAATAGAGACGATGTCCCACTATACAAACATTTTCAAGATAAACATGGAGGCAAAAATACAAGTCTCAAATATATGGCTATATGTAAAGCACCAAAATAATGGAGAGAGGGAGATTATGGTAAAAGACTACTACAGGCCGAGGCAAAATATATTTTTTACATAGATAGTATATATCCACAGGGCCTAAATGCCGATTTTGAAGTCTTTCATCTTTTTAACTAAATTATTTTGATACAACTTTAATTTTTAAGTAAATTTCAATTCCAAAATATTAATACAACTCCCCTTCCTACAGTTTGATTCACTCTTCACTTTTTTTTTTTATTTATTGTTTCTTTATTGAAATTTTCAAGAAATACATTATGCAAACATCATTGGGTTACAATAGTACATATGAACAACAATCGATTCTATTACTCTATTCTGTATTTTCTTACAACTATATCTGAGATAACTTGTTTAGCTATTTGACAAACCCAATGTTGGATATTCTGAAAAGTTCTTCTTTGCATAAGCACTTCCCTTGATGCGTGTCAATGTATTGATCAAGAATATTTTGCTAAACATAAAATAAATCATCATTAACATCACTAACCAAAACAACAACTTGCAGACTTTAAATCATTTCTGTGCATTTATAGGTGAAGATAAAACATCCTGTTATCCTGTTTGTTAGCTTCAATCTATGCTTCTTATTTATGATTTAAAAAATATTCATGGGTAGCTACCTCTCTATTTCTTTATTAAATACCTGCATAAGATTCCCAGTAGAACATCATATCTTGAAACATTGCCAATCTATTTGTTTTAAGGTAAAAGTATCTCTCTAGCATCATGGCTCCCCTAACTTTTTCTTTCCATGAGTCAACTGTGGGGACCATATCCGATCTCCATAAAGAGGCTATAAGCTGTTTTGCTGAATTCAGCATGATGTGTATAACATTCCTTCTAATAACACATTGTACGCCTCTCAGCTTATTGAAAAGGCAGACCAATGGATCACAAGAAATATTACAGGACACTGCAGTGTTTATTTCTTCAATTATTTTTTCCCAGAAAGTTTTTATCTTCTCACACGACCACCAAATGTGGCCCATATTACCTGCTTCCTGTTTGCATCTCCAACACTTCTCGTTGGCTGATGGAAATAAATGTTTCATTCTATTAGGTGTCAGATACCAATGAAACAATATTTTATAATTAGTTTCCAAGGCATATGTTGTATGGGCCGAGTGAACTAGGCCATGAAAGATCTCATCCCAAACCTTTGGGCTCTGAGCCCCTAGTAGGTCTCTCTCCCACCCGTTTGTGAAATTGTGTGGTTTTGGAGTTGTTGCTTTGAGAAGTAATTTATATATAGATGAGATTAAACCTTTTTGTGGTATATTTGATATACACATCTGTTCCAGAGGTGTTAGCTGTCTCAACAAACTATTCTTATCTTTGTGAGTCATTATGTAGTGATTTACCTGATGGTACCGAAACCATTTGTCAAGGAAGCCAATCCCTTTCTCCTGTATTTCATTTCTCAGGTTCATTTTCCCTGAGGTAGTTATAAGAGTAATAGGAATGAATTCCCTCAGACCATATCCACTATCTGGTTGATACCCTAAACCTTCTTTAAATTCAGGATTCATCAGTATTGGAGTTAGGGGTGAGTAAGTACTAGAGATGCCTCTATACTTATCTCGTATGTGTTTCCAATCTGACAGGGAATTTGAAACCGTGTGTGAGGTATTACTCTGTATCTTGGATAATAATTTGGGTATCCAACATATCCCTCCTAATTGTGATACATTACTAATGTCACATTCTATTTGAATCCAATGTTTTGGTTCATCCGAGTTATGCCTACACCACTCTACTAATCTCTGCAGTGAAATAGCCTGTTTGTATAATGCTATGTTAGGTACTCCCAGTCCCCCCATGGTCTTACTGGCATATAATGAGAGTTTATTTACCAGTGCAGGTTTTTTTTTCCATATAAAGCTAAACAACACTCTTTGTATTTTTTGAAGGTATAACTGCGTGTTGGGAAGTGGTAATGTCTGTAATATATACAGAATTTTTGGTAATAATACCATTTTTACTGTGCTTATTCTCCCTATCCACGATATATTTTTAGATAGCCACGAAGATGCCTGATTTTTTTTTTTTAAATATTTTTTTTATTTTGAGCATACAAAAAAGAAAAAATACAACAAACAGAGAGAGAATACAGAGTCATAAACTTCTCCAGCTTAGACTATTTAACACATTGTAAAAAAGAAAAAAAACAACAAAATTACATTTACAAGTCGCTGGTCCTCCCAAGACAATTAATAGTCCATATCTCTGTCTCTCTCTCAAAATTTCCATGGCTCAATTTTCCATTTTCTATTGTTTGAAATACCATAACATCGATAACAGATGTACAAAAACCAACAAAATTTACACCGCAATTAGTTTACCTTTACAATTTTGGTGAACAGTGTATCTTAGTATTTTCCATTAATCACATCCTATTCACCCAAAAAATGCAATACCTAAGTGAAAAATAAATCTTATCTTTCTTTTTTCCCTTCTTTCTTTCTTTTCTTCCCTTCTTTTTTGTGGAACTTCCCAAATCACAAAAATAACCACACACAAAAAAAAAAAAAAAAAAAAAAAATTTTTATTGCTCTCTCTCCCTCTCCCCACCCCCCCTCACCCCCCCGGGCCCCCCCCCCATCCACTCGCCCTCCACATATTTCCATGATTATTCTGTTTAGTTTAGCCATTGTATAGGTAATACTTCTGCTGCAATTAATTCAATAAATGGAGCTGTATTTCTAAGTGGCTCTGTAAATTGTATTTGTTGCTCTATTGGCCATGAACAAATATACTTCTTCCATTTCTTGAAAAATTTTATAAATGTATTTCGGGCATCCACTCTCAGGTTTTGTCTTTCAATAATCATCTGTAGCTTTATGTTGTTAACTAGTTCACTTAAACTGGGAGCTTGCTTGTGTTTCCATATCTTAAATATTAAATTGCGTGCAAGTAAAATCCCAATATTCAGTAATTGCCTGTCCCCCACTTTCTCCTTATGGCACAAAAAAAATATTGCTGTGGAGTCTAATACCACCTTGTCACCAAGATATTTATTAACCCAGAATTGTACCTTTAACCAGTATTGTTGTACCTTGGGGCATCTCCAAAGGCAATGTAATATATTAGCCCTATCTTCACTGCATTTATGGCACACATTTTGTTGTGTCGTTACCCATTTACTCATTCTTTCCGGTGTTAAGTAATAGTTATTTATTAACTTGCGTTGTGATTCTCTCAGATTAACCCTGTCTGTGTCTCTTCTGCTCTTTTAATACTACTTGTTATGTCCTCTTCTTGTATATTCGAAGATGCCTGATTAGTGATGCTGTTCAGGAGTTTGGAGTAATTAAAGGTGCGAATTAGATCTAGATTGTGTAGTAAATATATACCTAAATACTTGATATGTTTCTGTTGTATTGCGAAAGGACTGTTCTGTTTGATAGTAATCAATTCTGCCTGTGGTATGTGTAGTGGTAATAATTCTGATTTGTTGGGATTTACCAGGAAGTTTGAGACCCCTCCATATTCCAACAGCTCTGATTGCACCGCTGAGAGAGATTCCAAAGGGCATGTCAAGGACATCAGAACATCGTCCGCGAACATTGATAATTTATATTCTCTATTTTTAATAATTATGCCCTTTATATTGTTGTTTAACCTAATTCTGCTTGCCAATGTTTCTAGGGAAAGAATAAATAAAAGTGGGGAGAGGGGACATCCCTGGCGCATGCCATTTCTTATTTCGAATTGTTCTGACAACGTACCATTTATTCTAACTTGGGCCGTGGGAAAAGAGTATAGGGCCATGATTCTATTTATAAAAGGGAGAGGAAAATTGAATATATTTAGAGTTGTCTGTAGAAAGGTCCAATCTAATCTATCAAACGCTTTCTCAGCATCTGTGGAGAGTAATATTGAGGGGGTTTTATTAGTATTAATATATTCTAGAATGTTCAATAATTTAACGGTATTATCTTTGGCTTCCCTCCGCGGTACAAAACCCACCTGGTCCGGGGAGATCAGAGTCGGGAGCAAACTATTAAGTCTGTATGCCAGAACCTTAGCTAGTATCTTCAAATCTATATTCAGTAAGGAAATTGGACGGTAGTTCGCAGGTGTATCAGGTTTCTTGCCTGGTTTGGGGAGGACTGTGATATAGGCCTGTAGCATGGTGTCAGGTAATGTACTTCCGTCATCTATTTGGCTAAAGGTGTTTAGTAGATGAGGTGTCAAAATGTGGGAGAATGTTTTGTAATATGACCCTGTAAATCCATCCGGGCCCGGGGCCTTTTCAGGTTTTAAAGATTTAATGGCTACTATGATCTCTTTGTAACTTATGGGGGCTTGTAACATTACCCTGTCTGCTTCGGACACTTTCGGGACCTGCACGGATTCTAGGTATTCTAGACAATTAAATTCATGATCTGTATTAACTCTCCTAGGAAAGAGGTTATACAGAGCGTGGTAATAATTTTTGAAGGTGTCGGCTATTCTTTTTGTGTCTTCTACTTTTTCTCCCGTAGGGGTATTTATAGAATGTATATAATTTTTTGCTTGTTTAGACTTGAGTAACCTAGCTAACTGACGTCCTGGTTTGTTAGCTTCGCAATAGTATTTCTGCTTAAGTTTGAATGCAGTCGATTGTGCTTTTATATGTAAGTGTGATAACATTTTAGCTCTATAAAATTTTAGTTGTTGTAGGATCCTATCATCTTGTGGATGAAATTTATGTGAAAGGTCCAGTTGCTCAATCTCTTTAGCAATGTGATTATATTCTTCCCTTAATTGTTTATTTTTGTTGGCCCTAATTTTAATTAATGAACCACTTATAAAGCTCTTATGGGCTTCCCACACCATAGCTGGTGCAATGTCCCCTTTATCGTTGTGCACAAAAAATTCTTGTATTTCACCTTCTAGCTTCTCGCGAACCCCAGGGTCCAAAATTAATGTCTCATCTAGTCTCCAATTAAAGTCCCTTGTTGGGGCTGAGGGCCAGGTCACAGAGCATTTGACCATGGAGTGGTCTGTGTGTGAAATGTTTGCTAGTGCAGCATTGGATAATGTTAAATGGTCTAACAGAATATAGTCTATTCTCGAATTGGATCTATTGGGGCTAGAGAAGAATGTATAATCCCTTCTGTCAGGATTAACGATTCTCCAAGGATCGTGTAATCCAAATGCATGTAAAAAATGCCAAAGTGACCTCAGTGTATTCTTTGCAATGTGTATATTTGCATTTGAGCTATCTAATGAGGGGTTGATAGGCATATTGAAATCCCCCAATACTATCAATTGTCCCTTCTGAATATCCCGTATAAGGGGAATTATAGATTTGAAGAAGACAGCCTGTTTGTGGTTGGGGGCATATACATTAACTATTGTTACTATTTTATTGTATAAAATTCCACTTATGGCTAAAAATCTACCATCCCTGTCTTTTTTCTGATCTATCAATGTGAATGGGGTAGATTTATGTAAAAGAATGCTTACGCCGTTAATCTTTTTCTTGTTATGTGCACTATGATAATGCTGCGGGTAAATACCATGCATAAATTTAGGTATGGAGCCACTTTTAAAGTGAGTTTCCTGGATGCCCACAATTTCCCCCCCTTTGTGACCTATATCTCTAAGAGCTAATGATCTCTTATGTGGGGTATTAAAGCCTTTTATATTTTGTGTTACCAATTGAATACATGTATCAGCCATTTATATACCTTTTACCCTCCTCCTCTTTTTCAGTGTGATTCTTCACCTATACGTAGGATGAAATGATTCTGCAATATAAAACCTAACAAAATTCTAACAACATGAACTCTAACAACATATAAAACAATTAACTGAACAAAATAATGACAATTGTATGGGGGAATGGCTAAACAATTCCAAACGGAATTTACTTAGCCCACTTATTATTTTTCAAATTCTTTTCGTACCATTCACCTCTCATCACCTTCAATTTGTAAATTAACTATGCAGTTCAACCCCCTGAAACTTGGAAAAATTACTCTAAACATTAAACAAAAAAGCATCATATTGTTGGTTATAAACTAGTCATTTCTTAGAAGTTTGTCATATTCACATGAGTGCTATCCTACTGAAGTCATTTAGCATTTTACCTATGACATATAAAACTCACTTTTCCACTCGTCATGCATATTAAAGATGTATACAATACACTCTACTACTGGTCTCACCACTGAGATGGAATGTCCTATGGCAGTCTCTTTTCAGCCTATTTGGGTCCCTGAGTTCCCTGAGGATTGAGATGTTATTTTCTGAGGGGTTGTTTTCTTAGATTTGACCATCTGCCATTCCCTTCGCTGAGGCAAAGGAGCAGCACAGGCAGACGGGGCTGTGGTGGTAGATTGTCCGGGATCTGCTTCTCCAGGAGGGGGTAGGATTTCTAGCTTCCTGCAAAAGTCTCCAATTTCTGATGGAGAGGTACATATTGCCCTCCTATTCTTCCACATTGCCAATAGGTGAAAGGGATGGCCCCATCTGTAATTGATGTTCTTTGTTTGCAGGTGTTTCGTGAGCGGCGATAATTCTTTCCTTCTAGTGAGAGTTCTGGTGGACAAATCAGCAAAAAGCTGCAAAGTTGAACCGTCTTTCTGTATTGGACGTTTCTCTCTCGCCGCTGTCATAATGTTTTTTTTCATTTGATAATTGTTGATCCTCGCTATCACGTCCCTGGGAGGAGCAGATTCTGGGGGTTTAGGCCTCAGGGCTCTGTGTGCTCGGTCTATGGCCACTTCCATGGTGTCTGTTGAATTTAATAAAGATGAGAACAGGGATTGCAGATATTCTTGTAGGTTAGAAACTTCTATGGCCTCTGGAATGCCTCTTATCCGTATATTATGTCTTCTGGAGCGGTTTTCCAGATCTTCCAGTTTGTCTTCTAGCTGTAGGATCACTTTGTCTTGTTGTTCCATCTGGTCACTCAGATTAGTTAGGTCCAAGGATTGGGCCTGCGTGGTTTCTTCTAAACCTTCCACCCTGTTCCCAATCTCCACTATGTCTCTTTTTAGGTCTGCTATCTCTTCTTTTATGCACTGTTTAACCTGCACAATGAGAGTTGAGAAGTCTTTCTTTGATGGGATAGACGAAATTACATTTTTAGGTACTGACACCATGTCATTATCATCATCAGATTCTGACTCTGATGAACCAGAGGAGGGTTGGTGTCTTAACGATACTTGTGTCATATCTTTAGGAGATGGCAATGGGGTAGCTTTGAAATATTCATCCACTGTCGGTTTTAAGGATCCCCCCCCCCTTTGCTTGATTTTCCCTTCTGTAAAGTTTTCCTGGGAGACATCTTCTGACAGCACTATAAAAGTCAAAAGTGAAAAGATATATTCCAATATCAGCTGCTGTGCTGTAAAATTTCAATGTTGAGCCAAGACTCCCTTTATTTCACAAAGAGTGATTCAAATAACCTGTTGTCTCCTATTCTCCCAGCAGCCGTTATGCATTTATTAAGGCCTGAGGCCTGTATGAGATCCGCTCCCTGTTATCTTTTCATATAGATTGAGAAACTATTCCCTTTTTTTTCCAGAGTATGAGGGACGTGTCAGAACATCTGTGTATGAGCTATTGTTAAGTAAAGGACTGTCATGCTATTTCTATATCCCCACTCCTGTTCAATGTTTCATAACTTCAGCGATGATGAGGGGATCACTGCTTTATTTGACCGTTTCCCATAGGAATGAAAATTAAGAGAAGTATAAACATAACATGTGAACTTTGTTTGTTTAATAAGCCACCGATTGCGTGACTATAACATAAGCTATGAGAGGAATTTTGCAAGTAGACGTTGCTGTGATGTACTGCTGTGATGTACTAACCAATGTCTCTCTCTTTATGTTGTGACAAAGTTCCCCTGCTTCAGCTGTTGTGAAGGCAGCGTGATGATTTATCTCCCTTGTGAGTCTCGTCAAATCTCTGTCTCCAGAATATGAGCCTGCTATCCCATGCTTTTATAAGGGAGACAACTAACCTGTAAATGTTCTCATATAGGGCAAATCTCCATGCTGTGTATTCAATGCTGCGTGTGCTGGTTACCTAAAATGGCGCCTGGCTCTGTTATGCGAGTGCAGCTCCATGAAAGTGATCGTGTGTTACAGGGTAGGAGCTTGGTCTTATTTGGTATTCCTGTTTTTTTTGTATTTCAGGGGTGTTTGTGTCTCATACTTATTTTAGTACTTTACTCACATATTCCCGTAGTGCCGTCTGCTTTATATTGCTCTCAATAGCGAGCACGGATGCCCTTTATTAATTTTAATAGCCTCCTCGTAGTCAGCTTGCCATCCGGAATGCAGGGGTGAAGTTGCCTAGTCTGTTGCTAGTAATTTAGAGGTGCCGGTACAGTCTTTGTGGGCTAACACTCCAGAGCTCACCTAGAGTGCGGCCATCTTCAACAAGCGCCGGCTCCGCCCCCACTCTTCACTTTTTATACTTCGTATACTTTCATTTTTTATACTTTTGCTCAGTATGAATCATCAATATGTTTTTACATCTCACCGCTTTTTACTGTTTTCTAATGTTTTTTTAATGTTTTTAAATGCTATTTATAAAATAATTTTTATATAGATATCTTATTTTGTTTTTAATGTCATTTCTATAATGTTTTAGAAAATATCTTCTTTTTAGTGGGATTTTTTGTTTATTAAATATATGTGGTTTTATCGTTACCTTTCATCCAATTGTATAAACTCTTAATTGTACTTTATCCTATTGTTCTTATTTATGTATTGTATTTACAATGTGAATTACATTAGAGGTATATACCTACCGATATGGACAATCCCTAATACTAGTAGATTTTTTTTTTTTTAGATTTAATGTAGACTCAAGCATATTAGTATAAATTGACAATAAATCAATATCCTTTTTATACATCAGAACTACATTTAATTGACATGCATTCCGAAAAACCCGGAAGTGACGTGCTATCCAAAAAAAAAAAACGGAAGTGACACGCCACCCGGATGTAACGTAGTTGCCACGTGGCGTTTTTCATAGAATACAATATTAAGAACGGATTAACAATCCAGACCATTATGATAATATGGAGTTTTTACTATGAAGGTTTGTAATCCTCAATTCCAGAACTTAACGAATAGGGGGAATCAGCCTATAATAATAATATGTCCAATACCGGAAGTGAAAGAGTCAGTAGCCACCATCTTTATTAAGGGCATTAGAGGATTGCCATGATACATGTAATGGCAATTTAAGGTGGGAAATTACCAGAAGTAAAAGACCCAGTGGCCACCATCTTTATTAAAGGCATTAGAGGGTTGAAATGATACATGTAATGGCAATTTAAGGCAGGAAATTACACCCATCTTGATTAGTCCTTATAGGCTATTTAAGCCATACTTTTACTAGCAGTAGACATCTTGAGAAAGGCCCAGCTTTGGGGCCGAAACGTGTTGATGTACATGTTATAAGTAGTCACTGCTCGAGTTTACATATAGGGTAACCCTATTTTTAATTAAGTTTATATTTATATTAGCAATATTGCACTATTAGTGATGTCGCAAACCTAAAATTGAATTGAATTCAATAGGCAGGCGAACTTTAAAACCTACAAGGACTCTTTCTGGCCACAATAGTGATGGAAAAGTTGTTTCAAGGGTACTAACACCTGAACTGTCGCATGCTGGAGGGGGATCCCTGGCAAAACTCCCATGGAAAATTACATAGTTGATGCAGAGTCTGCTTTTAACCCATAAAGGGCCTAAATCACCTAACATTCCTAAATTGTTTGCAATAAAATAAATAAATATTGTAAAATTTTAGATTTTAATATTAAAATTATGTTAAGAAGTGCAATGCACATATGACTCTATGAGTGGTCGCACTGGCTGGCTGCTACGTAGGGCAGCAATTATAACAACAGTATGCTGTGTAAGTCAGATAGACAGTTAGAAACAGGCCTGATAGAAAATACAATTAGATTACACTAGCATAATGATTTAAAGACTTTTTTTTGGAAATTTTAAGAAAAAGGTTAAGCACATACATATGAGTCGTGGCTGATAGCCTTGGAAGGGCAGCTATTAAAAAAAGTAGGCTCTGTAAGTCGGATACACACACGCCTGATAGAAAATACTATTAGATTACACTAGAAAAATGATTGAAATTATTTTTTTTGGGGGGGGGGGAATTAAAAAAAGGTTAAACATATGAGTCGTGGCTCATAGACTAGGGAGGGCAGCAAGTAAACACAGTAGGCTCTCTATGTCAGCAAAACACACAGGCCGGATAGAAAATTATATTAGATTACACTAGCAAACAAATTTAAACTTTTTTTTTTTATATTAAAATTAAGGTGAAGAAGAATAGATATGAGTGCTGGGTGGCTGCCTGGCACAGACCAATTAACCAAAAGACTGAAAAAAAAGGAGGTATATTAATGCTGAGTGAGCCTGACAGACACAGGCATGATAGTAAATGTATTTAGATTACACTAGCAAAATATTTTTTATTTTTTTTTAAATTTAAAATAATGTTATAAACGGATATTAACACTGGTGGCTGCTGGCTGGCACAGAGCAATGAACCAGAGTATATGCTGTGTGACACTGGCCTGATAGAAAATGAAAAAAAATTACACTAGAAAAATAATTAAATCTTTGGGTTAGTTAAATTTAAACTAATGTTGTTAGGGAGATATCAGTGGTGGCAGTAGTCACAGCATATGCTGTGAGCCTTAAACACACAGCTGAAAGCCAGGCAAATGCTAATAAAAAAAAAACTAAAAAAAAAAAAAAAAAATACACTAGCCTAGCTATGTTTTTCCTATTAATGTCAGGAGCAAAAACACAACATGTCCTCTCATTAAGAAAGCAAGGTCGTTATGAGTCTAAAATGGCAGATTCCGAGTAGCTGGGAGTGTCTGTGAGGGAGTGTCTGATGTTGATTGGCTCTAATGTGTCAGGCGGCTGTGACATAAAGGGTCAAAGTTTCCACAATGATGACACATAGGGGCAGATCGAACAGCGCCATGTGTTCACCCACAAACGTGAACGCGAACAAGCTATGTTCGCTGTGAACCGTTCGTGGGCGAACAGTTCGGGACATCACTATGCACTATGTGACTTTTGTTTTCACAGGTACTGCAATTTTTTGGATCCTATTGGATTTCTTATTCACTTTTTTCACTTGATTCACTTTTCTCCAATTTTTGTTTTTATTTTTTTATTTTTTTATCATATATTTTTGATTACCATCTTTATTTTGATTTTTGATTTCTTGGATACCCCATCATACACAAAGGATTCATTGGATTCACAAGGACATCGGATCTGTTACACAGGACATTTGTTAAGGATATCACTACTTATTAAGACGTTTTATATCATGTGGGACTTTAAATACACATTTTGTTTTGTGTTTATATGTTTTGTTATTCCCCTCTCTCCTGAGGGGCACTTACTCTATTGTTTTTAACTAATTTTTTAATTGTTTTCAATCGAATTGTTATATGTACATAGGGTACCCTAGTTTATGTGAATGTAATAAATGTATTTTAATATTATTCTGTTATTCTGATACTTTAGCCTATAGCTGGTGCTCCCTCTTTCTGTATTGATATCCATTTTTTTGTTTTTAGGGGTCTCACTTTGGGAGCTTGTATCTGTTTGGATGTTGGCGCTGTATATGCACTTTTAAACACTATAGTCTTTTTCAATTAAATACTACAACCTCATTGCCTTTAGAAGGGCATTTGGTAGGGCACTGTCCACAGCTCTTTTGCTGCCCAAAAACCCCCTAATCTAAACAAAGATTGCACTGAAAAGTGCATCTGGTAGGGTATTGCCTTAAATGTTTGAGCTTCTTTAGGAAAAAACAGCCTAAACTAAAAAGACTCTGGCGGTGCTCCAAATTTCCTAGTTCAATCAACCAATAGAAAAAGCTTTCATTTTATTGGTTGATTGGACTAAGAATTAAAAAAAATCATCATATAGACGTTTATTCATTCATTCATTCATTTATACGTTCATTCTAAGGTAAATTTGAATATTTGTTGTACATTCCACATTTGTTTCTTTCAGACCTTCCCTATGTCAGATGTAACATTTAAAGATCAAACGTAACATTTCAATTTTCCAATGAATTGCTCAGATATTTGAATATTAAAATTTGAATGTTGACACACAAACAGTTCAATCTAAGTGTTTGGGAAATAACTTTTGGTGTATTTATTTTCCACAACAGCTAAGTAAATAGATAAACTAGGCAAGAATTTAAAGCTGCTTGCTGGAAAAAATAAATAAGAAAGTCTAGAAGACAGATGTCGTGTAACTGTAACACAAGGTTTGTTCATATTAGTACTGCTGCAGCTGAACAGTCAGTGTCAAGGAGGAAATATAAAACAATTATTCAGAGCGGTTTAGCTCACTGCAATAAAGAAATGGAATCGTGCCAACAAGTAAGATAGAGATAGAGAAAAATAGAGGGAAACGCAAACAAAATGGCTTCTGTATTTGTGGTACATTTAACTTATTGTATGCATTTTTGTTTTCTGTAAATTCTTTTACAGCTACACTTGTGAGTATTTTTAATACACATTGAACACAGTTTTTTAAGCCATATTATATCTGCTGGTAATAAAATAAGGATAGGGTCCATAATGCATTTGTGAATGGACATTTTGTAAGCTTTATTATGTTTGGCGTACAATACGCGTGATTTTCATGTTTAATAGTAATTGGAAATCATCTTAAAGGGGCATAAAAGTGAATAGTATGCTTGGGCTTTACAGTTCTAGTATACTATTGCAAACCTCTCTGCAATGCAATCTATTGTTAACAATTTCTGTTCAGTCCATTTACGATGCCATTTTAGAATGTGTTTGTGGTGATGTTGCATGCATCAGTCTTCTATTTAAGTATGCATCATTTTAAATTATTTAAGCATGCACCAAGTAAATTATGGCTTGTACCTTTTTATTAAATGTCTATGTTTCACATTTCAGGAATTCCTCTTATTTCCCTTATATAGCCAGTCTGCTGCCATTAGCTGTGTTTACTGTATCTACAGAATTGATGTCTAAGGCTGATTCTCAAAACCTGTTTGGTCTGGCAAGATTCTATGAGAAGCTTTTTTCAGTACTACAAGGCCCCTCAGGAAATGCTCTAAAGACAATTTTTATGTTAACTGTATATCTGAATAAGGAGAGACATTTACATTACAAAATAGTGCTCAATAAAATAAGTTGATTATTTCTCTCCACTGTAGATAATTATTGAGAATCTGGCCCTAAGTATTTGAAGAAATTAAAAATCTTTGCAAATGTGGGTTGTTACTGGTATTTAATATTCATATTTTCTACCCCTGTAGCTGCATTTTTTTTTTAGACTTGATGTAACATATTTTACATAGAGAGTTACTTTCCATAGTTTCAAGGGCTATAGAATGATATCTTTCTTGTAGACTGGATAAAATTAGGATGACTTTAACATCCTCATCAAATGTTTTGCCTATAGAATAATTGTAAGTGATCAATTAATTCTAATATTTGATTCAGATGTTTTCTAGGTCTAAACCTTTGGCAACTTAAAGTTAAACAATTTTAAGTACATATAAAGTACTTCGTTAAGAGCTTGATTCCCTGACATTTTCTGGCATTTAGTGCAATCATGGATAAACCACTTCATTCTCTAAAAATGGGACCTGTACCTGAGAAAGTGCCAGTTTGGAGATGTGAAACATGTCAGATGGGCTTATTTCTCTTCATGAGTGTTGTTCTAGCACTATGGTTTTAAACACAGTAGAGACTAAAAGTTATATTATTTATTGCCTGTCATTGACGGGCTGGCATTCCCCTCTGACTGGAGGGTCTGGAAGCAAAATGGAGTTAGACATTGTCTGGCATTTATCGGATGAGTGAGTATTTTACATCAGAGCTGTTTCATTCTAAATGTATTGTGACTTTAATCAGTGTGAGTGGATGCATGACAATCTATAAGAAACATGGTTCTGACTGTTTTTATGGCATGAAGTCCTAGTTTGAAGCAAAATATAAGCATCTAAAATGAAAGGACAATATGATGACAATGTGATTTTTGTTTACAACTACATAATGTGTATGTATTTAGTTGTTTTAACTTTGCTAATAATAACACATTTTAGCTTACTATTTGATATAATAGTGTGACTTGATCAGTATTTTTATCATTTTTTACATGGGGATATGTGAATGCACCAGTTGAAGAGGTGGGTCATAATCAAAAAGATGTTCTTTTTGTATGAAAATGTGATGAGTGTTATAGCAATTAAAAAAAAAACCCACACATTCATATTTGTTTATATGTGAACTTAGAATGCACAAACCCAAAAATCCAAGACATGCTGTGTGTACAGTTCTAAAGTGGGTTTTCAAGATGGCAATTCTGTAAAATTTGATAAATCAAAAAATCATACTGGTGCTAAAGGTCTTCTGACAGACGGGAATATCACTGGTGAGGGGTCTCAAAGAGGTTTTAACATGGAGAAAAATGATTAGAAAACTATTGTATTTTATAATAGATTGGGGTGGCCTTGATTATGTACCATGCTTGAAGTAATGTTGCAGAGAGCTAGAATGTATAGGAATTCTTATCTCCATAATCCTATATAAGAAAAGGCCAAGTGTGTTTGTCAGATAGACGAAAAAGAGCAAGTACTCAGGTGGATAGCATAAAAATGAGAACGTTTATTCATATACAAAAATAGTAAAAAACAGCACAAAAGGCTGTAAAAACACACAGATATAAAGCCACAGAGGCAGGCAGACAAAAAAACACAGTGGTCTGACGTGTTTCGCGCCCCCTAGTGGCGCTTACTCAGAGACATGTTTGTTGCATGAAGCATACACCTTTTTAAAGGAGCTGCTTATTTATGATAGGCTGTTAACGTATATAGTTTACCTATGAAATGAAGCCTAAATAAGAACTATCTGGAGCACCTATGTGGATGCTAAATGGAGCAAACAGAATAAAGATATTAATGTGAAGAAGTAGTGTAACTTCTTTGCAACATTTCTTAAGGGAGCCCGGTTCATAACCTCTAAGAATAAGTCTATTTTTTAATTCAATAGATTGGGACTCATATATTTCATCAGACTTAGGGCTCGATGATTGAAAGTTCCTCATTGGCGGTGAGAAATGTGTATTTCTGACTCGCCTAAATTTCACTCCTTGCGTAATGATCGTATAAAGGGGGAAGTCCATTGTAAACAATACGTTACGCGATAAGCTGTCCATAGTAAACTATAGACTTCGCCTCCTTATATCATTTCACGAACTTCGAAATGGGTTTCCAAATATAATTGCGTCGCTTCGTAATTTTAATGATTCACTTTATTTCAGTTTCTGTTTGCATAATGTAAAACTACAGTTATAGTATATTGTCTAAATACGTTATATCGTATTATTTTTTAAATTAAATAAATATTGTAAATAAAGTTATTCATGTTAATTCGCCAAAGGATGGGTGGCGAGACATGTATGTGTGTTAAATGTGCGATTCGTATGGCGTATGTTTTTATATCATCGTAGCATATCTGCAAAACTTGCGAGATTTACTCAGTTACGCCCATGGAACGCCCATGGAACGCCCATCTTACGCCCTCTCCTTCGCAATGAAACTCTCCTTCACAATGAATTCTGCTTTTACTGTTCTGGTTATATTTTGTTATTCTTTTTATTGAAATCGTACAATAAATGTTTTTACGCTCTTTATTTAGATAATATTTTCACTCATTTGTATTATTACGCAATTGCGTATATGTTATAAAAAATGTTCAATGTGCAATATTTGTTAACCAATCATATTTACTGTTATATTATTTCTGTTACCATAATACCGTGCAATACATTTATGTACGCATATTTATGAGTACTTCCTTAATATTCTCCAATCACAGCGTATTTTACATTTTACTCTGGTTACATGTATATTTATATAGATATCATATTTTATTCTGTGAGGCAGTTGATGAGATATTTGAAAATGGTTGCTGAGAGGTTTTCAGTTGTGGAGAACGAAATCCTTGTATCTGCTTTGGAGCCAAATTATGACATGCTTTTTGGACCACAGAAGCGTGACACTAGTTTTTTTTTTTGTGTTAAATTTTTTTTATTGAGGTTATAATAAAGGTTTCATAACATATTCATCCGATAACAATAATAGCTTAATACTAGAAGATACATCCATATAACATAAATTTAATCATAAGCTGAAGGGATAGCGAGTCTTGGGATAGATTCTGTATGCCTTTGGGGGGGAATGTGTATAACAGTCATGCAAAATACATCCATGTTCTAAATCCAGAACCCCTTTATGAGAAGATAGATATTAACAACGGGCAAGAGACATATAAGATTATTAGAATAGGCAATGTAAAACAGGGATGTCAATGACGGAATATATGTTCACACATAAAATAATGGAACCTCGGTTTTATAGTTCGTATATAATAGATGGGACCCATACCTTACTGTGTAGAGGATTTACAGGTTTAATAATGCTAATAGGATTGAGGCAGGTGTGGGGCCGTGCTTGTTTAGACGTTCTCAGACCAGGATGGTCTAGAAAAGGGAAGAAAGAATTCAGCGGGCAAGAGCCGCTCATGTTAGAAAAGGAGGGGGAATAAAAGGGAGTGAGGGGCGGAGTTATCTAGAATGCCAAATTATAGTGGGAGCGAGGTTATCAGGGGGCTTATTATCTAGTTACAGATTTACAAATCTACGGGTAGAGTTATGCATAGGGGAAAAAATTAGAATGTAGAGTATAGGTGACTATTGCATGAGCTCCTCTCCTGGGGGAGCGCCAGCTTTAGGCAATGTAGGTACAAGGGATAGGAGTATGACCCACTGGTAACAGGCACCATGGGAAAGGGAGGAGAGGTGCTCAGCAAGGGCCGGTGTGGTGACTAAGTTGAAACTTCCATACAGGGAGTGTGATTAGTTAAATGTCTAGATATCATAAAGCTTTCAATACATTCCCCACAAATAACTCAAGTAACTAATTCTGGTGTACCAAAGAACTATGAGATAGGGGCATATGGCTTAAGGAATTTCATTTGGTATCCGCTATCTGAGCTCACAGCAGTATCTCAGGACAATCCCTAGGACACAATGGGAACTAGGGCTAAACAAATCTAAAGCTAGACATATTTAAAGGCCCTGAAGATAACATGTTGCGTGATAGAGATAATAACTTAAGCAAGCAGGATTATCATCTTATAGGTTGGCCCAATGGCTTGACAGTTCATGCTGGCAGAAATGGGGTGGTAATGTGGTTCCTCTTTATGCCCAGTAGTGAATAATATATCATAGGAACCGCATTACATTAATGGGCCCTCTGTACATTGAAGTATAGAAGCTGTCCTATCTGTATACCGTAACTCTGCATGGATATGAGAAAGCCTTACTAAAAGTTAGGTGACATAGGACTAGCCATATATAATAATAGTACTCGGTTCCAGTAAAGAGCATTATCTATAGAGTCCTCAGCGCACTGTGTCCTTTCTTATCTCAATATTAGCTTAGCATGAATATTCAGGGGCAAATGTTAGAACAGATCATAGAATACGATAGTATATTGTGTTGAATTGAGTAATTTGAGCTGTAATAGAAGCTTCTCCAGTGAACTATACATTAACCTATGACAGTCATAACCTATACTCATAGTGGGAACTAAATTCCTAAACCTAGAACTCAGCAGGAAGTTGTAAAAAAAAGTTCAGTACAAGCTACATTTCAACATGACCATTTAGGTTTGTGGGGCGACTAGATATGATCTTGTTGTAAACCTAAAACGGGTCTCTTGTTTGTTAGATAGTAATTATAAACAGTAATACATTGCACATCCTAACTGAACTAAGCCTCTAATCAAAGCTGAGCTAACTGTACAAAACATATTGGGGATTAAAGCATATATGACAACTTATATCAACTTATACATTAAGCTTTAGAATCAAAACATCAGAGATTAGGCAGTGGAGTGCAGTCAGTAGTAGTGAATATTAGTCCACTGTGTATGCTCCGATGCTCTTTCTACATTACCCGATGCCAGTTCTTGTTGAGATCAGGTTATAGGCAGTCATAAATGCAAAAGGAGAATGTGCTGTTTCGAGTAGTGTGCAGCTGTCTAGCCTCTTAGTAATGGGAAGCCGAGCTGGGTGCAGCCGATATTGGGACATCTGATTTACCATAGTTGTTATTTTGGCAGAGGCTGTTTGCAATACTCTAGCTACACGGATGCAAGAAGGGCTTACCTTATGTTGCTGTAGCCGATATGCCCGGAGTCCCCGGGATGGGACGTTGATAGTGTCCCCCTCACTAGACATTTTAGTTGCAGACAGCTGCCTAGTAACAGAATCTGAGTCGTAATCTTCAACGTGGGGAAATTTCAGGCTCTTGTCTAAATGTAGCGCTCTCCATTCTGACTCCCCGAAAGACTCAAGCTCTCCATGGTATAGAAGCTGCTTGTTGGCTATGTTATGCAGGTTAGCTTCACCACCCTCTGATAGGGCATCTATCTTGTTGGTATATGAGTCTCCGGTTATAACTGTGGTGTGGGGAGCATCCATTGCGTTTTGCAGAGTGACCACGAGTGCAGCGTGGTGCTTATCAAATCGGTCGCATAATGCTGCTAGGAGGGAGGTTGCAAGCTTCAGGAAACCGTTGTGATGCATCACTACGAGCAGTGAAGAGCCTTTTTATTTTTTTATTTTTTGTATTTTTCCCCCACACTTGTAGTTGAAAGGGTAGCCTGAGGGATATGGGGTCCGTTTTCCCTCACTGTAGTGTTAGAGTCTCACTTAATGGCAAATCTCGACGTCGTGGGTGCTCATTTCTTTAGATGATGGCGCAGCTAGGCTGTACATCTTTATAGTAGGCTTCGGTCATTACCGTGTGTCTCTGTTGCAAAGCAAGGGCTCTCATCGTTGAATTACTTATTCTCGGAGCCTCACTAAATCTCCAATATGTTATGCATATTTGCAAATCTAGTTGCACGTAGATAGGTGTCCTTAAAGTCCTTTAATACCTAAGAATTTGGCGGAGCTCTCTTAGCTTGCATCCATTCAGTATGGCCGTTGACTCCGCCCCCGCGTGACACTAGTTTAAAGACAAGGGATGCAATCTGGGAAGATATTGCTGAAAATATTAATTAAATAAATCTAAATAATATTTCTCTTATTAAATAAATTAATCCTATTTAAAACTAAATACTTACCTTTAAAATAAACCCTAATATAGCTACAATATAAATAATAATTATATTGTAGCTATCTTAGGATTTATTTTTATTTTACAGGCATCTTTCAATTTATTTTAACTAGGTACAATAGCTATTAAATAGTTATTAACTATTTAATAGCTTACCTAGCTAAATTTACCTGTAAAATAAATCCTAACCTAAGTTACAATTAAACCTAACACTACACTATACTTTAATAAATTATTCCTATTTAAACTAAATACTTACCTGTAAAATAAACCCTAAGATAGCTACAATATAATTAATAATTACATTGTAGCTATTTTAGGATTTATATTTATTTTACAGGTAACTTGGTATTTATTTTAGCTAGTTAGAATAGTTATTAAATAGTTATTAACTATTTAATAACTACCTAGCTAAAAGAAATACAAAATTACCTGTAAAACAAATCCTAACCTAAGTTACAATTAAACCTAACACTACACTATCATTAAATTAATTAAATAAATTACCTACAAATAACTACAATTAAATACAATTACATAAACTAACTAAAGTACAAAAAATAAAAAAAGCTAAGTTACAAAAAATAAAAAAAATAAGTTACAAACATTTAAAAAATATTACAACAATTTAAAGCTAATTACACCTAATCTAAGCCCCTAATAAAATAACAAAGCCCCTCAAAATAAAAAAATGCCCTACCCTATTCTAAATTAAAAAAGTTCAAAGCTCTTTTACCTTACCAGCCCTTAAAAGGGCCTTTTGCGGGGCATGCCCCAAAGAAAACAGCTCTTTTGCCTGAAAAAGAAAAATGCAACCCCCCCAACGTTAAAACCCACCACCCACATACCCCTAATCTAACCCAAACCCCCTTAAATAAACCTAACACTACCCCCCTGAAGATCATCCTACCTTGAGTCGTCTTCACTCAGCCGAGCCACTGATGAAACCGAAGAGGAGATCCGGAGCAGCAGAAGTGATCCTCCAAGGGGCGCTGAAGAAGTCTTCCATCTGATGAAGTCATCATCCAGGCGGCGCTGAAGAAGTCTTCCATCCGGGCGATGTCATCTTCCAAGCGGCGCTGAAGAAGTCTTCCATCCGGGCGATGTCATCTTCCAAGCGGGGTCTTCAATCTTCTTTCTTCAGGATCCATCTTCATCCCGCCGACGCGGAACATCCTTCTTCCCTGACGGACTAACGACGAATGAAGGCTCCTTTAAGGGACGTCATCCAAGATGGCGTCCCTTCAATTCCAATTGGCTGATAGGATTCTATCAGCCAATCGGAATTAAGGTAGGAAAAATCTGATTGGCTGATTGATTTGTTATACATTAATGGATGCACAATATTTTATTTTCACTACTTGTAATATAGAAAATAATATATACTGTAAATATGTTACTAATTTAATTTTTTTATATTTAAATATGATGGAAATGCAATTAGTGCAAATGTGGTTGATGCTGACAATGCAGAAGATTTTCAACCACATGAACAAGGTATGTATTCATTTACACCTTAACATATTAATTTACATGTTAATAAAGAATGTCACTTATGTGTGTGCATTTTTTATTTAAATGTAAAAATAAAATCACATTGTTGTCACAGTTTTTATTTTTAACACATGAACTATCAATTCATTTTTTCTTTTTTTCTTTATCATAACAATATTTTAAATTTGTGCATAGTGCAATTACATTTTTAATGTAGTTTAATATGATATTTGTTTTATTTCTAACAGGACAATGGGAAGAGAATACATTGGATAAAATGTGTGTTTTGCTCGATTATATTCTGGGGTTAAAACACGTGGTGGACCATTTTATCACCCACATTAATATCTTATGTTTATTTTTTTTGTTTGTTTGTTTGAAAGTTAATAAAAAAGAATGTTTACAATTGGTCTCTTTATTTTCTTGAGTTATACACCATACAACACATTACATATTTTCCGCACATGTATTAAAGGGACATGTACATTTGATTTATGATTTCAGTGTGGGGTGTTCACAAGTATGATTATATAATAATGAACATGGATGTATATATCATTATCAAATCATGTTCTTACTTATATTAGTTTATAATACACATATTTGTCTGCATATTTGTGTGCACTGTCCCTTTAATATTTTTTTAAAAATAAACCTTACAAATATTTTACGAGTATTTTATCTTCATTTATTTTAAATTACAATGTTTAACTCAAAGAATAATACTTTACACCTATTAAATTTATTTTCTTTTTCTATATTTTTTTATTGTTTTTTTACTAGCTGGAAGATTACCATCAGAATTCGGATTTCCTTTTCTTTTTCCATCTGAAATTATAAAATCAGAATTTATTCCATCAATATCTGAATTACCTAAATTGGTTGATTCTGTTACAAATGAATTAAAAATTTTCAGGATTTTCTGAAGAACTAACATTTAAATTTAAAGGAGTATTAGTACATTCATTTTTTGACATAGAAAAATCATTGACTGAGCTATTGATTTTAAGGACTCAGTAATGTGCTTCAAATGTGTATTACTTTTTTCAACAGAATCATTTAATTTTTTGATAGCATGATTTTGTTGAAATTATTTCTTCCTTAAATTCAAGCATTGTGTTATTCATAATCTCAAGTCTGTCGCGTAATAAATCATTATGTTGTATTAATTTATAACTAAATTCACTAACATCCTTATAAAATTCATTGTCCTCAGGATTGTTCTCATTTTCTGATGGTAATGAATTATTTTCATTTTGTAAATAAATAATTGTATGTTCAGCTTCATTGCTAATGTTGTTTTCCTTCTCCTGTTCTATGCTACTATTTGAAAATGTGGCTTGTGCTAAATCCAACACTACATTTATTGGTATTTCATTTTGAGATGATATATTGTTGGGTGGTAGTTCACTTTCAATACTTATTTCTTGATTAATTATATTACATTCTAAACTATCAAACATTTCATTTTCATTAATATTAGATTCATTACGATCCAATGATGGCGTCTCAATATTTTCTTGTGAGCTTTCATTTTGTTCTTCTGCCACTAAAAAATAAATTGTATTTTTTATTTTATATTTCTTATTTCAGATACATATTTTAAATTACATTATCCAGAAACATAATCAAAATTACCTGTTCTTACACCAATATTAGTAAGCCCAGGAACGCCAGAAACCATTGCAGCTGGGATTAATTCTCTAATTATTTTTTCTGATTCAGAGTATGTGATTGGTACATATGTTCCACCACCTGTTTTCTTTCTTTCAGTTTTTTCGTTTCCCATTTTTGCTTTAACTTTAATTTTTAAATCAGAGTATCTTTTTTTGCACTTGGATACTGATCTGGGCCTAACACCTACAGCTGATACAGATTTTGAAATTTTTTCACATATTGAAATCTTTTCAAAATTAGAAGTTTTTGCAGACATGGATTTATCATAATACATTTGCATTTGCTGTGCTAATACAAGATTTTGCTCTTCTGTGAATGCAGGGTTTCTACCAGACTCACTATTTTGTGATGATACTCCAGTTGGTAGAACCTATGAATACATTTTAAAAAAAATATTTTATAAAATAACATTAGCATTAAATGTGTCATATTTCTTTAAATAATTAAAAGTAAATGTAAAATAACATTTACAATAAATATATATAATATGGTGGATTATATGTACTTACCATTGTTAATATTTTCGGAATTTATATACACTTGTTTTTCTTTGGAAAATGCAAATCGAATGTTAAGTTTCCTCAGGAAAGTAGCATAGAAAATTTCACGCCATAAAAAGGGGACTTTTATAATGTCAAATTACGTAATGATTGCAGTTACGAATATTCACAAACAAATTTACGAAGTTTATATTGAAATAGTGAAGGATGATTGCGTATGTTTTCACCGCAATACTTTATTACAAAATGCGTAATGATAAAAAATGACGTGATCAAAGAGCGTCGGAATAAGCAATTATCGAGACTATAAATATTTTGACGTAATTTTTAAAAATGTGCGCAAAATTCAATTTACGAGGGTAAGTTTACGAAAATGATTTCGAAAAATATGATTTTAAATTTACTAAAATATTTAATTTAAAATTCGATTTAATATTTATAATTACAGATGGCAGAATATATATATTATACATTATTTCAACATAGAAGATTTCAAAGGAGAATAAGGAGGTTGATAACACATCATACAAATATGATAGAAATATTGAATGAAAATGATGTTGAACAATCTCAAGGATTAATTTCAGAACCAACAACCACAAGGACACACAGGGTATACAGGCCCAGAACATACAGAGAAAGACAATTTTTAAGTGACATGCCTGATGATATTGTATTTCAAAGATTTCGATTTAACAAATCAGTTATAATTACCCTTTACAAATTATTTAAAGATTTGGATCCTAGAACAAGGAGAGTTCAATTACAGGGGGGGGTCACAAAGTGCTTTTTCCAGATTTCTTCAACAGGTTATTAATGTTTTCAAGAAGAATATCGACAGATTTATAAAATTTCCCATTACTGAAAATGAAAAAAATATAATTAAGGAATATTTCTATGAACATTATGGAATACCAAATACTCTAGGATGTATTGACTGCACACACATACAAATTTGTGCACCAATTAATCATCCAGAAACATATTTTAACAGAAAGGGGTGGCACTCTCTAAACACTCAAGTAGTATGTGACCACAAATACAAAATTATTTATCTGTTGTCAGCTTTTCCAGGGAGTGCACATGATTCTTATATTCTAAAGCAATCACTCCTTTATGTAGATATGAATGCAGGAATTTGTGGAAATGGTTTGATACTTGCTAAGCTATGTACTAAGATGTTTAATTGTTTAATACATACAATAAATTATTTGTAATACTAACCATAAATCATACATCCAACAGGAGATGCAGGATATCCATGTTACAAATGGTTAATCACACCTGTCTCCAAACCAGCAAACAGAAAAGAAATGAAGTTTAATGACGCACACTCAAAAGCAAGATCAGCTATTGAACGTACATTTGGACTTCTTAAGAGTAGGTTCCGTTGTATCGATAAAACTGGAGGAGCATTGAAATATCAACCGACAAAGGCCGCAGACATAATAACTTTGTGTTGTATGCTTCATAATTTAGACATTGAAAATAATCTAGATATTGTTGTAGATTATGATTATGAACATGGAATAATTCAAAATGAATTTTCTTCACAGGACCCTGCTGTAAACACCAGTGTGAGGGAACTCATGATTAATAATAATTTTTGATTTAAAAATGTATAATTACATTGCATTGCATTGCTTTACTTATGAATACAATTGTATTAATTTTCATTTTATTTCAAAATAAACAGAAGTCAGAAATAGCACATGAGTTTTGGACATTTAATATTTATAATATACAAATCTGAATTTCTAAGTTCAAAGTTGATAATACAATTGATCAATAGACACTTTTGAAAGAAATTATGAATACAGATACGAAGTGGGTATTTAACATTACGCAAACCAAAAAAAACATTTGCAGCGTATGTCAAATGACGAAAACACGCCCATTTCGAATACATACACGCAATCAATTTCGAACACTTTCAATCATTACGCTATTATATTTGCACTCCACTGCGCACATCTTTACATCATATCATTTTAAAAACGAGCTTTCAATCATCGAGCCCTTAGTGTTTCTTCTATTTCTGATGAATTGGCCCCTTAGTATGGCTTTAACTACAT
This sequence comes from Bombina bombina, assembly GCF_027579735.1. NCBI lineage: Eukaryota > Metazoa > Chordata > Amphibia > Anura > Bombinatoridae > Bombina > Bombina bombina. The sequence continues at coordinate 420,102,884 of NC_069503.1, read as the reverse complement.
GATTGGGATGTTGGGAGTAAGCATGGAGTATAGTGTTACCTGCTGTAGGTTTGCGGAATGTCTTGGTAACAATGGTATTATCTATAATCTGCAATGTGAGGTCTAGGTAATTGACCATTTGTGGGTTATACTGTCCTGTAAATTGAAGATTAAAGGAGTTACTTTTTATGTAACACATACATTTCTCAAATTCCTTATCATTAATGTTTTTTTAGTGATGACCAAAAGGTCATCAATATACCGGACATATAAAAGTATGTCCTCAAGCCAAGGATTTGTAGTATGATATACTATTAGTGATGTCGCAAACCTAAAATTTTGCGTTCGCGAACTTCCACAACTGTTCGTGAGCGGCCGAACCGGGCAAACCGCCATAGACTTCAATAGGCAGGCGAATTTTAAAACCCACAGGGACTCTTTCTGGCCACAATAGTGATGGAAAAGTTGTTTCAAGGGTACTAACACCTGGACTGTGGCATGCCGGAGGGGGATCCATGGCAAAACTCCCATAGAAAATTACATAGTTGATGCAGAGTCTGGTTTTAATCCATAAAGGGCATAAATCACCTAACATTGCTAAATTGTTTGGAATAACGCGCTTTAAAACATCAGGTATGATGTTGTATCGATCAGGTAGTGTAAGGGTTACGCCCGCTTCACAGTGACAGACCAAACTCCCCGTCTAAAGGGACAGTCTACACCAGAATTTTTATTGTTTTAAAAGATAGATAATCCCTTTATTACCAATTTCCCAGTTTTGCATAACTAACAAATTTATAATAATATACTTTTAACCTCTGTGATTATCTTGTATCTAAGCCTCTGCAAACTGCCCCTTTTTCAGTTCTTTTGACAGACTTGCAGTCTAGCCAATCAGTGCCTGCTCCCAGATAACTTCTTGTGCACGAGCACAGTGTTATCTATATGAAATACGTGAACTAACACTCTCTAGTGGTGAAAAACTGTTAAAATGCAATCTGAAAGAGGTGGGCTTCAAGGTCTAAGAAATTAGCATAGGAACCTCCTAGGTTAAGCTTTCAACTAAGAATACCAAGAGAACAAAGCAAAATTGGTGATAAAAGTAAATTGGAAAATTGTTTAAAATTACATGCTCTATCTGAATCATGAAAGTTTATTTTGGCCCGTTTAGACTGTCCCTTTAATGCACCGCAAACAACCGCAAACAGTCCATTTGCACAAGGTTGGATACCAAGCTAGCCTTGTCCCGTTCCTTGTCCTCACTGATGTCATTAAAGGTCTCTTCCTCCACCCAGCCACGAACAACACCAAGGGTCCCCAAAAGGTGACAACAAGCCCCCTGGGACGCCTGCTGTGTTTGGTCTTCCACCTCCTCAAAGCCATCTTCCTCCTCTGACTCCTCTTCTTCAGACTCCTCTCTCTGCGTTGCCTCTCTCTGCATTATTATAAGGTGTGTTAAGTAGTACTATTCCTATCAGTTTAATCCCTGTTACGTCCCCTATCAGGGGACGTGTATATGGCATCAATTTTAGGAACCGGAAGATGGAAAAAGAAGCTTTGTCGGTCCTCCTACTTCAAATTTGGGGCACTGCGCGTGCAATCTAATGTGCCACCAGATAAGAGTGGTGTGTTAAGTAGTACTATTCTTATCAGTTTAATCCCTGTTAAGTCCCCTATCAGGGGACGTGTATATGGCATCGATTTTAGGAACCGGGAGATGGAAAAAGATGCTTGGTCGGTCCTCCTACTTTAAATTTGGGGCACTGCGCGTGCAATCTAATGTGCCACCAGATAGGAGTGGTGTGTTAAGTAGTACTATTCTTACCAGTTTAATCCCTGTTACGTCCCCTATCAGGGGACGTGTATATGGCATCGATTTTAGGAACCGGGAGATGGAAAAAGATGCTTGGTCGGTCCTCCTACTTCAAATTTGGGGCACTGTGTGTGCAATCTAATGTGCCACCAGATAGGAGTGGTGTGTTAAGTAGTACTATACCTATCAGTTTAATCCCTGTTATGTGCCTTTTTTTTTCGTTTGGTTTTTGAAGCCACAGTGCAGCACCAGAGGCCAGAAAAATTAGGCATGTATACATGCCTGAAAAATTAGGTATTGTTGCAGCCGCTGCTGTAGCAGCGGCCAGAAAAATTGATATTTGTTTCGCAGGCAGAAAGTGCCCTAAAACATTGCGGCTTGAACCCTAGTTGGTGGCGGATAAGTCACGCAAGTCATCCGGCATTCAGAGATAAAATACAGCAGCATGTGGACCATTTTTAGCCCAAGGCAGCTCATCTCATCAGGCATTTTTTAGTCGAATGTATCACCCACTGTCAGTCCCTTCGGGATCCATCCCTCATTCATCTTAATAAAGGTGAGGTAATCTAGACTTTTTTTACCTAGGCGACTTCTCTTCTCAGTGACAATACCTCCTGCTGCACTGAAGGTCCTTTCTGACAGGACACTTGAAGCGGGGCAGGCCAGAAGTTCTATCGCAAATTGGGATAGCTCAGGCCACAGGTCAAGCCTGCACACCCAGTAGTCAAGGGGTTCATCGCTCCTCAGAGTCTCGATATCGGCAGTTAAGGAGAGGTAGTCTGCTACCTGTCAGTCGAGTCGTTCTCTGAGGGTGGACCCCGAAGGGCTGTGGCGATTAGTAGGACTTAAAAAGCTCTGCATGTCCTCCATCAACAACACGTCTGTACAGCGTCCTATCCTTGCCGGCGTGGTCTTGGGAGGAGGAGGATTACTTTCACCTCTTCCCCTGTTAGATTCCCATTGTGCTGTGACATCACCCTTATACGCTGTGTAAAGCATACTTTTTAATTTATTTTGGAACTGCTGCATCCTTTCCGACTTGCAGGAATTCGGTAACATTTCAGGCACTTTATGCTTATACCGGTGGTCTAGTAGCGTGGACACCCAGTACAGGTCGTTCTCCTTCAGCTTTTTTATACGAGGGTCCCTCGACAGCATGAAAGACCCCATTTGCACAAGGTTGGATGCCGAGCTACTCATGTCCCGTTCCTCATCCTCAGTGATCTCACTGAAGGTATCTTCTTCCCCCCAGCCACGTACAACACCACGGGTACCAGATAGGTGACAACGAGCACCCTGGGATGCCTGTTGTGGTTGGTCTTCCTCCTCCTCCTCAAAGCCACATTCCTCCTCTGACTCCTCTTCCTCACAATCCTCTTCCAGCATTGCCGCAGGTCCAGCAAGCGATGCTGATAAGGCTGTTGGGGATGGTGGGGATGGTGACCACAACTCTTCCTCTTCCTCTTCACTAGACATGTGCGATTCGTTTTGGATCAATTCGAAAATTCGTAAAAATTCGGAGATTCGGATCGATTCAAATTTCCGAATTAAAATACTGCAGAATCTACCGAATAAATCCGAATTGAATCGAATACATCCGAATCGATTCAAATACATCCGAATAGATTCGGTTGTATTCGGTAGGTTCGGATGGCCGTGTATTACACTAGTATTGTACAGTATATTAGGATTTATCACTCTGCTATGGGTTAAACCTAATATACAGTACATAATACTAGTGTAATACACAGCACATCCCTCCTAACACTTACCGAAATTTCGAATTTCCGAATCGATTCGAATCGAACCGAATCGAACCGAACCGAACTTTTTCAGAATCCGAAAGAATCCTAATGAATCCGAAACAAATTAATTCGAATTTTTCTGAATTTGAATAGATCCGAACCGAAATTCGAATCGATCCGAATCGATCCGAACTGAAACGAAACAAATTTTTCGAAGCTGCACAAGTCTACTCTTCAGGCTCATCTACGGCCTGATCCAGCACTCTTCGCAGGGAACGCTCCAGGAAAAAAACAAATCGGTTTGTCACCTCCTCAAAAGGACTCACGAGCCTACAGGCATTGCGCATGAGCGTCCAGTAACGTGGCAAAAAAATTCCCAGCTCCGCAGAGGCTGTCCTAGCACCCCGGTCATACAAATAGTCGTTAACGGCTTTTTCTTGTTGGATCAGGCGGTCGAACATTAGGAGTGTTGAATTCCAACGTGTCGGGCTGTCGCAAATCAAGCGCCTCACTGGCATGTTGTTTCGCCGCTGGATATCGGAAAAGTGCGCCATGGCCGTGTAGGAACGCCTGAAATGGCCACACACCTTCCTGGCCTGCTTCAGGACGTCCTGTAAGCCTGGGTACTTATGCACAAAGCGTTGTACGATCAGATTACACACATGTGCCATGCACGGCACATGTGTCAACTTACCCAATTTCAATGCCGCCAGCAAATTTCTTCCGTTGTCACTAACCACTTTTTCGATCTCCAGTTGGTGCAGAGTCAGCCACTTATCCCCCTGTGCGTTCAGGGCAGACAGGAGTGCTGGTCCGTTGTGACTCTCTGCTTTCAGGCAAGTCAACCCCAAGACGGTGTGACACTGCCGTATCCGGGATGTGGAATAGTACCTGGGGAGCTGGGGGGTGCCGTTGATGTGGAGCAAGACGCAGCAGCAGAAGAGGACTCAGCCGAGGAGGTTATGGAAGAGGATGGAGTAGAAGGAGTATAGGAGGTGGCAGCAGGCCTGCCTGCAAGTCGTGGCGGTGTCACCAACTCCTCTGCAGAGCCACGCATTCCATGCTTGGCAGCCGTCAGCAGGTTTACCCAATGCGCAGTGTAGGTGATATACCTGCCCTGACCATGCTTTGCAGACCAGGTATCAGTGGTCAGATGGACCCTTGCCCCAACACTGTGTGCCAGACATGCCATTACTTCCTTTTGCACAATCGAGTACAGGTTGGGGATTGCCTTTTGAGCAAAGAAATTTCGGCCGGGTACCTTCCACTGCGGTGTCCCAATAGCTACAAATTTTTGGAACGCCTCAGACTCCACCAGCTTGTATGGTAAAAGCTGGCGGGCTAAGAGTTCAGTCAAGCCAGCTGTCAGATGCCGGGCAAGGGGGTGACTTTGTGACATTGGCTTCTTACGCTCAAACATGACCTTGACAGACACCTGACTGTGGGCAGATGAGCAGGAACTGCTCAAGGCGAGAGACGGAGTGGCAGATGGTTGAAAGGGGGCAAGGAGGACAGCAGTGGTTGACGTGGCTGAAGATGCTGGACCAGGAGAAGGATGGCGGCTTTGAGTTTGTGTGCTGCTTGTACTCATGTGTTGATCCCATAGGCGTTTGTGATGTGCGATCATGTGCCTTCGCAAAGCAGTTGTACCTAGGTGGGTGTTGGACTTCCCACGACTCAGTTTCTTTTGGCACAGGTTGCAAATGGCATCGCTGTTGTCAGAGGCAGACACACACAAAAAATGCCACACTGCTGAGCTCTGCAATGACTTCATTCTGGTGGTGGCAACAGCATGCGTTGATTGGCGTGCTGTCTGGCTGACCCCGGGTGCCGATGCATGCTGTCTGACTGTGCCACTAGATCCTTGCAACGACCTCCCCCTCCTTCCAACTCGTCTCCTCCTCCTCTCTGTCTTCCCATCTAAACTTTCCCCCTGTTCTTCTTCTCTTCTAGCAGGCACCCACGTGATATCCACGGACGCATCGTCATCATCAACCGCTTCACTTGTATCTGACAACTCAGCAAAGGAAGCAGCAGCGGGTACCGATGCATGCTGTCTGACTGTGCTACTAGCTCCTTGCGACGACCTCCCCCTGCTTCCAACTTGTCTCCTCCTCCTCTCTTTCTCCCCATCTGAACTTTCCCCCTGTTCTTCTTCTCTTCTAGCGGGCACCCACGTTACATCCACGGACGCATCGTCATCATCAACCGCTTCACTTGTATCTGACAACTCAGCAAAGGAAGCAGCAGCGGGTACAACATCATCATCATCACACCGTACGTCCATGTGTGTAATGCTGCCTGACTGAGACATATCCCTGTTATGTACATCCTCTGTCAATAATGGTTGCGCATCACTATCACTCATTTCTTACAACTGATGTGTAAATATCTCCTCTGACAGATCAAGGGAAGTGGCTGTGGTGCTAGTGTTGGTGGTGGTGGCAGGCGGGCGAGTGGTAACTTGAGAGGTGCCCGAAGCTAAGCTGGAGGAGGATGGTGCATCAAGGTTCCGAGCGGAAGCTGTAGAAGATTGGGTGTCCTGTGTTAGCCAGTCAACTATGTCCTCAGAACTGTTTGAGTTCAGGGTACGTGGCCTCTGAACACTGGGCATTATTCTAGGGCCAAAGGGAATCACAGCACCACGACGGCCCCTGCGGGGTGGCCTGCCTCTGCCTGTCATTTTTTTTTTCGATTAGTGGTACTATGCGTGCAAGCTACTGTGACAACAGATATGAGTGGCACTGTGCACTGGCAGAAGTTGGCAGAGTAGACGCTGTAGGCCTGACACACACGCTTGCAGACAACTAACTGCTATTCAATCTATTACAGTCAAAATTGTATTTTTTTTTTAAATGTACACTACTGTTACACCAGATATGAGTTGCACTGGGGTGACACTGTGCCCTGGCAGGCAGGCAGGCACTGAAACGCACACGTGTGAAGGAAACTGACTGCTATTATTTAACACAGTCAAAAAAGTGTTGTTTTTTTTAAATCTACACTACTGTTACACCAGATATGAGTTACACTGGGGTGACACTGTGCCCTGGCAGGCACTGAAACGCACACGCGTGAAGGAAACTGACTGCTATTATTTCACAGTCAACAAAGTGTTGTTTTTTTTAAATGTACACTACTGTTACACCAGATATGAGTTGCACTGGGGTGACACTGTGCCCTGGCAGGCACTGAAATGCACACGTGTGAAGGAAACTGACTGCTATTATTTAACACAGTCAAAAAAGTGTTCGTTTTTTTTAAATGTACACTACTGTTACACCAGATATGAGTTGCACTGGGGTGACACTGTGCCCTGGCAGGCACTGAAACGCACACGTGTGAAGGAAACTGACTGCTATTACTGAACACAGTCAAAAAAGTGTTGTTTTTTTTAAATCTACACTACTGTTACACCAGATATGAGTTGCACTGGGGTGACACTGTGCCCTGGCAGGCAGGCCCTAAAACGCACACGTGTGAAGGAAACTGACTGCTATTATTTAACACAGTCAAAAAAGTGTTTTTTTTTTAAATCTACACTACTGTTACACCAGATATGAGTGGTGGCACTGGGCAAGTGGGCACAGTATACGCTGTGAGCCTGACACACCAGCTGGCAGGCAGGCAACTGCAATTAGATTACACAGGAAAAAAAAAGAAAGCAGATGTTCTAGCCCTAAAAAGGGCTTTTTGGGGTGCTGTCCTTACAGCAGAGATCAGATGAGTCCTTCAGGACTGTAGTGGACACTGAATACACTAGCCTAGCTATAGATTTCCCTATTCAATCAGCAGCAGCTACACTGTCCCTCCTCTCACTAACAATGCAGCGGGAGCTTATGAAGCTTCAGGCATCTGTCGCATATGGAGCAGGAGCGCAATTGGTGCTCCACCTCCATATGAGGGCAGATGCCTGATCGTTACAAACGGGGACACTGAGTGTGTCACAAAACTAAAGATGTGGGGAACAGCAACCAAAACAATCAGGCAAAGGAGTAAAGGGTCAGCCACCCCTTTGTATCAGTAAATCTTTGAAGAAATGTTACTCCAGCCTTGGCAAGTTTTATAAAAGAAAGATCTTTATTATACCATGGTCCACACAAAAGCAACAACGTTTCAGACCTATGCTAGGTCTTTAGTCATGTCTGCAAGAGTACATACAGAGGCTACCTTTATACCTGTACACAGGTGTAAGTTAACACCCATTAATTAACCAATATTGCATTAATTAAGCAACATGGCCTGCTTCCAAGAAGTGTGAAGAGACAGGGGCATCCTTGTTATGACTTCTTATGATGGATTTGTGCTCTGTAATTCGTTTTCTGGCTTCTCTACAGGACTCGTCAATATAATTTAGGCCACATGAGCATTTGATAAGATATATGATATACTTAGATGTGCATGTTAGGTATTGTTTTATTTTATATTTTGTACCTTGTGTAGGTCTCCTAACACTTCTTGGAAGCAGGCCATAACATCAGCCAACTGTGCTTTCAAATTATTGAAAGAATAGAATAGATACTCTAAGAAGAGGGGGTGACATGGAACATCTGCTCAAGGTTAAAGAAATTTACTGGATTAATAAATTACAAACATTAAAACCAAGGGAATTAAATAAGGACTTCGACTGATCATTGTTTAGATAATTGATTTGCCTAGTGTATAAGTAGATAGTACTCTTAAAGTAGATGTTAGTAGAAGTAGAAGTAGATGTTAACATTCTATGCATAGTGCATCCAAGGTGTGGGCAGGAGGCGGGTGGGCGGCCCAGCAGAGGAGGCTGGATGATGTGGGAGGGGCCCTACGCTACAGATAAAAAAATAAGGGTACAGGGAGGGATGGGGCTGCTACACTACAGAAAATGGGATCTGGGGGTGCCGGGGGACTAAATGGTGACAGCGGGAGGGGGGAGGTGGTGGGAACACTACACTACAGAGAAAAAAAAAGAATAAAAAAAGGGGTTAATAGTTACTGCAAGACAGCTGCCAGTACCCAAGATGGCAGCAATAGTTAGAGGGGGGGTTAGAGAGCTGTTTGAGGGGGGGATAGCGACAGGGATAGAGGTATAGGGACTGAAGGATAGGGACAGGGGCAGAGGGACATGAGCATAGGGACAGGAACAGAGTGATAGGGACAGGGATAGAGGGATAAGGACAGGGGGACAGGGGCAGAGGGATTGAAGCAGAGGGACAGGTACAGAGGGATAGGGACAGGGATAGAACATCAGGGACAGAGGGAAAGGGACATAGAGATAGAGACATAGAGATAGGGACATAGAGATAGGGACAGAGGAATAGGGACAGGGGGACAGGGGCAGAAGGACAGGGACAGAGGGATAGGGACAGGGACAGAGGGATATGGACAAAGGGACAGTGCCAGAGGGATAGGGAAGGGCTAGAGACAGAGAGATAGTGACAGGGGGATAGGGACAGAGGGACAGGGAGAGAGGGATAGGGTCAAGGATAGAGGGATAGGGATAGAGGGGGAGGGATAGAGGGAGAGGAATAGAGGGAGAGGGACAGAGGAATAGGGACAGAGGAATAGGGGCAGAGGGACAGGGGAAGAGGGACAGGGGAAGAGGGGTAGGGACAGAGGAACAGGGATAGAGGGATAGGGACAGAGGAACAGGGACAGAGGGATAGGGTCAAGGATAGAGGGATAGGGATAGAGGGGGAGGGATAGAGGAATGGGGACAGAGGAATAGGGACAGAGGAACAGGGACAGAGGGATAGGGACAGAGGGATAGGGACAGAGGGACAGGGGCAGAGGGACAGGGGCAGAGGGACAGGGGCAGAGGAATAGAGACAGAGGAACAGGAATAGAGGGATAGGGACAGAGGGATAGGGACAGAGGGATTAGGGATAGAGGTATAGTGACAGAGGGATAGGGACAGAGGGATATAGATAGAGGGATAGAGATAGAGGGATAGAGATAGAGATAGAGGGATAGATAGGTAGATGTCTTTCATTAAACATTTTGTCCCGTGTACATGTTCTTTTAACACTAGTTTAATATATTAAAGTAATACTTAAAAAAGTTATCAATATAAGAGCCTTGCAAGGACCTTTTAGTGTATGTTTGGACAAGGTGATAACTTTGACCAAGAAATAGGCATACTTTATTAATAGTACTACACAGATGGTATTATGTGTGTATGTATTAATACACAGCTAGATTACGAGTTGTGCGTTAGTGTTTTAACGCTGAAAAAATGGTAATTTCAGCGTTAAAACAGCACCACAGCCATTATGAGTCTTGTCGGTATAGCTGTACCGCAAGCCTTTTAGCCTGTAACTCAACGTCAGTCCCGCACTTTTAAAAATTCAGTTTTTTCATGGGATTCCTATAGCGCTGCCATTATGAGTTTTGCGGTGCGGCTAAAAAACCTGCGTTACAACCTAAAACGACAACCATAGCGCCATCTAAAAGCAGCGTTTTACGCTACAAATCTGTAACATAAAACTCATAACTAAACTGCTACAAAGTACCCTAAACACCCATAAACTACCAATTATCCCCTAAACCGAGGCCCTCCCGCATCGCAAATACTATATTAAAATTATTAACCCCTAATCTGCCATTTCCGACATCGCCGCCACTAAAAAAAAATATTAACCCCTATTCCGCTGCTCCCCGACATCGTTACTACTATCATAAAGTAATTAACCCCTTAACCACCGCCCTCCCGCATCGCAAAGACTATTTAAATATTATTAACCCCTAATCTGCCATCTGCCCACATTGCCTCCACTGTACTAAAGTTATTAAGCCCTACACCGCCGCTACTATAATAAACCCCTAAACGAAATATAATAAACCCCCACAACGAAATATACTCAAGTAAACTATTAACCCCTAAACCTGAAAGCCCCCCACATTGCAATAAACTAAATTAAACTAGTAACCCTTAAACCTAATGCCCCCCTAACTTTAGATTAAAATTACAATTTCCCTATCTTAAATTAAATTAAAACTTACCTGTCAAATTAAAAAAAAACTAACTTTAAACTAACAATTAAAATAATATAATTATTAAACTAAAATTAAGCTAATGACCAATTAAATAAAACTAAACTACACATTAAAAAAAATCCTAACACTACTATAAAAATTACAAACTATCTAATTACAAAAAATAAAAAAGACTAAATTACGAAAAATAACAAACGAAATTATCCAAAATAAAAAAGAATTACACCTAATCTAATAGCCCTATCAAACTAGAAAAGCCCACCCAAAATAAAAAAAAAACCTAGCCTACAATAAACTACCAATAGCCCTTACAGGGACCTTTTGTAGGGCATTGCTCTTTTACCTGTAAAAAAAAAATACAAAGACCCCCCAACAGTAAAACCCACCACCCAACCAACCCCCCAAAATAAAAAACCTAACTCTAAAAAAACCTAAGCTACCCATTGCCCTGAAAACTTCTTTTCAGTGCAATGGGTAGCTTAGGTTTTTTTAGATAGTTTTTTTTATTTTGTGGGTTGAGGGGGTGGGGGTTTGTTAGTGTATTTTTTTTTTTACAGGTAAAAGAGCTGTTTAACTTAGGTCAATGCCCTACAAAAAGGCCCTTTTAAGGGCCATTGGTAGTTTATTCTAGATTAGTTTTTTTTTATTTTAGGGTGTTTTTTTTTAAACTACTATTATAATATGAATAAGTTTTATTACTTTTGATAATTTGTTTGTTATTTTGTGTATTTTTTTTTTCGTTTTGGGGTGGGTTTTTGCTCATACAAATGCCCTTTTCAGGGCAATGGGTAGATTAGGTTTTACTTTATTTATATTTTGTGGGTTTGGGGTGTAGGGGTTTGTATACTGTTAGGGGTGTTTGTTTATTTTTGTAGCAAAAGAGCTGTTAACTTTAGGGCAATGCCCTACAAAAGGCCCTTTTAAGTGTCCTTGGTAGTTTATTCTAGATTAGACTTTTTTATTTTGGGGTGTTTTTTTAACCCCTTAACGACCAACGACGTACAGGGTACGTCCTACAAAAAAGGTCATTAATGACCAAGAACGTACCCTGTACGTTGTCGGTGTTTTCAAGTGGTGGAAGCGATCCTGATCGCTTCCAGCTGCTTTCATGTTATTGCAGCGATTCCTCGATATTGGGGCATCCTGTAATAACATTTTTAGCCTTCCGATGCAGGGAGGCGGGTGGGCGACCATCGATGGGGAACTTGCGTCAGGCAGTGTGAATTCACTCGCCAGTGCATGCAGGAATGCGCAGGGGGGGTGGGTGCGTGCGCGTGCCCGCGATCTGCTCATATATTTTCGTAGAAGATGTGGTGGGAGGATGTGGTGGGAGAGGGGTTAAAATAATTTTGAAAAAGGAATCTGTGTCTTGGAGGGGGTAGAGAATTGAGGGTGGGAGCAGCTACACTACAGAAAAATATTTATATTTATAATAAATGGGCAAATTTATTCACAAATGGCAGCAAATAGTGAGCGGGGGAGGGTAAGAAAGCTGTTTGGGGGGCTCAGAGAGGTTGGGTGGTAAGGGGGGATCCTACACTGCTGAAAATCTATAATTAAAAAACAAACACAAAAAAAACAGACAAACACAAACTTTTTATTTTTATACTGGCAGACTTTCTGCCAGTACTAAATATGGTGGTGACAATAGTGAGGTGGGGGAGGGAAGAAAGCTATTTGAGAGTAGTCAGGGAGGGATCAAGGGGTGCGATGTGTCAGGTGGGAGGCTTATATCTACACTAAAGCTAAAATTAACCCTTCAAGCTCCCTACAAGCTACCTTATTAACGCTGTCACTGCTGGGCATAATACAAGTATGGTGCTCAGCGGCATTTAGCGGCCTAATTACCAAAAAGCAATTCCAAAGCCCTATATGTCTGCTATTTCTGAACAAAGGGGATCCCAGAGAAGCATTTACAACCATTTGTGCCATAATTTCACAAGCTGTTTGTAAATAATTTCAGTGAGAAACTTAAAGTTTGTGAAAAAGTTAACAATTTTTTTTTATTTGATCTCAATTGGTGGTGAAATGGTGGCATTAAATATACCAAAATGGGCCTAGATCAATACTTTGGGTTGTCTACTACACTACACTAATGCTAAAATTAACCTAACAAGCTCCCTACAAGCTACCTAATTAACCCCTTCACTGCGGGGCATAATACAAGTGTGGTGCGCAGTGGCATTTAGCGGCCTTCTAATTACCAAAAAGCAACGCCAAAGCCATAAATGTCTGCTATTTCTAAACAGAGGGGTTCACAGAGAAGCATTTACAACCATTTGTGCCATAATTGCACAAGTTGTTTTTAAATAATTTCAGTGAGAAACTTAAAGTTTGTGAAAAAGTTAGTTTTTTTTTTTTATTTGATCTCAATTGGCGGTGAAATGGTGGCATTAAATATACCAAAATGGGCCTAGATCAATACTTTGGGTTGTCTACTACACTACACTAATGCTAAAATTAACCTTACAAGCTCCCTACAAGCTAAATAATTAACCCCTTCACTGCGGGGCATAATACAAGTGTGGTGCGCAGCAGCATTTAGCAGCCTTCTAATTACCAAAAAGCAACACCAAAGCCATAAATGTCTGCTATTTATGAACAAAGGGGATCCCATAGAAGCATTTACAACCAGTTGTGCCATAATTGCACAAGTTGTTTGTAAATAATTTCAGTGAGAAACCTAAAGTTGTGAAAAAGTTAGTAAAAAAGTTAACAATTAGTTTTATTTGATTGCATTTGGTGGTGAAATGGTGGCATGAAATATACCAAAATGGGCCTAGATCAATACTTTGGGTTGTCTACTAAATATATAAATATATATATATATATATATATATATACACACATCCAAAGGGCTATTCAGGGATTACTGACAGATATCAGTGTTAAAATGTAACATGCAAATTTTCACACAAAAAAATGGTTTGGAAATAGCAAAGTGCTACTTGTACTTATTGCCCTATAACTTGCAAAAAAAATCAAAGAACATATAAACATTGAGTATTTCTAAACTCAGGACAAAATTTAGAAACTATTTAGCATGGGTATTTTTTTGGTGGTTGTAAATGTATAATATATTTTGGGGGTCAAAGTTAAAAAAGTGTGGGTTTCTTTCATTTTTTTATAGTAAATTATAAGATATGATGAAAATAATGGTATCTTTAGAAAGTCAATTAATATGTGTAGGTACAGTAAATGAGTAAGAGGAAAATTACAGCTAAACACAAACACAGCAGAAATGTAAAAATAGCCCTGTTCCCAAACTGTCAGAAAATGGAAAAGTGCTGTGGTTCTTAAGGGTTTAAAGAGTATTAGAATAGGAATAATTAAAAAAAAATTGGATAATTTCGTTGTTTTTTTTTGTAATGGTAGGTTTTTGTTGTTGTTGTGATTTTTTTTTTTTTTAAATTTCTTTTTTTTATTAGTTTCCAACCACATGGACATTCAAGTGCGCAGACTTGTCACATTTTGTAAACAGTATATCATCTTTATACAACAAAACACAAAGAATAAATTAATCACTTTAAAAGAAAAAAACCTTATATTCAGTTATAGATTCCCAATCCCTTCCTACTTGACCTTGGTTACTCAGGGCACATACCTTACTGGGAGAGGGGAGAGGGAGAAAGAAAGGAAACAAAAGATGAAAAAAGAGAAAGAAAACATCTTCTTCTATCTGATTATCTTAGTCTTCTTGTCTAAATGACCAAAGCCTACATTAAGTTATATTTATGTATCCATGTATATATTATGTCTACATTCAACCACCATCCATATTCACACACACATTCATATCAATCCAGACAACCCAAGTTCAAAATAATACTCCAATAGTAATAAATAAAGAAAAACAAAAAAAAAACCAGAAAAAAAAAACAAAAACAAAAAAAAACCCTAAACCCTCCACATACTCTCTTAACTAGTAGACCATTCTCTGGGATAATGCCCTGTAAGTATATTTTGAAGAACAAAAATTGAGTTACTCAATGGACCAACTAACTGGATTTGAGTACTACTCGGAAGTGATTTAATGATACCCTCCCATTTATGAAAGAAGGCTTGGACCTGGTCATTATTTAACTTTTTTATGTTATATTGTTCCATAGTAATTTGCATGATAACTGCTTTCTTAAAGTCTAAGAATTTTAACTCCTGCGCAGCCTTCCAATTTTTCAAAATAATATTACGGGCTAGCATCAATAATGTATTGAGAAGCTTATACTCCCTACCACCCGTCAACCGCGTAATGAGGAACACGACATCTTGCGGACCTATACTTATTCCAGTGTGAACTATCCGCCTAATCCAATAGGATATCTTATTCCAAAATTGCATGACTTTAGGACAGGACCATAAGCAATGCATAATGTCAGCATTTTCTAAGCAACATTTTGCGCAGAGATGTACTTTTTTATACCACATGGTCATTTTACTTGGAGTAATATATACATTATATAATATCTTGAGCTGGGATTCACGCCACGCTGTGGGGACCCATGAGTCATTGATTATTGTAAGGCTATTCTGTATATCTATAATATCTATCTCTGGGAAATATTTTAGCCATATCCACCATATATACTTAATTTGTCTAGTTTTGATATTGGCATTCAAAATCTTGTAGAAGTTAGATATAGAGAAGCTTCTCGATTGATAGATTTTTATCCCAGTTGCTAACGGGCCCGTAGTCCAATTAGGCTTGAATTCTGTTTGAACATAGGTTAAATAGTGCCGTATTTGAAGATAGGCGAAAAACTCCTTGTTCTGAATTCCATACTTAATTCTAAGAGTATCAAATGTATTAATTAGACCAGGTTCCACCAACAACTGCGCAACATACCTTAAGCCTTTGTCCCGCCAACCCTGAAACACCTGGGATTGATACCCCGGCTGAAATTCTGGATTTCCTTGGACTGTCAGAAATTCAGTCGCAAATGGAGTCACCTCAATTTCCAGGCAATATTTTTGCCACACCCTGACAATATTTTTAAACGTTATCAGATTATCAATGTTACAGGGGAGCTTTCTCATTGGGCAATGCAATATAGCTTTCAGATCAAATGGAGCAACAATACTAGATTCAAACTGGTATAAGGTGACGTACTCCTTTTCAGTGATCCAGTCTACGGCATATTTTAATATTGTGGCCCAGTTATAATATTTAATATTAGGAAATGACAGGCCGGCAGCCAGGCTAACATTCATTAACCTATTTAATGCAATCCGTGGCTTTCCTCCCTTCCAAATAAACTTAGAGCATATCTGATTAAATTTGACAACGTCTCTGTTTTTGAGCAAAACACGGATATTCTGTAACAAATATAAAAGTTTAGGAAATAAAATGGTCTTGATCAACATGATACGTGGTATAAGCGAAATCGGAAGATTTATCCAATTGTCTAAATGATTTTGTATTTCCTGCAAACAAGATGGAAAATTTAGAGTATACCACTCTGACGGATTATTACTAAGGACTATTCCCAAATGATTTATATGCTTAGTTTCTTTGAAAGGATGTATCATATTGCCTTTTAATGGTTTCCTTATCCACAGTAACTCCGATTTACTTGAGTTGATTTTATAACCTGATATTGAGCCAAACAGATGTAATATTTTAAGCAATATCGGTAGATTAACCTCCATGTTGTTAAGGAAGAGCAATAAATCATCTGCGTATAGTGAGAGAATGAACTTATGCCCCTGAATGGAGATACCCTCTAATTGATCACGCAACAGTATAGCCAATGGTTCAAGTGATATATTAAATAAGAGGGGGGATAAAGGGCATCCTTGCCGTGTGCCTCTATGAAGAGAGAAAAAATCTGTGGATACATTATTTACTATGATTGAGGAGACGGGATTACTATATATCAGTTTGACAAAATCAACAAAATGGCCACTGAATCCAAATTTATCTATGGCCGTGTGCAGGTGACACCAATCTATATAATCAAATGCTTTCTCTGCATCCAATGTCACAATTGTGGCACTCAGCCTGTCCCCTGCTTTCTCTGACAAATTGTTCCAAAGATAATCCAGAATCAACATAGTTTTACGAATGCTTTTTACTGGGTTTCTCCCCTGCATAAAGCCAACTTGATTCTCATGTATAATATTTCTAAGGACTGGTTGTAATCGCGTAGCTATAATTGATGTCAGTAACTTATAGTCTGAATTTAATAATGATATAGGTCTATATGATTCAACTCTCTCTGGGTCCTTATTTTTCTTTAAAATAAGCGAGATGTTAGATGCTATAAAATATTTGGAACAACTTGAATGCGAGCCATAATAGCTGTTAAATAATTTATGTAAAATTGGGGTCACCTCCTCTTGTAATATTCTATAGAATTCTATCGGGAGACAGTCAGGCCCAGGAGCTTTATTCAGACTAGCTTGTTTGATTGCTACATTTATTTCTTGCAATGTAATTGGCAGATTTAAATCTCGAGCTTCCTCCGATGAGATTCTTGGGAGTTTTAACCTGGACCAAAATGTCTCTTTGTCTACATGATTGGAAGGGTCTGCCCTATAAATACCTTGAAAGTATTCATAGAATAATTTCTTTATTTCTTCTGTTTGCGTATACCTATTGCTATTCTGTCTGATAGCTGTAATCCGATTACTATCTTTTGGTTTAGTAATTTTAGCCAGATACTTTGCAGCCCGGCCAGTGAAACCTCTATATAACGCTTTCTGTTTTAAGCCCTCTTGCACAGCCTTCTGTTTTAAAAAAATAGTCCACTGAGATTTGGCTTCACTATACATCTTCCAGTTATCACTGGATCTGAGAGCTATATATGTATTATAACAATTCCTAACTGTGTTTGAGAGTTGTAACTCTGTCTGTTTGTTTTTTTTTTTTAATATACCTAAATAAACTTTAATGTGCCCTCTAAGGACAGCCTTCGCTGCCTCCCAATAGATTTCAGTTTTCTCCAGGTAATCCCCATTAAAGCTATGATACTCAGTCCATTTATTTTTAAGATAATTCTGGAATCCACTGTTAGATATTAGATATTTAGGGAAGAACAAATTATTATTATTCTCCCTTTTAAAAACATTACAGCCGAACTCCAGAGAGATGATGGCATGATCTGACAGCACAATATCTTTGATGTCGGTTTTACAGTCAGTGCCAAGCAAATTTTATGCAATTAAAAACATGTCAATTCTAGAAAGGCTTTGGAAGCTTGATGATGCGCATGTGTATGCCTTAGTGTCTGGATGATGGACCCTCCAGATGTCCCGCACCCCAAGTTGGGCACATAGCTTTTGAAATATTCGTGTTTTCCGATCCCCCTTATAGGATTCCTTCCTCCCAATTCTATCTAAGTTAGGAAGGGGTGTTAGATTAAGGTCTCCCGCTATTATTAAATTCTGCCCCATGTATCCCAGTAGCTTATTAGTTAAGTTATTCCAGAAATGTGTATCTAAAACATTAGGGCCGTATACATTACAAATTGTAAAACAGACTGAATTGATTTTTATCTTCATGATTTGGAATCTACCTCCAGGGTCCTGTTCTATGCTAATTATTTCATACGTTAATTGTTTGTTAATCAAAATTGCCAATCCTTTCTTCCTGCCTTCCCCTGTTGTGATTTTAGTGTTTTTTTATTTTATGTAATTTTAGGTTTTAGTGTAAGGTAGCTTAGGTTTTATTTCACAGGTAAGTTTGTATTTATTTTAGCTAGGTAGTTAGTAAATAGTTAATAACTATTTACTAACTAGTCTACCTAGTTAAAATAAATACAAACTTACCTGTAAAATAAAAATAAAACCTAAGCTAGCTACAATATAACTATTAGTTATATTGTAGCTAGCTTAGGTTTTATTTCACATGTAAGTATTTAGTTTTAAATTTATTATTTAGTTAATAATTGTAAGTTTATTTAGCTATATTTTAATTAAATTAAAGTTAGGGGGTGTTAGGGTTAGGGTTACGTTAGGGTTAGGCTTAGGGTAACGTTAGGGTTAGGCTTAGGGTTACGTTAGGTTTAGGGGTTAATATAGTTTAATTTAGGTTGTTGCAATGTGGGGGGCTTGCGGTTTAGGGGTTAATAAATTTATTTTGTGGTAGTGATGTGGGAGGCCAGAGGTTTAGGGGTTAATAGCTTTATTTAGTTGCGGCGATGTCGGGGAGCGGCGGAATAGGGGTTAAAAGATTTATTATAGTGTGGGCGATGTTGGGGTGCAGGGGAATAGGGGTTATTAACTTTAGTATAGTAGAGTTCAATTCAATGGGATATCAGCACTGCTGTTGATGTCAGTGCACGGGTAACTGGGGTTAACTGCCAATACCCCTGTGCAAATATAATAAACGTATTGTCACCGGCACTGTAGTTTGGCTTATAAAACTTTTATTGGAATAACATAAAACAGCAACGTTTCGGGGCTTAACCCCTTAGTCATGCTAAAGGTACACACACATCATACTGATTTTTTAAACACAAATCTTGGCGCCAAGTTTGTCCTCTCTGGGACCTTGGGCTCCACCTAGTGGTCATTTCATTGTATTAATCTGTCAAAGTATTATAAAGTGCATGCAACAATTAAAAACAATTTGGACACATCATAACAGTTAGGCAACTAGATTATACATAATTGTTTCAATTCATAGATTACTACTTCATATAGACCTTTTTCTTAATGTATAATTCCTAAGTTAACTAAGTATTATTCCTTTATGTTCTTCAAAGCTTATCAAGTCATATGGATAAATACATAGGTACATTTCATGAGGGGAGTCACTTATAATCTGTTAGAAAATAGTAGGTTAAATATTTATATGGAAGTGAAGAGGTATACATTAAATAGAGTTAAATACATTTTACAAGATGTTTCCTTTAAATTTATTTAACTCTATTTAATCTTGTTTCCTTTAAATTTATTTAACTCTATTTAATGTATACTAACTTTTGTTGCGTTCGTGTCGCACCCTCTATAGCGCAAAACTTGTAACCTAGGTGACAGATAGTTATGAAGTAGACATGCTACATATATGATCGTTATACTCTATAAGCAAAAGCATGTGGATTGAGGTGAAAATATTCCTCTCTTTATGGAATGGTGGCTTTTACAATTGTTTCCTGAAGGGGTAATTGAAGATCAGAACGTTAGTGAACTATAAAAATATGGTAGTTAAGGTCTTAGTAGATAGGCTCTAGAAAGGTAGGAAATGTCTATGTAATTCCACAAGATTCCATAAATATCTCTACAGGACTGTAAAATATGAGGTGTTATGAGAAAGTACTTGGAGGAGGGGAGGATATCTTTCAGTGACAGGTGTATCAACCTGATACCTGAACAATTATATTTAGAAATATTGCTAATCCTCATAGGAACATAGCAAAGTGGGAAAAGCCCAACATAGGGCTAGATTATAAGTGGTGTGCTAACTGTTGTGCGCAAGCGAAAAGGGTTTATTGCATCTCTTTGCGTCTATTGGAAGTAGCATGGTATTACAAGTTGAAAGTAAACACGTTCTCTTGAGCGCTATTGAATTAAATGCACTTTGGGATAGCGCCACCTCAGAGCTCTTATTAACTGTTACGACAGGCAAGAAAGTTGCACAAAACACATCACAAATACATTTTAAATACATTTTAAAGTACAGTTACAATCAAAATAACAATGATTTAAAACAAATTGCATAAAAAAGTTATAAGGGCTCAAAGTTATGAGGTCTCAGTTGTTAAAAAAAAGGGACTGCAAAGGGCTTTAACATAGAGATACATACATATACATGTCTAAATATGTATGTGTGTGTGTATATATATATATATATATATATATATATATATATACATATATGTGTGTGTATGTGTGTTCATATGTATTAATTAATTTATATGTTTATATATGTATTTACAGACATCAGACATATATACACATATAAACACATACATTCATATGTATACAAATATAGACATATATAAGTGCAATAGAACCCTTTTCAATCAAGGGGATGAAAACATGTAAAAGAATATTTATGAAATATTCATAATTAATAAACTGTTTAACTATATATTTACTGTAAATATTTCACATTCCAATGTTCTTCACATTGGGGAATATGTTAAGTAGATATTCCTATATATATCTGTATATATATATATATATAAATATATATATATATATATATATATATATATATATATATATATATATATATATATATATATATATATATATATATATATATAGATAGATAGATAGATATAAAACTATATAAAAATCAATCCCAAGGCACAGGCACTCAATGGTCTTTGAATAAAAAATTATTATTTATTTCATCATTTTAAAAAAATAAAGACATAACGTTTCGGCACATTCTTTGTCAAATGTCAACAAAATACAACAAGAAGACCTAAAAACCTTTGACATTTGACAAAGGCTCAGGAATGTGCCGAAACGTTATGTCTTTATTTTTTTAAAATGATGAAATAAATAATAATTTTTTATTCAAAGACCACTGAGTGCCTGTGCCTTGGGATTGATTTGGATACATTTTTGCAGGGCACCGTGGCACTTTAAAAATTGTAAGATTGTGCAGTCCCATCTGTATATGTGAATATAACGATATATATATATATATATATATATACACACACACATATATATATATATATATATACATACATATATATATATATATATATATATATATATATATATATATATATATAAGTTAAGGAAGGCGCTTAAAGGGACACTGAAGTCTCAAAAAAACTATGGACCAAAGCAAAAAACGTACTAAAATAAATACCTTTACAATGCCCCATCTGTCTCCAATACTTACCGTTTTGCTGCAAATTGTTTCCAAATATTTAACCCTTTCCAAACCCACTCCATTGCTAGCTTTTTCTGCTTTGCCCAATCAGGGCTGACAACCCAAGTTGTAAGATGGCGCCCGTTATTCGATATGCGCATGCGCAAGATAGAGCAACGTCATTGAATTCGTCACTCTGTTCTGGGTGTAGTACACCCAAAACATTTCCCTTTCAAATGCGCATGTGTGATTGAAATAACTGTGGGTAATGTCGGCATCAGTGCGGCAATCTGCGCATGTGCAAATGAACCGATCCAATTGCCCATGCGCAGGATGATGAAATCGCCTGCTAATTATATTCATAAACTCGCCATCTGATTGGAAATTGATGTATACCATGTACGGCCCATATTTGAGGGCTGGATGAAGTGATGTCATACCTAAAATATAAATGTATATTTTATATAGCTATGCAGCATTGTTGGAGTACAAAAAGAAGGTAAATTAGATTGTATTTATGTATGTTATAAAAAAATCTGTGGTCTGTTTGGAAGCAAAAAAACAAAAGTTAGTAATCCTTTAAGTAAGAAATCACGTTACCCAAACTATAATCAATTAATTAAAATTGAAAATACAAGAGACTTCGGGTGGGCGGGCTAAAGGATAGCAGCAAGCAAATGGAGCTCCGACCAAAGAGAGATTAAAATTTACGTAAGTATAATCTTTGGATTATTAGCTATCCTACACCCGGTGAAATTCCTTGGCAGAGTGTGCTGCCCGGAGTAGAGGAATATCGAAGAAAGACCATCTATTTTTTTCGCAGGAGTTGATAATCGCTCCAACACTGAAGTCCACGTCACCTCTGAGCGCCAGTTCGGCGCAGTAAACAACACTTTGAGGCCCATTTATCAAGCTCTGAATGGAGCTTGAGGGCCCGTGTTTCTGGCAAGTCTTCAGACCCGCCAGAAACAGATGAAGCAGCGGTCTAAAGACTGCTGCTCCATAAACCTGTCCACCTGCTCTGATGAGGCGGACAGGAATCACCACAATTCCACCCGATCAAGTACAGTCGGGTTGATTCACACCTCCCTGCTGGCAGCCGATTGGCCGCGAGTCTGCAGGGGGCGGCATTGCACCAGCAGCTTTTGTGAGCTGCTGGTGCAATGCTGAATACGGAGAGCGTATTTATCTCAGCATTCAGCGATGTCTGTTGGACCTGATCCACACTGTCGGATCAGGTTCGACAGACATTTGATAATTCGGCCTCTTTGAGCGGACCCGGACACAGCAGTAATGCAACATTAAAGACTTTAAGAGTACTGAAAGGATAGTTGGGAAGTCGCAATTTGCCTGAAAGGGAATATCAGAATGGAGACACTATCATGGTTGAGGACGAACCGCTACTGCCATAAGCTCTTTCCAGCAGCTACAGAGGGAAACATGCTCCGACGCAGGGGAAATGACCAGAGACATAAGTAACCTAAAAATACTGTGCTTGAGATTCGTGGGTTGGAAATCACTAAGCTGAGGATATCACACAGCAATATACGCAATGGAGGTAATTTGGCGCGAAAACTGTAAGCGCCATCTTGGCGGTCTGGTCCGTCAGTGCAAGAGCTGGTCGCATGCTGGTAGGCCTTGAAATGAGGCTGGGCTACACATCTTCACCGGATACCAGAGAGACTGCAAGATTGGTAACATACTGATTACACACGTTCACTGAACATTTCACCAGCTATTTATGGTACAAGCACCTTAGTCTATCCCTCAGGAACTCAGAAGCTTCTGAAAGTTCTCCACATCCCTAACTAATCATGGGACAAGCTTCAAGAAAGCACAGCAACATATTTTGTTCTTTCCGCAATACACCTTCTATCTGATCAGCAGTATAGAACTTATAATAAGGACACATTGTTAATCGCTGCACACTTTGGAGACTTTGCAGACAGAAGGGCTGTGTAACTTAAGACTCATAGAGCCAGTCTCAACGTAAGGGACATTAAAATTGTTACTCCCTAAAAGGGTGAACTGGCAAGAACTGTGCACAAAGATGAACACTACTATTAAGTCTAAATATACTAAGTGTGTAAGCTTTATCTCTTATGCCTCATTGATTTGCGACAGATATATTGGCAAGTTATGCTGAATTGTGTTGTAAGGGGGATCAGAAGTGTTTGTTTTATTATAATAAAATATATATAATTTCTGAGTGTTTGGGTTCAACATATAGGGGCCTATCTATCAAGCTCCGAAAGGAGCTTGACGGCCCGTGTTTCTGGCGAATCTTCAGACTCGCCAGAAACAGCAGTTATGAAGCAGCGGTCACAAAGACCGCTGCTCCATAACCTGTCCGCCTGCTCTGAGCAGACAGACAGACATTGCCGGAAATCAACCCGATCGAGTACGATCGGGTTGATTGACACCTCCCTGCTGGCGGCCCATTGGCCGCGAGTCTGCAGGGGGCGGCATTGCACCAGCAGCTCTTGTGAGCTGCTGGTGCAATGTTAAATGCAGAGAGCGTTATGCTCTCCCCATTTAGCGAGGTCTTGCGGACCTGATCTGCACTGTCGGATCAGGTCTGCAAGACTTTTGATAAATAGGGGCCATATACTCTTATTATTGCGGTCTGGTCTTCACTGTCTTATGGGTGTATGGAGAAGTATTTAACTAGCAGCCCAATGGCAAGCCATAGTAAAAACAATGAGTGCAGAAATAAATCTAGGGTAGAACCTGCCAATCAGGGTTTCAATGCAGAGGATTTGCTAGAAGGAAACTCACTTGACACATATCCAATTGTAAAACAAATATCTATGCTATTTATGCCCAAAATAGATCATCTGCAAAGAGGGGTTGATACTCTTATTGATGATGTTAAACAATTTTCCACAAGAGTTGCAGAGGCGGAAAATAGAATATCAGATTTAGAGGATACAAATGTCACGAATAAAGGTAAAATGGAAAATTTAGAAAAGCAAGCCATGGCCTTACAACAAAAATTAGATGATCTTGAAAATAGATCGAGATGCATTAATGTGCATCTCCTTGGTTTGCCTGAGACGATAAAACAGTCTGATATTTTGCAGTTTGTTGAAATTACTCTACCATCATTGTTAAATATTCCTACTGAGGATTTTGTTGGTAGTGTTGAAAGGGCACACAGAATAGGGACAGAGAGATTTGGTGCAGGAAACATGTCCCAGCCCCGCCCAATAATGATCAAATTTTTTCACTTTAAAACCAAAATTGCTGTCTTAAGGGCGTACAATGACAATGCATGATTGCTCCTATTTCAGGATTTCTCTGTCGATCTCATGAAACGTTGCAGAGAATTCTCGCCCTTATGCTCTAAACTCAATAGGGAGGGAAAACAAGCCTTTCTTCTCTATCCAGCTAGGCTCAAAATTATGACATCAAGGGGTCCTAAATTCTTTGATTTTCCAACTGAAGCTCAAGATTACCTAGAAAAAAGGGGAATCCCTCCACATAGCCCTGCACATGACCAACCAAGGGGTGAAGAAGGTTGATAGATTAGTTTATTTACCAATCTTAAATTATTCTATTACCTGAACCCTGACATAAGCCTTTATGGCTAAAAGAGATACTATTCGGGGATAGCTAAGATTGCATATCTATGATTTATGTTTTCTGAATTTAAGTTTGTTATGTTTGATATTGTTAATATTACAAATATGGCAGATAAAGGTAAAATCTTATGTGGAGCTGTGTTGTACTATGTCGCCCCTCCATTCCTATAGTACAAATAGAGTGGAAATTAAGTACAGCCATGTGTTTATGGTTGGGGTGGAGTGATGCCGCTACAGCCATCTAAGCATCCGCCAATACTGTTACATAAGGAAGTTAAAGAGATGTTATTTAGGTTATTTAGATAGGATTCAATTGGTATGGCATTACAAGAAAATGATCACTGCCGAATATGGTAAAATGTATTATCCAAATGTATCCCGAGAATTATATGAACTTAAAATGGAAAATTTGAATTATCAGTTGTGTCTTCTCGGTCTGACAGGAAATGAGTGCAGTACTCTTATATGTCTCTTTTATATTTCTCAGCTGGATCGATGGGACCCAGGGACGAGTTTTTATTTTTTCCTGGTTGGAACTGGAAATGTCTGAAAGCAAGGAGATGTGTAAGAAACATGTTTTCTCTCTCTCTCTCTCTCTCTCTCTCTCTCTACCCCTCGCACCCTGCCCACTCCTCAGTACTCTTCCTTCACATATATACATAGGCCTAGTAATTTACATAAAAAAAATCACATTTCAAAGTGGTTACCGTTAGACGGTGACATTCACTTTCCTTTAGGTAACTCGGTGCACATCTTTAAAAGATGGTCGCCAGAAAAACCACTGATAGTGAGGGATTTCTGTGACACCAATTTGGGTAAACTTTATACGTTTGAAAAATTTCAAGAAAACTTCCCCGCAGTGCAAAGAAAACACCTATTTTTCTTCATACAAGTCAAAAATTATATTCTTAAGTTAATAAACTTAGATCCCCAGATTTGGGGACACCACCCTCTTCTTGATGCAGTAAAAATAGGGAAAGATTCATTGTCTTTAATCTATACATTTTTGCTATCCTTAGAAGAAACTTCTTCAGTGTCAGAATTGGCATCTGGTTGGGTAACAATGGTAGAGTTAGCTGACCTTGATAAAATATTGTTAAAAAGTTTAAATACAACCCAAAACCTTTTTTTCTCATCCTATTATAGGGAATCCCAATTTAGAGTAATACATAGGGATTATTTAACCCCACGTAGAGTGGCCAAATGGAATAAAACTGTGTCTAATTCCTGTCCTAAATGTCGCTTTTATGATCCAGATTTAGCCCACTTGCTATGGGACTGCCCTAAACTGAATCAGTTTTGGTCAAAGATGGAATATTTTCTTTCAAATATAGTAAACAGGAGAATACAACTGACGAAAAACTCTGTTCTTTTTCTGATGACCCATACTTCCTGGGATAGTAATGTGAACTTTATATTATCAGCAATAATAGTTGTTAGGACACTTATCTTTAAGAATTGGATTACTTATAAAATACCTTCCATTTCAGAAGCAAAGAAATTGTTACTAGACTCAGCAATTAAAGCGGCCTATGAACTTAAATTAGAGGGGACGACAGGAAAAATTTTTTATAAGACGTGGAAAGATTTTGTATGCTCTCAGGGTAATGAGGTTGTACTTTATATAGAACAAATTGTTAATATGTAGCTGAATTAGGGAGGGAGAGAGGGAGGAATAGGTGGAGGAGAGAGGGGTCTTCTTCTTCTTCTCTTTTTTTTTTTTTCCTCAGACACAAAAAGAGGAGAGGTATGGAGGGATTAGACTAATTTAGGTATGGAACTGGAGGACTATGAATGATGTTTTTGTTGTTTTGTCTTGTTTGTTTCTGGAATACCACCAACAAATCTCTAATGACCATGTCGTTTGCTTTTATGTATTGTAATATGTTGCTATTGTATGTTTTTCTTTGTCTGTTGCATTTTTGTTAAATAAAAAATATAAAAAATAAAAAAAATCATTTAATCTCTACTCCTGGAAAGTAGGGGGAATTCCCTCCTCCATTAAAAGAAAGACGATCCTAACCCAGTTGAGGAAAAAAGTAGAGGACATTGCGTTTCTCCAAGAGACGCACCTGTCTGACTTGGAACATGAAAAGTTAAGGAGGGATTGGGTGGGTAAGGTTGAATTTGCTTCATTTAAAAGTGCCAGCAGAGGAGTAGCCATACTATTTGACAAAAAATTAGAAATGGAAAACCTGACTGTAATAAAAAGATACGGAAGGAAGATACATAATAGTACAAACGCAAATTGCAGATAGAGTGTATACTTTTTGCAACATTTATGCCTCTAATCAAAAAGATAGAGAATTTTGGGAATCTATAATAACTGTGCTGACACAATTTTCAGATACCTACCTTATCATTGGGCAAGATTTTAACCTAACTCCTAATCCACATTGTGACAAACTTAGGGAATTACATGGAATAGCACAAAAGAAATCCCCTAAAATACAGGACAAATTTGAATTGGAAACCTTTCAGAAACTGACCACATCATTAGATGTTATAGACATATGGCGCCAATTAAACCCAGATGACAAGGACTACACTTGTATTTCACGTTCCTCTCCCACTATGTCACGTATTGATCTGTTTTTAATCTCAAACTCTCTGACACCTCAAGTTATTGACAAGAAAATTGTAGAAGTAATTGTCTTTGACCATACCCCTGTAGCACTATTTATAGAGAAAGACAGTCAGATTAGTAATAGGCGGACCTTTAGATTCCCAAAGTATCTTGCAACATCACAAGAATTTCAAAGTCACTTAGTTGAGTGTTGGGATGACTTCCAGGCCACTAATGCACAACATTTAGAGAATCCTGAGCTATTTTGGAACACGGCTAAGGTGGTACTTACAGGAAATATTATTGCTTTTCTAGCCCGAAAAAAAAGATCACTGAAAGATAAGGACAGCTGAGGGATACTTTAGCAGATGCTTATCAGGCATATCGGACGACACTGTCTTGGCAACTACACCAAAAATACTCATTGGTTAAGAAATAATATGATACTATACTAGCTTATCACACATTCCAAACCCTATTACATACCAGAGGTAAATACTACAGATATGGCGACAAGTCAGGCAAATTACTGGCATCCCTAGTCAATTTGAGAACTTTTACCAAACATGTAGCTGCAGTAAAAAACAATGGTAAGATTGTTAGGGACTCGAAACAAATAGGGGAGGCATTTGCATCTTATTAGTCTAACCTCTATTCTAGTAATCCCCCTACCTCTATAGATGTGCAACAAGATTTCTGGAACTCTATTCAGTTGCCACAACTATCGGCCGAACAGATAGCTAAATTAAATGAACCCATAAGTAGAGAAGAAGTAGATAAAATAATAATGTCCATCTCATTGGGGAAAGCAGCGGGACCCGATGGGTTACCCATTAAGTTCTATAGAATGCTCAAACCACAGGTAACACCAATCCTTACAGATTTATTCCTAGGATATTTACAAGGGGAGAAGGCTCCTACCTCTTCTATTTCAGCAGCGTACATCACTTTGATTCCCAAAGCAGGGAAAGATAATCTTCTCCCTGAGTCATATAGACCGATTTCTTTGCTAAATTCGGACTACAAGATTTTAACTAAGCTCTAGGCAGAAATATTGTATGTACTCCCACATTTAACACAGGAAGATCAGACGGGATTCATGTTTACGAGATCCTCAGAGATCAATGTCTGCAGAGTTCTTCAGACAGTCCAATATTTTTGGAATAGGAGGCAGACCGGGGAAAGAGAGGAGGTACCGGAGGCCTTCCTGCTGTCCTTGGAAGCAGAGAAGACCTTTGATCAAGTGGAATGGGAACATTTGTTCTCCACTATGCTTAATTTTAACTTCTCTGGACCTTTTCAATCTTTTATTAGGAATCTATATCAGGTCCCAATAGCCAATATCTGTATTAATAACATGTTCTCTTCTGAGGCATATTTACAGAGAGGAACCAGACAGGGCTGTCCACTGTCCCCCCTTCTTTTTAATCTGGCTCTGGGCCTTTAGCAATAAAACCAAAACAGACATTTCCGGGTATTGATATCGCAGGAGATCCCCAACACTTAGCATTATATGCAGATGGTATGCTTTTATTTGTACAAGACCCTCAATTGCACATACCTCCTATTATGGAAGTTTTGCAGGATTTTAGCTCTTTTTCGGGCTATAAAGTTAACATGCAGAAATCTGAAATTCTTTGGTTAAAGAAAGATGAAAGATCAAACTACACATACCCTTTCTCGGTCGCAAAACACACTACCACCTACCTTGGCATACAAATTGTAGCTAATCCTAATAAATTATATGCTAATAATATTACTCCAGTGTGCGCCGGACTCCAGAGCCAGATGAGAAGCTGGAAATCCCTTCCACTGTCATTATCAGGTAGGGTAAGCCTTCTTAAAATGGTAGTCCTGCCTCGATTACTATACCCACTCCTTATGTTGCCTCTTTTACTAACTAAAAATGATGTAAAACTTTTGAACTCAGCAGCGCGCTACTTTATCTGGAAAGGGGGAAAAACATGCATAACTACAGACAAGCTACAGACAAACTAAGTGTGACATATTTGAATGGACTGATATGTCTAGTTATTGATTGGCAAGTTGGCACACACCATTTTTGTATGCCTAAATTGGAACAGGCAGTGTTAGGTAACTTATCTCTAGCTTACTTACCCCATTTTAAAGACCTTAAGAATATTAAAACTTTAGGTCTAGACTCACTATATGAGGACCTTTTAAAAGCATGGCAAATGGCGCACAAATGTTTGAAAAAATCCTGCCACGCATCCACATATTTACCAATAGGCAAAAACCCTGATTTTCCTGCAGGGCTAGATATACGGACCTTTGTTCATTGAAAAAAACGAGGCCTGAACACCATTAAATTCCTGCTAGAACCACTCACTCGCTCTGTTAAAACATTTTCTGCTTTGCAAAGAGAGAATAATCTGCCTAACAATCATTTCTACGCATACCTTCAAGCACATCACTATATAGAGGCATTGGTCAGAGACAATACAGACTTTTGGGATGGATCACCATTTCGCCTCTTGCAAACCTTATATAAAATGGGTAGATTTTCTCTTTCAGAGATTTGCCAGGTACTTTTGCATAGATGTTTACACTAATACATATAATAGACTAATACAACCAAACCTATTATCTGGATGGGAGAGGGAGGGGCTTAGAGTAATTTCATGGGATGAAATGAGAGACAGCATGGAAAAAACGAGAAAGGCTACTTTATCTGCAGTTCTTAGGGAGTCTCAGATGCGGATAACCCATAGGGCATATTTGACACCTAGGAACATGGCTAAATGGCTAAATAAGCCTCTAATTTCAACAATAAATGTGCAAAATGCTCTCTAGAATCTCCAAACTTATTACACTATATGTGGTTATGCCCAATGATACGACATTATATTGTTTATGCAGTGGGACACGCAATTTAGACAGTATGACTCTGTGCTGAGCCTGTTGATATTAAAAGCTAGGAAGTGTATACTTAAACTTTGGATCAAAAGTTCATCTCCCACTAGCATGTGCTTTACGAACATGTTAATACTACAAATGTTCACTAAACAATTAAATGTGAGAGTAGATGTACAAAATAGGTTGAATCTTTTTCTATGAAAGTGGCGCAGACTGACATTTGAACTGGAAATTCAAAGGCAGATACTACTACCATTCAAAGATACAGCCATACTTCTAGAAGATTCCCTCAGAGGAGAATGGTCCCACATATTTTCTCATCAATGATTTCTCTTATGCCTTTGGTGGAAATAATGTCACTATCGTGGCTTTGTAGCCTTTATTCTCTCCTTTTCTCCTCTTCTGCCTCCCTGTTTTTTTTGTTTGTTTGTTTTTTCTTCTCGTCTCCTGGGTCCCGTCAAGAAAGATGCTCCCTTGTGAAAGAGATCAGAAGTCTAGTAATTACAATACCAAATAAATGAAGAGCACCAAGCTTGAATATTGTTTAACGGTAGTTAGTAGTTTAATTTGTTTTGTGAGTTAATTTAAAATATAAAAAGGAAAGAGAGAGAGACAGAGAAGAAAAACCTTCATATAAGAGTGTAATAGCTCTGGTTTAATGTTGACAATTAAATGGATTATTTTGTACTGTTTTACATGGCATTGTCTTAACTGATGTATCTATTCTGGATTGTCATTTGTATACATAAACTTTCTCTCTCAATAAAAAGAATTTGAAAAAAAATAAATTGAAAAAACAATTGACTAAAAATAATCACATGTGCCAACAATAAAACCGTTGCTTATACACACATAACCTAAATATCCTTTGGTCAAGAAAGTCTTATGCATCCTTTTTAGCGTAAAACTTTCTAAACCTAAGGATATTTAGGTTAGGTGATATGGAGTCTCATGGATAACGCATGCATTATGTTATTAATGCTTCACATTAAGATTAATAAATATTTCTCTGCTTAATCGCAGCAAATTATGTTGAGACAATGAATTGTATAATATCCATGTACTATAGCGATGTTGTCTACATCTGTCTCTTTATCCTCCTTTTGTGATATAAACTTAATTAGTTGTTGCTATGTTTAGAATGTGATCTGTAATAATATAAAAATGAACATTTTGTTTATCTCTAAAGACAAGAAGCAAGGATATGTCTGTGTCTATCTATATCATACAGGCTTGTATTGAATGACCACTAATTAAAACTGTGCAAAAACCCGTGACTCTTTGAAACAAATGAAAAAGATCCATTCTGAGGGTGATGTCATCACCCAGAAGAAGATCCTGGCTGCAGGTACAGAGGAGTGAAATGCGCATCAGGACGCGTTGCTGGTTTTGCAGCATACCGTAGTGGGAATCCCCCACAGACCTCAGTACCAGGAAGGCACTTTTGCTTGAGCGAATTACAGTTTGGAGGAGCTGCCACACATGAAGATACAGGTACCTCAGTAACGACGGGTGGAGTCGGAGGACGCTTCAGCGGCGGTCGAGTTGTTGTTCTTTGGAGATTAGTGGCATGCTTTCTCCTTGTTAGCATGTATAGATATGGCCTTTTGACATATTGGGAACATGTTGTTCTTTGCTTTGGGAACTGATCGATCTTTATGATGTGTCCTACCACAGCTTCGGATACTTTGTATTGAACTTTGCAACTCCTTTTGGAACATTATAGCTGTGATGCACCACATCAGATAGCTAGCTGGCTTTAGCTCCGTTGTGTGGGATCCATTAGGGTATTTTTTAGTATTTCCATGTATAATTATTTAATATTTATTAAGCATTGCATGATTTTGCTGTGAACATGTCTCTGTTTGATTTTTGATTTTTACATTTTTTATTTGCCAGTTCGACTGCTGTATACTAGTCTTTTGAATGGATCTGATTTGATACATTCAATTTCTTTGCTCTTTTCTATTAAGATAATAATTTGTCTGGACAATATTCATTACATTGAATGTGTACTGGTATACTTCATTTAATATATTTGCAATAATGATATTTTTGGTATATAGAAATGTAATATAATTTTCCTTTTTAAATGATCATGATAAAACTAAGCCTGATGAAACAACCACCGGTTGGCTGAGAAATGTGTTGCTGATTTTATTTGATTTACTAAAGTAAGTTTATTTTAACTTACCACTTGCTGTCAGCATACCATTTATTACCTTCACCATGTCACATGGTGCAAGAATCATTTTGGGACACAGAATCCAGATTTATTCCACTGCTGTAGGAGCAGTACCAGAGGCAAGTCTGCTGGATGACTGTTTGATTCCAGCCTGCATTATTTGCCCCAGGAGGGGTGCTTATCCTAATGTGAGTGTAACATTTCTTGTACATTTCTCACACAAGAACAAACAATACTGGGCTATGTGGCGCCTCTGTTTCCTTTCTTCTGCAGATGATAAAATGTATTGCAATTTTCTAAGTTCTGCTACTAAAATTCTTTTGATTTTATTAAATTTAATTTTTTACTACCATGGGCTAGCTTATGAGTGGAGCGGTAGCTTGCGCTCCTGTTCGCGCGTTAACCCTGCACAACTTTGGCTTTTTGTGCACATAGCACACATATTACAAGATGAAAGTAAAAAGTTTTCACTTGCACAATAACCGACGCACAGAAAAAGCTAAAGTTAGAATATTGCAACCACGTTACCGTATTACCCCATAGACATCAATGAAGCATGAAAAGTGGAAAAAAATAACACCAAGCTAGTTGCATAAACCCAATTAAACTTTCTCAAGTGCGCTAACCCAACATGAAATATTTAATATTTCACATTCAAATGTTCTTCACATAGCAGAATTTGTTCTATTTATTCATAAATACATATATATATATATATATATATATATATAAATATATAAATATATATATATATATATATATATATATAATGGTGTTTTGGTAATATACAGTATATATATACAGTGGGACCTCGGTTAAAGAACGACTCGGTAAACGAAATTTCGGTTTACGAATGAAAATTCTGGAAAAAAAATGCCTCGGTTTACAAATTTTTTTCGCAATACGAAACAAGTGTCCCGGTTTTGGAGCCATTTGCAGCAAGTTGTGGAGCCTTTTGGAGCCATTTGCAGCAGGTTTTGGAGCCTTTTTGGTGCATCTCAAGAAGTGGAAAGGTAGGGAGCTGAGCTTGGTTGTTTGCATGCCTTTTACTGTGTGTTCTGCATTCTGGGGGTGATTTCCATGCCAGCTCATGTGCTGTGCATGCCTGTTATAGCTCATGTGCTGTGCATGCCTGTTACAGCTCATGTGCTGTGCATGCCTGTTACAGTACTGTACTGTGTGTTTTGCAATGTGGGGTTGTTTTCCATGCCAGCTCATGTGCTGTGCATGCCTGTTACAGCTCATGTGCTGTGCATGCCTGTTACAGCTCATGTGCTGTGCATGCCTGTTACAGCTCATGTGCTGTGCATGCCTGTTACAGCTCATGTGCTGTTGATGCCTGTTACAGCTCATGTGCTGTGCATGCCTGTTACAGCTCATGTGCTGTGCATGCCTGTTACAGCTCATGTGCTGTGCATGGCTGTTACAGCTCATGTGCTGTGCGTGGCTGTTACAGCTCATGTGCTGTGCGTGGCTGTTACAGCTCATCTGCTGTGCGTGGCTGTTACAGCTCATCTGCTGTGCATGGCTGTTACAGCTCATCTGCTGTGCATGGCTGTTACAGCTCATCTGCTGTGCATGGCTGTTACAGCTCATCTGCTGTGCATGCCTTTTACAGCTCATCTGCTGTGCATGCCTTTTACAGCTCATCTGCTGTGCATGCCTGTTACAGCTCATCTGCTGTGCATGCCTGTTACAGCTCATCTGCTGTGCATGCCTTTTAGTGTGGTTTCCATGCCAGCTCATGCGCTGTGCATGCCTTTTACTGTGTGTTTTGTATTGTGGGGTTGTTTTCCATGCCAGCTCATGTGGGTGTAAAGCATTTTTTATTTTTTTTGCATACTTAGGGACGGTGGTGTCATGGCACCCAAGAAAGCAGCGGAAGCTGGGAAGAGGAAGAAGGAGATGATTCTGCTTGAGGACAAGAAGGAAATCATCAGGAAGCATGAAGGAGGAATGCGATTGACTGACCTTGCCAAAGAGTATGGAAGGAGTGCATCCACAATCTGTACAATCCTAAAAATGAAAGAGAAGATTACTGGGAGAGATGCAGCCAAGGGAGTCACCAGGGTCTCCAAGCAACGGCCACCTGTTCTGGAGGAGGTCGAGAAGTTGCTCCTGCTCTGGATTGAACAGAAGCAGCGTGCAGGGGACTCAGTGACCAAGGCGATCATCTGCGAAAAAGCCAAGGCCTTGCATGCTGACCTCCTCAAACAACAGCCAGGAACGTCAGCAGATGCAGAAGGCATCAAGGCCAGCAGGGGGTGGTTAGAAAGGTTCAAGAACAGATCTGGCATCCACAGTGTGGTCAGGCATGGAGAGGCTGCAAGTTCCGATGTTGCTGCAGCTGAAGAATTTGCTACGGAGTTCCTGGAGGTCATAGTTTCAGAGGGCTACCTTCCTCAGCAGGTCTTCAACTGCGACGAGACTGGACTCTTCTGGAAGAGGATGCCAAAGCGTACCTTCATCACAGAACAGGAGACCTCATTGCCTGGCCACAAGCCGATGAAGCCTGGCCACAAGCCCTCCTGTTCTGCGCCAACGCCAGTGGGGACCTTAAGATCAAGCCCCTGCTTGTCTACCATTCAGAGAACCCACGGGCCTTCAAGAAACACAAGGTGAACAAGGAGCAGTTGAGCATTTTGTGGCAGTCTAACCCAAAGGCTTGGGTCACACGCCTCTTGTTTGTGAAGTGGGTCAATGAAGTTTTTGGTCCTGCTGTGAAGAAGTACCTTGTGGACAATAACCTGCCACTCAAGGCCATGCTGCTCATCCTCCAGGCCTCGAGGAAGACTTGCTGGAGGACTTTAATTTCATCAAGGTCATGTTCCTTCCGCCTAACACCACCCCACTAATCCAGCCAATGGACCAGCAGGTCATCTCCAATTTTAAAAAATCTACACAAGGGAGCTTTTCCGGCGATGCTTTAAGATGACAGATCGCTCAAGCCTCACCCTCCATGGATTTTGGAGAGAGCATTTTGACATTGTGAGCTGTCTGCAGATTATCACCATTGCCTGGGCCGGGGTCAGCCAGACAAACCTAAATTCTGCTTGGCGCAACCTTTGGCCAGACTGTGTTGTAAAACCTGCCTCCAGTGCTTCTGCACCTGCACCAGAGTCAACAGTGTTGGAGGAAATTGTTTCCTTGGGGAGGACCATGGGCCTGGAGGTGACTGAGGAGGATGTCTACGAGCTGGTGGAGGAACACAACCGTGACCTAACCACCGAGGAGCTGGTGGAATTGCAGAAGGAGTCGATGGAGGAGCAGATCGCATTTGAGGAGGAGGAGGAAATGAGTGAGGAACAGCTCTCTTCCACGGAACTCAAGGAGGCATGCCAAATGTGGGTAAACCTACAGACTTTTGTACATCAGCACCAGCCAGATAAGGCTCTAGCCCACAGACTTGTGAGCAGTTTTGACACAGACATCATGTCCCCTTTCCGAGGGATGCATAAAAGGCGCCAGAGGCAGCAGACAATGGAAAAGTTCCTACAAAAACAGCCTAGACATGAAGAAGAACCTGCTTGTGTTAGTGCTGCCCAATTGCCCTCGTCCTCCTCATCTTCCAAACAGTGTTGAAATTGTTTTGCTATTTTCCATGTTTTCCCTGTTGACGTGTTATTTATGTACAGTTAAAGTGTACTGTACCATGTTACCAACAGTCTACCATGTTTTAAAAGTTGATGTGTGATGTTTTAAAACATAAAGTTGCATGTTTGAAATGTTATTGCTTGATTAATCATGTCCCTGTACAGTATTTATGCCTTTAAAGTGCACTTTATAAAGAGTTTTGAACAGATAAAATACTTTATTTGACTTTTTTCTCACCTCCGGAACGCATTAATTGGTTTTCAATGCATTTCTATGGGAAACCGTGTTTCGGTTTACGAATTTTTCGCAAAACGAAACGTCCCGGAGAACGCATTAAATTCGTAAACCGAGGTCCCACTGTATATATATATATATATATATATATATATGCAAAAGTCCAGCACTCACTTATAGTTGTAGTCCGGGGGGCATCCCAAGTATATCCATAAAGTAATCAAAAGAGAGCACTCACCGTGTGAAAAAGTCCAAATTTATTTAAGCATGTGTAAACATTTTCGGGGAGTGACCCCATCCTCAGACAAGTGACAAAACAAACAGTGTATAACTTACCAGTGCTACTATTTATGGGATGGAGTCAGAACGCGATAGTGCCTGCGGGAAACCGCCATCCGCCAAACCGGAAGAGAACGTCAGCGTGTAATCACGTTGGGCATTTTCGTGTCAGGCTCCAGCGGCATATCATGAAGTCAACAACGTATGCGTGGAGTGTAATCGTCTCATGTAAACAAACAAACCTTGGTTGCTATAGTGATGTCCAATGTGCCGAATGTGACATTGTTAATTAAATAACACAGGAATGTTTAGAACGGGCCAGGAAATTAGGAATAAATGTTAGGAAAAAATATTGTTGTAAACAGCAGCCAATTGTATTATGTGAACAAGACACAAGAATTGCATCGTCAGGGGGGCTAATATGAATGTGAATTATAAGCCTCCTTTTATAATATTGTATTTGGTTGGAAAAAATGACTATAAAATACACAATTTGGAAGCTGTAGCAAAAAAAACCAGCGGCTAAAAGCAGCCACAAAGAAGTACCAGTTATGCTGGAATAAGAAAAAAAACAAAAATTAAAAATAAAAATAAAAGAGAATAGAAGAATTGTTCAAAAAATTGTAAAAAAAAGTTGCAAAAAATTGTACAAAAAATTAAAAAAAAAATTAAAAAAAAAATTGCACAAAAGATGCCAAAAATGCAAAAATGCACTAAAATTGCAAAAAATACAAAACGTACTGCAATATACAAAAACTGAAAAAAGACTTACCTACAAAAGATACTTAGATTCAAAAAATCCCAAAGAAAGGTACCAAAAACGTAACATAATGTTGCTCAAAACCTAAACATTTTAAGAGTAGTCTACCCCAGGGTGTACAATATAAATACAACAATGAGAAATGTAAAAAATACTTGAAAAAATTAACAAATATTCAAAAGTATAAAAATTTCAAAAATATAAAGATTCAAAAATATGAAAATTCAAAAATTTTAAGGATTAGGGGATCCTTAAATTTAAGGAGTAATCCGATCTTTATAGGACACAGTGCCAATCCAGATGTGTGTTGAGGCCCCTCGGGACCAGTGTTCCCAATTCAAAGGTCTATCTGGCCTCACGTTGTAGTAGTATTTTTCCTCTGTCTCCACCTCTTGTTAATGGGGGCACGTGGTCAATAAGTGTATAACGCAGGTCCATAACGGTATGGCCCATCTGGAGAAAATGTCTGATTGACCCTAGTGATGTCGCGAATAGTTCGCCGGCGAATAGTTCCCAGCGAACATAGCATTTTCGCGTTCACCGCGGCGGGCGAACATATGCAATGTTCGATCCGCCCCTATTCATCATCATTGAGTAATACTTTTACCCTGTACCTCACAGTCAGCAGGCACATTCCAGCCAATCAGCAGCAGACCCTCCCTCCCACCTCCTGGACAGCATCCATTTTAGATTCATTCGAAAGCTGCATTGTTAGTGAGCTAGGTTAGTGAGCTAGGATAGTGTATTCAGTGTCCACTACAGTCCTGAAGGACTCATCTGATCTCTGCTGTAAGGACAGCACCCCAAAAAGCCCTTTTTAGGGCTAGAAGAACATCTGCTTTTTTTTTTTTTTCCTGTGTAATATAATTGCAGTTGCCTGCCTGCCAGCGTGTGTGTCAGGCTCACAGCGTATACTGTGCCCACTTGCCCAGTGCCACCACTCATACCTAGTGTAACAGTAGTGTAGATTTAAAAAAAAAAAACATCACTTTTTTGACTGTGTTAAATAATAGCAGTCAGTTTCCTTCACACGTGTGCGTTTCAGTGCCTGCCTGCCAGGGCACAGTGTCACCCCAGTGCAACTCATATCTGGTGTAACAGTAGTGTAGATTAAAAAAAAAACCCACTTTTTTGACTCTGTTAAATAATAGCAGTCAGTTTCCTTCACACGTGTGCGTTTCAGTGCCTGCCTGCCAGGGCACAGTGTCCCCCCAGGGCAACTCATATCTGGTGTAACAGTAGTGTAGATTTAAAAAAAAAAAAAAAAAACTTTTTTGACTGTGTTAAATAATAGCAGTCAGTTTCCTTCACACTTGTGCGTTTCAGTGCCTGCCTGCCAGGGCACAGTGTCACCCCAGTGCAACTCATATCTGGTGTAACAGTAGTGTAGATTTAAAAAAAAACACTTTTTTGATTAGCCAATCAGATTCAAGTTCAATCTGTAGTTTATTTAATTTATTGATAGTGTAGGTGTATTTGTAACTTAGGTTAGGATTTATTTTACAGGTAAATTGGTAATTATTTTAACTAGGTAGCTATTAAATAGTTAACTATTTAATAGCTATTGTACCTAGTTAAAATAAATACCAAGTTACCTGTAAAATAAAAATAAACCCTAAAATAGCTACAATGTAATTATTAATTACATTGTAGCTATCTTAGGGTTTATTTTATAGGTAAGTATTTAGATTTAAATAGGAATATTTTAATTAATAATATTAATATTAATTAGATTTATTTTAATAAGAATTTAGTTAGGGATGTTAGAGTTAGATAGGGCTATTATACTTTATATATATATAATTTAATAACGATATTAACCCTAATATAATTAGGGTTAATATAGTTAATATATATAATATAATAACTATATTAACTATATTAACCCTAATATAATTAGGGTTAATATAGTTAATATAGCTGGCGGTGGTGTAGGGGGATTAGATTAGGGGTTAATGTGTTTAATATAGGTGGCGGCGGTTCAGAGGGATTAAATTAGGGGTTAATGTGTTTAATATAGGCGGCGGCGGTGTAGGGGGATTAAATTAGGGGTTAATATTTTTAAAATAGATGGCGGCGGGGTAGGAGCTCACTTTAGGGGGTAGGTAAGGTAGATGGCGGCGGTGTAAGGGGCTCACATTAGGGGGTAGATAATGTAGAAAGCGGCGGTGTAAGGGGCTCACATTAGGGGGTATGTAATGTAGCTGGTGACGGTGTAGGGGGATCACATTAGGGGGTTATACTTTTAATGTAGGTGGCGGCGGGGTCCGGGAGTGGCGGTTTAGGGGTTAAACACTTTATTAGGGATTGCGGCGGGGGATCGCGGTTGACAGGTAGATAGACATTGCGCATGCGTTAGGTGTTAGGTTTTATTTAGCAGGTAGTTTAGGGAGTTACGGGGCTCCAATACTCAGCGTAAGGCTTACTATGGCTGCATTTTGTGGCGAGGTGAAAATGGAGTAAGATTTCTCCATTCTCGCCACGTAAGTCCTTATGCTGTATATTGGATACCAAACTGCGTGGGTTTGGTATACCTGCCTATGGCCCAAAAAACTATGGGCGAAGGCAGAAATATATGAGCGTAACTTCTAGGTTACGCCGTATATGTGATACCAAACCAGCGCAAAATTCGGCTTTTGCAGGCGACGCTGCATATCGGATCGGGCCCCAGTTTCCTTCACACGTGTGCGTTTCAGTGCCTGCCTGCCAGGGCACAGTGTCACACCAGTGCAACTCATATCTGGTGTAACAGTAGTGTACATTTAAAAAAAAATACAATTTTGACTGTAATAGATTGAATAGCAGTTAGTTGTCTGCAAGCGTGTGTGTCAGGCCTACAGCGTCTACTCTGCCAACTTCTGCCAGTGCACAGTGCCACTCATATTTGTTGTCACAGTAGCTTGCACGCATAGTACCACTAATCGAAAAAAAAATTACAGGCAGAGGCAGGCCACCCTGCAGGGGCCGTCATGTTCGTGGTGCTGTGATTCCCTTTGGCCCTAGAATAATGCCCAGTGTTCAGAGGCCACGTACCCCGAACTCGAACATTTCTGAGGACATAGTTGACTGGATAACACAGGACACCCAATCTTCTACAGCTTCCGCTCGGAATCTTGATGCACCATCCTCCTCCAGCTTAGCTTCGGGCACCTCTCAAGTTACCACTCGCCCGCCTGCCGCCACCACCAACACTATCACCACAGCCGCTTCACTTGATTTGTCAGAGGGGTTATTTACACATCAGTTGGAAGAAATGAGTGATAGTGATGCGCAACCATTATTGCCAGAGGATGTAGATAACAGGGATATGTCTCAGTCAGGCAGCATTACACACATGGACGTACAGTGTGATGATGATGATGTTGTACCCGCTGCAGCTTCCTTTGTTGAGTTGTCAGATACAAGTGATGCGGTTGATGATGACGATGCGTCCGTTGGCGCAAGGAGCTAGTGGCACAGTCAGACAGAATGCATCGGCACCCGGGGTCAGACAGATAGCACGCCAATCAACGCATGCTGTTTCCACCACCAGAATGCCGTCATTGCAGAGCTCAGCAGTGTGGAATTTTTTTTCGTGTGTCTGCCTCTGACAACAGCGATGCCATTTGCAACCTGTGCCAAAAGAAACTGAGTTGTTGGAAGTCCAACACCCACCTAGGTACAACTGCTTTGCAAAGGCACATGATCACACATCACAAACGCCTATGGGATCAACACATGAGTACAAGCAGCACACAAACTCAAAGCCGCCATCCTCCTCCTGCTCCAGCATCTTCAGCCATGTCAACCACTGCTGTCCTCCTTGCCCCCTCTTAACCATACGCCACTCCGTGTCTCGCCTTGAGCAGTTCCTGCTCATCTGCCCACAGACAGGTGTCTGTCAAGGACATGTTTGAGCGTAAGAAGCCAATGTCACAAAGTCACCCCCTTGCCCGGCATCTGACAGCTGGCTTGACTGAACTCTTAGCCCGCCAGCTTTTACCATACAAGCTGGTGGAGTCTGAGGCGTTCAAAAAATTTGTAGCTATTGGGACACCGCAGTGGAAGGTACCCGGACGAAATTTCTTTGCACAAAAGGCAATCCCCAACCTGTACTCGATTGTGCAAAAGGAAGTAATGGCATGTCTGGCACACAGTGTTGGGGCAAGGGTCAATATGACCACTGATACCTGGTCTGCAAAGCATGGTCAGGGCAGGTATATCACCTACACTGCGAATTGGGTAAACATGCTGACGGCTGCCAAGCATGGAATGCGTGGCTCTGCAGAGGAGTTGGTGACACCGCCACGACTTGCAGGCAGGCCTGCTGCCACCTCCTCTACTCCTCCTACTCCATCCTCTTCCATAACCTCCTCGGCTGAGTCCTCTTCTGCTGCTGCGTCTTGCTCCACATCAACGGCACTCCCCCAGCTCCCCAGGTACTATTCCACATTCCGGATACGGCAGTGTCACGCCATCTTGGGGTTGACTTGCCTGAAAGCAGAGAGTCACACCGGACCAGCACTCCTGTCCCCCCTGAACGCACAGGTGGATCAGTGGCTGACTCCGCACCAACTGGATATCGGCAAAGTGGTTAGTGACAACGGAAGCAATTTGGTGGCGGCATTGAATTTGGGCAAGTTGACACATGTGCCGTGCATGGCACATGTGTGTAATCTGATCATACAACGCTTTGTGCATAAGTACCCAGGCTTACAGGACGTCCTGAAGCAGGCCAGGAAGGTGTGTGGCCATTTCAGGCATTCCTACACGGCCATGGCGCACTTTTCAGATATCAAGCGGCGAAACAACATGCCAGTAAGGCGCTTGATTTGCGAAAGCCCAACACGTTGGAATTCAACACTCCTAATGTTCGACCGCCTGATCCAACAAGAAA
The DNA here is from genome assembly GCF_027579735.1 of Bombina bombina. Taxonomy (NCBI): domain Eukaryota; kingdom Metazoa; phylum Chordata; class Amphibia; order Anura; family Bombinatoridae; genus Bombina; species Bombina bombina. Next base: position 420,060,643 of record NC_069503.1, on the reverse strand, counting down.
AAGCCGTTAACGACTATTTGTATGAACGGGGTGCTAGGACAGCCTCTGCGGAGCTGGGAATTTTTTTGCCACGTTACTGGACGCTCATGCGCAATGCCTGTAGGCTCATGCGTCCTTTTGAGGAGGTGACAAACCTAGTCAGTCGCACCGAAGACGCCATCAGCGACATCATACCATTTGTTTTCTTCCTGGAGCGTGCCCTGTGAAGAGTGCTGGATTAGGCCATAGATCAGCGTGAAGAGGAAGAGTTGTGGTCACCATCACCACCAGAAACAGCCTTATCAGCATCGCTTGCTGGACCTGCGGCAATGCTGGAAGAGGATTGTGAGGAAGAGGAGTCAGAGGAGGAATGTGGCTTTGAGGAGGAGGAGGAAGACCAATCAGAACAGGCATCCCAGGGTGCTCGTTGTCACCTATCTGGTACCCGTGGTGTTGTACGTGGCTGGGGGGAAGAAGATACCTTCAGTTAGATCACTGAGGACGAGGAACGGGACATGAGTAGCTCGGCATCCAACCTTGTGCAAATGGGTCTTTCATGCTGTCGTGCCTGTTGAGGGACCCATGTATAAAAAGGCTGAAGGAGAACGACCTGTACTGGGTGTCCACGCTACTAGACCCCCGGTATAAGCATAAAGTGCCGGAAATGTTACCGAATTACCGCAAGTCGGAAAGGATGCAGCAGTTCCAAAATAAATTAAAAAGTATGCTTTACACAGCGTATAAGGGTGATGTCACAGCACAACGGGAATCTAACAGGGGAAGAGGTGAAAGTAATCCTCCTCCTCACACGACCACGCCGGCAAGGACAGGACGCTTTACAGACGTGTTGTTGATGGAGGACATGCAGAGCTTTTTAAGTCCTACGCATCACCACAGCCCTTGGGGGTCCACCCTCAGAGAACGACTCGACCGACAGGTAGCAGAGTACCTCGCCTTAACTGCAGATATCGACACTCTGAGGAGCAATGAACCCTTTGACTACTGGGTGTGCAGGCTTGACCTGTGGCCTGAGCTATCCCAATTTGCGATAGAACTTCTGGCCTGCCCCGCTTCAAGTGTCCTGTCAGAAAGGACCTTCAGTGCAGCAGGAGGTAATGTCACTGAGAAGAGAAGTCGCCTAGGTCAAAAAAGTCTAGATTACCTCACCTTTATTAAGATGAATGAGGGATGGATCCCGAAGGGACTGACAGTGGGCGATACATTCGACTAAAAAAGGCCTGTGAGATGAGCTGCCTTGGGCTAAAAATGGTCCACACGCTGCTGTATTTGATCTCTGAATGCCGGATGACTTGCGTGACTTATCTGCCACCAACTAGGGTTCAAGCCACAATGTTTTAGGGCACTTTCTGCCTGGGAAACAAACATCAATTTTTCTGGCCGCTGATACAGCAGCGGCTGCAACAATACCTCAATTTTCAGGCATGTGTACATGCCTAATTTTTCTGGCCTCTGGTGCTGCACTGTGGCTTCAAAAACCAAACAAAAAAAAAGGCACATAACAGGGATTAAACTGATTGGAATAGTACTACTTAACACACCACTCCTATCTGGTGGCACATTAGATTGCACACGCAGTGCCCCAAATTTGAAGTAGGAGGACCGACCAAGCATCTTTTTCTATCTCCCGGTTCCTAAAATCGATGCCATAAACACGTCCCCTGATAGGGGACGTAACAGGGATTAAACTGATAAGAATAGAACTACTTAACACACCACTCATATCTGGTGGCACATTAGATTGCACGTGCAGTGCCACAAATTTGAAGTAGGAGGACCGACCAAGAATCTTTTTCCATCTCCCGGTTCCTAAAATCGATGCCATATACACGTCCCCTAATAGGGGACGTAACAAGGATTAAACTGAAAAGAATAGAACTACTTAAAACACCACTCCTATCTTTTGGCACATTAGATTGCACGCGCAGTGCCCCAAATTTGAAGTAGGAGGACCGACCAAGAATCTTTTTCCATCTCCCGGTTCCTAAAATCGATGCCATATACACGTCCCCTGATAGGGGACGTAACCGGGATTAAACTGATAAGAATAGAACTACTTAAAACACCACTCCTATCTTTTGGCACATTAGATTGCACGTGCAGTGCCCCAAATTTGAAGTAGGAGGACCGACCAAGCATCTTTTTCTATCTCCCGGTTCCTAAAATCGATGCCATATACACGTCCCTTGATAGGGGACGTAACAGGGATTAAACTGATAAGAATAGAACTACTTAACACACCACTCCTATCTGGTTGCACATTAGATTGCATGCACAGTGCCACAAATTTGAAGTAGGAAGACCGACCAAGAATCTTTTTCCATCTCCCGGTTCCTAAAATCGATGCCATATACACGTCATCTGATAGGAGACGTAACAGGGATTAAACTGATAAGAATAGAACTACTTAAAACACCACTCCTATCTGGTGGCACATTAGATTGCACGAGCAGTGCCCCAAATTTGAAGTAGGAGGACCGACCAAGCATCTTTTTCCATCTCCCGGTTCCTAAAATCGATGCCATATACACGTCCCCTGATAGGGGACGTAACAGGGATTAAACTGATAAGAATAGAACTACTTAACACACCACTCATATCTGGTGGCACATTAGATTGCACGAGCAGTGCCCCAAATTTGAAGTAGGAGGACCGACCAAGAATCTTTTTCCATCTCCCGGTTCCTAAAATCGATGCCATATACACGTCCCCTAATAGGGGACGTAACAGGGATAACACACCACTCATATCTGGTGGCACATTAGATTGCACGCGCAGTGCCACAAATTTGAAGTAGGAGGACCGACAAAGCATCTTTTTCCATCTTCCGGTTCCTAAAATTGATGCCATATACACGTCCCCTGATAGGGGACGTAACAGGGATTAAACTGATAGGAATAGTACTACTTAACACACCTTATAATAACGCAGAGAGAGGCAACGCAGAGAGAGGAGTCTGAAGAAGAGGAGTCAGAGGAGGAAGGTGTCTTTGAGGAGGTGGAAGACCAAACACAGCAGGCATCCCAGGGGGCTTGTTGTCACCTTTTGGGGACCCTTGGTGTTGTACGTGGCTGGGTGGAGGAAGAGACTTTCAATTACATCAGTGAGGACAAGGAACGGGACATGGCTAGCTTGGTATCCAACCTTGTGAAAATGGGGAGTTTGCGGTTGTGCAAATGGACTGTTTGCGGTTGTTTGCGGTGCATTAAACGGGGAGTTTGGTCTGTCACTGTGAAGCGGGCGTAACCCTTACACTACCTGATCGATTCAACATCATACCTGATGTTTTAAAGCACGTTATTCCAAACAATTTAGGAATGTTAGGTGATTTATGCCCTTTATGGCTTAAAAACAGACTCTGCATCAACTATGAAATTTTCCATGGGAGTTTTGCCATGCATCCCCCTCCGGCATGCCACAGTCCAGGTGTTAGTCCCCTTGAAACAACTTTTCCATTACTATTGTGGCCAGAAAGAATCCCTGTGGGTTTTAAAGTTTGCCTGCCTATTGAAGTCTATGGCGGTTCGCCCGGTTCGCCCGTTCGCGAACAGTTGCAGAAGTTCGCGTTCGACGTTCGCGAACCCAAATTTTTATGTTCGCGACATCACTAATTGGCCCCTGTCAATGGCCATCTTTATGGCAGACTTGTGGTTCGCCATTCGTGTTCGAAGGTCGTTTATGGTCTTTCTGACATAGAAGAGCCCACAATTGCAATGGAGCAAGTAGACTACATAAGAGGTAGTACATGTAAGCCTATATTTATGAAAATATTTTTTGCCCTTTTGTGGGTGAGTAAAATATGGACCAGTAGTCAGACCATTACAGGTGGTGCACCCTCTACATCTGTAGCACCCTGTTCTTCCTTATAGCCAAGTTGATGGTTGATAACAGTGTACTGGGTCCATATGTACTAGGCTGTCTCTGAGAGACCTCATTCTTTTAAACCCTATCCTAGGGACCAACATATTTGTAAGGGGTAATTGTTTATCAGTGGCTATAATTTTTTTGCAGAGCTTTAGACATCCCCTGTTTGTCGTGAGTGTATGTTGTCACAAAGGTCATCCGAGGCTCATTTGGTTCCTTTTGTATATTGGGATCCTGTTTCAGTTGTTGTTCTTTAATCCTTTGAAGTTCTTTGGTCGGATATCCCCATTGTTCAAACCTTTTCTGCATCTCATTAAGTTTAATCACTGTATTCAAATGGTCAGTATTGTTCCTTACAACCCGCTTTAGTTGGGAGATCGGGAGAGCCCTTTTTAAGGCCGGGGGGTGACAGCTGGTAAAGTGAAGTATGGAGTTTCGGTCCGTTGGTTTTCTAAATAGAGTAGACTGTAGTGTGCCTTCCTTCTTGTATAGGCGAAGGTCCAAAAAGTCAATGGTTTCTTTACTATAATTGATTTTAAACTTAAGTGCTGGACATACTTGGTTAAGTTCCTGAAACCACTGCTGAAGTTCTTGTTCTGTTCCTCTCCAGATTAATATGAGATCATCTATATAGCGTATTGCATGTTAGGCAGAATTCTAATAGAGTAAGTAGTACGTCCACTGATGGTACCACATATGGAAACCTTAAAAGCTGATTGTTAAAGCTCCCTTTTTTTTTTTTTTTTTTGGGATTATCCGGGAAAGGTTTTTTTTTGGTTATTGTACTTGAGATGAGTAGAAGTTCTTGATCTGTATGTGTTGAGCTTTTTTCTTTTATATATTTTTCTTTTATGCTGCAAACTCCATTGTATGGAGAAATGTGTGCTATGTTTGTGTTTGTATGTTTTTTTATGGGTTTTTTTGTAATAAAAATTATAAAAAAAAAAAAAAGCTTGTTGTGCAAGATGGTGGGGTATGACAGTATACAAGCTTGTTACGTCTAAGGTCACCAGCAGGTCCGTGTCCAAAATGTTAGCTTCTTGTTGGAGAAGATTAAGTAAAATATTGGAATCCAGTATGTAAGATCTCATTCTCTTGACCAAAGGTTGCAGATGAGCGTCTACAAAGCAAGCCAGGGGCTGTAAAAGTGACTGTAAGGCAGAGACGCTTGGCCTCCCTGGTGGCTGTTCAAGGGACTTGTGTATTTTAGGGACCGTGTAAAATACTGGCAATCTAGGATACAAAGTCACAGGGTATTCCTTCTCATGAGTTGTAATTTGTCCTTCCTCTTATTTTCTCCAGGTAGACGTTTTTTTCTAATTTCCTGGCCCGTTATAAACATTCCTGTGTTTTTTAATTCACAAAGGTTTTAAAATAATTCACATAAATGGTTGCTCACATTTATATATAAGTACGAGGTACTAACATATAGTCACGTAACAACGTCACATTCGGCACATTGGACATCACTATAGCAACCAGGGTTTGTTTGTTTACACAAGACGATTACACACCACGCATACGTTGATGACGTCATGATATGCCACTGGAGCCCGACACGAAAACGCCCCATGTGATTACACGCTGACGTTCACTTCCGGTTTGGCGGATGGCGGTTTCCCACAGGCACTATCGGCGTTCTGACTCCATCCCATAAATAGTAGCACTGGTAAGTTATACACTGTAGGTTTTGTCACTTGTCTGAGGACGGGGTCACTCCCCAAAAATGTTTACACATGCTTAAATAAATTTGGACTTTTTCACATGGTGAGTGCTCTCTTTTGATTACTTTATGGATATACTTGGGGTGCACCCCGGATTACAACTATAAGTGAGTGATGGACTTTTGCATCTCTACATTTACTTTGTCTTCAGCACCCTTACCCAACATTTGCCTATACCTATTTATACTATTTGTGGACATTTGAATTGTTCCTATCACGGTGTATGCTGAGCATGCCAGGATTAAGGATACTACAGATACAGCAGCAGCCCCAGAGAATATCCCAGGGGCTACCACATTTCATTTCACAGAGGAAGATGCAGCCACCATCCTATTTGATGCATTAACAACTGAACCTACAGCCAATAAACCGTTTTTTGTATACAATCATCTATTAAAACTAAAAAAGAGACTAAAGGACCTGGAACTACATAGGGCCTATCTATCGGAATACCATAGAAAATGGTATATCCCTAGAGGTTTCCACATAAGAAGCACTCCAACCATAGGGAGGTACAATCCTTCCTTCTGTGAGAAATGGTGCAGCATTCTCAATAAATTCTCACTGGACTTGCTGCTCCTAGTTATACAAGAGGTCAGTATTCAACTACAGCAGACCAAGACTAAAATAATACAGTATGAACTATTACACCTTGACACTATTGCAAAAGAAACACAGGATAACTGGTTGGAAAAACTGAAAATTCAATTAACTCAATATGAAACTGAACTCATACAATTTAAAAACAGGAAATTAGAAATGGTCACTAATGACTATAGGGACCGACGTATCTACATCTGGTAATTATCCAAACAGGATAGACAGAGGGAATACCCAGGATGACAGAGACGACCTAGATACAGGAAACCTACCAACCTGAACACAGTGGACAGTTCAGGCGCAAGCTCAGAGGAGGACCACACCCCTAATAAACCTGATACATAACCAGTCGGCACTATAGGAGTCACCACAAGATCAAAAAACAGGAGAGGCCGCGGCCACACCCTAGACGGGGTGGGCACAAGGGGCAAACCACCCAAACTCCAACCAATGGACAACAACATAGTGGTGAACCTCAGTGACAGGGCCCTTACAGAAATCGAGTTAAAGGTCCTTAATAAAGGACTTACCTTCATACCTACCTGTGAAACTGACAACGTTGCTCTGTATGTAGATCTCCAAAAATTCCAGAGACAATTAAAACTTTAGGAGTATTTTGGCAATACAACCCCTCTGGAGAGGCAACAATTCAGGAAAAAGTCCTCATTTGAACCTCCTACCACTAGTGCAAGCATTCGCACATATCAACATCTGACAAAGGATGAAATTGATAGTTGTATACAACAAAATAAAAAAGTTGGATACAACAATTTATCGACCAACGAACGGCAGGTGGTGAAGACTCTCACCAAAGATAAGGACATTATAATACGTGAAGCGGATAAGGGAGGGGCTACAGTGATCCTCAATTATAAGGATTTTCGCTCAGAGGCACTATCACAACTGGATGACACAACTACCTATCATAGACTGCCCATGGACCCCACAGGAACATTCAAAAGGACTATTGACGTCTACCTGGAAAAATAAAAGAGGAAGGACAAATTACAACTCATGTGAAGGAATACCTTATGACTTCGTATCCTAGATTGCCAGTATTTTACACGGTCCCTCAAATACACAAGTCCCTTGAACAGACACCAGGGAGGCCAATCGTCTCTGTCTTACAGTCACTTTTACAGCACCTGGCTTGCTTTGTAGACGCTCATCTACAACCTTTGGTCAAGAGAATGAGATCTTACATACTGGATTCCAATATGTTACTTAATCTTCTCCATCAAGAAGATAACATTTTGGACACGGACCTTCTGGTGACCTTAGACGTAACAAGCTTGTATAGTGTCATACCCCACCATCTTGAACTACGAGCTATCACCAATCAGCTTTTAAGGTATCCATATGTGGGACCATCAGTGGATGTACTACTTACTCTATTAGAATTCTGCCTAACATGCAATTACTTTAAATTTGAGAAGAACATCTACTTGCAACTAACAGGGACGGCGATGGGGTCCAAAGTGGCCCTATCGTACGCCAACCTATTTATGGTAGAATTTGAAGAGCATGATACTCATCTACTCCAGGACCCTAGGATCATCTTATATAGATGCTATATAGATGATTTCATATTAATCTGGAGAGGAACAGAACACGAACTTCAGCAGTGGTATCAGGAACTTAACCAAGTATGTCCAGCACTTAAGTTTAAAATCAATTATAGTAAAGAAACCATTGACTTTTTGGACCTTCGCCTATACAAGAAGGAAGGCACACTACAGTCTACTCTATTTAGAAAACCAACGGACCGAAACTCCATACTTCACTTTACTAGCTGTCACCCCCCGGCCTTAAAAAGGGCTCTCCCGACCTCCCAACTAAAGTGGGTTGTAAGGAACAATACTGACCATTTGAATACAGTGATTCAACTTAATGAGATGCAGAAAAGGTTTGAACAATGGGGATATCCCACCAAAGAACTTCAAAGGTTTAAAGAACAACAACTGAAACAGGATCCCAATATTTTTACAAAAGGAACCAAATGAGCCTTGGATGACCTTTGTGACAACATACACTCACGACAAACAGGGGATGTCTACAGCTCTGCAAAAGAGATGGCAAATTATAGCCACTGATAAACAATTACCTCTTACAAATATGTTGGTCCCTAGGATAGGGTTTAAAAGAGCGAGGTCTCTCAGAGACATCCTAGTACATACGGACCCAGTACACTGTTATCAATCATCAACTTGGCTATAAGGAAGACCAGGGTGCTACAGATGTAGAGGGTGCACCACCTGTAATGGCCTGACTACTGGTCCATATTTTACTTACCCACAAAAGGGCAAAAAATATTTTCATAAATATAGGCTTACGTGTACTACCTCTTATGTAGTCTACTTGCTCCATTGCAATTGTGGGCTCTTCTATGTCAGAAAGACCATAGACGACCTTCTAACATGAATGGCGAACCACAGGTCTGCCATAAGGACGGCCATTGACAGGGGTCAATCAGACCAACCAGTGGTGAGACATTTTCTCCAGAAGGGCCACACCATTAAGGATTTTTTACATTTCTCATTGTTGTATTTATACTGTACACCCTGCAGTAGACTACTCTTAAAATGTTTAGGTTTTGAGCAACATTATGTTACATTTTTGGTACCTTTCTTTGGGATTTTTTTAATCTAAGTATCTTTTGTAGGTAAGCCTTTTTTCAGATTTTGTATATTGCAGTACGTTTTGTATTTTTTGCAATTTTTGTGCATTTTTGCATTTTTGGCATCTTTTGTGCATTTTTTGTACAATTTTGTGCAACTTTTTGTAAAAAATTTTGAACAATTCTTCTATTCTCTTTTATTTTTATTTTTAAATTTTGTACTTTTTCGTATTCCAGCATAACTGGTACTTCTTTGTGGCTGCTTTTAGCCGTTGTTTTTTTTCTACAGCTTCCAAATTGTGTATTTATAGTCATTTTTGTCTACCAAACACAATATTGTAAAAGGAGGTTTATAATTCACATTCATATTAGCCCCCCTGACGATGCAATCCTTGTGTCCTCTAGTTCAGGTAATACAATTTAGGCATTAACCCCTAAACCGCCGCTCCCGGACCCCGCCGCAACTAAATGTTTAGCCCCTAAACCGCCGCTCCCGGACCCCGCCACAACTAAATTAAATGTTTAACCCCTAAACCGCCACTCCCGGACCCCGCCGCCACCTATATTAAACTTATTAACCCCTATCCTGCCCCCTATACCGCCAACACCTATATTAAACTTATTAACCCCTAAACCTAAGTCTAACACTAACACCCCCTAACTTTAATATTATTTTAATAAATCTAAATAAAACTTACTATTATTAACTAAATTATTCCTATTTAAAAATACTTACCTGTAAAATAAACCCTAAGATAGCTACAGTATAACTAATAATTATATTGTAGCTATTTTAGGGTTTATATTTATTTTACAGGCAACTTTGTATTTATTTTAACCAGGTACAATAGTTATTAAATAGTTATTATCTATTTAATAAAATAAATCCTAACCAATCAGCCAATCAGATTTTTCCTACCTTAATTCCGATTGGCTAATAGAATCCTATCAGCCAATCGGAATTCGAGGGACGCCATCTTGGATGACGTCCTTTAAAGGAACCTTCATTCGTCGTTAGTCCGTCGGGCCAGAAGGATGTTCCACGTCGGAGGTCTGCAGGATGGAGCAGCGATTGGATGAAGATAGAAGACCCCGCTTGGATGAAGACTTCTACCGGATGGAGGACCTCTTCTGCCCCGCTTGGATGAAGACTTCGGCCGGATGGAGGACCTCTTCTTGCCCCGCTTGGATGAAGAATTTGGCTCCGCTGAGTGAAGACGACTCAAGGTAGGGAGATCGTCAGGGGGTTAGTGTTAGGTTTTTTTAAGGGGGGTTTGGGTGGGTTAGAGTAGGTTTATGTGGGTGGTGGGTTTTAATGTTGGGGGGGTTGTGGTTTTTTTTACAGGTAAAAGAGCTGATTACTTTGGGGCAATGCCCCGCAAAAAGCCCTTTTAAGGGCTGGTAAAAGAGCTGATTACTTTGTAATTTAGAATAGGGTAGGGCATTTTTTTATTTTGGGGGGCTTTATTATTTTATTTGGGGGCTTAGATTAGGTGTAATTAGTTTAAACTTCTTGTTTCTTTTTTTATTTTCTGTAATTTAGTGTTTTGTTTTTTTGTACTATAGTTTAGTTTATTTAATTGTATTTAATTTGAGGTAATTGTAGTTAATTTATTTAATTAATTTAATGATAGTGTAGTGTTAGGTTTAATTGTAACTTAGGTTAGGATTTATTTTACAGGTAATTTTGTAAGTATTTTAGCTAGATAGTTATTAAATAGTTAATAACTATTTAATAACTATTGTACCTGGTTAAAATACCTGGTTAAAATAAATACAAAGTTGCCTGTAAAATAAATATAAACCCTAAAATAGCTACAATATAATTATTAGTTATATTGTAGCTATATTAGGGTTTATTTATTTATTTTTAAATAGGAATAAATTGGGCCTAGATTTAGAGTTTGGCGGTAGCCGTGAAAACCAGCGTTAGAGGCTCCTAACGCTGGTTTTAGGCTACCGCCGGTATTTGGAGTCAGTCAGGAAAGGGTCTAACGCTCACTTTTCAGCCGCGACTTTTCAATACCGCAGATCCCCTTACGTAAATTGCGTATCCTATCTTTTCAATGGGATCTTTCTAACTCCGGTATTTAGAGTCGTGTCTGAAGTGAGCGTTAGAATTCTAACGACAAAACTCCAGCCGCAGAAAAAAGTCAGTAGTTAAGAGCTTTCTGGGCTAACGCCGGTTTATAAAGCTCTTAACTACTGTGCTCTAAAGTACACTAACACCCATAAACTACCTATGTACCCCTAAACCGAGGTCCCCCCACATCGCCGCTACTCTTAATTTTTTTTAACCCCTAATCTGCCGACCGCCACCTACGTTTAACTTATGCAACCCTAATCTGCTGCCCCTAACATCTCCTACCCCTATATTATATTTTTTAACCCCTAACCTGCCCCCCACAACGTCGCCGCCAGCTACCTACAATAATTAACCCCTAATCTGCTGACTGCAAAGAGCCGCCACCTACATTATAGCTATGTACCCCTAATCTGCTGCCCCTAACACCGCCGACCCCTACATTATATTTATTAACCCCTAATCTGCCCCCCTCAACGTCGCCTCCACCTGCCTACACTTATTAACCCCTAATCTGCCGAGCGGATCTCACCGCTACTATAATAAAGTTATTAACCCCTAATCCGCCTCACTCCCGCCTCAATAACCCTATAATAAATAGTATTAACCCCTAATCTGCCCTCCCTAACATCGCCGACACCTAACTTCATTTATTAACCCCTAATCTGCCGACCGAATCTCACCGCTACTCTAATAAATGGATTAACCCCTAAAGCTAAGTCTAACCCTAACACTAACACCCCCCTAAATTAAATATAATTTAAATCTAACAAAATAAATTAACTCTTATTAAATAAATTATTCCTATTTAAAGCTAAATACTTACCTGTAAAATAAACCTTAATATAGCTACAATATAAATTATAATTATATTATAGCTATTTTAGGATTTATATTTATTTTACAGGTAACTTTGTATTTATTTTAACCAGGTACAATAGCTATTAAATAGTTAAGAACTATTTAATAGCTAAAATAGTTAAAATAATTACAAAATTACCTGTAAAATAAATCCTAACCTAAGTTACAATTAACCCCTTAATGACCACAGCACTTTTCCATTTTCTGTCCGTTTGGGACCAAGGCTATTTTTACATTTTTGCGGTGTTTGTGTTTAGCTGTAATTTTCCTCTTACTCATTTACTGTACCCACACATATTATATACCGTTTTTCTCGCCATTAAATGGACTTTCTAACGATACCATTATTTTCATCATATCTTATAATTTACTATAAAAAAATATATAAAATATGAGGAAAAATTGAAAAAAATACACTTTTTCTAACTTTGACCCCCAAAATCTGTTACACATCTACAACCACCAAAAAACACCCATGCTAAATAGTTTCTAAATTTTGTCCTGAGTTTAGAAATACCCAATGTTTACATGTTCTTTGCTTTTTTTGTAAGTTATAGGGCAATAAATACAAGTAGCACTTTGCTATTTCCAAACCATTTTTTTTTTTCAAAATTAGCGCTAGTTACATTAGAACACTGATATCTTTCAGGAATCCCTGAATATCCATTGACATGTATATATTTTTTTTTAGTAGACATCCCAAAGTATTGATCTAGGCCCATTTTGGTATATTTCATGCCACCATTTCACCGCCAAATGCGATCAAATAAAAAAAATTGTTCACTTTTTCACAAATTTTTTCACAAACTTTAGGTTTCTCACTGAAATTATTTATAAACAGCTTGTGCAATTATGGCACAAATGTTTGTAAATTGTTCTCTGGGATCCCCTTTGTTCAGAAATAGCAGACATATGGCTTTGGTGTTGCTTTTTGGTAATTAGAATGCCACTAAATTCCACTGCGCACCACACGTGTATTATGCCCAGCAGTGAAGGGGTTAATTAGGGAGCATGTAGGGAGCTTTTTGGGGTAATTTTAGCTTTAGTGTAGTGTAGTAGACAACCCCAAGTATTGATCTAGGCCCATTTTGGTATATTTCATGCCACCATTTCACCGCCAAATGCGATCAAATTAAAAAAAACGTACAATTTTTCACAATTTTAGGTTTCTCACTGAAATCATTTACAAACAGCTTGTGCAGTTATGGCACAAATGGTTGTAAATGCTTCTCTGGGATCCCCTTTGTTCAGAAATAGCAGACATATATGGCTTTGGCGTTGCTTTTTGGTATTTAGAAGGCCGCTAAATGCCGCTGCGCATCACACGTGTATTATGGCTAGCAGTGAAGGGGTTAATTAGGTAGCTTGTAGGGAGCTTGCAGGGTTAATATCACATTTAGTGTAGAGCTCAGCCTCCCACCTGAAACATCAGACCCCCTGATCCCTCCCAAACAGCTCTCTTCCCTCCCCCACCCCACAATTGTCCCGCCATCTTAAGTACTGGCAGAAAGTCTGCCAGTACTAAAATAAAAGCTATATTTGGTTTTTTTGTGTGTTTTTAAAAAAAGCATATTTACATATGCTGCTGTGTACTATCCCCCCTTAGCCCCCAACCTCACTGATCCCCCCCAAACAGCTCTATAACCCTCCCACTCTAACTTAATCTGCGCCATCTTGGGTACTGGCAGCTGTCTGCCAGTACCCAGTTTAGAAGAAAACATGCTTTTTTTTCATTTTTACTAATTTTTTCTGTAGTGTAGCTTCCCCCCACACCAAACCAACCCCCCACCCCTCCACGATCTCTTTTTGTGCTTTTGCACAAACAAGATTTGGCCATTTCTTACTAAAGATATTTTCCGTAGTGTAGCAGTTCCCACCCGCTCCCGCCCGGGCACGCGCCCGCCCGCCACCCTCCGTGCACGCGCGCGCGCCCGCGCCCCCTAACGTTCCCGCCCCCGATCCCGACCCCCTTGACATATCAGCGCACACCGATGGCCGCCCACCCGCCTCCCAAGCCGGCTCCCACCCACCAACGATACCGGCCATCGATGTCCGGTGCAGAGAGGGCCACAGAGTGGCTCTCTCTGCACCGGAAGGCCATGTAAGGTTATTGCAGGATGCCTCCATATCGAGGCATCACTGCAATAACCGGAAAGCAGCTGGAAGCGAGCAGGATCGCTTCCAGCTGCTTTCCACACCGAGGACGTGCAGGGTACGTCCTCAGGCGTTAACTGCCTTTTTTTTGAGGACGTACCCTGCACGTCCTCGGTCATTAAGGGGTTAAACCTAACACTACACTATCAATAAATTAATTAAATAAAATACCTACAATTACCTACAATTAAACCTAACACTACACTATCAATAAATTAATTAAATACAATATCTACAAATAAATACAATGAAATAAACTAACTAAAGTACAAAAAATAAAAAAGAACTAAGTTACAAAAAATAAAAAAATATTTACAAAAATCAGAAAAATATTACAACAATTTTAAACTAATTACACCTACTCTAAGCCCCCTAATAAAATAACAAAGACCCCCAAAATAAAAAAATGCCCTACCCTATTCTAAATTACTAAAGTTCAAAGCTCTTTTACCTTACCAGCCCTGAACAGGGCCCTTTGCGGGGCATGCCCCAAAGAATTCAGCTCTTTTGCCTGTAAAAAATAACATACAATACCCCCCCAACATTACAAGCCACCACCCACATACCCCTAATCTAACCCAAACGCCCCTTAAATAAACCTAACACTAAGCCCTTGAAGATCTTCCTACCTTGTCTTCACCATGCCAGGTATCACCGATCGTTCCAGGCTCCGAAATCTTCATCTAAGCCCAAGCGGGGGCTAGACATCCATCATCCGACGGCTGAAGAAGTCCAGAAGAGGCTCCAAAGTCTTCATCCTATCCGGGAAGAAGAGTAGATCCGGACCGACAACCATCTTCTTCCAAGTGGCATCTTCTATCTTCATCCGATGAGGACCGGCTCCATCTTGAAGACCTCCACCGCGGACCTATCTTCTTCCGACGACTTCCCGACAAATGACGGTTCCTTTAAGGGACGTCATCCAAGATGGCGTCCCTCGAATTCCGATTGGCTGATAGGATTCTATCAGCCAATCGGAATTAAGGTAGGAAAATTCTGATTGCCTGATGGAATCAGCCAATCAGAATCAAGTTCAATCTGATTGGCTGATCCGATCAGCCAATCAGATTGAGCTTGCATTCTATTGGCTGATCGGAACAGCCAATAGAATGCGAGCTCAATCTGATTGGCTGATCGGATCAGCCAATCGGATTGAACTTGATTCTGATTGGCTGATTCCATCAGCCAATCAGAATATTCCTACCTTAATTCCGATTGGCTGATAGAATCCTATCAGCCAATCGGAATTCGAGGGACGCCATCTTGGATGATGTCCCTTAAAGGAACCGTCATTCGTTGGGAAGTCGTTGGAGAAGAAGGATAGATCCGTGATGGAGGTCTTCAAGATGGAGCCGGTCCTCATCGGATGAAGATAGAAGATGCCGCTTGGAAGAAGATGGTTGCCGGTCCGGATCTACTCTTCTTCCCGGATAGGATGAAGACTTTGGACCCTCTTCTGGACTTCTTCAGCCGTCGGATGATGGATGTCTAGCCCCCGCTTGGGCTTGGATGAACATTTCGGAGCCTGGAACGATCGGTGATACCTGGCATGGTGAAGACAAGGTAGGAAGATCTTCAGGGGCTTAGTGTTATGTTTATTTAAGGGGGGTTTGGGTTAGATTAGGGGTATGTGGGTGGTGGGTTGTAATGTTGGGGGGGGGGTATTGTATGGTTTTTTTTACAGGCAAAAGAGCTGAATTCTTTGGGGCATGCCCCGCAAAGGGCCCTGTTCAGGGCTGGTAAGGTAAAAGAGCTTTGAACTTTTGTAGTTTAGAATAGGGTAGGGCATTTTTTTATTTTGGGGGTCTTTGTTGTTTTATTAGGGGGCTTAGAGTAGGTGTAATTAGTTTAAAATTGTTGTAATATTTTTCTAATGTTTGTAAATATTTTTTTAATTTTTGTAACTTAGTTCTTTTTTATTTTTTGTACTTTAGTTAATTTATTTCATTGTATTTATTTGTAGATATTGTATTTAATTAATTTATTGATAGTGTAGTGTTAGGTTTAATTGTAGGTAATTGTAGGTATTGTATTTAATTAATTTATTGATAGTGTAGTGTTAGGTTTAATTGTAGGTATTGTATTTAATTAATTTATTGATAATCTAGTGTTAGGTTTAATTGTAACTTAGGTTAGGATTTATTTTACAGGTAATTTTGTAATTATTTTAACTATTTTAGCTATTAAATAGTTCTTAACTATTTAATAGCTATTGTACCTGGTTAAAATAAATGCAAAGTTGCCTGTAAAATAAATATAAATCCTAAAATAGCTATAATATAAATATAATTTATATTGTAGCTATATTAGGATTTATTTTACAGGTAAGTATTTAGCTTTAAATAGGAATAATTTATTTAATAAGAGTTAATTAATTTCGTTAGATTTAAATTATATTTAACTTAGGGGGGTGTTAGGGTTATGGTTAGACTTAGCTTTAGGGGTTAATACATTTATTAGAATAGCGGTGAGCTCCATTCGGCAGATTAGGGGTTAATGCTTGAAGTTAGGTGTCGGCGATGTTAGGGAGGGCAGATTAGGGGTTAATACTATTTATTATAGGGTTAGTGAGGCGGATTAGGGGTTAATAACTTTATTATAATAGCGGTGCGGTCCGGTCGGCAGATTAGGGGTTAATAAGTGTAGGCAGGTGGAGGCGACGTTGTGGGGGGCAGATTAGGGGTTAATAAATATAATATAGGGGTCGGCGATGTTAGGGCAGCAGATTCGGGGTACATAGGGATAATGTAAGTAGCGGCGGTTTACGGAGCGGCAGATTAGGGGTTAATAATAATATGCAGGGGTCAGCGATAGCGGGGGCGGCAGATTAGGGGTTAATAAGTGTAAGGTTAGGGGTGTTTAAACTCGGGGTACATGTTAGAGTGTTAGGTGCAGACGTAGGAAGTGTTTCCCCATAGCAAACAATGGGGCTGCGTTAGGAGCTGAACGCAGCTTTTTTTCAGGTGTTAGTTTTTTTTTTAGCTCAAACAGCCCCATTGTTTTCTATGGGGGAATCGTGCACGAGCACGTTTTTGAAGCTGGCCGCTTCCGTAAGCAACTCTGGTATCGAGAGTTGCAGTGGCGGTAAATATGCTCTATGCTCCTTTTTTGGAGCCTAACGCAGCCATTCTGTGAACTCTCAATACCAGAGTTATTTAAAAGGTGCGGCCAGAAAAAAGCCAGCGTTAGCTACGCGGGTCGTTACCGACAAAACTCTAAATCTAGCCGTTAGTAAATAATAGTAATTTTTATTTAGATTTATTTAAATAATATTTAAGTTAGGGGGGTGTTAGGGTTAGGGTTAGACTTAGGTTTAGGGGTTTATATATTTATATATATTTATTATAATTGCGGCGGGGTCCGGGAGCGGCGGTTTAGGGGTTAGTAAGTTTATTTAGTTGTGGCGGGGTCCGGGAGCGGCGGTTAAGGGGTTAATATGTATAAAGTAGGTGGCGGCAGTGTAGGGGGGGCGGATTAGGGGTGTTTAGACTCGGGGTACATGTTAGGGTGTTATGTGCAGACATCTCCCATAGGAATCAATGGGATATCGGGCAGCAGCGAACATGAGCTCTCGCTGCTGTCAGACTCCCATTGATTCCTATGGGATCCGCCACCTCCAGGGCGGTGGATTAAAATCCAGGTATGCTGGCCCGGAATAGTGACGAGCGTACCTGGTAGTAGTTTGATAACTACCAAAAGTAGTCAGATTGTGCCGAACATCTGTAGTGATGTAACCATCGATCTGTGTCCGACTGAGTCCGGCGGATCGTAGGTTACTTCACTATGTTCTACTTTTGCCGGGCTGTAGGGCTTGACAACTAAGGCGAATCAACCTCTCCACAAATACACTGTGGAATTCCAGCGTATTTGCAGGTTGACGGCTTAATAACTAGAGGCCTATGTCTTCAATTATCATGCATACGAAATGAAATGTATTTCAGTGCTAAAGCTGTCAGGCAAACTTTTCACATGACACTACTGTTATAAACAAGCCGTAATACACCATAAAGGTGAACCAAGGCCTCTTAGGACGAATCCCACGCAGATTCTACAGTACAGATATAGAGAGTAAAAAAATTCACTCACTCCCTTCGTGACTGCTCCTTCCATGTGTGTGGTCTCCTAAGTGGGCTGAAATGTCAGTGTCTGCAGCGCGCCTGCATGAATAATCCCATCCCTCACTGTGCACAGTTTACCTGCTCCTCCTCCTCTCACTCCTGTCCCCTGCAAACCGCCAATGGAATCCCCAGTGATTCCTATTAGAATATGATCCGTAGCAAAAAGACCTCTGCTACACCAACTTGTTGTTTTATACTTGAGATGTTGGACGATGTTAACAAGTTGTATTTTTACCCGCTTTTTGCATAATAAATTTGATGTTCTTAATTTTTAATCTGTCCCTCTGCCTCGCCTCATTTTGCTACAGTTATATTAAAGCCCTTTGCAGGCATTTTGCATTTAATAGCAAAATAGCCAAATAATAATAGAAAATTTGTTTAAAGGATCCAGTTCTTGGAAAGTGATCTTCAATCCTCAAACACATAAAAGATAAACAAAAAATATCTAATAGTGAAATGCTGTTAAAAATGAATGATGCTTCAGAAAATTCACCAAAAGTCTACATTCTTTGGATCTGTAACTAGCTCAAAATTTCATGCAGTGTCTGTTAATTAGACATGTAAATATTTGTTTTCATTATTCATTTGCAAAACAAATTAATTTGAACTAATTTTCTCTGAGATTAATTAACTAAACAAACTAATGAACAAATAAAAAAAAGTTAATTTAGTTTCTATTACACAAAGAAACAGATTTTGTATTAGTTTGACAGTTTGTTTTAGTTTGACAGTTTGTTTTGTTATTCAAGGAATTTCAGGCAAAATATGTTTGTTTCATAAATAAATAACAAAAATGTGTGTACTGTTTATGACTGTTTTTACATTCATACATTCATACACACACACATAACATACTCACACAGTAGTGGACCTACTCAACAGAAGGCCCTGGTGCAACTTTTTTTTGGGCCCCCCCCCCAAAGATAACTTAGTAAAAAGCTAAAGTAATACAATACATTCCGCGCTGTATAGTGTATTTGAGGATAGACAGATGGACCTGCTACTTGCACTAATACAAGAATTGTACACATTCTGTATACGCCTATGTACAGGCAGGCTGTTATGGCCCCCCTCCAGCTCTTGGGCCCTGGTGCCACTGCACCTGCTGCACCAATGGCAGTTCTGCCCCTGTAATCACACACACATATCCATTTATACAACGTACATACATACATATAGCATAAACACTATGGGGCATATGTATCAAGCTCCGTATGGAGCTTGATGCCCCGTGTTTCTGGCGAGTCATAAGACTCACCAGAAGCAGCAGTTATGAAGCAGCGGTCACAAAGACCGCTGCTCCATAACCTGTCCGCCTGCTCTGAGCAGGCGGACAGACATCGCAACAATACAACCCGATCGAGTACGATCGGGTTGATTGACACCCCCTGCTGGCGGCCTATTGGCCGCGAGTCTGCAGGGGGCGGTGTTGCACCAGCAGCTCGTGTGAGCTGCTGGTGCAATGATGAATACGGCGAGCGTATTGCTCGCCGTATTCAGCGAAGTCTGGTGGACCTGATCCGCCTTGGTGGATTAGGTCCGCCAGACTTTCATAACTAGAGGCCTATGTATTTATATATACAACATACATGCTTTCATACATTTTGTATTTTTATATGTTCTACATTTTCTCCTTCTTGATTTTCTTTAATATAAAGCTTAATTTTTATGTCTTCATTATATTTCATGTTGAGTCCTATTCACTTTAATGTAGAAATATATTCATGAATCGTTCGAAGTAAACTAAGGGGTTAATGTGTTATCGGTTAATTGGTTTTACCTGCTTTTTAAAAGCAAGGTGAGTATGAAGGATATAGGGTCTATTGGCTCCAACTGGGATTATTGACATTGCTTTTGTAATTGTAACTGCAGGCTGCCAATAGCCCACCACAATAACCCTTCCATTACTTAACCCCTATACCACCAACAGCCCACCGCAATAAACATCCTAACCTATTAACCCCTATATCACCAATAGCCCACTGCAATAACCCTATACACTACTTAACCCCCATACTGCCAATGCCCCCTAACCTATTAACCCTCCCACCCCAATACACTTCTTAACTGTTATACCTCCAATAGCCTACTGCAATAACCCCTACACTACGTAACCTCTATACCACCAATAGCCCACAACAATAACACCTATACTATTTAACTGCTATACCGCCAACAGCCCACCGCAATAAACTTCCTCACCTATTAACCCCTATATCATCAATATCCCACCGCAATAGCACCTACACCACTTAACCCCTATACTGCCAATACCCCTTAACCTATTAACCCCTATACTACCACAACCCCCCAACACAAACTACTCCTACACTACTTAACTACCTAACACCTAACCCCCCCACCCCACCCCACCTCTAAGCTAAGTTACAAAACACTAAATTTACAAAAAAAATAACAAAACCTAATATTACAGGGGGGGAAAAACACTACAAAAAATTAAAAAAAAAAAACTCATTACAAAGCAAGGGGACAATATTATTGCTTCAAATTTGGTGCAAAGTATTGCTTCAAATTTTGTGGACTAGTAGATATAGGGATAAAAATGAAATAAATACATTACATAATATAGCTAACTTCCATTTTTGGATAAAACTATTTGCGCCATGTTTAGTGCATGTAATACAAGTCCCACTCTCCACTTTGCACCAAATTTGTCGCAACACTTTTCGCACCAAATTTAACGCAATACTCAAACTCCTAAACAACCTACAAACTATTAAACTTTTCCACAACTTCTTATTGGTAAATGCATAATCACGTGATTAATGAAATCAGCCAATCTGATTGAAATATACATTTTCTACTATCACTAACGAATCAAATTGCTCTATACTTGAGTCATTGATCACTCATCAGAATTTGTAAGTGTCATTTGTTACATTGTGTATTATACTTTGAAAGTATGTATATGTGAAATTAATATTAAAGATAAACATTGATGATGACATTAGGCCACACAGTGTAATATTTTTGACAATGATTTTAATAATCAAATGATGTTTGATTCAATTTAATCTTAAACTAATAGCTCAGAGGGATAATCTACCTAACATTAAACTGTCATGAATCAGACACAGCAGAAATTAAAATCACCTCTTTACTGTCATGCTATTTTCAATGTTTTTATTCCTTCTCTTGAATTTCATTTTCATTAGGAAATGTCATCTTATATGCCAGCCCATTTTTTAAAACCTGTGTATGGGTGGTGTTTAAAACTAGACTGCAATCCGGAAGGGTTCCACAGGTGCAGAGAGAAAACTGGCCCTGCTCTTCAAATATCCATTGATTGCAAATAAAATACATATGATACCCTGATTAAATTTTATATTCACAATTATTCTTGCTTAGAATAATAATATCTTTACACTATATACATATAGTGGAATAAACACAGAGATATGGAAGACAACATTGTTTAGAACAAAAAAGGGAATTTAGGGACATGTAAATATGTGTCATGCTGCGCCACTCTAGCTGTTGCTAGGGGCGCGGCGTCTCCTTCCCTGCTCGTTGCCAGGGGCAGTTTCGGCTCAGAAGCCGGTCAGATCTCAGTGGCGCGAATCCTGCGCCTATTTAAACTTCTGTATAGTAGTGGATTTTTATAGATAGCGCAAGAATTAGGGTATATACTAGTGTGTTCAGAGGGGTTTTCCTCAATACCCCCCGGGGGTTAACTGATAGCAAGAAGACCCACCAGCGCCTGCAAGAGGCTGAAAACCCAATTAAATGGATACAATATATTGTGGAAAAAAAAGTTGAATTTATTTGTTTAGAATAAAAGTATAATTTTGCGTATAGTATAGTCTAAAATTCGTTTATAGAACTTGGTATAAAAGATATATATAAAAAAAGAAGTTTCAAGTCAAAATGCCCAAATTTCAAGCAAATATCGGTTGGCCAACCTTTGTAAAAAAAATTTATATCACAATTTCATAACATTCTAAAACGTCAAACAATGACTCTATAGTAAAACATAGATAATGTGGATATTCAACAGTAGCGATTTTGCACAGTATCACTCTCACTGTAGCGGTGAGTTTTCTATATCGCTGCAGTGATATATATCCTTTAAAGTTAAAATGGTGTAGTTTAGTTTGCAAGATTTTACAAGTAAATTTGCAAACACTTTTTGACACACAATGTTAGTTCCTTTAAACTTTAGAGATAGTTTTAGCAGCACATAAAAAGTCAATACTCATGCAGAGCTTAAAAATGGGTACCTGGAGTCCATAGGCAAGTGCACTTGTTGGTTGGATGTTTGGTATAAACAAATAACAAGTTTCGTTAGCAGTTTGTGATCCTCGCCGGTTCTGGAGCCGTCAGTATCCTTTCGGCGTTCTCCCGCTGTGCGAGCAGAGACCGCGCCTTCTACAGAAGGGGCTCTGATTGGCTCACTTGTTTGGGGGAGTTGTCGTTCTGCTGGTATTGACGGCTCTGCAGCTGTAATCCCTTGTCGATCTGTTTGTCTCTGTATGGAGTTGTAAGCAACGTGTTTCCGCTGAAACTAATCAGCCTTTCTCAAGCTCGAGCTTTAGAAAGACGTTTTAGAATGTTATGAAATTGTGATATAAATTTTTTTTACAAAGGTTGGCCAACCGATATTTGCTTGAAATTTGGGCATTTTGACTTGAAACATATCTCTTGTTTTTTATATATATACAGGGAGTGCAGAATTATTAGGCAAGTTGTATTTTTGAGGATTAATTTTATTATTGAACAACAACCATGTTCTCAATGAACCCAAAAAACTCATTAATATCAAAGCTGAATAGTTTTGGAAGTAGTTTTTAGTTTGTTTTTAGTTATAGCTATTTTAGGGGGATATCTGTGTGTGCAGGTGTCAAGGCTTAGTAGGTTAAAGATTTTTCAACTATTGCTGTGGATCTACAGCTGCGGATCAGATGTAATGTTTCACTCAGCACTTAATTAACATATGATGATGTTAACCATAATGGGGCTCAGAGTGAGTTAATAAACTTTAAGTCTATGTGGAGACTTGGGGAAAAAATAAAGGAGTAACTTAATATGTTAAGTATCCATTAAGAAACAAATATTTACAAAGTAATTCTTTCTGATGATTTGTGGAAAAGTATCAGTTCATATGTATCACAATACAATCAATGCAGCAGTTCCTCTATGCCCAATAATTAGTGAGGTGTGCGCCAAAGATTTAAAGTCACAATTAGATGTTACACAACTCTGTTAGCTGTAGCGAGTGAGTCGCAGGTTACCTGTTGAATCAGCTGAGAGTAGAGAACTCATGCGGCACTCGAGGCAACAGCTGTTAGGCGGTGAGTGACAGCTTACTGAAACAGGTTGCGGTTGGCGTCTGACGTCACAGGACTGAAGTCCGCGGGAGAATTAAACTCACAAATCTTCCGATAAGGATGCAAAGGCACACAGAGGTTTGAAGTATAATCCTGGCTTGATATTATAAGTGGAGATGTAACAGAATTGTATGCCGTTACCAAAGTAATGAAAACAGATCACCGTAACAGGGTGTCAGTTCCCCTTGAATAAAGTTTAAACTATTTTCCAATAGGTTAGCTTGGAATAAGCAGGAGCTCAGTCTGTAGCAGAGTTACCTAGGGATAAAACTCAATTACTAAGCACCTGGCTGGCATCAGGAGAAAGCTTAAATAGGCTAGGAGGAACTAAAAGGTAAAGGTGGTATTGGTAATTGTATGACACTAAACATAAGGTGGTATAGTGAGTTCTGACAGATTGCCCCCTTCACTCAAGCCGTCCCACGGCTTGTAAACAAGGTCTATGGGGATTCCTTGAATGGAAGCGAGACACCAATCTGGGAGCGTTCACAAGATTATGGGGTTCCCATGTGTCTTCATCTGAGGAGTACCCCTTCCAACTGACAAGGTATTGTAGATCCCCTTTATATAAGCGCAAATCCAAAATATCCTTCACTTCATAAACGTTAGGGTCTAAAGACTGAGCTTCAGGAGGTAGTAGTTGAGTACCAGTGTTTTTTGCAGGTTTCAATAAGGAGACGTGGAATGTAGGATGGATGGCAAGAGTGGCAGGAAGTTGTAAAGTAACAGCATTTTGGTTGATGATACGTATAATACGAAATGGTCCTATAAAGAGGCTTGCTAGTTTCTTGCTTGGGGTCTGCAATTTTAGATTTTTTGTAGATAGCCAGACCCAGTCTCCGATTGAATACGGTGGAGATGGCCTTCTTCTGAGGTCATAGTACTTCTTTTGTGTCTCCTGAGCTGTTTGTAGATTCCTTTGTAAGAGTGCCAGTTTTCAGTAAGTCTATCAGTTAGATCCTCTACATTTGGGTTTAGAGAAGATTCTTTTGTTGAGAGACTAATCTTTGGGTGGTATGCATAATTCGCGAAGAATGGTGACATCTTACTGGACGAATTGAGAGAGTTGTTATATGCGAATTCTGCAGTTGAAAGGAAAATCTTCCAGTCTGTTTGGTGGTAGGCACAGTAGCAGCGCAGATACTGCTCGAGCCACTGGTTTAAGCGCTCTGTTTGGCCATTAGTCTGGGGGTGGTAAGCGGTGGTATAACGGTGTTCAATCTGTAACTTGTTGCAGAGATTCTTCCAGAAACGAGAGGTGAATTGAGTTCCCCTGTCAGAAGTAAGGATTTCTGGTATCCCATGTAGTTTAATGATGTTGTCAATAAATAGTTGTGCGGTTTCAGCTGAGGTTGGCAATTTGTGGTGCGGTATAAAATGAGCCATCTTGGTAAACAAGTCGATAACTACCATTAAGGTGTTCATTCCAGCTGAAGTAGGTAATTCAACGATAAAATCTATACCTAGATGAGTCCAGGGTCTTTGTGGAACTTGTATGGGCATCAGCAATCCATAAGGAGGACGTCTCTCCGATTTTGAGGTGATACATCTAGTGCAACTTTGTACATAGTTACGAACATCCACTGCCATATGTGGCCACCAATAAGTCCTTGATATGAGGTTTAGAGTTCTTTGAATACCAGGGTGTCCAGAAAGAGGGGAATTATGATGTTCCTTCATCAGATTTTGTCTTAATTGCTCAGGTATATATAATTTATCTGATTTGTAATATAGACCATCATTTCCTAGTGTTATTTCTTTAGGTAAATCTTGTTCAGCATGTATGGCCTTTTGATAAACGGATTCAGAAGATGATGTGATGCCTAAGAACTTCTCGTGGGGTATCATCACTGTAGGGTTATCTTCCGAAGTTGGTTTAGGGTCTCTTCGGGAGAGAGCGTCCGCCTTTCCATTACGGTTAGCTGGTCTGTAAATGATCTGAAAATGAAATCTGCTAAAGTAAAGACTCCACCTCACTTGTCTAGCAGAGAGGGTCTTATTTCTCTGGAGGTATTCCAAATTTTTATGGTCGGTGTAGACTATAACAGGTAAGAGTGTACCCTCTAGAAGATGCCTCCAGTATTCAAAAGCTCTTTTAATGGAAAGTAACTCCTTTTCCCCGATCGGGTAATTCCTTTCAGGAGGCGACATAATTTTCGAATAGAAGGCTATAGGGTGCAGAGGTTGGGTTAAACTTTGTCTTTGGGATAAGACAGCTCCTAAGGCATAGTCTGAGGAGTCCACTTCAAGGTAATACTGTAAAGCAGGATCAGGGTGACGCAATATTGGAGCTGTTGTGAAGGAGTGTTTTAAGAAATCAAATGCTTCATTGGCCTTTGAGTTCCACCGATAGGTAGTTGTACTGCCCGTAAGGATGGTGAGAGGTTTAACGATAGAGGAATAATTTTTGATAAATTTTCGATAGTAGTTGCTGAAACCTAAGAAGCGTTAGAGATCCTTTCGGGTTTGTGGGATAGGCCAATCTTTTACTGCTTCAACCTTGTCTTGTTGCATCTCGATGCCTTCAGAGGAGATGTTGTAACCAAGGAAAGATATCTTTTGAGTGTGAAATAAGCATTTCTCAGCCTTTGCATAAAGTCGATGTACCTGTAATCTTGAGAGCACCCAGCTGACATGCTTAATATGATCTTGAAGGTTTTGGGAGTAGATCAGGATGTCATCCAGATAAACTACGACACAGATGTCTAACAGGTCTCTAAAGACATCGTTGATGTAGTGTTGGAAGGTAGCTGGTGCATTGGTAAGGCCAAATGGCATAACTAGGTACTCATACAGACCGTATCGAGTCCTAAAAGCAGTCAACCACTCATCTCCCTCTCTTATGCGTATGAGGTTGTAGGCCCCCCTGAGATCTAATTTGGTGAAAATCTTAGCTTTGTGAAGGCGTTCTATGAGCTCGGGTATTAATGGGAGAGGATACCTATTCTTAACAGTGATTTTGTTAAGGTCTCTGTAGTCTATGATCGGACGTAATGATTGATCTTTGTTTTTGACAAAGAACATTCCTGCACCAGCAGGAGATACCGAGGGTCTGATGAATCCCTTCTTAAGGTTCTCGTCTAAATAAGCTTTTAAATGTTCAAGCTCAGGTTGACTCAACGGGTATAAGTGACCATAAGGTATAGTTGCACCAGGTTTAAGGTCTATGGGGCAGTCATAACTGCGGTGCGGTGGCAAGTTTTCTGCCTCACGTTTGCTAAATACTTCTATATATTGGGTATACTCCTTAGGAATGATAGGCAACTCCTCAGCTACCTGTATTACATGTGTGGGAGATGTACAGGTACTCTTACAATATGGGGAGTCTAAAGTGGGTTTTAATGTCTTCCAGACTATTGTGGGTTCATGCAAGCGTATCCACTGTATACCTAAAACCACAGGAAAAAGAGGAGAAGGCAAAACATCAAAGCGAATATATTCATGATGATTGTCTTGTGTGGTAACCAATAAAGGAACAGTATGATGTGTTATTGGACCGCTAGATATGTATGTGCCATCAACCACACGAATAGAGACAGGAGTGGTTTTTCTTTCAAGTGCTATTTTATTTATTTTCACAATGGTAGAATCTATATAATTCCCGTGGGCCCCGGTGTCAACAATAGCCTCAGTGGTTAGGCGTCTACGTTCCCACTGCAAAGAGAGAGAGATGATACAGTAAATAGGGTTATTCTGCTTTGAGGTAGAAATGTTAGTCATAATGCACTTAATTTTCTTATTCTTTTGTAGCAGTGGACATTCCTTTACGGAATGGGAAGGATTAGCACAGTATAGGCAGAGTGCTAAAGTTTTGCGTCACTGCTTTTCTTCTAGTGACAGAGGACCTCTTAGAACTCCAATCTCCATCGGCTCTTGAGTGGAACTACTGGTAGCCCCATGGGGTATGGGAGGTGTAGGTCTCCGGTAGATAACTTCAGAACCGTGTCTTTCACTTCTCCTTTCCCTGAGATGCCTGTCTATTTGTATGGACAGCCTCATCAGACCTTCCAAGGTGTCTGGTAAAACCACTCTAGCCAACTCATCCTTAATGGACTCAGAGAGACCCAGCCTGAATTGGTTTCTAAGAGCTATTTGATTCCATTGGGAGTCTGTAGAGAACTGCTTAAATTCGGTGATATACACCTCAACTGGTTTAGAACCTTGTCGTAAAGCTCTCATCTTAGTTTCAGCTGTAATTTGTGAATTAGTATCCAAGTACAATTCATCCATGGCAGTGAGGAAATCTGGTAGGGAAGTGAGAATAGGATTGTGTGTTTCATAAAACGAGTCTGCCCAGATCCTGGGTTCACCACGCAGAAAAGATATCATTGTCAAAACTTTCAGGTGATCACTAGGATAAGTTTTAGGTTTGAGTGTGAAAAGCAACATGCATGCATTCTTAAATTGACAATATAGGCGTCTGTCGCCTGAAAAGAAATCAGGAGATGCTATCTGAGGTTCAGGTTGGCTCACCGGAGGTGGTGTTGTAACCTTCACAGTGTCTCTGATAACCTTTCTCAAAGTTTCATTCTCCACTTGTAAGGCACTCATGGCCTGTCCTAGTTGATCTACCTTTTGCGAAAGATTGTAAACAATTTGCGGCAGATCCGCTGGATCCATTATTCAGGCTTAGTAATTCTGTCAAGGCTTAGTAGGTTAAAGATTTTTCAACTATTGCTGTGGATCTACAGCTGCGGATCAGATGTAATGTTTCACTCAGCACTTAATTAACATATGATGATGTTAACCATAATGGGGCTCAGAGTGAGTTAATAAACTTTAAGTCTATGTGGAGACTTGGGGAAAAAATAAAGGAGTAACTTAATATGTTAAGTATCCATTAAGAAACAAATATTTACAAAGTAATTCTTTCTGATGATTTGTGGAAAAGTATCAGTTCATATGTATCACAATACAATCAATGCAGCAGTTCCTCTATGCCCAATAATTAGTGAGGTGTGCGCCAAAGATTTAAAGTCACAATTAGATGTTACACAACTCTGTTAGCTGTAGCGAGTGAGTCGCAGGTTACCTGTTGAATCAGCTGAGAGTAGAGAACTCGTGCGGCACTCGAGGCAACAGCTGTTAGGCGGTGAGTGACAGCTTACTGAAACAGGTTGCGGTTGGCGTCTGACGTCACAGGACTGAAGTCCGCGGGAGAATTAAACTCACAAATCTTCCGATAAGGATGCAAAGGCACACAGAGGTTTGAAGTATAATCCTGGCTTGATATTATAAGTGGAGATGTAACAGAATTGTATGCCGTTACCAAAGTAATGAAAACAGATCACCGTAACAGGGTGTCAGTTCCCCTTGAATAAAGTTTAAACTATTTTCCAATAGGTTAGCTTGGAATAAGCAGGAGCTCAGTCTGTAGCAGAGTTACCTAGGGATAAAACTCAATTACTAAGCACCTGGCTGGCGTCAGGAGAAAGCTTAAATAGGCTAGGAGGAACTAAAAGGTAAAGGTGGTATTGGTAATTGTATGACACGAAACATAAGGTGGTATAGTGAGTTCTGACAGCAGGTGACTATTACTGTGCATAATTATTAGGCAACTTAACAAAAAACAAATATATACCCATTTCAATTATTTATTTTTACCAGTGAAACCAATATAACATCTCAACATTCACAAATATACATTTCTGACATTCAAAAACAAAACAAAAACAAATCAGTGACCAATATAGCCACCTTTCTTTGCAAGGACACTCAAAAGCCTGCCATCCATGGATTCTGTCAGTGTTTTAATCTGTTCACCATCAACATTGCGTGCAGCAGCAACCACAGCCTCCCAGACACTGTTCAGAGAGGTGTACTGTTTTCCCTCCTTGTAAATCTCACATTTGATGATGGACCACAGGTTCTCAATGGGGTTCAGATCAGGTGAACAAGGAGGCCATGTCATTAGATTTTCTTCTTTTATACCCTTTCTTGCCAGCCACGCTGTGGAGTACTTGGACGCTTGTGATGGAGCATTGTCCTGCATGAAAATCATTTTTTTCTTGAAGGATGCAGACTTCTTCCTGTACCACTGCTTGAAGAAGGTGTCTTCCAGAAACTGGCAGTAGGACTGGGAGTTGAGCTTGACTCCATCCTCAACCCGAAAAGGCCCCACAAGCTCATCTTTGATGATACCAGCCCAAACCAGTACTCCACCTCCACCTTGCTGGCGTCTGAGTCGGACTGGAGCTCTCTGCCCTTTACCAATCCAGCCACGGGCCCATACATCTGGCCCATCAAGACTCACTCTCATTTCATCAGTCCATAAAACCTTAGAAAAATCAGTCTTGAGATATTTCTTGGCCCAGTCTTGACGTTTCAGCTTGTGTGTCTTGTTCAGTGGTGGTCGTCTTTCAGCCTTTCTTACCTTGGCCATGTCTCTGAGTATTGCACACCTTGTGCTTTTGGGCACTCCAGTGATGTTGCAGCTCTGAAATATGGCCAAACTGGTGGCAAGTGGCATCTTGGCAGCTGCACGCTTGACTTTTCTCAGTTCATGGGCAGTTATTTTGCGCCTTGGTTTTTCCACACGCTTCTTGTGACCCTGTTGACTATTTTGAATGAAACGCTTGATTGTTCGATGATCACGCTTCAGAAGCTTTGCAATTTTAAGAGTGCTGCATCCCTCTGCAAGATATCTCACTATTTTTGACATTTCTGAGCCTGTCAAGTCCTTCTTTTGACCCATTTTGCCAAAGGAAAGGAAGTTGCCTAATAATTATGCACACCTGATATAGGGTGTTGATGTCATTAGACCACACCCCTTCTCATTACAGAGATGCACATCACCTAATATGCTTAATTGGTAGTAGGCTTTCGAGCCTATACAGCTTGGAGTAAGACAACATGCATAAAGAGGATGATGTGGTCAAAATACTCATTTGCCTAATAATTCTGCACTCCCTGTATCTTTTATACCAAGTTCTATAAACGAATTTTAGACTATACTATACGCAAAATTATACTTTTTTTCTTAACAAATAAATTCAACTTTTCTTTCACAATATATTGTATCCATTTTATTGGGTTTTAAGCCTCTTGCAGGCGCTGGTGGGTTCTATCAAAACTTCTTGCCTATTTAAACTTCCCCAAATGATCTGTCACTGCCCAAGTATAGGTGTTACTTTGTGTACTCCTGTGTGTGACAGATCGTTCTTTCTAAGTGCCTGATTACTGTTGCTGAATACTGCCCGTCTGACTACTCTACCTGCCTTAACCCTTAAACTGCTGGATTGATTACTGTTGCTGAATCTGACTGTCTGACTACTCTACCTGCCTTAACCCTTAAACTGCTGGATTGATTACTGTTGCTGAACCTGCCTGTCTGACTACTTTACCTGCCTTAACCCTCAATCTGCTGGACTGCTTTGCTGTTGCCAAACCCTGCCTGCCTGACCATTCAAGTGGATTATCCTTGGACAGCTTTGCTGTTGCCAAACCCTGCCTGCCTGACCATTCTAGTGGTTTATCCTTGGACTGCTTTGCTGTTGCCAAACCCTGCCTGCCTGACCATTCTAGTGGTTCATCCTTGGACTGCTCTGCTGTTGCCGTTGGGGACTGTCCTGCCTGTGATAAGTGCCGTCTTCCTCATCTCGCTAACTTTCTCTGCTCTGGGATATTCCCTATCATTCCGGCTCGACGCCGAGATAACAAGACTACTGGCCGAGTTTGGTCTGATAGAGGAGTATCCCACAAGCGTTACAATATGTTTGCAAAATATTTCTGACATAACACATAGATATGTGCAAAGATATATGTACAAATTCTAGCATTAATAATCATTTAAAAAAAATGAGCTAGGCATATCATGATTTCTAGAAATACAAATACACATTAATGTATGTGAAAATATCATATATCAGATTTTTTGTATAACAAATAAATATAAAAATAACTTTCTATGAGAAATTATTGTTTATTCAGGTATAAACGTAGCTATTTCTTGGACATTAACAGATGAAAAATAAAAGATTAGGGGCGTGATCCGATAAAGATCGTAGTTTGCGGCGCAAGCGAGGGAACCCCCGCCGCCCATAGTTTCAGCTTGCAACTCGAGCTATCCTATATACGGTGCCGTCAGATGCTAAAGTGCCGTAGGTCTGATAAACCAGCGATGTCCAGAAATCTGCGTAAGTGCAAATTTCTGGAGTCGCCAGTGACTTACGGCACTTTAGAAACTGCCGGCGCCTACAAAACCTGACTAAAGTATTAAATCTACCATACTGTCTAACACGCCTCCCAAACATAGCCCGACACGTCTAACCCTCTATCCGCTATCCCCCCCTCACTATCCTAACAATAAAAAATGTATTAACCCCTAAACCGCCGCTCCCGATTCTGCTGCCACCTAATAAAGTTATTAACTCCTAAACCGCCGCTCCCGGACCCCACCACCACCTACATTATCTATATTACCCCCTAATGTGAGCTCCTACCCCGCCGCCATCTACATTAACTACCCCCTAATGTGAGCTCCTACCCCGCCGCCATCTACATTAACTACCCCCTAATGTGAGCTCCTACCCCGCCGCCATCTACATTAACTACCCCCTAATGTGAGCCCCTTACACCACCGTCAGCTATATTAAAATTATTAACCCCTAATTTAATCCCCCTACCCCGCCGCCAGCTATATTAAAATTATCAACCCCTAATCTAATCCCCCTACCCCGCCGCCAGCTATATTAAAATTATTAACCCCTAATTTAATCCCCCTATACCGCCGCTAGCTATATTAAATACATTAACCCCTAATCTAATCCCCCTACACCGCCGCCAGCTATATTAACCCTAATTATATTAGGGTTAATATAGTTAATATAGTTATTATATTATATAAATTAACTATATTAACCCTAATTATATTAGGGTTAATATAGTTAATATAGTTATTATATTATATATATTAAGTATAATAACCCTATCTAACTCTAACATCCCTAACTAAATTCTTATTAAAATAAATCTAATTAATATTAATATTATTAATTAAAATATTCCTATTTAAATTTAATAATTACATTATAGCTATTTTAGGGTTTATATTTATTTTACAGGTAACTTGTTATTTATTTTAACTAGGTATAATAGCTATTAAATAGTTAATAACTATTTAATAGCTACCTAGTTAAAATAATTACCAATTTACCTGTAAAATAAATCCTAACCTAAGTTACAAATACACCTACACTATCAATAAATTAAATAAACTACAAATATCTAAACTAAAATACAATTAAATAAGATAAACCCAAAACATTAAATTACAAAAAATAAAAAAAGATTACAAGATTTTTAAGCTAATTACACCTATTCTAAGCCCCCTAATAAAATAATAAAGCTCCCAAAATAAAAAAAAATGTCCCTACCCTATTCTAAAATACAAAAGTGAACAGCTCTATTACCTTACCAGCCCTTAAAAGGGCCTTTTGTTGGGCATGCCCCAAAGAAATCAGCTCTTTTGCCTGTAAGAAAACAACACAATACCACCCCCCAACATTACAACCCACCACCCACATACCCCTACTCTAACCCAAACCCCCCTTAAATAAACCTAACACTACCCCCCTAAAGATCTCCCTACCTTGTCTTCACCCAGCCGGGCAGAACTCTTCATCCGATCCGGGCGATGTCTTCAATCAAGCGGCAGAGAAGAAGTCTTACATCTGGTGATGTCTTCATCCAAGCGGCAAAGAAGAAGTCTTCCATCCGGCAATGTCTTCAATCAAGCGGCAGAGAAGAGGTCCTCCATCGGGGCAAAGTTTTCTTCCAAGCGGCATCTTCAATCTTCTTTCTTCGCTCCTCCGACGCGGAACATCCATCCGGCATGACGACTTCCCGACGAATGAGGTTCCTTTAAATGACGTCATCCAAGATGGCGTCCGTCAAATTCCGATTGGCTGATAGGATTCTATCAGCCAATCGGAATTAAGGTAGAAAAATCTGATTGGCTGATTGAATCAGCCAATCAGATTCAAATTCAATCCGATTGGCTGAACCAATGGATGTTCCGCGTCGGAGGAGCAAAGAAAGAAGGTTGAAGATGCCGCTTGGAAGAAAACTTCGCCAGGATGGAGGACCTCTTCTCTGCCGCTTGATTGAAGACATCGGCGGATGGAAGACTTCTTCTTTGCCGCTTGGATGAAGACATCGCCGAATGGAAGACTTCTTCTCTGCCGCTTGATTGAAGACATGGCCCGAAACGGATGAAGAGTTCTGCCCGGCTGGGTGAAGACAAGGTAGGGAGATCTTCAGGGGGGTAGTGTTAGGTCTATTTAAGGGGGGTTTGGGTTAGAGTAGGGGTATGTGGGTGGTGGGTTGTAATGTTAGGGGGTGGTATTGTGTTTTTTTTACAGGCAAAAGAGCTGATTTCTTTGGGGCATGCCCCACAAAAGGCCCTTTTAAGGGCTGGTAAGGTAATAGAGCTGTTAACTTTTGTATTTTAGAATAGGGTAGGGACATTTTTTTTATTTTGGGGGGCTTTATTATTTTATTAGGGGGCTTAGAATAGGTGTAATTAGCTTAAAAATCTTGTAATCTTTTTTTATTTTTTGTAATTTAGTGGGTTTTTTTTGTAATTTAGTTTATTTAATTGTATTTTAGTTTAGATATTTGTAGTTTATTTATTTTATTGATAGGGTAGATGTATTTGTAACTTAGGTTAGGATTTATTTTACAGGTAAATTGGTAATTATTTTTTTTTAATTTTTTTTTTTATTGAGGTTGTGTGAAAAACCGATTGGTAATTATTTTAACTAGGTAGCTATTAAATAGTTATTAACTATTTAATAGCTATTGTACCTAGTTAAAATAAATACCAAGTTACCTGTAAAATAAATATAAACCCTAAAATAGCTACAATGTAATTATTAATTACATTGTAGCTATCTTAGGGTTTATTTTATAGGTAAGTATTTAGATTTAAATAGGAATATTTTAATTAATAATATTAATATTAATTAGATTTATTTTAATAAGAATTTAGTTAGGGATGTTAGAGTTAGATAGGGTTATTATACTTAATATATATATAATATAATAACTATATTAACTATATTAACCCTAATATAATTAGGGTTAATATAGTTAATATAGCTGGCGGCGGTGTAGGGGGACTAGATTAGGGGTTAATCTATTTAATATAGCTGGCGGCGGTGTAGGGGGATTAGATTAGGGGTTAATTAATTTAATATAGCTGGCTGCGGTATAGGGGGATTACATTTGGGGTTAATGTAATTAATATAGCTGGCGGCGGTGTAGGGGGATTAAATTAGGGGTTAATAATTTTAATATAGCTGGCGGCGGGGTAGGAGCTCACATTAGGATGTAGGTAATATAGCTGGCGGCGGGGTAGGAGCTCACATTAAGGGGTAGTTAATGTAGGTGGCGGCGGTGTAGTGGGCTCACATTAGGGGGTAGGTAATGTAGATGGGGCGGTGTAAGGGGATCACATTAGGGGGTAGGTAATGTAGGTGGCGGCGGTGTAAGGGGCTCACATTAGGGGGTAGGTAATGTAGCTGGCGACAGTGTAGGAGCTCACATTAGGGGGTAGTTAATGTAGGTGGCGGCGGTGTAGGGGGCTCACATTATGGGGTAGGTAATGTGAGTGGCGGCGGTGTAAGGGGCTCACATTAGGGGGTAGGTAATGTAGCTGGCGACGGTGTAGGGAGATCACATTAAGGGGTTATACTTTTAATGTAGGTGGCGGCGGGGTTCGGGAGCGGCGGTTTAGGGGTTAAATACTTTATTAGGGATTGCGGCAGGGATCGCGGTTGACAGGTAGATAGACATTGCGCATGCGTTAGGTGGTAGGTTTTATTTAGCAGATTGCGGTTGACAGGTAGATAGACATTGCGCATGCGTTAGGTGTCAGGTTTTATTTAGCAGCTAGTTTAGGGAGTTACGGGGCTCCAATAGACAGCGTAAGGCTTACTACGGCTGCATTTTGTGGCAAGGTGAAAATGGAGTAAGATTTCTCCATTTTCGCCATGTAAGTCCTTACGCTGTATATTGGATACCAAACTGTGTGGGTTTGGTATACCTGCCTATGGCCCAAAAAACTACGGGCGAAGGCAGAAATATACGAGCGTAACTTCTAGGTTACGGCGTATATAGGATACCAAACCCGTGCAAAATTCGGCGTCTCCGGCTTTTGCGGGCGACGCTGCATATCGGATTGGGCCCTAGCTTTAGAGAAACGTGCTTGTTCATGGACAGTAATGAAATGATATAAATAAAGTTGGAAAAACTGAATATTCGCAACATCAATGACGCGCGTGTTTTTGACAGACTTTTTAATAAATAAGGCCGTTGTATGTAGATTTGTGGCAGCGATGTCTGGTGATATCTGGAGAGCATATTGGCTCCAGCAGATGCGCCAAGATTGACGCTTTGATAAATCTGCCCCAAAAAGTTACTATAACAATAGACCATACAACGGTTTTTTATAGTGACATAGCTCTTTTTCAACAAAAAACTACAACCCCATTCTACAATAAAAGTAAGATATGGTAGGGCACTGCCCTAAAGCACTGGTTTTCAAACCTGTCCTCAGGCCTCCCCAACAGGCCAGGTTTTCAGGATTACCTTGGATGAGCGCAGGTAAAATAACCATGGATACCAATCAGCTGATTATCTAACCTGTGCTCCAGTTCAGATATCCACAAATGGACTGTTAGGGAGGCCTGAGGACAAGTTTAAAAACCAGTGCCCTAAAGTGATTTCAGCTCTTTAAGGGGGGGCGGGGAATCGAAGCCCTATTCTAAAAAAAATCCTAAACTTATAAAGCCTAAAAGGGAAAAAACCTTAAAGGGACAGTCAACACCAGAATTTTTTTTGTTTAAAAAGAAAGATAATCCCTTAATTACCCATTCACCAGTTTTGCATAACCAACACTGTTATATTAATACACTTTTTACCTCTGTGATTCCCTTGTATCTAAGCCTCTGCAGACTGCCCCCTTATTTCAGTTCTTTTGACAGACTTGCTTTTTAGCCAATCAGTGCTCACTCCAGGGTAACTTCACGAGCATTAACTCAATGTTATCTATATGAAACACATGAACTAATGCCCTCTAGTGGTCAAAATGCTTTCAGATTAGAAATTAGCATATGAACCTCCTAGGTTTAGCTTTCAACTAAGAATACCAGAGAACAAAGCAAAATTGGTGATAAAAGTACATTCGAAAGTTGTTTAAAATTACATTCCCTATTTAAATAATGAAAGTTTTTTTTGGCTTGACTGTCCCTTTAAGCTTAAAAATAAAAAAGCCCACCTCAAAAAAAAAATCCTAATGCTAAACCCCAAAGTTTGTACTCACCAATTTTACTCCAGTGGTGCTCCTCTTCATCTTCATGGCAGGGGTCCTCTTCTTCCACCTTCTCTCTTCTGCCATCTTCTGTCTTCTTCTATGTTCTGTGTTGCATCCGATCCTCTTTCATCTGATCCTTCTTCATGCAGTCCCTGCCGCACACAGAAGCTTGAATGCGAGTTTCCTCCTTATATATAGGGTGCCCTTGCCTTTCTATTGGCTGATTTTTGAATTCTTAGTCAAATCAAGCAATAGAAAAGCTTACATTCTATTAGTTGATTGGACTAAGAATTTAAAGGTTTGAATATATCGACAGCCTGACGGACTTCGTTGCTTTAAATTTCGGGGGCCTTAGTCACTTGTGTGTCACAGGTGTCTAAAGGATCTGTCCTTTAGCCTCCTCCTGTTGGGTCGTTGTTTTACTCCTTTGAGATATTCTTTGCTGTTGCTTGCACAGCACTGGGTGGGCTTTATACTGCATGCAGCTTTTTCTGCTGCTGAGTAAGCACAGTAGTGTTGGTGCACATCAGGTAAGTACCTTAAAGCACTCACAGATGCCATACGCTATTAGCAGGTACATACATGTGTATATCATAGCATGGGTTTACTTGAACCGACTTTAACATCACTTTTTTATTATTGGCATTTTACATAATTATAATATTAGTGTATGAGGATGTGCGTTTGGAATATTAAGGCACCTTTCTGTGCTAGTGAACATTTTTATTTCTCAGGGGAGAAGTCTGTAGCAAAAGAAAATGAACCTCTTGTTTTATAATGAATTTTCTATTCATTGTTATTTTATTGCGCATTGGCATTCTGTAGAGCTGCAGCATTAGCACTAACAGTATCTGTCCTGCAGGATTGCAAGAGAACCGCTCTCCCAATCTCTGAAGAGCACTCATTTAACTTCTTGGTGTGATTAGAGAGCACAGTGGCCTTGTAATGTTAGGGTTAACCTTTTTTTCCCACAGCACTAATTCCATCCTCTTCTACATCCTTTTAAGTGGCGGCCATTTTAGAGCACTGGACCTTTGTTTCTAGACACCAGTGCTCTGGTATTACAAGTTAATCGCATTATGAATGCAAACTCACACTCACATTACTAAGAAGCATTGCGCTCATAAGAGCGTGCTTCCATAAGCTCCTATGGGAGCCTCGTTCTGATGCCGTCAAACAGAATAAGAACCTCGCGCAGAGAAGGGGGTAAGATGAGCAGCATTTTTAAATATATATGTATATGACTATATACATGGTGGCTGGTGAATTTTGAAGATGGTGGGGGACTAGACCCCACCCCCTTAATTAAAGCTCCACCCACCAGATAGCTCTGCCTATTATAAATAAGCATATATATATATATAAAAAGAACGAAAAAAATGTGGACAGCCGGCACAATCTTCAGTTAAAACGTCCAAATTTATTATTCAACAATGTTTAAAGGAAAAGCTGCCACATGCAGCTGACATCAGATGCATAAAAGGAAAAAATTTAGTCTGACATGTTTCGGCCAGTAGCCTTAATCATAGACATAGTTAAAACAATGAGAACCATTAAAATAAATACCTTATGCTCTGTTCTTATTGGTTAACCACTAATTGGATGGCAAAAAGCTGGGATGAGATAGTTGAACAAGTTTAACTCATTGCTCTCCTATACATATTTAAATTGAAGAATGAATTGTACTTAATCTGAAATACAAAATACAACAAAAGTGCAAATAAATATAAATATAAGGTCAATCAACACAATAATATTAAGCGATAAGCGCTGAAGTTAAATTAAAACTATTAATAGCATTGGTTTAAATAAACAATATATGTGTATAAATGCTTAGATTATTTTCTGCTTAACCTTTATATGCATGGTCATAAATATGGCACAGTTCCTCCATAAATCTTACAGGTATGAAATGATTTATTTCTCCTCAATTTCTAGAGTTATCATATTGTTCATGACCCTTGATCTGAGGTGCTATAAACAGATTGAATAAAATGGGTCATTAAATGTGTAACCAGCTATATAACAGCTAACAACTGCAAGCTGACCAATGACAAAAACAGGGGTGGAATGTATAAGGGTGGAATATAAACACATACAATAAACTAATGTAGTACTAAAAGTAATATTAGATATTACTACTTAAATCATACTTTAAAGATATTACTAATATTCCTATTGGTTGGCACAAAGCCTAAACCATAACCTAACACTTTTAGTTCAGGATTACTTAAGTGATAATCTGTTAAACACTTCATACAAGTACATAAGAGCTCTAACCTGACATTTAAATGGAGGGTCATTGAAAGGCTCAGGAAACCAAAAAGAGGGGGAAACTTGAACAAATTATTGTTCAAACGGGAGGCCTTTTGGATTTTTTCTTTGGCCACCAGGATCCCAAATGGTTACAATTCTATCTATGATATTGTAAATTTCTGGGAATGATCTGTGGATTGTCAACAGTTTAAACACTTTAATCACTTAAAATACGTCCACCAGTATCAGATGAGAGATTTGTTAAGTTTAGTTCCTTGCTTGCAATATTCCCCTATTATTCTATTGTTAACTGTAACCCATGAGTCTGTACAAACTAACAGTATAGAGGCTATCCGTAGGTACAGTGACAAATAATTACAAACATATTGTTAGTAATTAATAGGAATATTAGTAATATCTTTAAAGTATGATTTAAGTAGTAATATCTAATATTACTTTTAGTACTACATTAGGTTATTGTATGTGTTTATATTCCACCCTTATACATTCCAGCCCTGTTTTTGTCATTGGTCAGCTTGCAGCTGTTAGCTGTTATATAGCTGGTTACACATTTAATGACCCATTCAATCTGTTTATAGCACTTTAGATCAAGGGTCATGAACAATATGATAACTCTAGAAATTGAAGAGAAATAAATCATTCATACCTGTAAGATTTATGGAGGTACTGTGCCCTATTTATGACCATGCATATAAAGGTTAAGCAGAAAAATAATATAAGCATTTATGCACATATATTGTTTATTTAAACCAATGCTATTAATAGTTTTAATTTAACTTCAGCGCTTATCGCTTAATATTATTGTGTTGCTTGACCTTATATTTATATTTATTTGTACTTTTGTTGTATTTTGTATTTCAGATTAAGTACATTTCATTCTTCAATTTAAATATGTATAGGAGAGCAATGAGTTAAACTTGTTCAAATATCTCATCCCAGCTTTTTGCCATCCAATTAGTGGTTAACCAATAAGAACAGAGCATAAGGTATTTATTTTAATGGTTCTCATTGTTTTAACTATGTCTATGATTAAGGCTACTGGCTGAAACATGTCAGACTAAATATTTTTTCCTTTTATGCATCTGATGTCAGCTGCATGTGGCAGCTTTTCCTTTAAACATTGTTGAATAATAAATTTGGACGTTTTAACTGAAGATTGTGCCGGCTGTCCACATTTTTTTTCGTTCTTTTCAAGTATTTCCCTACACAGCTGTGTACCTTCAGGTCCTAAGGATTACAACTGACAAGTATTTTCATCAAGATTTCTCCCATTGGTGGCAGAGCGGTCACATGGTGGAGCAGGAGGCCGGAACTCTTCGGATGGATTGAGCAAAGTAGGATTTGCGGAGCGACAAGAGGCTGCTGTGAAATCACATCAAGCTTCCAACCACTCAAAGTTAAGGAGGTAACTTCTGGGATCATAAGGCGTGTCTCGTCTCCAGATGTGCTGTGAGTAACGGTAGATCAGAAGAAGTGAACTGAACGCCAAGACGCCATGTAAGTTTTTCCCTTACCTTGGGGCTTCCCGCACATACCTAACAAGGCTGACAGCTGATTCACACACCACCCGTTTGCGCTCAATTGAGCTTTTCTAACATGTTCATTTGCAGACTTGAGCACAGGCATCTGGGTTTTTTTCATTAACCAGCTCACTTTGTTTGTATATATATATATATATATATATATATACATATATATATATATATATATATATATATATGTACACATACATAGATACAAAGACACACACACACACACACATATATATATATATATATATATATATATATATATACACATTATTTTTTTAAACCAAGATAAAACCAATTATATGTTGCTATGACAATCATGTGCCTCTTTTTAAATATGGGATGTCACATGGGTAAATGGACTTACTTTTAGTCAAAAATAGATGTAGTTTTAGAGCACTCCAACTGAAAGTGTGATAAACAGAAACTGTGTGATAAATAGAGGGTTAAATGACCCTTTATGTGAAAAAAAGATTCTACACTTTAGAATGAGGGATCACGTCTTAGCTTGAGCTTATTTTTTTTTTTTAAATATCTCTGCCAAAGAATCTGACTGCAGATGTGCAAAACCAGGGGGATCATTCACTCTCTCCATATATGCCAATGACTGCACTGTATAGGCACACAATAAAAAAATATCTGTCCTGGGGGGCGTGACCAAGAGGCAGGCATGGCGGACGCAAAATCCTATAGCTCAGAGAATTGACAATCTTATTCAACAATGAATCTTAGAGCTATTCATCATCTGCCTTGAATATGTTTTTATTCGATCTACTGAAACAACACTCAGCTGACATATACTCTACAATCCGCAAACGGCAGAAAGTAATCTGGGGCTATTAGACATGTGGTGAGGGCCTACTATGCTAATCTTTGCACTATCCTGGCTCCGCTCCATTGAGTGAAACTGCCACAGTGGATTCATAAGATTATATGGTTGGGGATGCCGGCTGGAGAGACCGTTAACCCCCTTCACACTACCTCTTAACACCAGCTGCACTACAATAGACTTTTCGTGACAACATACGGAGGTTGAGATGGCTGCAATGCTAGCCCTCCTTGAGGATCTAGGTCGCAGAATGGATACACAATATAGACAGCTCTCTGCTGACATCCGCTCGCTGAGCTCAGGAAGCGACACGCACGCCATGGGAGCTGTGATTTCGGCGAGAAAGCATCAAGCAAAGCAATAAGGGGATGCTCAATCTCACATTGGGAGATCCGTACCCACTACCCGGTACATCCCCATGAACTCCACCGGCCATCCCGTCCTCCTCTCATTGACAACTACGGCCTGCATGAGAGACAAGGGGGAAGGATTCACCTCCAGATCATCCAAGACCACATTAGATCTTTCCTCTTCTATGCAGCTAGCGCCCGGTGTAGCGATACTACCGCCTAACCTCAGAGTCTTCAGTCGGCACACTGGTGTGGGTGGAGATCTATTTGCCGGAGACTGGTTCTACCTACAGGAATGGCGGAGACGATCTGAGTATCATTATGTTGCTAGTGCTGATAAAGCAGGAGTCGGCTGATCTGGCCAGGAACTTATTATGAGAGTTAGCACCTACAAATGCTCGGCACTACGGATCTATAGTTAAAGACATACCATTACTATGATAATGCCCTCTATAACTGATCTATAAGACCTTAATGATGGCCCATAGACTTGAAAATTTTGGACTGGAGGCTTTATTTATGATATAGTGCTTTTCCTTTTTCTCTTTGGTTCAGCATGCAGTTTGGTTTAATATTTACTCCCCTTGTTATCAGACTTTTATGATGCCTGTTGTTTTACACCTCTT
The DNA here is from genome assembly GCF_027579735.1 of Bombina bombina. Classification (NCBI taxonomy): domain Eukaryota; kingdom Metazoa; phylum Chordata; class Amphibia; order Anura; family Bombinatoridae; genus Bombina; species Bombina bombina. The sequence continues at coordinate 420,018,351 of NC_069503.1, read as the reverse complement.
TCTAGAAAACACATGATCAAGATGCTTCCTACCTTAATGATGAGCTAGACGCCTTTGTTATTATACTTAGCTTATGGGTTAATATTTGCCTGCATTGTAGCGCTCATATATACTCCAGCTATGTTTTCTTAAGTATACTCAATATATGATCTACTATAATTTCAAGAACAGGGTAACAGCTACTTTTCTATTTAAAATTCACTCCTGTTCAATGACTCCTATTGGGTTTTGAGTAGAGCCTATTGATTGTAAAGTAGTGCATCTTTATACACCCATAAAAAGATCAGACACGCAGCCATTCCTGCATAATAGTATCTAGACCATGCTACTCAAGAGTAAAAATATTTTTAGATACAGCTGGTATTTGGTGGTACACACATATAAGCTTTAAAATTCACTCATTACCTCTGGGTTCTTTGCCTGGCACGCATTGATAGAACTCCTTTCCTGTAAATGCTCTACATTTTGAGTTTTATAATAAGTAGCTCATTTTCATAAGCAATGATCCACTCTTGGTTCCTTTTTGATACAGACCTGCACACAGAAGCATTCCCATACACTGCCCCTCCGTGGGAGAGATGTGACCAGCTAATAAAGCAGCCTATAGTCTTAGGTCCTCACATGACAGACAGATAATCAGGGGGTAGCTTAGCTGGGTGCTTGTGTTTTATTTGATAAGATTCACAGTCTTATCTTTTTACTTTGTCTCTTACGGGGAGTAGCCGACCCAGTTTACATGCTGAGCATTAAAATGTATATTTAACTGCAACACTGCTCATACCATTCCAATAGTATTTTTTCCAAGGCCGCTCTACATTGGGACCCTTTGGATCATATCATAGCAGCCAGGTACATCCAAGCTAACCTTTTACTCTGCAGCACAGTATAAAGTCTATACATAGGCATCCATAGGAGTATATTACACCTATAATATTCATTAAAAGTTTATTTACTGGTACCCAAGCATTACAGCATACTGTGAACTAGGTTCTTAGTATATTCTGGAATATGGTCTAACACCTTAGATACCCGTCAGTGGCATTCAGTAGTCACGCTCAATTTCTAGAGTCAATTATATACTAACTTGTGGAGTCACATCTACCCTTCTCACATTACTCCATAATTTAAAACTGAGGTTTCAGTTATGTACATTTGATCATAGATTTGGTGTCATAGTTGTATGTGTTCATTATACTGTGGGTATCATGTTGTGTGTGGTCTACATCTCATCAGTATGTTTGACGCTAATTTTACACGGGAGATGACTAATTTTGCTACATATAGCTGTTTGATATAATTGTTCATAGTACTGTATGTTCCCTATAATGTAAGTTTGCACATGGTATATCCCCCTGATGCATATTAACCTTTTAACCATACATTTATATGACTTTATGTAGTTCCCAAGAGAAGCCTGTTTGGTAATTTACCCCACTATACATTTCCCACAATATTATGATAATTCCATGACCACGCCCCCCCCCCCCCATCCCCTCCCTTAAAATTCTTGAACGGCTCTTGCCCGCTGATATACCCCCACTCTCTCCTCGGTCTACACTATTCCATTCTAAATATTCACTTTACTTAAAAAAAAAGAGATTCCATTTAGATTAGTCCATTCACTCACTCAATGGTTACCCAATAATTGTGTTCTTAGCAAACCCGTAAGTTATCATATATTATAATGCATAGAGGGATTTTTATTAAATGTTTATGTAACTATTCATTTACTATCTTTGTCAAAGAAACCAGTACAGACATTTATTTCCTGAGCTCCCAAACTTGCTAAATCGATTATTATGTAACATATCACCTTGCTTATTGTATATACATACAGTCTCTTTTACTTTAAATGGACGGAAGAATGTTATTGTAACTGAAATCTCAATAAAAATTTATTTAAAAAAAAAATATCTGTCCTGACACATATGCATGGTGAGTTATACCCTGATCTCTCTCTTTTTATACAGTTGTATGCAAAAGTTTAGGCACCCTGGCAATTTCCATGATTTTCATTTATAAATAATTGGGTATTTGGATCAGCAATTTCATTTTGAACTATCAAATACCTGAAGGACACAGTAATATTTCAGTAGTCAAATGAGGTTATTGGATTAACAGAAAATGTGCAATGTGCATCAAAACAAAATTAGACAGGTGCATAAATTTGCACCCTCCAACAGAAATATTGCATCAATATTTAGTAGAGCCTCCTTTAGCAGAAATAACAGCCTCTAGATGCTTCCTATAGCCTGTAATGAGTGTCTGGATTCTAGATGAAGGTATTTTGGACCATTCCTCCTTGCAAAACATCTCCAGTTCAGTTAGGTTTGATGGTTGCCGAGCATGGACAGCCCACTTCAAATCACCCCACAGATTTTCAATGATATTCAGGTCTGGGGACTTGGATGGCCATTCCAGAACATTGTACTTGTTCCTCTGCATAAATGCCAGAGTAGATTTTAAACAGTGTTTTGGGTCGTTGTCTTGTTATAATATCCAGCCCCGGTGTAACTTCAACTTTGTGACTGATTCCTAAACATTATTCTCAAGTATCTGCTGATATTGAGTGGAATCCATGCAACCCTCAACTTTAACAAGATTCCCAGTACCGGCACTGTCCACACAGCCCCACAGCATGATGGAACATCCACCAAATTTTACTGTGGGTAGCAAGTGTTTGTCTTGGAACGCTGTGTTCTTTTATCGCCATGCATAACGCCCCTTGTTATGACCAAATAACTCAATCTTTGTTTCATCAGTCCACAGCACCTTCTTCCAAAATGAAGCTGGCGTGTCCAAATGTGCGTTTGCATGCCTCAAGCGACTCTGTTTGTGGCCTGTGTGCAGAAAAGGCTTCTTCTGCATCACTCACCCATACAGCTTTTCCTTGTGCAAAGTGCGCTGAATTATTGAACGATGCACAGTGACACCATCTGCAGCAAGATGATGTTGTAGGTCTTTGGAGGTGGTCTGTGTGTTCTCACCATCCTTTGCCTTTCCGATATTTTACTTGACCTGACACTTCTGGCCTTAACAAGAAATGTGCCTGTGGTCTTCCATTTCCCCACTATGTTCCTCACAGTGGACACTGACAGCTTAAATCTCTGTGGTAGATTTTTGTAGCCTTCCCCTAAACCATAGTGTTGAACAATCTTTGTTTTCAGGTCATTTGAGAGTTGTTTTGAGACCCCCATGTTGCCACTCTTCAGAGGAGAGTCAAAGAGAACAACAACTTGCAATTGGCCACCTTAAATACCTTTTCTCATGATTGGATGCACCTGTGTATGAAGTTCAAAACTTAATGGGCTCACCAAACCAATTGAGTGTTCCAATTTATCAGTGCTAGGTAGTTACAGGTATTCAAATCAACAAAATGACAAGGGTGCCCAAAATTATGCACCTGTCTAATTTCATTTTGATGCATATTGCACATTTTCTGTTAATCCAATAAACCTCATTTCACTACTGAAATATTACTGTGTCGTTCAGTTATTTGATAGATCAAAATGAAATTGCTGATCCAAACATCCAATTATTTATAAATGAAAATCATGGAAATTGTCAGGGGTGCCTAAACTTTGCATACAACTGTACATGTACACACACTATCTTTGCACATAGTGATCTCTGTACACAAAGTCAGCTCCCAATACACTAATCTTTATACACATTTTCCTATATAAAAAAACAAAAACACAACAGGATCCTCTCATACATTACTAGAATAGTCCTCATTACCACTGTTACTTACTGTTTATCTGCAGAGAAGCAGATGTAGATAACTGCTATAGTAAAATTATTTAGACATATTAGCTTTTCTGATTTCAAATATACTGTTAAAAGTTCCCATGAAGACTGCAGAGACTTCCTGCATTATAGTCTGACTGCAGCCACAGGCGGTTGTGCTAAATGTTGCATATCATTATGATAGGCAGTATTCAGCACTCTCGCAGTGCACAGAGCGTCTATTTTGCTTGCTTGCATACCAGGAATACCAATCAAAATTGGACTGGTATTCCTGGTATGCAAGCAAGCACAACAGAAGCTCTGTACACTGTTCTGAGTATGCTGAACACTGCCTGTCATAATGATATGCAGAATTTAACAACACATCGAATAAAAGCTTCTAAATTAAAGAATATGAACTTGCCGGAATTCCAAGTCCACCTAGTTGTGGTTGCTGTTGCACTGTGCAGTGAAGTCTCAGACCGCATCCATGCCGCACTATTTTTTTTAATTGATGATCTCATCTCAGCACATGAGGAACCTGTGCAAAGCAGTAGCCTGCCCTGCCTACCTTACTTGTGCTCTAAATAACTAGCGTTAGTTAGCGCTCTCTCCTCTAGACCACCAGGCAGTGCGGCACCATCATAAAAAATAAATAAATACAATCCCCATTGCAGGATAACACACAGGGACTCACTCACTTACTATGATTTCACAACACAGGCATCTCTGCAGATCTGCCCTGACCCCATTGCCTCCCAGGCTGTAATTGCTGTCTCCTCATCGTGTCTTGTCAGCAGGATGCCATTTGTGAGTGGCAGTGATAGCGGCCAACAAAAGCGCTCTGTGATGTACAACCTCACCCCTCTTGCTGTTAGCCTGGCCAATAGGATGTTTGGAGACCTTTTGGACTTCTGTAAGGAAACGGTGTAATGCAAACTAAATGGATGATGTCAAAAACATCTTATGGGGCAGACTGGGCATGCTGAAAGTGTTCTCAGAAAGGGCATGTCAAAAACGCCATTACAATGTGACAGCAGTTTTTTAATCAGTATAAGCTTTTATTAATTATTATTTTAATCCAACCCTTACTCCCATACACCACCTAAAAAAATTAAACCTGACTGCTCCAAATTAGGATAAAAAATAAAATTAATAAAATGATTTTATTTCATTTTATTTTTTATCTTTTTGCCCCAAAAAATCATGGGGCACTGCCCCTGTCGATTCCTAAAGAGGAGCCTCCACTGCTATATACATATATATATATATGTGTTAATATGTTTATATACACATTTTAACACATAAATATATATGTATATAAGCATATACATATATATATTTACATTGCGGTCTATGAGAACGCACAGTTCCCATAGACTGCAATGTAAAGGCACTTTTTAGTGCTGTTTTTTTCTAACACCCCACTAACACCAACTTTAAAGCCCCAAAACTGCCTAGTGCAATTTTTTTTATAAAAAAAAATGCTAGATATTTTTTTTTACTAAAAAAACTATAATCCCCTCTATTTTAAGGGCATTTGGGGCACTTTTAGAAAATTAACCAGAGATCTAATCCCATTGGCGGGAGCGCAATAATTTTACACTCCACTCGTAATCTAGCCCTTATTTGCTAATACACAGGATTGTTTTAATACATCCTGCTGTACTTTATGTGCTATTATTTTATATTAGATATGGTGTGTTTCAACTTTTATGTTTGCTGCTTGTCTGTTTAACTGTTTGAATTTTGGAGCAGACTGGAGCTGTCCCCATTTCTGTACATAGAGATCCTTTGGAAGGGAGATCCGCAGATCATTTATATATTCAATCAAAATGTGTGCTATGCAATCGTGTTCCTCTGTGCCCCCTGCTCAACTTTGCAATACTTGTTTGGATCACATTATGTATACTAAGACTACTTTTTACATTTACAGGTGGATGTCCACCCCAGTTAGGTGCCTCTGATTTCACTCCAGTTTTTGAAGTTTGTATTCACTTTTTCAAGTAAGCTCAAACACACTTCTACTGACATGCAGTCTTTAGTTGATAAGCCTACCACTAATGTTGTTCTCAGCAGTAAGAAAGTTCATGACTCTTCCAAGGATTCAGATTCATGCAATTCATATTTGTCATCTGAAAGGGAATTACATTCTGAGAATCAGGATTCTAATCCTGATCAAAACCATGAGTATTCTTCCTTGATGTTTAAAGTCAAACATTTATGTTCTTTACTGCAAAAAGGTTTTACAAACTTTCGGCTAGATTATGAGTTTTTGTCGGTAAGGCTGTGCGGTGCTAACGCTCCTTGTTTACTTACCGCTCCCTTTAAACAACACTGGTATTACGAGTTTTCTGCAAGCCGGTGTTAGCCTCAGAAAAGTGAGCATTGAGCAAAATTTAGCACCACATCTCACCTCAATACCTGCGTTGCTAACGGTAGCGGTAAGCTGGCAAAACGTGCTCATGCACGATTTCCCCATAGGAAACAATGGGGCTGAGCTGGCTGAAAAAAAACCTGCAAAAAAGCAGCGTTCAGGTCCTAACGCAGCCCCATTATTTCCTATGGGAAAATTAAATTTATGTCTGCACCTAACACCCTAACATGAACCCAGAGTCTAAACTATTTAATAACTACCTAGCTAAAATAAGTACAAAATTACCTGTAAAATAAACCCTAACCTAAGTTACAATTACACCTAACACTACACTATAATTAAACTAATTACCTAAACTACCTACAATTAATTACAATTAAATTACATAAACTAAATTATGGAAAAAAAAACCCACTAAATTACAGGGAAAAAAAAAGAATTACAAGAATTTTAAACTAATTACACCTAATCTAATCCCCCTAATAAAATAAAAAAGCCCCCCAAAATAATAAAATTCCCTACCCTATACTAAATTACAAATAGCCCTTAAAAGGGCCTTTTGCGGGGCATTGCCCCAAAGTAATCAGCTCTTTCACCTGTAAAACAAATACAATACCCCCCCAACATTAAAACCCACCACCCACACACCCAACCCTACTCTAAAACCCACCCAATCCCCCCTTAATAAAACCTAACACTACCCCCTTGAAGATCACCCTACCTTGAGCCGTCTTCACCCAGACGGGCACAAGTGGTCTTCCAGACTGGCAGAACTCTTCATCCAGGCGGCATCTTCTATCTTCTTCCATCCGGAGCGGGTCCATCTTGAAGACATCCGATGCGGAGCATCCTCTTCCTTCTTGAGCCGACGACTGAATGAAGGTTCCTTTAAGTGACGTCATCCAAGATGGTGTCCCTTCAATTCCGATTGGCTGATAGAATCCTATCAGCCAATCGGAATTAAGGTAGGAAACATCCTATTGGCTGATGCAATCAGCCAATAGGGTTGACCCTGCATTCTATTGGCTGATTGGAACAGCCAATAGAATGCAAGTTCAATCCTATTGGCTGATTGATAGGGCGTTAAAAAGCAGCGTTAGGACCCCTTAACGCTGCTTTTTAAGGCTAACGCAAGACTCATAATCTAGCCGTTTGTGAGGTCAAGAATCTGTGGAATAAAAATTTGTTAAACAGCTTGGCTTGATTTTTAAGCCTTCTGCAAAGTCACCTGAGGTTTTTCCTGTCCCAGAGGCTGTTTCAGAAATAATTTACAAAGAGCCTGGAACTCGAGTTACACCCTCCACTAAGTTTAAAAAGAAAATTAGAATATTTTAATAGAAAAGCCTGTCAACAAGCAAGTGTTTTATGTTTAAACCAGTTGTAGGCATTGTCTGTGTAGTGGCAGTTGCTAGTTGTCAGCCGCTCTGGAATCAATCCGGGATGTAACCCAACTGCTAGCGTGAATTGAAAGCACACGCTAGCACACTGAGAAATATCCAGGACGTGACCCACTCAGGAAGCAGATTAGAAGATAACAAAAATGAATATTGTTCCAGAATGCAGGAAAGCCACAAAGGATAAAACGTCCCTTTAAGTAGTACAAAGAACAAAAAGGAAATGCTCTTACTTGAAGCTTCTGAAAAAGGTCCTCTTTAGCAGGCTTGTAAAACAAAGGAAAAGTTCTCTTTTGCAGCTTGTAAAAGTAAAAGTTCCTTTTAAGCAGGTGTATAACAAACAGAAAGGCAAAGTTCTCTTTTGCAGCTTGTAAAAGTAAATGTCCCTTTTAAGCAGGTGTATAACAAACAGTAAGGCAAAGTTCTCTTTTGCAGCTTGTAAAAGTAAAATGTCCCTTTAAGCAGGTTTTGTTTATCAAAGAAAAGGTTTAAAGGTAAAGGCACAAGCTAGGTCAGGCAGGCAGAAGTCGGCATCCAAATATCAGCAAAAGGTATAGGCAAAAGACAAGGTCAGGCAAGCAGAAGTCGGCATCCAAGTATCAGCAAAAGGGTAAAAGCTACAGGCAAGGTCAGGCAGGCAGAAGTCAATATCCAAATATCAGCAAGTAGGGATTAGGCAAGAGGCTTGGTCAGGCAGGCAGAAGTCGGTACACAAAAGAACAAAATTGATATGGTACTCACAATCCAGGGAAACAAACAAACGGGCCCAGATTCAGATCTCCCGCCGTGATTTAAAGGGCAGGAGCGTAACCGTCATCAGAGGGGTGTGAGAGAAAGCGTCATGTTGCTAAGCAACATGACGTCAGACACACAGAGAAGTTCCGGGAGCCGCGGCGACACGGCGATGAACGGAAGCAATCATGACAGCACCCCCTCCTCAAGGACCCCTCCGGGGGACAGGACCAGGTCTATCAGGATGAGTCTTGTGGAAGGTCTTGACCAAAATAGGAGCATTTACTTGATGAGCAGGTTCCCAAGAACGTTCCGTGACTGGATAACCCTTCCAATGAATGAGATAATACAATTTCTTGCCCCGCCACTTGGAATCTAGAATATGGCTGATCTCAAACTCAGGATGTCCATGCACCAATAACGGTGGAGGTTTAGAAAAAGGCTTAGAATACCTGTTAATCATCACAGGTTTTAAAAGAGAAACATGGAATACCGGATGGACTTTGAGAGACTTGGGTAAAGCTACCCGATAAGCAGTGGAACATACCTGACCCAGTATTCGGAAAGGACCCACATATCGTGGTCCCAATTTGTTAGAAGGTTGTTTCAGGCGAAGAAATTGAGAGGAAATCCAAACTTTATCACCAGGGCGATATTTGGGAGCCTTCTTCCGTCGAAGATCCGAAAAGAACTTGTAACGTCTAGAAGTTACAGAAAGAATACGATGTATCTTCTGCCAATGTCGAGTTAATCTTCGGGCTGTAAGATCAGAAGCAGGATTCACTGTGGAGGAAGTATGCAAAGGGAATGTCCTAGGCTGATATCCGTAAGCTGCATGAAAAGGAGAAGTCTGAAGGGAGGAATTGTACCGGGCATTATGAGCCAATTCAGCCAAAGGAAGGTAAGAAGTCCAGTTAGAGTGATAATGATCCACATAATGTCTAAGATATGTTTCAAGACACTGGTTTACTCTTTCAGTCTGACCATTCGATTGTGGGTGGTGAGAAGTAGAGAGAGATATAGTAGTACCAAAATGTTTACAAAGTGACCTCCAAAATCGAGAAACGAATTGTACCCCTCTATCTGAAACAATATCTAGAGGAAATCCATGGATTCTTACAATATGTAGAATAAAAAGTTCAGAGAGTCTTTTGGCAGATGGTAATCCTGGCAAGGGTACAAAATGAGCCGTCTTAGTGAACCTGTCGACCACCACCCAGATAGTATTGTTCCCAGTGGACAAGGGAAGATCGGTAATAAAGTCCATGGATACATGAGTCCAAGGCTGGTGAGGTATAGGCAATGGTTGGAGTAATCCTGAAGGAAGTTGGCGTGGAGTTTTGTTCATGGCACATTGTGTGCATACTGAGACGTAATCCTTCACATCTTGAGAGAGTGTAGGCCACCAGACATGTTGTTTGAGGTTTCGAGTGGTAATACTGATGCCAGGATGTCCAGAAAGGGGACTATCATGAGCCCAAAATAAAATCTTGGAACGAAGGCGTTCAGGAACAAATAGTAAACCATCGGGAGGTTTACAGGACAAAGGAAGATGCTCTTGAGCGGACTGTAATTCTTGTAACCAAGAAGTTGTTAACTGGGCAATGACTTCATGAGGTTGGAGAATGGTACCAGACTCAGGAACTGGGGTATCTTGAAATTGTCTGGAAAGTGCGTCTGCTTTAATATTTTTTGAACCAGGTATGTAAGACAAATTATAGTAAAACCGAGAGAAGAATAATGACCAGCGTGCTTGCCTGGAATTTAATCGTTTGGCTGTTTGAAGATACAGAAGGTTCTTATGATCAGTAAGTATAGTAAATGGCAAAGAAGTACCTTCCAGCCAATGTCTCCATTCATCCAATGCCATTTTGATGGCAAGCAACTCTTTATTCCCTACGTCATAGTTAAATTCGGAAGGAGTGAATTTTTTAGAGAAAAAAGCAACAGGATGAATCCTTCCAGTCTCTGGTATTCGTTGAGACAGAACAGCTCCAGCAGCAACAGAGGAAGCATCCACCTCCAGAATAAATTGAAACTCAGGATTTGGATGACGAAGGATAGGAGCTGAGGAAAAAGCTTCTTTGAGAGATTCAAAAGCTTCTATAGCCTCAGACAGCCATACCTTACAGTTTTGTCCTTTTCTTGTGAGAGAAGTAAGAGGAGAAGTAATAGTAGCAAAATTCTTGATGAACTTTCTGTAATAATTGGCGAAGCCTAGGAAACGTTGTAAAGCCTTCAAAGAATCAGGTCTAGGCCAATCCAAAATGGCAGAAAGTTTAGTAGGGTCCATTTCGAATCCAGATGCCGATATTACATAACCCAGAAAGGGTATGGATTTTTGATGGAAAGAACATTTCTCCAGTTTAGCAAACAGATGGAATTCTCTTAGACGTTGAAGTACTTTCTTGACGTGGTGCACATGATCTTGGTGGTTCTGAGAAAAAATTAAGATGTCGTCCAGGTATATGATAACAAAAATATTCAAAAAATCACGAAAGATCTCGTTTACAAAATGCTGGAAAACCGCCGGAGCATTGCATAGCCCGAAGGGCATGACCAAATATTCATAATGCCCAAATCGAGTGTTAAAGGCAGTCTTCCACTCATCTCCTTTGCGTATACGGATCAAGTTGTATGCACCACGTAGGTCGAGTTTGGTGAAAATGGTGGCTCCCTGAAGATAAGTAAAAAGTTCAGGAATAAGGGGCAGAGGATAACTGTTCTTGATGGTAATCTGATTCAATCCACGATAATCAATACAGGGTCTTAATCCGTCATCCTTTTTTCCCACAAAAAAGAAACCAGCCCCTACAGGGGAAGAGGAGGGTCGAATAAATCCTCTAGCCAGATTGTCTTTTATATATTCTTCCAGAGCCATGTTTTCTGGTTTAGAAAGTGGATATGTCTTGCCTCGAGGATAGGCAGCCCCAGGAAGGAGATCAATGGGACAATCAAAAGGGCGATGAGGAGGAAGACGTTCAGCTTCTTTTTTGGAGAAGACATCCACAAAGTCATGGTAATGCATAGGTAAGGATTCCGGAGTTTCAACTGTGAGAGCAATAGTGAGTGGTAACTTAGTAATCTTTTGAAGACATTTAGTCTGGCATGTAGATCCCCAGGAAGTGAGTTCACCGAAAGTCCAAGAAAAAATGGGATTGTGAATCTGGAGCCAGGGTAATCCCAAGATAATGGGAAATTGCGGAGTGGGAATGACATCGAAACAAATTGTCTCAGAATGAAGTATTCCTACGGTGAGGAGTAAGGGTTGAGTAGAAAACTGAATGTATCCAGAACCCAAAGGATCTCCACTGACCGTAGAGACTGAAATGGAATACTCCTTCTTTAGTAAGGGTATAGAATGAGTAGAAACAAATGTAGAGTCAATGAACACACCTCCAGCACCAGAATCAATTAGAGCTTGGGTATAGATCTTCTTATGTCCAATTAGAAGAGTTACTGGAACAAAGAGTTTCTTGTATAGGGAATGACCACTATTTTGGCTTAACTCAGTTCCCTGGACTAGAGTTAAGCCCTGGCTTTTACTGGCCTAGTAGGACAATCCCTTAATAAATGCCCTTTAAGGCCACAGTACAGACATAAGCCAAGAGTCCGTCTTCTCAAGCGTTCAGTCTCAGTTAATTTTATACTTCCTACTTCCATGGGTTCAGCCTGATCAGTAGTAGGAGAGGCTGGAGTGACTGGATTAGAAAAACGAGGAGCTAAACGAAAAGGAGTTCGAGTTGAAGTCCTCTGTGTTCTATCCTTTTCTTGTTGGCGTTCACGAAACCTGGCGTCGAGACTGATGCAGAGATTTATTAAGGCTTCTAAGGACTCTGGAAGTTCACGATACACCAATTCATCCTTGAGACGCTCAGAAAGTCCTTTACGGAAAGCGGCTCTGAGTGCTCCCTGATTCCAAGTGGTTTCAGAGGCAAGGGTGCGGAACTCAATTGCATATTGAGAGACTGGTTGATTTCCTTGACGTAAATCCAGGAGAGTAGCTTCAGCAGCGGATGACCTTCCAGGTTTATCGAATACGTTTGAGAATGTAGATAGAAATGTATCAACATCCAACAGTATAGGATCATTCTTTTCTAGCAAAGGTGACACCCAAGCCAAGGCTTTTCCTTTCATTAAGGAAATAAGAAACGTGATTCTAGAAGAGGCAGTAGCAAAGAGAGTAGGGCTATTTCGGAAATGAAGACGGCATTGATTCAGAAAGCCTCTACATTCTTCAGGATTCCCATCATATTTATCCGGAAGAGGTATCCTGGGACTTAATTGTACCTGAGACTGATTGTTAGGAATCGGAGGAGGTAATGCCTCAATCGGATTTGGATTGGGATTAGGATTAGGAGGTGCGGTAGCAACCAAATTTTGTAATAGAGCAGTAATTTGATCAAGTTTAGTGTCCAGAGACTGCAAGTGAGTGGCATGAGAACCCAAGAGCTGTCCCTGGTGAGCCACGGCCATAGATAATTCAGTGGGGTCCATTTTTATGGCCCGTTTGTAATGTCAGCCGCTCTGGAATCAATCCGGGATGTAACCCAACTGCTAGCGTGAATTGAAAGCACACGCTAGCACACTGAGAAATATCCAGGACGTGACCCACTCAGGAAGCAGATTAGAAGATAACAAAAATGAATATTGTTCCAGAATGCAGGAAAGCCACAAAGGATAAAACGTCCCTTTAAGTAGTACAAAGAACAAAAAGGAAATGCTCTTACTTGAAGCTTCTGAAAAAGGTCCTCTTTAGCAGGCTTGTAAAACAAAGGAAAAGTTCTCTTTTGCAGCTTGTAAAAGTAAAAGTTCCTTTTAAGCAGGTGTATAACAAACAGAAAGGCAAAGTTCTCTTTTGCAGCTTGTAAAAGTAAATGTCCCTTTTAAGCAGGTGTATAACAAACAGTAAGGCAAAGTTCTCTTTTGCAGCTTGTAAAAGTAAAATGTCCCTTTAAGCAGGTTTTGTTTATCAAAGAAAAGGTTTAAAGGTAAAGGCACAAGCTAGGTCAGGCAGGCAGAAGTCGGCATCCAAATATCAGCAAAAGGTATAGGCAAAAGACAAGGTCAGGCAAGCAGAAGTCGGCATCCAAGTATCAGCAAAAGGGTAAAAGCTACAGGCAAGGTCAGGCAGGCAGAAGTCAATATCCAAATATCAGCAAGTAGGGATTAGGCAAGAGGCTTGGTCAGGCAGGCAGAAGTCGGTACACAAAAGAACAAAATTGATATGGTACTCACAATCCAGGGAAACAAACAAACGGGCCCAGATTCAGATCTCCCGCCGTGATTTAAAGGGCAGGAGCGTAACCGTCATCAGAGGGGTGTGAGAGAAAGCGTCATGTTGCTAAGCAACATGACGTCAGACACACAGAGAAGTTCCGGGAGCCGCGGCGACACGGCGATGAACGGAAGCAATCATGACACTAGTGCTACTCTTTGGTGTGATGACCAAATATTTGAAGAATTTTCAGTTGAAGATTTTCAGGTTTGTATAAAACTTTACCTGCAATGATATAGCAGATATTATTCATATAAAAGGGACAGTCTAGTCAAAACAAACTTTCATGATTCAGATAGGGCATGCAATTTTAAACAATTTTTCAATTTACTTTTATCATCAATTTTGCTTTTGTTCTTTTGGTATTCTTAGTTAAAAGCTAAACCTAGGTAGGTTCAAATGCTCATTTCTTAGACCTTGAAAGACGCCTCTTATCTGAATGCATTTTGACCGTTTTTCACAACTAGAGGGTGTTAGTTCATGTGTGCCATATAGATAACATTATGCTCACGCCCGTGGAGTTACCCAGCAGTCAGCACTGATTGACTAAAATGAAAATCTGTCAAAAGAACTGAAATAAGGGGGCAGTCTGCAGAGGCTTAGATACAAGGTAATCACAGAGGTAAAAAGTGTATTAATATAACTCTGTTGGTTATGCAAAACTGTGGAATGGGTAATAATGGGATTATCTATTGTTTCAAACAATAATTCTGGTGTAGACAGTCTCTTTAACACTAAGAATATGGCTCTGTCTGCTCAAACCAAGAGAGCCTTATGTTTTAAATCGCAGTCTGCAGAAATGGTTTCCAAAGGTTGTCTTGAATCTCAAAACCTTTCAGGCAAATATTTTATTTGGCCCTGATCTAGATGCCATAATCTCTACAGTTACTGGGGTAAAAAGCACTATGTTCCCCAGGACAAAAAAGATCTAAAGAAAAAATAGACCTGTTGGCTGTTTTCATTCCTTTTGTGAATCTAGGAACCAAAGGTCACTTTCCTCTTCTCACAAGTCTGAGTCTTCCAGATCTTCATGGAAACAAAGTTCTAACTGGAACAAATCCAAGCAAACCAAGAAGCCTCAAAATCAGCATGATGGCGTGGCCCCCGATCCAGATTTAATTCTGGTAGGTTACAGGATCCCTGAGTAAAAAAACATAGTATATCAGTGATACAGGATACGCTTCATGTCCAGACCTCCTTGGGAAAGGTTTCTTCTGTCTCATGTTCTGAAACCTCCAGAGAAGGTAAAGGACTTTTTCAATGTGTTTGTAGTGCTGTCTGGGAGCCTTGGAAAGTAGGAAGTTTGTTCTCTTCAAGAGGCGAGGTTACTGCTAAATATTGTACAGCATTATGTGATCTTCAAGGCTCTCAAGTTGGCCCCTTCTCAAAAGAAAGGATTATCTGTATTTCCAATCAGACAATGTCACAGTGGTGGCATATATCAATTATCAAGTCATAAATTGCAATCCTTAGTGATGAGAGAGAGCTCAATCATTGTGTTATTTCTGCCATCTATATTCCAGGAGTGAATCATTGGAAGACAGGTTATATCAGGAAAATGGTATCTACATCAGGAGATCTTTTATCAGAAGTCGATGGAGTGTTCCAGAAATATACCTTAAGGTTTCTCACCAAAATCACAAATTTCTTCCCAGGATAATAGCTCAAATCAAATATGAGTGTTCACCAGTAATTCTGATTGCTCCATCATAGCATCTCAGACCTTGGTATGTATATATTGTTCAGATCTCCAGCGTGACTACTTGGACTCTTCCTCTGCGTCAAGATTTCTTGTCGCAAAATTCCTTTTTTTTCATCAAAATTTAACAGCTCTCAATTTAGCGGCTTATATATTGAAAGTTTATTTTTAAAACAGAGAGGTTTTTCAAATACTGCTGTTGTAACACTTATCCAGGTGAGAAACCTGTTACTAGAAAGAATTATTACAAGGTTTGGATTTTTTTTTTCCTGATGTGATAAAAATGGCTATTAGCACTCTTTTTAAATTTTGAGAATCCTTCAGTTTCTTCAGGATGACCTAGATAAGGGTTTTTTTCAGCAATTTCTTTGAAAGTTCACATTTCAGCTATTTATGTTTTGTATCACAAGCAAATTGATAAATTTCCAGGCCCTGATGATAGAAAGTGCCATGAGGAGGTGAGATAGTCAAAAGGGATCAATTGTCATGTCAATAAAGCCGGTGAAAAATTCAAAAGGTCCGACAGTACTGGTTAAAGGCAGTGTCATTAATACCTCATGATTTAGACGCTAAGGGGTTAATTTTCTTTAGCCTGTGTGCTAAAACATTTGTTTTTTTTAAAGAAGAACTGTGTTGCTGTGTTTTTGTGTTAATGAGTTTTTGCTATGATCAGCTAGCACCCCTAATAAATAGTTTCTAAGTAAATGTTATTGTGTATGCATCGATGCATCAAGAACAATAAAAGTGTCAGCTCAAGAAACAATAAGCAGTGCACTCTCCCCAGAGCAGATAAGGTCAATTAGAGGACACTAGTACAATTTAAGATATGCTTTTAAAAATGTTATGACACTAGATAAGGGAAATATGACACCCATGTCATATTTGGTACCAAACTAATTCTCATGATGTCCCTGGGAGTTTGCTTATATAGGTGTACGCGCTGAATATGCCTATCAGAAGTTGTAAGGTGTTCTTCGATTTTAGGCAAAGACTCAGGACTTTATTGACTGTTGTAAAAGAGAGGGGTTTCCTAGCCCTCTGGAAAGAGGGTGGGTCAAGCCATTTGATATTATGGAAAGAGGTATACAATTTTGTGTTTTAAAATTTTCAAGTGTTCATTCTTCATGGGAGGCTGTACACTACAGAGTGAGTGACCACTTTTTCCTGCCATCTCCCTTGCGCAGATACCTAAGCTAGGAAAGTATAAGACTTTCTGTTATTTCTCCTTTTTATTTTAAAACTGTAACTGTTTGTGTATAATTCTATTTGTTAACATCTTTTTATTAATAATGTTTTTAAGAGGACATTCCCAGCTAACATCTATCCATTGGATCCAGAGAGGCCGCTAGGTCCTAGTGAGGGTGGCTTCTATGAAGAAGAACTGCTCCTCTGCAAGATTGGTTCCGATAGAGCTGCCCTGATACAGGACGAACAGGACTTGCCTAAGTGGAACAACTTACTCCAGGATTTTTTCGGATGTTCCTCTGAATTTTCCTGTGACCTCATATGTGCTACATCCCAACTATTTATTGCGGTCTAACTATCAAGAGATGATGCCATATCCTAGACCGTTTCTACACATTTGGATCCCCTGCTCTCACCTATCTTATCTACTGTCTGGGAAGTGCACATATACGGTGGTGTGGCTCTAGTCAGCAGCCAAGATCCTTTTAGGTTTCAACATTGGGGCTCTGAGATGCCGTTAATGGAGGTAACAGATTGCCTTTTTTTAAGCTGGTGACTTGGAATAGGTTAGAGTTGAACTAACTGCCCATATGCTCACCCAAGATTTGCTGACTAATGTGGTTGCTGGCTCTACATGGTGATGTTCTTATATACAAGTTTGATTCTGATTATCATGACTGGCAATAGTATTTGGAAAATACCGAGATATACAATCCCAAGCCAGATAAGCTGTAGCCATATAGTTATTTGTGATGCTAAACAATCGCTCTTTTTCTAAGTAGTTATACAACCTGGATGTTTACTGTTATATACTGCCTTATTATAGATTTGCAATATGGTTACACTATGACTGCTGTTTAATAATGTAGTTTAATTTACAGCTTTAACTTTTTGTTTTATATATGAAATACATGTGCACTGCCATTCTAGTCTCCTACGGGGGAACTAAAAGCCCTACAATACATATGGCTTTCTCAGTAATACTTTAGATAACACTGCTTCAATATGAAGGGCGGACAGTTGTAAATGTACCTTTAGTTTGTATAACAGTATGCTCTAATCATAATTTATTTTTTTTATTTTTTTTGCTCAATATTTTTTATTTTTTTCTGCAAACAAAGAAAAGCATTATGACTTTAAACACATATATAGCCTTACATGAATACATAGAAATAAGAAGAGCTCTGTAAGAATACACCTTTGTGAACAATGACAATATGCCCAAATGCTATTGTTCAAGTGCAAAAAGATATAGCTTCAATATGATCCGTCCACTTGGGCATAGGGCATTTCGGAAAATCTGATGAGGTGCATAACTGGCATGCAGTCCATTAAAATTAGATTTTATGCCTTGCTTAAACATATATTATAGTGCAAAAATTGCATGCTCTAATTATTTTCCCCCACAACTTGCTTTATTTAGAGGAGCCAATCCAGACATGTTACTTTAACCAAAAGAGAGGAGTGCATCTTGTGCATGGATGATATATATATATATATATATATATATATATATATATATATATACACACACACACGAACCAATAGAACGTTCTGTGCTAAGATCCCCTAAGAAATATAGTAAACAAAATAAAAAAAATATATAATAATAAATGTGATTTAGGTGATATAAAAAACAGTGAAATATATCTTTAACTGGAAAATCAGAAAGTCAATATTGACCAAAAAGTAATAAATAAGTGTACACCAACCAAAATATAAAAAATAATAAAATATCCATAAAAACAAAAAAGAAATTGAATGAATAAAAAATTGTGGCTCCTAAACACAAAACAATAACATGAAGCTGATATTCTAGTCCGGTGTGTTGTTCACCGAATAAGTCCAATGGTGAGGTACAACAGATAAAAAGTGTGTAATAACTCAGCGTCTCTCACCATATAGTTGTGCCTAAATTGGCTACAAAATTGTCACAACCTGTAGATGAACTGTGGGTCCCAAAGGTAATTCCGTTCTCGGCATGTTGTGAGGCAGGACACAGTGCAGCCGGGTGATGATGTTTCAGGTACGATATCCAAGGTGCAGCTCCACTGATGCTGAGTTCTTCTCCTCTCAGCCGATGCACATATAGAAAAAAAGAAGGGAACAGGAGTGTAAACTCGATTCAAGTGAGTTTATTCAGATCACATACAGTATATATATATATATACACAGCGCAAGATAAATATGCACTTACGTGGTACCATAATTAAAATGGCACATAGGATAAAACAGACGAGCAGGAGCCAATAACATCAAATGGATACGTTCCCCAAGATCTCCCATCAGGTGTCCTCCGGACCCCAATGCTAAAGGTCCGTTTCGAATGAGTAAAGCTGCGTGTCTCAAATTCACACACAGATAAAGAAACCTCAACGCGTTTCCACCGTTTTATGAATGGGCTTTCTCAAGAGGAAAAATAAACTTAAGAGTCTATCATGATCCCTAGGGGGCACCCAGTCAATTACTTGGATTTTTAGACTACTAGGGTCACAATTATGGACTTCCATGAAATGTCTAGGAACACTATGCTTATTGATCTTTTCTTTGATGTTATAAATATGTTCGTATAACCTTCTTTTTCTTTTTCTTTTTTTTTTCTTTTCTTTTTTATTTATTTATTTTTTTTATTTATAAGCCATCTTTTATTAGTCATAAGCGTAAATCATATGGTTACAAATAAAGGCACCAACGTCATACAAAACAATCAGCTTACCCATCGTACTTATGGTGTTCAAGAAAATCATAGTATAAGATGGCATTTTCTAAACAATAAAACAGATAACATAAACAACATAACAAATAAAGACAATGCTGGTTTCTAGTACATACTTGATAACTACAAATGAGTATGCAGAACTATGCTCGCTTGTTTTAAGCAACTTTCCCTCCTTATGATTAGTCTCCTATTAAGTTTATGGTTGTTCATACATGGACCACCCCCTACTAAGTGTTTTATACATTATCTATTATCTCCGGTTAAAACTACCTGATTCTCCCTCTCAATAGAGGGTGGAAGAAGGGGGAGAGAGGGGGGTCCCCCGACCTCACAGCCAGAAGTTGATTGCCATCCAGTCGTGTCAGGTTCAGGGGCTTGTGGGTGGTCTGATGTTAGTGAATCCTCCCAGAGGAACTTCACATCATGGAAAAATTCTAATCTATATCTTTTTAGGTATCCAAACTCCTCCAATCCTAACAACTCGTCAACTTTCGCTAGCCACATTTGTCCGGTCAGTTGGGGGGAGGTTTTCCATTTTAAGGCTATCATAGCTTTGGCACCATTTATTCCAATTTGCAGCAACTGTCTTCTAAGTTTACAAGGTATTTTTGGGAATTTGTTAAGTAGGACTATGTGGGGAGTCAAGCTTAAGTCTCTGATTAGTGCTCTCCTGAAATGGTTTTCTATGAAGGCCCATAGTGGTTGTAGCACTTTACACTCCCACCACATGTGTAAATAACTACCTTTCCCTCCCCTCCAACAGCGGTCACAGGAGGATGGATAAATAGAGTGTAATCTTGCTGGGGTCAAGTACCAGCGTGTTACAATCTTAAAGTTAAGCTCTAGGATCTTAGGAGAGGTTGAGGATTTTTTAGTGTATTGGAATATTAGTCTCCATTCTTTATCGGTTAATACATCTCCCAATTCTCTATGCCACTTACTGGTGTAGGTGGGTAAATCTGTTGACATGTGAGTCTGTAGTAAGCTGCGCATTTTTGAAAGTGAGTGTGGGATCAGCGTATTTGTGGAACAAGCTTTTTCAAACGGGGTCAACTGTCTTAGAAAATCCGCTTTATGCGGTGAGGTTTTGAGGAAATGGGCAAGTTACCTGGATTTTAACCAAGGATGATAAGCACCATGTGCTACCTCCTTTATTTCTTCCCTATTTAAAAGTCTGCCTCCCCTCAGAAACTTCTCCAAGGGGGTGGTATGTCCCCATTCTAACAATCTCTGAATGTCTCTGTCTAATCCCCCCGTAAGTTCAGCATTCAACGGGATAGGGAAAAGAGTCGTGCATTGAGGGGGTCTCAAGTGTTTGGGTACCGAACAAAGGGCTCCCACTGTGGGTACTTTTAGTATGTGAGAGTCCATCGCTATCCAGGCTTTATGTTCTGGTGTGCTGTGCCAGTCAAGTACTCTCTGGAGCACTATCGCATCCATATATAATTTTATGTCTGGTAGCCCTAATCCTCCCATTAAGGTCGGCCTATACATTGTAGTTTTATTTATACGAGGTTTACATGTTCCCCATACAAATTTATTCATATGGCTCTGCAATTGAGATGAAAACCCCCTTGGCAGAGCTATCGGCAGGGCCTGCAAAACAAATAAAATTCTGGGAAGCGTCGTCATTTTTAAACACTGTACTCTGCCCCACCAGGATAGCGGTTTTGTCGCCCACGAATTTAGGTCTTTCTGTGTCATTAGTAATAACGTCTTATAATTCTTTTTGAATAATATTTTTGGGTTCGGGGATAAATGTATACCTAAATATTTGAGGGATTCAAATTGTAGCTTCAGTGGGCAAATCTCCGTCAGTTTCATAAATGATTCTCGCTCAAAGGAGATATTTAATAATTCTGACTTGGATGGGTTCACTGCAAAATTGGAATAATTCCCAAATTTTCCTAACTCCTGCATAATTTCTCTCAAAGAGTCGGATCTGTTACTGTGAAAAGGACGTCATCCGCATATAATGCAATTTTAAAGCTGTGTGGGCCAATTTCAATTCCTCTTATTAAGTGATTGTTCCGCACGTGTGCTGCCAGAACTTCCATAATAAGTATAAATAGTAATGGGGACAAGGGGCAGCCCTGTCTGGTGCCATTACCTATACTAAATGAGTCTGATAGTATGCCATTTGCTTTTACCTTCGTGGTGGGGTGGGCATATAAACTAAATATTCTTTGGATCATTCAGGGGCCTATACCTATATCAATCAGGGTCTCTTCAAGAAATTGCCAACTGAGCCTATCGAAGGCCTTCTCGCCATCTGTTGCCAAGAAGACTGTCGATATTTTATTATGTTTGGAGTATGACATGAGGGTCAGGGCTCTTATTGTATTATCCCTCGCTTCCCTATTAGGGATGAACCCTACTTGGTCGGTGTGAACAATATCTTTTAGTATTCTATTAAGTCTCGTCGCCAAGATCTTGCCTAAGATTTTCAAATCTTTATTTAACAGTGATATAGGCCTATAATTTTTAGGGTCTGTAGGGGATTTGTCCAGTTTTAAGATAACTGATATATGTGCTTGTTGCATCTCTATAGGTAATGGTCGTCCTTCGTCAATAGTTCGGAATAACTTTAAAAGGTGTGGTGCTAAGAGGGACCTGTGTATTTTATAGTACATGTTAGTGAGCCCATCACGACCTGGACTTTTCCCTGAAGGAAGGTCTTTAATAACTGTCAGAATCTCCTGTAACGAGATAGGAGCCTCAAAGTCTTCTCTTACTGTTGTTTGAATTTTCGGTAAGTTGGCTTTCCTAATATAGTTCTTTAAGTTAATTAATTTGTTTGGTGATTGATCTATCTGCAAATTGTATAAGTCTGAATAAAATTCACCGAAGTGATTCGCAATCTCTCTTCCATCTATTAAGTGATGGCCTAAAGGTGTTATTAGCTTGTTAATAGGAGATGCCACAGATTGTTGGTTAAGAAGTCTTGCTAGTCTTGGTCCTGCCCTATTATTCTCAAAAAAAAGCACTAGCACCTTTCTCTGTGCTTTTTTAGTTAAAATTATGTTAATATCCTGTCTCACTCTAGTGATTTGCATTAATAGTGTCTTATCTGATGGGCTATTTTTGTGCCGCATTTCCAGGCCATTTAACTGATTTGTAAGCTTTTCTATTGAGGAGCGATAGTTTTTCACCAAAATGGATTTTTGCTTTATACATTCTCCTCTGATGTACGCTTTATGCGCTTCCCATACAAAGCTGGGGTGTGTGTCTTTATTACTATTGAATTGGAAATATTCTGTAATTGCTTTTTGCAATATTTCCTGTACTGGAGGGTAATGTAAAAGGGAGTTATCCATTTTCCAAATGAAAGGAACTGTCGGCACTTCAGGCCAGTCAAGTTCCAGACTAACAGCAGAATGGTCAGACCAAGCTGTGGACTTTATGTCTGATTCCCTTACCAGTGATAAGTGATTCCTATCAACAAATAGATAGTCAATGCGGGTATATGAAGCCCAGGGATGAGAAAAGAACGTGTAATTATGTTGTGTTGGGTGTTGCACTCTCCATGCATCTACCAGGCCCAAATCAGAGATACATGTATAAACCATGTCTGGGGCTCTCGTCTTTGCTCGCCCGCTTTTCGTGGAGGAGTCTAAAATAGGATCTAATGTGGTATTGAGGTCCCCACCCATTATTATTTTCCCCTTCTTATGTTCCAGGATAAGGGAGAGCAGTTTCTGATAGAATGTACGTCTACGACTAAGGGGGGCATATACATTGACCAATGTGATTGGTTTATTAATAAAAGGCCTATTAAGATTAAAATCCTACCTTCTGTATCTGTGACTTTATTGCACAGCTGGAAGTGCAATTGTCTATGGAATAATATACCAACCCCTTGTTTCTTAGTGTGATATGTATTATGGAAACCCATGGGAAAATCCTTTGAAAGCAAAGAGGGTTCTGCCCCTGTCATAAAGTGTGTTTCCTGTAGGAAGATAACTGAATGGGAATGTTTAGCAAAATATCTAAGTGCCACAGAGCGCTTAGTCGGGGAGTTTCACATTTTGTGAAATAATCCGAATTTTAGGGGCAGTCATGGTCGCTGTCAAATAGAAATACTAGCTTCTGATTAGGCTGGCTTACCTGTCGAAAATAGTGGAACGGAGGTCGGGGGTCCCCCCTGTGGACTGACCTTATAAATAGGTACAATGCTGAAAGGAGGCAGTCTGCATAATGGTAGGAGAACTTTCTCAAAGTTAGAAATCTGAGGACGACAAGCATATATTTACAATCAACCAGCATAATAAACATTAAATAACAAAAACATATAAAGAACAAGTAACAAAAATCCCTATAACCTTTATTCGATTTAGGTTATAACTATGCTACGAGTGGATGGGGGGAATTAAGGCTGGTGGATTTGCCTTTCCACTCTAAAATGGGTAGTATATTTCTTGTTGTATCAAACTGTGATATCTATAACAATCAACAAGATATACTTTTAGAAGCTGATTACTCTACATTATATATACTCGTAAGGCCTGGAGGCAAAATGTAATCTAACTAGTATCAACAGAGCGGGTGGTTTGCAGAGTCTGCGGTAGAGGCAAGCTCAGCTGTCTCAGTATTTCTTCTCTTAGTGGGCATCGTGGACCAACTTCTTCTTTGTGGCTTGGAGGATGATGGTCTCGTATGGTTCTTCTCTTTTTCAGAATCTGAGATTTTGGGTAAAGATGGTGGAGCTATATTTAATTGTTTACAGAACAGTTCCAAGTCCTCTGGGCCTCTGTATATATATACGTTCTCTCCTCTTTTTGAACTTTGATGGCAAAGGGGAATCCCAAATGGTAGGATATCCCTAAGTCCTGGAGATGCAGTGTCAAATATCTAGCCTCTTTCCTTTTGGCCAGTGTGATCGGGCTGAGATCAGGGTATAGTTGAATGGTATCTTCACCAAAGTGGAGAGGTGATTTTTTCCTGGCTGCCTGAAGGAGTTTTTCTTTATCTGTAAACTTAAGGCAGCAGAGGATCACATCTCTAGGTGGCATACTCTCAGGAGGCTTCGGCCTCAGAGCCCTGTGAGCCCTGTCAAGTGTAATGTGCTCTTTTTCAGGGTCCAGCAGGTATTTAAACAGATTTTGCAGATAGGAGGGCAGTTGTTGTGGTAGGATCTTCTCAGGGATACCGCTGATCCTAAGATTCTGTCGGCGGCCCCTATTGTCGAGATCCTCCATTTGTACCTGAAGGTGTTCAAGAGCCTCATGTTGGTATTGGAATGCTTGTGTAGTGTTATCAGATGACTTGTTTGTTTCCTCCATTTGCTCCTCCAGTTCTAATACTCTGTCCCCTAGCTCATGAATGTCTCTCTTAACCTCTGCCAAACCATCCTTTATGGCCTTACTGACTTGCTGCATGATGGATGAGAGGTCTGCTTTAGTAGACAGTGCCTTTAGATCAGCACGAGTAATTGGCGATGTATCATCCATAATAGATATAGTGGTCTGGGATAGAACATCTTGTTGATCAGGGGCAAGTGTTCCAAACTCCCCGGCTGGAGATGTGTCAGAACACTTAAAATAAGAGTTTAATTTACCACCTGCTCCTACCTTGCTTTTAAGTCCTTTATCTGTTTTGTTTTTAGATTTCGAAGCCATTTTACAGACTATAGCTCCAGTCCTGCTATCATCAGACTGTATTAAATTCAACCTTTCTCACAATGCCTGTGCTGTAAATCTCTAAGTGGTAATGTTCATATAGTGTATCACCTTATACTGTGCATATTTCAGTGAATAGTGTTTTTCATAGGCCTATGGCGTTTAACCTTTATGATAATGTGCAGACAATATTTTCCCAGACCGGAGGGTCCTTAATTACTGCGTATGTTAGGCCCCTTTGGCTGCACAATATCGCGGGCTCAATTCCGGCAGCAGGGTAGCCCCAACTAACAGCCATAAAAAGTGTAAATCTCGACAAGAGAGTACCCTGAGAGTTATTACCAGCCGGTTACATAGAATGTTCTTTCCCCAGCTCACCGGATGATTATCCGCGTCACTGCAGCGTGCCGTCCGGTAAACTCACAGAGAGGCTATCTGACGATCTGATGGTAAGGACGGTCACCCAGCGGCTCATACAGGTTTGAGCATTTCAAGATAAAACATCCGCTGCACTCTTTGTCTTTGAACGTTCAAAGCCGCCGACGCCTCCTTAGTACTGCGTTGCAGGTCTCTCCAGGTACTTCAACCAGGCCTCACTTTATGGCGATAATTTTTCCGGTATCCGGGAGTCTAGCTGCCAATACTGTCACATAGGTCAAGCTTCTCTGTACTTTTATGTGTAGGATGTAAGATAGATTGTTAACTATAAAAGGCCCATTAGAGCTGTTTTAGTCAGAGCTTCAGCTTGATCATTTGACCATTTGCTTTGCTGGTCGGCTCCGCCCCCTTTTTATTTTTATTTTAATGCTGCTCACATAAAACAGGTCACACCCGCACTCTAAAAGGTACACCACAAAAGTAGAGTTACAGTTACTTCTGATTTAATTTCAAATTCCTTTGATTTATCAGAATTATGAAATTTGGCTGCTTTGTTGATGTGTTTACACATCAAACAGTGCAATTTCCCACATTTTGAAGTGCTTTTAGTTCCAGTTAGCCAGTTTAGAGCTTGTTGGTTATTATTTCTATTTTCAAACTTACTTTTCAACTTGCTCGGGGCTAGAATGTTCTTTAGGTTTTTACCATTTTTTGAAAGTAATTACAGGTTGTTCCCCTAGTATAGGGTCTGCCTTTAAAATGGGCCAGTGTTTTTTAAGGATTTGTTTAATCTTATTAGAGCCTTCATTATAGGTCGAAACGAATCTAATCAGAGCCTCCCCTAGATGGTTTTGTTCACTGTTAAATGGTATCTTAGAGGTTATCAAATATTCCCTATTTCTTTAAAGTGCCTTTTTCTTAGAGTCTTTCAACAACTTTTGGTCATACCCCTTTCTCAGTAGTTTTCTTTCTAGACATTCAGCCTCCTTATGGAAATTATCAATATTTATGCAATTCCTTCTCATTCTCAAAAATTGACTATACAGGATATTTTGTATCCAACCTTTTGTGTGTGCACTTTTATAGTCAATAAAATTGTTCCTCTCAGTTGGCTTCCTATAATTGGACACTGCAATCACATTGTTGATATCTGTATTAGAATCCTGGAGTGGGTACCTGTGAATTTTAAATTTAATTTGTTATGGTTCAAGTACCCATAAAAGTCTACAATCTCTGTTTCATTGCCCCTCCACAGTATGATGATATTTTCAATGTAACGGTGGTATTTGACTATGTTATGTTCATACCTATTATTATTCCATATATACAAATTTTCAAAGTGATTCATAAACAAATTTGAATATGAGGGAGCAAAAGTTGTCCTCATAGCCGTTCCTTGGGTTTGTAAATAATAAACCTCTTCAAACAAGAAATAATTATGAGTGAGATAAGAGCACAATACAGTCAATCAAAAATTGGGCATGAACCCCAGAAAAATTACATCTGGTGAGTTCCGTTTCCACAGCACCCACACCTGCATCATGAGGGATGCAGGTGTAGAGTGCGGAAACATCACAAGTGATCCACCACATGTTGTTGTCCCAAGCAATTCCCTCAAAGAGTTTAATAACCTCCTTAATATCCTTCAGGAATGCAAGGGTTTGGCTGACTATCGGTTGTAAGTATGAATCCACATACTTGGATAGGTTGTCACAAAGAGAGCCAATGCCAGAGACAATATGTCTTCCTTGTGGATTGGCTACATCTTTGTGCACCTTAGGCAAGTGGTAAAACAGGGGAATGCTGGGATTGGGATTATACACAAACCTATATTCATTGATGTTGATTATCCCTACATTTTTTGCTTCCATTAGTAATTTTTCTAGATCTTTATTGAATTTGACAGTTGGATCCTGTTTTAAAATTCTGTAAGTTTTGGTGTCATTAAGGAGTTTAAATGCTTCTTCTAGATAATGATTTTTTTTTTTTAAATTAATACACCTCTGCCCTTATCGGCAGGGCGGATCACAATATCTTTACTTTTACTTAGTTTGTTTAGGGCTTTTCTCTCCAATATACTCAAATTATCGTTATGTTTGTTCAGTATTTTATTCTCGTCTTTAAACAAAGTTTCTATATCATTTAATACTAATTTAGTAAAAATCGGGATTTGATCACCCTGAGATCCTACCGGGTAGAATTATGTTTTTCCTTTTAATTTAGAGTGTATGATTTCAGGATTAGAATCATGTATAGACAAATTGAATAACTCCTCTATTTCAATATCATCTGAATGTCGGAACCAAGATCTCCAGGAGGCCCTCATATGGTCCCCTCCTCTTCTAGGTTCTGTAAAATCTTAATAGAATCTAAATCTGAAGCTTGTATATATTTCACACTATTCTGTGGCCTATTTAAAGGATTTTTAAAAACATGTCTTTTTAGGGTGAGTTTCCTTATATATTTGTGGACATCTACAAAAGTCTCAAATTTATTGGGTTTGGACTTTGGAGCAAAATTTAAGCCCTTATTGAGCAAACTAATATCCTCATTACTTAAATGGATTTCTGCTAGGTTAAAAATGTCTGTCTTAGCTGTCTCTAATTTATCCTTTTCGTTTCTTGTTGTCTGTATTCTCCTCCCTGCTTGTGTTCCTCGTCTGTTTCTAATGACCTTTTTCCCAGTCTTGATTGCATTTGGATTGAGCTCAGAGGGAGGGATAAATCTGGTTCTATAGGGTCCTCTCGATGGTCTAAAAAATGATGTTGATTATATTCTGTATCAATTGTTTTGGGCCTTGCTCCTGTTCTATTCCAGGAATTCTTGGTGTTAACCTCACTAAGCTTGTTGAGAGGTTCAAATTTATTAGAGGTGGAAATATGAAAACTTGGTTGTTCATAGTTCTGATTAGTATTCTGTTCTCTGGGGTAATGAAACCCACTCTTGTAATAATTATTGTAGTGTTGATGGTTTCTCCATGTTGGAACAGAATTCCTAAAATCAGATCTATGTTCCAATTGTTGGTAATAGGGCCGTGGTGATTTAAATTGATGTTATAGTCATACGTTTGTGGATTTCTCCTAGGTTTTTGCTCGTGAGTATATCCAGGCCACCAGGTGCTATTAGATGCTGGCAATGAACTAAAAACAGTGTTATTCTTCCCTGTCTGTTCTACTTTCTTATTAAAATTAATCTTATTGTGATTGTTCTGAATAGTGGGGTGAGATGTCTCTCTAGTTTGTTTGCTTGCTTTGGCATCTTGTTTATATATGTGTAGACCCTATTTTCCTTAAGATTTTCAATATCCCTAACTAATTTCCTATGTTTATTTACTTGTAATTCTGTATCTAGTTTCTTAATTCTAAATTATATGCTCTTGTTCCTATTGATCCATTTTTCTTCTGCCTTAAAAACTTGAATTTTTTGTGTTAATTCTTTGATCTGTGATGTTCCCTATATTTGATAAGGATCTTAATAAGTTTGATGGAGGTCTGACGTTTGCATTTCCAATTCTTAGAATTGAACCCCCCCCTCCAAATTTTCAGAGTAATCTATACCTAATTAAACATTTTGAGGCAGATTCCAATCTCGTCGATTGTGTTTATCGGCTGTTTTTCAGTTTCCAATATACCTTTTTCACAGTGGAATGATCAGAATCTAAAAGATTACACCATTTTCTTATTAGTAAAATATTCTTTCGGACATTGGAAAAGTCACCTAAACAATGCATAGTCAACATTGACTTTGTTGATCACAATCCATCATCTACCACTAAATATAGTCAACAAAATGGACACATCAAATTCAACAGTCAAAGGCACTTGATAAATGCTCAACACTTACAGATCAAATGATAACATACATCGACCACCAATCTGCATGTACTGAGAAAACAACAATATGAGGGAAACACTTCTAAGACTCAATATAAGCTACACCTAAAAATTACAACCTTCCTCAAGATGTAAATAATAATAATAATGAAAACAGACAATAAGGTGAGCGCTAAATTAATAGCAAATTGAGAAAATAAAATATGTGATAATGTATAAAATTTTTATATGATACCTAATATATAAGGTGATCACTAAATGAGATAGTATAAAATGTAATAATTTATAAAAACTGTTATACTATATAAAGGACTAAAAGAGACCTAAAGCTCTGTTTAAAAATGTAAACACTTTAATATGCAGGTGAGTAAATTCATATAAACATTAAAAACACTAAATCTTGCAAGGTATTAGCTAACAACTAAAATGACATTGAGTGAGATGCAATATGTTAAGAACAATATTTTAAGAACAATATGTGCAGACAATTAAAATAACAACAATATCTAAAAAAATCTATAAAATTAGAAGTGCATTTCTTGATAGGAGTACAATGCAAGTCTAAAATAATGTCTCTTAGAACGGTGGTTAAATAACCGTAAACAGTACCTTAATAGAGAAGGAGCCCAAACTATCCTTTTGCGAGGATGAGCAGTTATATCTTTCAACAACCGCTAATGAAAGAACAAGGATAAAAAAGTGTTGATTTTGATGATTTTGCAGGTTAGGATGAGCAGTTATATCTTTCAACAATTGCTAATGAAAGAACAAGGCTACAAAAGTGTTGATTTTGATGATTTTAATTGTCTGCACATATTGTTCTTAAAATATTGTTTTTGACATATTGCATCTCACTCAATGCCATTTTAATTGTTAGCTAATACCTTGCAAGGTTTAGGCCTTTATTTAACAAAGTCTGGAGGACCTGATCCGACAGTGCGGATCAGGTCCGCCAGACCTTGCTGAATACGGAGAGCAATACGCTTGCCGTATTCAGCATTGCACCAGCAGCTCACAAGAGCTGCTGGAGCAACGCCGCCCTCTGCAGAATCGCGGCCAATCGGCTGCCAGCAGGGGGGTGTCAATCAACCCGAACGTACTTGATCGGGTTGAATTGCGGCGATGTCTGTCCACCTGCTCAGAGCAGGTTATGGAGGTTTCTGTTGAGCCTGCAGGCTCGCCAGAAACATGGGGCATCAAGATCTATCCGGAGCTTGATAAATGGGCCTCATAGTGTTTTTAATGTTTATATGAATTTACTCACCTGCATATTAAAGTGTTTACATTTTTAAACAGAGCTTTAGGTCTCTTTTAGTCCTTTATATAGTATAACCGTTATCATAAATTATTACATTTTATACTATCTCATTTAGTGATCACCTTATATTAGGTATCATATACATTTTTTATACATTATCACATATTTTCTTTTCTTAATTTGCTATTAATTTAGCGCTCACCTTATTGTCTGTTTTCACCAATCTGCATGTACTCAGACAGATAAATTTTGATGATGATTACATTGTGCCAGATAAAAATAAAATAACTTACTGAATACATTGTCATCAACAATTACATATAAAAACACAAAAAACATATCTACTATATATCATATCAATACAAATGTTTGCCTATCTGTAAATGACATTCAAGTATTTTTATTTGTAAAAAAATTCTCCAATTGCTCCACACATGGATTCTATTTACTTTAGAAAAGATTCCAACATTTACTTAAAGGGACATAAAACAAGTTGGGAGAGAGACACAATATAATAATATATAGTTTAATTACTTTACCTGCACATTTATACTGCAGTGCCTCACCATTAACTCTTTCTTTTAAGTTTTCGAATTGTACAGCTCTAATTCACCCACACATTTCCTTCTATGGCTGTATCTATATCTACCTTTGACTTGGTAGAATGCAAACGTGCATAGGGATTTTCTGCTGGAGCATGTTATGATAAGGGGGGTGGATCAGACTACTCCAGATGTAATTTCGCTTATTTTTGAAAATTATTTTAAAATACTTGCCAGCCATTTGTAAACAATGTTTTATGCAAACTATTTTTACTTAATCAGCTCTTTTAGGATATGCACAGATCTCAACATGTTTTATGGCACTTTAAAGGGCTATTATAGTCAAGATATTACAATCTCTAATAATTCATTAAAGCGTGCAAATCTATGCGTTAAACCCTCAGAAATGGGTTACACACATAGTTAAAGTACCACTAGGCAGCAGCAGAGAACTGATGGTCTCAAGTTGAAACTGCTGCTGACCCAATCAGGTCAGCTGCAGTTTGTGGGGGTTAAACACAGAGCATTACAGGGACACTAGTTTTAAAATGACACGCTCAAATGAATTACAGCATGTCATTTTTCGACTATAATGAAAATGAAACTTCAATGATCCGATGGAGCGTGCAATTTAAACAACTTTCCAATTTAGTTATTTTATCAAAATTACTTTAATCAGTTAGTACTTTTGTTAAAAGCATAACTAGGTAGGCTCAGGAGCAGCAATTGACTGGTTTCTACACAAATATGCCTCTTGTGATTGGCTAATCAGATGTGTTCAGCTAGCACTCAGTAGTGCATTACTGCTTGTAAGCCTGCTCTTCAACAAAGAATACTAAGAACAAAGCAAATTAAATAATAAAAATAAATTGGAACGTTGTTTAAACTGTCATCCTCTATCTGAAGCATGAAAGATTGATTTTGGATTTGCTGCCCCTTTAAAGTTAAAAATGTGTTGGTCTTTAAAACAATAAATATATATTATATTTGTTTTTCTACACTATTATATTCATGACATCTTATTTTTTCACTTTTAGCTTTCTGTGGACACCCATGCTGAAAGGGCAAATAATTTACTGATTTTCTATTGCAGATGACAGTTTTGTTGACGTACACATATCAGAAATAATTATTTAAATATTAATATACTGTTGTCTATAAGAGAAATAAGGGTTTGTTGGGGCTCGTGCACACAAGCACGCATAATCATAAAATCCTCATTCCAGACAGGAGCCTGTAAACTTGTCTATGCTGAGATCTGTTTGTGGCAGGCTTATAACTATTATATCATCACATATAAGGCACATAACCTATTTATCCAGCACATAAAACATGAAAATCATAGCACAATTAATGCACAGGCAGATGGTCCAAGGACCAGGCAAACACTAGCACTTCTATTTTTGGAATCCATTCTGTTTATGAAGCAGCCATAAGCAAAAGCATATTCACAGATTGAACCACATAATGGTAATGTTTTCTTCGCTTCAAGTGTTTTTATTTTAAGAACAAGGTTTTGGAATAAAAATCAGTTGTGTTTACATTTACAGTTATGCTTTTACTCCCTTTACATTTTAAAGATTTTTTTACATTAGAAAAACAGCACATATTTACTGAAGCTGTGCTATGGATCATTGTTTTGGATGAGAAGCAAGAGGTTTTATATAGTAACTTCTATAATTAGCAGGACACACTAGGGCAGAGACTCATAATTGGGGTATCCATACCCCATGGGCACATGAAAACCAAATGATGGGGGTATGGGACTAGATCTCTGAATAATTTAAAAGAAAAAAAAATATTGTTAGATTAGATTTATTAACTATCATTGCTATCAATGCCATCAAAATGGTTTAAAGTGGCAAGGCTGCTAACTAAACAGTGATCTGCTTATTTGTGATGTGCTGTTTTTATATAAGTGATGCTATCTTTATGATTTTCTTGCTGCTGATCTGTTTCCAATTATCCATATTGAAAATTAAACCAAGTTATTGACGTCTTTTAAAGTGATACTGGTACCTAATAGGACTGGTAATGGTGATGATTTTGACAGTCTAGAAAAAGGAGTATGGGGGTATATTGCGCAATCCATGGGGGTCTATAAATACCTGCACTAGAGTGTCACAGCATGCAGCTGAAGGAGTCTCATGAAACTATTTGTTTAAAGGGACATAAAATACAAAATTGAATAAAATGTTATGCATGGTAAAAAAACTTTGTAATGTACTTTCATTATGTAAATATCCCAGACTTAAAAAGCCTAACCTTGCTATACCTGTCCCTAATTAGAGATAAAAGTGCATACCCCTCGACTGAAAGATAAGGCAATTCTTTTTAACAAAATACAGTTTACAAATCATTTATTTTGTAAACAGATTTTTGGTAAGATAGAGCCAGATTACAAGTAGAGCATTACTTAACACTCCTGTTCGAGTGGTAACTGCGCTAAAACTAAGCTTTTTGCGCCTCAATGTTCGCTTGTAGTATTACAAGTCGAAAGTAAACTGTTTTCGCTCAAGTGCTAACCCAACGAGCGCAAAAAGCCAAACTTAGAATATTTGCACATATTTCCCCCATAGAAGTCAATAGAAGTCAATGAAGCAAACAAAAGTGTGTGTGTGTGTGTGTGGGGGGGGGGGGGGAACTAACACCATACTCACAAAATATGAATATTTCACATTCCAATGTTCTTCACATAGAAGAATATATTCTATTTATTCATAAATACCGATTTCAACATATATATGATGTGTTTTTTTGTAAAATATATATCTTTATCTATCTATACCTGTGTGTATATATATATATATGATTTTATATATAGGTATAGATATATACAGATAGATAGGAATAGATATTTAAAAATACATAGAACATATTCTGCTATGTGCAGAGCATAGGAATGAGAACAAACACAGTACACTTTATTAAAAATGAATATTTGCATAAATATGCTTTTACATGTTTTAATTTACTTAACTGCAAAGGGCTCCACTGCACTTCTATGTATGTCTATATATGTATACATATGTATTTATGTGTTTATATGTCTGTAAATACATAAATACATATATACACAATACCAGTGGTAAACCCAATGAGCACAAACCTCTCGCGATAAACCCCTTATCCCTCGTGCGCAAACGTTTGCTCTCCACTCGTAATCTGGCCCTCTGTGCTTTTTGCACATCCAGTCTACTTAAAGTAAAATTCACGTTGTGCATATCTAATACGATTTATTCCTGTAAGATTGACATACACATTTTTATGTTATTGATAACATTCAAATTTTGGTGAACACTTTTGTTTTGATTTTTGATGCACTTTAACAATACAATTTTTTTTCTGCGTATTTAATATTTTTGTGTGAATGGTTAAATTATTAATTTTGTATGATTTTTAAATAACAGGTTTCATAGTGCACTTTTGTAATGTTTGTGTCTCTTTCCCATACTATGTAGTAAAAGCTCCCTAGCGAGATACCCTGTTTTAAGGGTAGAACGTGGCTTTAGATAATTCCACCAGGGAAATAAAAGTACTGGCGTGTATTCTTTAATGATCTTGTCAGCCCAGAGACCTTAAGATCATCGGGACCTAAGTCTTTTGATTTAAATCATGATTTAATTTTTGATTTAATTCAAAGATTTAATATTCAAAGGAAAGAAAGTTCATATTCACAGAAAAATGCTAGAAGAATAGGGATAGGGGGCTTTTCCTTTTAAACCTAATTCTGTACAAGAAGCCCGGTTGATTGGTTAACATACCAGAATGAGTATAGTCGATAAAGATATCTTAGTCTAAAATTGTTGAATTTTAAATTGGTTAAGTTAATGCATGTGATATTGTTCCTTTACACCATATATACCATATTACTGTTTATTTTTTGTGTGATTAAAGTGAATGTCAACTTTCATGAATCAGTGCCCGGTTTTTAAAAAAGCTATTAAAAACAGGGGTACTTTCATTCATGAAAGTTTACATTGCACAGGATTTTACAAATACTTATCTTCTCCTGAAACACCGGATCGCCGAACGCCCCGTCTGCTTCTTCCTGCTGTACTAACACAGCAATGACAAAACCGGCTTCCTCCAATCATGGTGTGGCCTCACCAGATGAATGCTCCTGGGGGGAAGCCGTGATTGGAGAGAGACAATTTCGTCATTGCTGACGAAGTACAGAGGAGCTGCAGTCGTGGGATTGGCAATCTGGTGTTTCAGGAGAAGGTAAGTATTTGTAAAATCCGGTGCAACCGTGCAATGTAAACTTTCATGAATGAAAGTGCCCCTGTTTTTAATAGTTGTTTTAAAAACCGGGTACTGATTCATGAAAGTTGACATCCACTTTAAGGGACACTAAACACAATACATTTCATGCACCTACCTCTAATCATGGGTGCTGTCATTATGGAGCCTAGGTTACACTGCAGGTATCCGAAGGAAAAAAAGGTCAGCGCTGGCTCCACTTGTAAACTGGCCCTTAGTGTTTTTTGTAATTAAATGTTTTTATTATGTTTTAAACAGGTGTACAGAAATTATATTCATACAGATTCTTTGTTTTTTTCCCCATAAACAAGTGCACTCCAATCAAGATGCAGGAGCATATAGCGTGTCAACACCAGTCTTCATATCAATTTACATATTTCTAGACATCACATGAAGTTCCTGTTTGTTTTTCAATAAAGAGTTAATAATGTTTAGGTACTTCGTCTCCAACCCAATAAAATAGTAATGACATTGAACATATCTTAATGTTTATCAAAGATCAAATATAAGTTATAACTTTTTCTGTTCCCATATGTACAACACATCTGCAATAAAGTCTTTCTATAAAGGTGTAGTGTATTTTCTCTTAAGATAGAACATGATCCACCTCTCTTAACCACATTGAAAAATCAGGATGGCCCTTAGTGTTTTATGTCCTTTTTTTTTTTTTAATTATTATTAAAGCGACATAAAAATCTAAATAAAAGGTACAGTCTATGAGGCCCATTTATCAAGCTCCGAATGGAGCTTGAGGGCCCGTGCTTCTGGCGAGCCTGCAGGCTCGCCAGAAACAGCACTTATGAAGCAGCGGTCTAAAGACCTCTGATTCATAGCCCTCTCCGCCTGCTCTGAGCAGGCAGACAGACATCGCCACAAATCAACCTGATTGAGTACGATTAGGTTGATTGACACCCCCCTGCTGGCGGCCAATTGGCCGCGAGTCTGCAGGGGGCAGCGTTGCACCAGCAGCTCACAAGAGCTGCTGGTGCAATGCTGAATAAGAAGAGCGTATTGCTCTCCTCATTCACTGAGGTCTGTCGGACCTGATCCGCACTGTCAGATCAGGTACGACATACCTTTGATAAATATCCCCCTATTTCAGAATTGTTATTGTTTAAACAGATAGATAATCCCTTTATTGCCCATTCCCCTATTCTGAATAACCAATATGCTTATATATTTTTTTTTTATCTGTTTTATTAATCCAACAGAGTATAAGCATATACAACATACGCAATAAATAGCCACGCAGGGCAAAAGAAAAAAAATACAAAAGCGCAACAAACATTGAAAATCAATCATTATATACCTCATAACATAAAAAATAAATAATCAAACAAGGCCTCATGACATCACCTAGGTATCATTATAATGATTTTAGGTCAATTTAAGTTTAAACTTATTTTCTCTTACCATAACCCAAAAAACAGCTAAGAACTGTAGTATACACTGTTGGCAATTTCTATAATTACAACTAAGAAAAAAGAAAAAGAAGAGAGGAAAAATAAAAAAAGCAGTCCCCCCTCTCCCCTCCACCTTCGACTCCATCTTCCTTGAAAAGTCTGATTTCTAAACTTACAATATTAACTCATTTTAACTCAGCAACTGTTTAAGGGAGTTTGGTCAAATACCCAAACTAGGGGGAACATTTCTCCTAATGTCATATACTGAAAGGCCTCAGAGCTGTGTAGGAACAAGGTAAGCATATATTGCGTTGATAAAGGAAATAAGAGAATAACTTTAAGCCACTTTAAGAAAAAATTAACAATATCTGTCTCTGGTGTCATTATTAGTTTAAACTGTTCAAAAATAATCTCAGTGTGTATGGCTTTAATAAAAATGGATAGAGAAGGGGCTTCTTTATTTTTCCAGTTCTTCAAAATTAGATTGCGGCCTATCATATTATGTATCAATCAAATTGGTTTCCTGTCTAATTGGTCGAGTATGTAGAAAAAATGACATCCTTTGTATTTGTCAAAATTTGAGATTCTAGAGATTTATTTAACCAGAAAGAAACTTTTTTCCAAAATTGGTTTATTTTAGGGCATGACCAAAAGCAATGTAGAACATCTACTTGGAAGAAATTACACTTAGTACATGATATATTCTCATCAGTCTTCCATTTAGCTAACCTTTGAGGTGTAATATAAACATTGTTTAATAATTTAATATGCGATTCCTTCCATGTGTTAGAAATTGGTGCTTTCCTGATCCAATTAATACTATTTTTAAGGTCCCGAACCTCAAGATCAGGAAAATAATTCAGTCAATT
Organism: Bombina bombina; assembly: GCF_027579735.1. Classification (NCBI taxonomy): domain Eukaryota; kingdom Metazoa; phylum Chordata; class Amphibia; order Anura; family Bombinatoridae; genus Bombina; species Bombina bombina. Next base: position 419,981,074 of record NC_069503.1, on the reverse strand, counting down.
AACATGGAGTTTATCAAGGAAATCCTTACCATATTTAGTTAAGCATATTCTATATAAAAAAAGAAGACGAATAACAGCCTTTTTGATACAATCTAATATAATCCCCCAATTCTCTTAAGCCCCCCGACCCTTGTATGATTTCTACATTGTCAGCAATAAAATGCCTAATTTGAAGATAAGCAAAAAAAAGATTTATTAGAAATATTATATTCTTGAGAGATGGCTTCAAAGGTCTTAATCTGATTATTACAATCTAAAATTTGGTTCAGGAACATTAGTCCCTTCTGTTCGCAGGATCTAAAGACCTGTGAATTCAGACCAGGGATAAAGTTTGGATTTCCACTAATTGTAAGGAAGGGGGAAAATTGATAATTTACTCCTAGTGTAGTACATAGCATCTGCCAAGCAATAATTGTGTTCTTTATTATAAACCTATTATGGATATTTGCTGGAAGTTGTTCTTTTTTACAATGCAATATTGCTTTGAGTGAGAAGGGAAATACTAAATTTTCTTCGAGATCAGTATGTGTTAAATAATTTTCTTTAGTACGCCAGTCTACTGCATATCTAGCTAAAGTAATGATATTATAACATTTGATATCTGGGAAAAAGGCTCCACCAAAATCCATCAGCTGGGCTAGCTTCTGTATTGATAATAGGTGTCTCTTCTCTGCCCATATAAAAGAAGCACATTCTCTATAAAAGGAATCAATATCTTTCTTAGGTATAAATAATGGTACATGTTGTATTATATATAATAATTGAGGTAGTAAGATAATTTTAATAAGCATAACTTTTCCTGAAAAAGATATAGGAAATGGTTGCCATCTATGTAATTTAGTTTCTGCCTTAACAAAAAAATCGGTATAATTTAATTTATACCACATATTTGGATTCTTATGAAATATGATGCTGAGATATCTTATCATTTCTACTTCTCTAAATGGATGATAAAGGTTGCTATTATTATGTTTATTTAACCATAATATTTCTGTTTTGGATATATTAATTCTGTATCCAGATATTGAGCTAAAAAGTAAAAAAATCTGAAGACATAAGGGAATGTTGTTTTTTGTATTTTTAAGAAATAATAAAAGATCATCTGCATACAGAGAAAGTATTAACTCCTTGTTACTAATTTAATTCCCTTAAAGGGACAGTTTACCCAAATTAAAAATATTTTTTAATCAAAACTGCTAGCATAGTTAAATATACTAGTGCTGAGCATACAATAAACATCATTTTATTTCTCTGTAAATATTTTTTTGAAGTCTCTGATTTTAGATCATATTACCTATACCCCTTTGAATATTTTTGGCCGTGCGGCCACTCTGGTCTCCCTGCCTTCAGTGCATAGAGCATGCTCCACCCCTGGCTCCGTGTTAAACTGTGAGCATTTTTTTTATTTTTAGTGCTGGTGCTTTTCTACCTAGATCATAATGCAGCTGGAATAAAATGTTGTGTGAGCTTCAATCAGCTGGAAAGCATAATGTTACTATTTTACCCACTGCTAGTCTCAGGAATCATGGGCTGTAAACAATTAAGGTATGTGCAAACTGAAACATTGTATAAGATCTTGACGCTGCAAAACAAAGACTGCAGGCAGCTGTAACTGACTTTTGAGTTAGTTTGCATTAGGAGAGGATCGTATTACACTGCCTAAATGTATATTTTCTAAACGTCAGTTGTAGGTTGTATAAAATGCCACAATTAACTTTTTAAAGGTCGCTGTATAAGGTGTATTGAAAAACAAACTGAAACATAAAGAAAATTACCCAGGTCCTATGCAATTATGCTTCCAGAGACAGTTAAATTAAAATATCACTCCCCAGACTTTGCATTTATTTTGTTAGCTGCTGATTAGAGGTCATTAGCATATAATTTATTAACGCACTTTGATTGGCCATGGGGCGGGGTAATAGAGTATTGTAGCACTGCACTTTTATCAGGGTGTTCCAGGGACATTGAGCTGAACTGCAAAGAAGAAGACAAAAAATGTAAAAAAATATATTTTACAAACTTCTTTATTTATGTATTATCATCTCCTTTAGTTGCTAATATAGTGTTATTGTTGCTAATGAACTCCTTTCCCATGAGTAAACTGATCCTTTAAGTTCTTGTCTGAAAAGAATAGCCAACGGTTCTAAGGCAAGATTGAATAAAAGAGGGGAAAGTGGGCATCCTTGTCTCGTCCCTTTATTTAAAATTAAATTTGCAGTAAGGGAACCATTTACCATAATTGACGAAACTGGGTGATTATATATTGCTTTAACAAAAGAAATAAAGTGGCCTGAGAACCCAAAGTTATAAAGCGACGAATATAAATGATCCCATATGACAGAATCGAACGCTTTCTCTGCGTCTACTGATAAAATTGCAAAATTTTTATCTCCCATTCCTCTCTTTTTATGCAAAACATTCCAGAATAAATCCAGCAAAAAAGGTACTTTCCTAGTATTTTTAATCAGAGATCTTCCTACCATGAATCCAGATTGATCCTCATGGATAATCAGATTAAGAGCTTCTTTAAGTCTTTTTGCCACAATAGAAGTAAGTATTTTATAGTCTACGTTTAGCAATGAAATTGGTCTATATGAACCTAAATCTGTAGGATTTTTATCTTTCTTTAAAATTAATGTGATCAGAGAAGCAGTAAATATCTTTGACATTGGTTGATTATTAATGTAATAATTGCTATATAATTGATTTAAGAACTCTATAATCTCTTCTTTTAGTATCTTAAAGAATTCTGCAGGGATCTGATCTGGACCCGGTGCTTTGTTTAATTTTGTGGTATCAATTGCTTCTTTAATTTCTTCTATTGTTATTGATGAATTTAATTTCTCCAGAAGATCTAATGAAATATTAGGAAGTTTTATCTTCTGCCAGAATTGTTTTTCATTCGCAACCTCTACTTCTCTTGGTGCATATATTTTATTTTTTTATAATATTCAAAAAAGGAATTTTTAATACTCATCAAGTCTATATGGGTTTTATTATTTTCTATAATTTTTTTCGATAGTATTATTTTTTTTCCTGACTTTGTCTAGATTAGCTAAGTATTTAGCCGATTTACCAGTTTGGCCCCTATACCTTGAGTTTATTCTCAATTCTTCCATTTTATTTTTTTGGGTTAAAAACAGATCTCTCTCTTGTCTTGCAGAAATATATTTATTCCAAAGTATACTATTAGGTAAGGCTATATAGATCCTATAAGCTTTCCTGACTTGATTTGAAAGTTGCAACTCCCGCGCTCTAGCTTTCTTTTTTGTCTTATCATATAAGCTTTGATTTCACCTCTAATATATGCTTTGGCTGTTTCCCAAAATATTTCATATTTTTCATAATAAGATTGATTACATTTTTTATATGCTCTCCATTTCTGAATTAACCAATTTCAAATTGGCCATTATTTATCATACATTTAGGGAAGAAAAAATTGGATACTTGACCATGCATAACTGTTCTAACAGGAATCTCTAAAGAGATGATAGCATGGTCAGATATGAGTATATCATTAATTTCAGTTCTAACCTCTTGCATAAGGATGGATTCTGAAATTAAAAAATAATCAATCCGGGAGAGAGATTTATACGTTTTGGACTCACATGTATATTCTTTGGCATCCCGATGCTGGATCCGCCAAATATCATGTAATTTTAAATCTTTAGAAATTTGTTTGCATATATTAGTTTTTTGTGAAACATATCTTAATTCCTTTTGACCAATTCTATCTACCACTGGAGAGGGAATCAGATTAAAATCCCCCGCTGCTATTATATTTTGCCCAATATACTTAGAGAGCTGAAAAATGATTTTATGCCAAAATTCTTGTTCTAGTTTATTCAGTCCATATATATTATATAGTATGAATTTGATACCTTGAATTTCCAGTTCTACTAGGATCCATCTATCTTCTGGGTCTATCTCAGTGTTTAGGATATTATAAGTAAAATTTTTATTAAATAGGATTGCAACACCTCTTTTCCTGTGTTTGCATGAAGAAGCCACCACTTCCCCAACCCATTTTGATTTTAATTTATCTATTTCCTTGTTTCTAAGGTGTGTTTCCTGAATAAAGGGCTCCATGTACTAAGCCGTCAATTCATCCATCATTGTAGACGCGGCTAAACTCGCCATTACTCGCCGCGGGCAAAATGGTGTCCGCTGTTGCTATGTACTAATAATCCCACAATAAATAGACACATCTAGCCCGCCGCGAGCAGTGGCGGAATATTGATAAATTTGACGCCTCGCTCGCCGCGACTAAGCTGATGTACTTAACTTTCAGTTGAATTGTCTGGCCAATTGTTAACACGTGACATGCAAGGTGTCACGAACGTCATAGTAGTCGCGGGAATAGAATTTTGTTCCTATAAAAGTACAACTTTTGTAAACAACTTTATTATTGTTCCAAAATTTTTGGAGAGTGATTACAGAGTGTTATTTTTTGTGATCTTTATTTACAAATTCAATATGGCTTCATCTGGATCTGAAACCGCTTCAAAATCCAAGAATCCTCACTTTTCTCATCAGCAAAACGTCGTTTTGATTGACATGATTATTGACTCTTATGATTATTTGTTTGGATGTCGTGTCAAACAGACAAATTTTTCTAGGAGGAAGCAGATCTGGCAAAGGATCAGCGATGCTGTTAGTGCCCAGGGTCCAGGAAAAAAGGATGTCGATCAGCTGAAGAAGCGTTACAACGACATTAAATGTTTCGCAAAAGCTAAATTGGCCAGAGAAAAAAATTCGGCACGTGCTACCGGAGGTGGACCAGCATATGTGGCAGACCTCAATGATTATGAGCAGAAGCTTGTTCAGCGTCTGGGACCAGAGATCATCACTGGCATAACGGATGATTGTGACAGTGATTTAAGAGGTAAATGTACAACATAATTGACGCAAAAATGTTTGTTAAATTATGATAGCTCAATGTCTCCAATATATATTTCTTAAAAATAACATGATCTGACTTCTTACGCTTCCGTATCTGAATCCATATAGGCGATTTAGGCCCCAAATACTGTAATCATTTATGTCGCATATATGTATAAGGGATTGCACAATAATAGGGTTGTTATACTGCCTTTTTTTTATAGCTATAACGGAAATATACATTTGTTGATTATAAATAGTGATCCCTAAAGATAACACCCATGTGTTCATTTACAAACCAGTATTGCATAGAAACTCCTTAAAGAGATAATGACAATAGAAATAATGTATTTTGAAAATTATTACAAAAATATAGATGTTGTGTAACATGGTATGTTCGACAATAATCATGAGACTGACCCCAGATCACATGCCTTCTTAAATCTCTGCTCTATTGACATCCATGTAGCGTTATTTGAGTATAGAATATTATTTTTAACATTTTTCATAATCAGAATATATAATTGTTCTCCCCTTTCTAAAGCTATACTTTGTTCAGACATAGCTATGCACATAGTTGACGCAGTCATATGACCCATCTATGTGCATCAACCAATGATCATTTACTTTGCCTGTATAGATTTGCTTTTCATCAAATTATATCAATCCAATGAAGCCAAAAACATAATACAATTAAATATTTTTGAAAAAGCATTTTCTTATGAGATTTTGAAATGAAATTTCATTTGTTCATGTCCCTTTAAAGGGCCACTAAACCCAAAATCTTTCTTTCATGATTCAGATAGAGAATAGAAAGTTAAACAGCATTACAATTTACTTCCATTATTTATTTTGCTTCATTTTCTAGATATTCTTAGTTGAAGAAAAAGCAATGCACATGGTGAGCCAATCACATGAGGCTTCTTTGTTCAGCAACCAATCAGCAGCTAGTGATCATATCTAGATATGCTTTTCATCAAAGAATATCAAGAGAATAAAACAAATTAGATAATATAAGTAAATTAGAAAGATGTTTATAATTGCATTTTCTTTCTAAATCATAAAAGAAAAAATGTGAGTGGCATGTCCCTTTAATGATTGAGCCTTCATTCACTGCTGTCATTATATTATTATTAACACTTTTATCTTGCAGTTTAAACTAGAAATAACAATAAAAATAAAGCATTCATTTTTTTATTTTTTTTTAAAGCAACACCAACAACACAAGCAGAGCCTGGGAGGAGTAACAACGAAAGGCCCACTTGTTCTACTTCTTCTTCTGCTGTTTCCAGACCACCCAGTGCAGCTGTTTCCAGACCTTTGGCCAGTTTTTCACATGGCCAATTCCTACGCTCCACATCTAATGTTACACACACTACTTCATCGGCGGACACACTTCCTGATGTAAGGACCAGCACTCCAGAAACTGGTGTTAGCAGAGCAACTGGTAAGTAATTTACTAATTTAATCAATAATTTAAATGTTCTGTGTTTTATCTCTTATGTATCAAATATATATTTTTTTTTTGGTAAAAAAAAAAGTAAAATGTCATTATTGACATAATCGAGTTTGAGATCTTTTACAGATGGAATGGAATTTGAAGGACAAATAGCAATGATCTTAGATTTTCATGAAAGGGACACTGTACAAATTATTTTAAATGAGGATTCATGTAGAGTATGCACGCAATTGTAAGCAACTTTCTAATGGGTTTAAATTTTATCATTATTTTATTTTTGAGAATTGATCATAGTATTACATTAGAAAGTTGATTGAAATTCCATGCTATATATCTTATTCTAAAAAATTATTTTTTTTGGTTCAGTGTCCAGTGAATTGCAAAGTAAATTTTAATTAATAATTTTACTAATAGAAATTTAAATGAATGTAATAGCGTTTGAATATATGGTTACATTGCCTAAAAATTATTATTTTATTTTTTTTCTTATAGGTGATTTTGGGACGTCTTTTCCAGAGATTGACTGGACATTCATCTCCATTATTTGATGGTATGTATCACATATGTGTATATATATATATATATATATATATATATATAATATAACTTAAATTTGTGTACGACTGTTGTATCTGCTCTCTCCTATTCTATTTATGCAAGTTTTTTTAGAATTTTTTTTTTTTTTTTTAATAACAATTTGTTATTGAAAAAGGAGAAAAAATGACTGATCCTCACTCAGTTCATAAACGAACAAATCTTTAATCCATGTTATTTAAAAGTTGGAAACAGGACATGACAAAACATGCAGCCAAGCTGAATCGTCTGACCGGTTTCGGTCACACAGGACCGTAATCATAGACACAATGACACACACATGCAACTACCCTTAAAAAAGGTTAAAACCACAGTGATTGGTTAATAACAATTGCTACATGACAAACACCTTAATACAATTAAATGTATTATGAAGATATGAGAAGAAAACCTATGTATAATTTTAATTCAAAACATAGACCCTGGATTAGTGTACAATGAATGTTCAAAAGAGCTGCCATTAGTAATAATTATTATACTATTCTGAACAAATTTGATGAACATCAGAGGGGGAGATAAAAATTACAATTTAACAGACCAATTTATCATTATAAATAAACTAATTAGATTAAATTTGACAGTAAATAATTAGCCTGGCCATTATTTAGTATTATTAAACTTAGCGTATAAATCACACAGTTGTTTAAAGACAACTGCTAATACTAACCGGCACTATTGATGGCTTAATTCACCTGTGCCAAAAATTGAGTATATCATGTTCAGAGTTGAAACCCACTAGAACCAAACAATTCAGTTTGAATATCCAGTAGGTTTCTTGTCTGCATAGGGTAGTTAGCCTATCCCCTCCCCTCCCTAGGGGACTTAGGGATTTGCTCTATTGCTTGCCATTTGAAAGTTGTGACATCTCCATAGTGAATATCCAAAAAATGTCTGGAAAGGGCAGAACATGGTTTATCACCCGAGATATAGGATAGATGCTCCCTAATTCTAGTACCAACATCCCTAGTCTTCTACCTACATAGGATTTTGAACAGCAAGTGCACTCAATGAGATAGATAATGTAGGTACTCCTACAATTAATGCATCCCTTAGTGTTGAATACCTCTCCAGAATGGCCAGATACAAATGATCTGCCCATCCTGATGTGGTCACAAGAGGTGCATGTACGTCTGCCACATCTATAACTACCCTCAATGTTGACCCTTGCAAGGCAATACAGAGAGGACCATAGAGATATGCAAAATATTATTAACACTAATATTGACCGCTGGGCAGCTCTGTCTGAAAAAAATTTAGAACTGGAAATGCAAAGAAATGACATTGAAACGCAGAAATTAGAGCTGCAAAGAGAAATGTTCCAGTGGCAGAGGCGGATGGATGAAGAGAAAAACCTGCAAATTAACAGAGCTTTATCCATCACTGAAAGGACATTACAATATCTGTTGTCTATTGTCAGTGAAAGGGAGGGTACAACAGACCCAAAGAGGCCACGTCTGCAGTGAACATTTCATTTATTATTTATAACACCTTATTCCCTAAAGTTTTATTTTATGTTAATTGTTTTATTCGATATATTTTTGAAATAGTTATTATTTGTGCTCTTTAAGTTAAAAAATGTTATTGTTTAATAAAGAGAATTTTTTTATGCCAAAAAAAGGTTTATTTACATAAATTCAAAATCACTATTGATTCTTCAACAAAAAAGTTTTTCTCATTAATTATTTGTCATTCTTCTGACAATCATCATGACAAAACAAAAAATTAAATCAAATAACATATTTTCGGTATAAAAAATCTACTTGCTCCATTAGCATTCCCAAAGTTCCCCGAATTTTTGAAAATTTTTGTTTCACATGATCTTCAAGACAACTCTGAGTACTTTTGTCTTCATTTTCAATAGTTGATGTTGAAGATAAATCTGTAGAAAAATAAAGGAAAAGAAAATTTTAATTCCATTTACATATACATATGCAATGTATAATATGGTTTATTTAATCAAAAATATTACCTCCTGATGCACTGTTATATAGGTTATCTACTATATTGGCTTCTACACTTATGTCCACTCCTTTAAAACTTTCATCTGAGCCAACTCCTATTAGAAATAGACAATATGTATTAGATTTCAGATTGCTGAATATGAAACATACCTTTATCTACCATCATTGTTGTTAAAACTTCTATCCTTGGTTGAGTATCATCAGAACTCAAGGTTTCAAATATTGGCACACTATTAGCATTTTGAAAATCTTCCATTTCCATACTATTTTCCATGTCTTCCATGGTAATTTCTATGAACGTAATTACAAAGATAAAGATAGAATACTATTAAATCCAAAACCTAAAATATATTATTTAAAACTTAAATAATAATTCATTACCTGTCTGTGTGTTTTTATGAAAAACTTTATATGGTTTGGGAGATAATTCAATATCCAATAGTGTTATTGGCAAAGGTGGAGAAAGAGCTTCACTTCTGAGTGTTTGCACCAACATTGACCTGAGGTAGCGTGGTGGCTGTTCACACTTCGTTCTCCTACTTTTCATATCTAAAAAAAAATAAAATTAAATAAAACATTTTGAATTTAAAAAATAAATGTAATTAATCAAAGTTATTTTTTATTTTCAAAACCTAAAAATTAAGCTTAAAACTACAATGACAATAATTGGACACTGAACCTTTTTTTTGTTAAATTGGGATTGTAATAGAACATGCCATTTTAAAAAAAATTATAATTCACTTCAATTTTAAATTTGCTTCATTCTCTAATATTTTTTTTTAAGAAAAAAAAAAAACCATCTACGTTTTTGGTTCTATACAATGTAAATTTTATTGGTGAATGGATTTACCAACCAATAAGAAAAGAAGAACACAATAATGTTTTCACACACAATGTGCCTGCATCAAAACTGAAATTATTGCTTTTCAAAAAAAGATACAAAGAGAATGAAAATAAATTGGATGATAGGAGTACATTGTAAAGTTGTTTAAAATGGCAATTACATTTTACTATACTTATTCAGTTCTGCATGCTTACTTTTCTAACATGTTTCAATGGTATATAGTAATATATTTATATTTTATTCTACTAACTCAGTTCTGCATGCTTACTTTTAGAAGATGTTTCAATGGTATATACTAATATAGTTATATTTTACTCTACTAACTCATTTTTGTATGCTAACTTTTCTAACCTTTTATGTGTATATAGTAATATAGTTAAATTTTAATCTACTAACTCAGTTCTGCATGCTTACTTTTGTAACTTTTGCAATGGTATATGCTAATATAGTTAAAGTAACACTCAGAAAATAATATTGTCCTTGATTCGTCAATGATGACGCAGTTCAAAAATAACATCCTTATTTTATATTATAAAAAATACTTTCATATATAATTTTGGAACTTACATGTCCTTATCAATCTTCGAATAGATTTATAGTACTTCGGTTCTCTTCTCTTCAAATCACTATATTTTCTAAGACACTGTCGTCTTGTTCTTTTAATTTTTGAAATACGATGCAATCTTCTCAGCATCTCGTATATAATTTTGTCTCTGCATTCCTGTCTCACTCCCCTCACACCACCAATCCGTTTAGGGAAATATTTATCCATGGCATAAACTAATATCACCAATTCTCCAGCACCAAAAGGTTCAGGACGCGACATGTTTGACGATGACGTGATTAATAGTTATGTCAATCATTAGCGCATTGATCTAGATATGTATCCCCGAAAAATTGAAAAAAATATAATGTATATGTAGATTAATGTATTTTATGAAGGTTTGTAAATATCGATGTTTAGAGTTATTACAAATGATATTTTGTTTCTATACATTTTCTTTGTTTCAGATGTGTTGATATGTATTTAAATTTATTTTGGTTTACAATTGTTATTTTGTTTCTAAACATTTTCTTTTTTTCCAGATGTGTTTATATGTATTAAAATTTATTTTGGTTTATAATTGTTATTTTGTTTCTAGACATTTTCTTTTTTTCAGATGTGTTTATATGTATTAAAATTTACTTTTGTTTACAATTGTTAATATATAATGTTTAAAGATTGTAATTTTGTAATAAAATAATTTATTTGCCATTATTTTCTATATGCCACTATTCTTTTAACAAATCTTGAATGTAAAAATATATTATTAAGGATAAGAAAATAAGTGTTAAGAGTAAGCCCTTAAGGTATTTATTGGAATATGGGACAACCTAGTAGCTGTTAAAAATTGAGGTTAGAATAAAACAAAGCAAATTAGCAAGTCTTTTTTAACTCAAAAATCCTATTTGATAACATAAAGCACTTTGGAATATACTGTCGCTTGTTACAGCTACAATTCAGTGACACAATACAATGAATTAGCATCAGCTATGGAGGGATTACATTACACAAATCACATTATGTAAAAGAGTGAGAGCAGCTGTAGACACTAGTGTGATGTCACAAAGACAATGTATTACCTATAATATATTGTCTCTAATAACTTTGATCATAAACTTTATTGATTTGAAACCTTTGATAATTGAAGAGCAACAACTGTTATGTATTTAACTGTTTATCATGAGTGATTTTTAATAACCTTAATTCTTAAAAAAAAGTAGAAGACAAGTTAATAAAGAAAGTTTTTTATTGATCAACTGAAACTTTAATCTTCAAAATATTGTTCTGAAACCATGTCCCTTGTTGCCATACCACGCCTATTAGCTTGGTCTACACATATTTCTTCTGGTAAATCATCAGCATCTATTGGATCTTCATCTTCTAATGGACAGCCTCTTTTAATTGCTATATTGTGCAGTATGCAGCAAACCAATATAATTTTTGCAACTTTCTCTGGTGCATACTGCATAGCACCACCAGAACGATCAAGACATCGAAACAGCATTTTCAAAAGACCGAAAGTCCTCTCAATAACCCCCCTGGTAGATCGGTGAGCTTCATTGAAACGTACTTGACTTCTGGTCTGTGGGTTGTTATAGGGAGTCAACAGCCATTCTGTACATGAGTACCCTCCATCTCCTAATAGAAGATATAATAAATATAAATATTAATATAAGAATAATTATAAAGATTGAGAACTATACAATACTAATTTACCAGGAAAGTTAGAACGGACACTGATAATCCTCATGTTGGGGTCACAGACCATCTGGACATTCAAGGAATGGAAATGCTTTCTATTCCTATAGATCTCCTCACGAACTTGAAGTGGTCTTACAGCAACACGGGTACAGTCTATGGCACCTAGGACATTGGGCATCCCAGCCATCCTATAGAAATTTGACTTTACAGATTGCCATTCTTCAGGGGTAGATGGCAAACAAACATATCGATGAAAAATAACCATCATAGCCCCTATGACTTTGGATAAGTGGCGTGAAAAAGCAGATTGACTCATTCCAATAATGATGCTAGAAACTGCCTGAAAGGAGCCTGTTGCAAAAAAATGCAATGCAGCTAATAGTTTCAGAAGTCCCGGAATAGCTTGTGAACGAGCCGTCATCGGCTCCAAATGATCTTCAATCTCTCGATACAGGTGTAATATGGATTCACGATCAAGCCGGAATCTTTGTATGATCTCTCGGTCAGAAAGGCCGTGCAAACCAACCCGTCGAAGGAATACACGGGGGACACAAACTCTCCTTCTTCGAACCATACGATTAGCGTCATTTCCAGTATTCTGTCTTCTAGCCTGGATTTGCATCACATGGAGAATAAACAAATACAGAATTCTCTCCATAGCTGCTGAAATTAACAATGTAAGTACAATGCTGATATTACTGCCTTTTATATATGTCTAGACTGGCGTCTAGAGTGACTTTCCTATTGTTTTGTACCTTGCCCGCCACCTAAAAGGTGGCGAGGCAAAAATAACGAGGTGGGGGCGGAGATTGACGAGAGCGGACAAATAGATTTTTTAGTACATTCGTTTTTGGCGAGTTGGTGGTCAAATGTGTCTAATTACAGTGAAAAATGGAGAGGTAGCGAGGTTTGGCGGATAAGTACGCTCGCAATTTTAAAGATGCGAGTTTTAACATAATTGACGACTTTGTACATATCAGTTTGCGAGTTTTGACGCGAGATTTGTTGCGGGTAGCTCGCTGACTGCTTAGTACATGGAGCCCAAAGACTATAATTGGATTATGTTTTCCAAGTTGTTTTAATATTAGTTTTCTTTTGATTGGGGAAGTAATACCTCCTACGTTCCAAGATAGATATTTAATATAATTCTTCATTTAAAAAAAAGAAAAAACAAAACAAAAGAGAAAAGGAGAGACAAAGGCAGCAGGGGAAAAGGGGGAGGAAGAAGAAAAAAAATAATAATAAAAAAAAATCTTGCAAACAAAAGCTCTATCATCCTGGGAGAGCCAAAATACATTATAGATAGCTCTAAAAATATAATTAAACATTATAAGCCATAATAGATATGGCCTATTATTATCCTTATCCTTACTAGCCAAAAGATATATTTTTTTGTTGAAAATATTCTTTAATTTCATCAATTTTAGAGAATGAGAAAGTTACATCATCTTCGATTATAACAATTTTGGCAGGATAAATAAGCCTCACTTTTATACCCATCAGATATTCTGTCTTCTGCTTCATTTAATCTATTAGCAAACTGTCGTAATGCCGTGGTTAAAGCAGATATTTGAGTTTTTATTAGATCAAATTGGGGTAGGAAAAGATCCGATAACTGAGCAACTAGTGGTTGCAGATCGTTTTTATGTGTAAATACTTCATTTGATGTTTCAACATCTGTCTCAGAGGGGCGAATTTTCTTTTCCCTAGTTTTAGCAGGCATGCTGGGAGAGTGTATTTTTGTATGTGTAATGAATTTTTCCATGTGCATCAAATGGTATAAATGATATGACTCCTAAAAAGAGTGAAGTGGGAAAAAAAAAAAATGTGAGAAAAAATAAAAATTTAAACTAGTGTGCGACTCTTGTCTGTAGAGTCTTATTATATAAATAGATCTAATGTATATATATATATATATATATATATATATATGCGTGTGTGTGTATAAATATATACAAATGTATATATGTGCAGATGTGCAAATGTGATTTATTGCATTATCCCTTGCATAAAAATATAAGGGGAAAAAAAAAGAAACAAGTTGCCTTACAGAAAACGAGAGAAAACAGGTATTAATAAATATTCTGCTAATCCAAAAAATGTCAAATAGGCTATAAGGATAGAAGTACTTATATATATAAATACAAGTTTAAGCCTATAAACATATAAACATTGACTCAGTAATCGTAATCAATATCATATCCAAACCACCAAAAATAACATATCACTCATTTAACCAATAGTAAGAAGATATCTAATAGATCCCTTCCTTAAGTACATGCTTGGAAGGCGTTTATAACCCACTGGCTGAGAACACACAATTATGATATTATTATTATTTATTTTTTTTGTGAGCTCCCCACTTCCTTTTCTCAGCCCTTCCTTCCCTCTTCTCACAGTAAGGCCCCAAGTTATCAAGGTCTGTCGGACCTGATCCGAAAGTGCGGATCAGGTCCGACAGACCTCGCTGAATACGGCGAGCAATACGCTTGCCGTATTCAGCATTGCACCAGCAGCTCACAAGAGCTGCTGGTGCAACGCCGCCCCCTGCAGACTCGAGGCCAATCGGCCGCCAGCAGGGGGTGTCAATCAACTCGATCGTACTCGATCGGGTTGATTTCCGGCGATGTCTGCCTGCCTGCTCAGAGCAGGTGGACAGTTTATGGAGCAGTGGTCTTTGTGACTGCTGCTTCATAACTGCTGTTTCTGGCGAGCCTGCAGGCTCGTCAGAAACACGGGGCATCAAGCTCCATTCGGAGCTTGATAAATATGCCCCAAAGTCTCCTTACAAAAATACAATCCAATATTTAAAGTCCAGGATCACTTATAGCAGTTGCAACAACTAGAGAGACAGCATACAGCTCAAACAAGCCTCTTCTATTTTCTTTTTTTCCTGATTTAAAAAAAAAGATTTAGCCTGTATATTTAGGCAATCAACCTATTAATATACTTGAAGACAACTTGAGATGATTTCAATGAAGATAGTCTATCCCTTAAAGCATTAAAGACATCTCCTCCATAAATATATTTGGGGGGAGAGAGAAGAAACAAACACAGTACCTTACGGGTGAGAGATACTAGCGAGCCCTTCGTGCAGCAGACCAGAGACCTATGCTGCTTAGCTCCGCCCACCGGAAGCAGCCAAGAGTTACAAGTTAAGTGATCAATATGGTTATATTAATATACTTTTTACCTCTGTGATTACTTTGTATCTAAGCTTCTGCAGACTACCCCCTTATTTCAGTTATTTTGACAGACTTGCATTTTAGCCAATCTGTGCCCTCTCATAGATAACTCTATGGGCTTGAGCTCAATGTTATTTATATGGCATTCATGAACTAATGCCCTTTTGCTAGGAAAAACTGATAGGGGCGGCATTCATGGGGTTAGAAATTAGCATATGAGCCTACCTAAGTTTAGCTTTCAACTAAGCACACCAAGTGAACAAAGCAAATGTGATGACACAAGTAAATTGGAAAGTTGTTTAAAATTGCATGCCCTATCTGAATCATGAAAGTTTAATTTTGACTAGACTGTCCCTTTAAACTTCCATGTTTAAAACAGAGCATGCAATTACAAAAACAACTTCCAATTAACTTCTGATTTGTTTGTTTTTTTTCTCTTGGTATCCATTGTTGCAAAGCATAATTAGGTAGGCAATTCAAACAATGCAAACTTCCCAAAATGTTGCCACTGAGGGATCATAGAATGTGCAGAGTCCCACAAAATAAATCCCATAAGATTCAGGTATGTCCAATATGAGGTAACTCCCAATGATTGTTCCACTGCTGTGTAGCTGTAATGGCTGCTCTTCTTAAATGCACCAAATTGATGATGTAAAATAATAAAAAAACAAAAGAAGGCGCCTCTTGGTGCAATAAAGTTTCAAATGTGGAAATCCTCCCTCTATGTGATATATGATATACTCACAAGTGAAGCAGCATCAAGTGTGCTGATTGAGGCAGACTGAGATCTCACAGTGTCTCAGCTCACTGATCAAGGGTGTGGAGTCGTCTACTCCCAGCTAAACTTCATTAGCCCAACATAAATGAAGATGTGAACACAAAAGGGTTGACCGAATAAAACACCATTTATTAAAACATATTAAAATCTTTAGAGCTGATATACATGTCAGGCTCTTAAAAACAGATATGCTACGCGTTTCTCAGCCTTGCTGGCTGTTTCCAGTTCACATCTAGCTAATAAAGGTTAACATAGCCAATCAGAATTGGTAATCTGCACACACCCTTTCTTTTAACCCTTTATCTATCTCTAATGCCTCTTATAATATGCAATCCATGCACATTAATCTTACAATACATAGAATTGATATATCAGTAGAATTGATATATAGCATTTTTATAGATCGCAAAAAAATTAAGATACAAAAATACATCAATATGAATAGTCTAATACAATCTTTAACTAGTTTTGATCGCACATCTCAAAATTTATTTAAACAGAGAGCGTATGTTATATTAATTTATTGTTACTAGATCCTAAATTGGAACCCTCATCTATTTGGCCAGGATATCCCAGAGTGTGCCACAATTTCAGCAACTAAATCGTTGTCCGTGATATGTCTAGATATATCAAAATACTGTGTGTCAGCTTGCATAGCGGAATAAAAAACAATGATCACCTTACTTACAGTGAGTGTAATTTATGTCTTTATTTCAGGCTGATGTGTCACTAAATGACAGCTTGGACCGGACGCCGCCAACTGTGTCAACCGGCGTCTTATGTCACTTACTACACTAATAACAATGGTATGGTACAGCGCCATCTATTGACGCATTCTATAATCCCTCATACATAATAATAATTTATAAACGGCTCGATTACAAGTGTTGCGGTATGGATTTTAATGCTGAAAATATGGCCATTCCAGTGTAATGGCCAGGAACGCATATACGAGTTGCGGTGGTATTTTTTTATTATATTATTATTTATTTTAATTTAAAGTTAGGGGGGGTGTTAGGTTTAGGGGTTAACAGTTTAATTTAGTGTTTTGTGATGTGGGGGGGCCAGCAGTTTAGGGGTTAATAGGTTTATTTAGTGGCAGTGAAGTGGGAGGCCAGAGGTTTAGGGATTAATAGGTTTATTTATTGGCAGCAATGTGGGAGGCTGTAGGTTTAGGGGTTAATACATTTATTTAGTGGCGGCGATGTGGGAGGCCAGAGGTTTAGGGGTTAATAAGTTTATTATGGTCTCGGCGATGTTGGGAAGCAGTGGAATAGGGGTTAATAACTTTATTATAGTGTCGGCGATGTCGGGAGTGGCGGAATAGGGGTTAATAACTTTATTATAGTGGCGGCTATGTCGGGGAGCGGCGGAATAAGGGTTAATAACTTTATTATAGTGGCGGCGATGTCGGAGGCAGCAGATTAGGGGTGTTTAGACTTGGGGTTTATGTTAGGGTGTTAGGTTTTCCCCATAGGCATCAATAGGGTTGCGTATCAGAGATTTTTTTATTCCACACTTCAGGGTTTTATCTAACACTCTCTCCCCATTGATGTCTATGGGGGAAAGCGTGCATGAGCAGGTCAAATCAGCCCTTGGATTTTGTGCGATATGGAGCTTAACGCCACCATATGGCACACATAAGGAGGCTTTTCCATAACTCGTAATGGCAGCGCTATGGAGAGTGAAATAACGCAACTTCAAACTCGTAATCTAGGTGATAGTGACTAATTTGTATTAAGGTGTACTGGATACAGTATTATCTATCTGCAACAAGTTACTTATTCATAAACTAAATAAAAAATAGATTGTGAATGAATGCAGACTATTAAGTGTGTGAGAAATCAGTGATAATCCATAATAAATATATATGTAACATGAATGATATAACTAATAAATATAACGTGAAAAAATATATATACGTAATACATTAATAATGTGTCCTATAACTCGCCCACACTGATTAATATATGCGCCTACTAATTGAATAGCCTACCAAATCAAATATTACTCCATTCCTCCTGGAATGTATGTAAGTTGTAAGTGAAAATTAATACTAATGTGGGGACAAATCTAATCCTATAAATGAATATGATTAACTATGTATATGTGTATAAGTCATTAATCCTAATAATAAAGTGTTTCATATATACGGACAATGATATACTTCAGGGGGTCGATCCGATAAAAATCGTCGCCCGCAAAAGTCGGCGACGCCAATATTTGCGCGGGTTTGGTATCACATATACGGAGTAACCTAGAAGTTACGCGCGTATATTTCTGCCGTCGTCCGTAGTTTTTTGGGCCATAGGCAGGTATACCAAACCAGCGAAGTTTGGTATCCAATATACAGCGTAAGGACTTACGTGGCGAAAATGGAGAAATCTTACTCCATTTTCACCTCGCCACAAAAAGCAGCCGTAAGAAGCCTTACGCTGAGTATTGGAGCCCCGTAACTCTCTAAACTAGCTGCTAAATAAACCTAACACCTAACGCATGCGCAATGCCTATCTAACTGTCAAACGCGATCTGCTAAATAAAACCTAACACCTAACGCATGCGCAATGTCTATCACCCTGTCAACCGCGATCCCCCGCCGCAATCCCTAATAAAGTATTTAACCCCTAAACCGCCTCCATCTACATAAACTAACCCCCTACTGTGAGCCCCTAAAACCGCCACCATCTACCTGATCTATCCCCTAATCTGACCCCTTACACCGCCGCCAGCTATATTAATATTATTAACCCCTAATCTAATATCCATAAAGTAATAAGCTCTATTACCAGCCCTTAAAAGGGCCTTTTGCGGGGCTTTGCCCCAAAGTAAACAGCTCTTTTGCCCTATAACCTGCCCTCCCTACACCGCCGCCACCTATATTAATAGTATTAACCCCTAATGTAAGCCCCTTACACCGCCGCCATCTATATTAAAATTATTAACCCCTAATTTAATCTACCTACCCCGCCGCCAGCTATATTATCTATATTAACCCTAAGTATATTATAGTTAATATAGTTATTACATTATATATATTAACTATATTAACCCTAATTATATTAGGGTTAATATAGTTAATATAGTTACTATAGTATTTATATAAACTATATTAACTCTATCTAACCCTAACACCCCTAACTAAATTCTTATTAAATAAATCTAATTCATATTATAAACTAAAATATTCCTATTTAAATCTAAATACTTACCTATAAAATAAACTCTAAGATAGCTACAATGTAATTAATAATTACATTGTAGCTATGTTAGGGTTTATACTTATTTTACAGGTAAATTGTTAATTATTTTAACTAGGTATAATAGCTATTAAATAGTTATTAACTATTTAATAGCTACCTAGTTAAAATAATTACCCAATTACCTGTAAAATAAATCCTAACCTAAGTTACAAATACACCTACACTATCAATAAATTAAATAAACTACAAATATCTATCTAAAAATACAATTAAATAAACTAAACTAAATTACAAAAAAACCCCCACTAAATTACAAAAATTAAAAAAAAGATTACAAGATTTTTAAGCTAATTACACCTATTCTAAGCCCCCTAATAAAATAATAAAGCCCCCCAAAATAAAAAAATTCCCTACCCTATTCTAAATTAAAAAAAGTTCAAAGCTCTTTTACCTTACCAGCCCTTAAACGGGCCATTAGCGGGGCATGCCCCAAAGAAAACTGCTCTTTTGCCTGAAAAAAAAAACACAATACCACCCTCTAACATTACAACCCACCACCCACATACCCCTAATCTAACCCAAACTCCCCTTAAATAAACCTAACACTACCCCCCTGAAGATCTCCCTACCTTATCTTCACCACGCCGGGCCGAACTCCTCATCCGATCCGGGCGATGTCTATCCAAGCGGCAAAGAAGAGGTCTTCATCCCGGCGATGTCTTTATCCAAGCGGCAGCAAAGTCTTCTTCCATCGGGCAGCATCTTCCATCAAGCGGCATCTTCAATCTTCATTCTTCGCTCCACAGACGCGGAGCATCCATCCCCTACCTTATCTTCACCACGCCGGGCCGAACTCCTCATCCGATCCGGGCGATGTCTATCCAAGCGGCAAAGAAGAGGTCTTCATCCCGGCGATGTCTTTATCCAAGCGGCAGCAAAGTCTTCTTCCATCGGGCAGCATCTTCCATCAAGCGGCATCTTCAATCTTCATTCTTCGCTCCACAGACGCGGAGCATCCATCCCGGCTGACGACTGAACGACGAATGAGGTACCTTTAAATGATGTCATCCAAGATGGCGTCCATCGAATTCCGATTGGCTGATAGGATTCTATCAGCCAATCGGAATTAAGGTATAAAAATCTGATTGGCTGATTGAATCAGCCAATCAGATTCAAGTTCAATCCGATTGGCTGAACCAATCAGCCAATCAGATTGAGCTCGCGTTCTATTGGCTGTTCCGATCAGCCAATAAAATGCGAGCTCAATCTGATTGGCTGATTGGTTCAGCCAATCGGATTGAACTTGAATCTGATTGGCTGATTCAATCAGCCAATCAGATTTTTCTAACTTAATTCCGATTGGCTGATAGAATCCTATCAGCCAATCGGAATTCGACGGACGCCATCTTGGATGACGTCATTTAAAGGTACCTCATTCGTCGTTCAGTCGTCGGCCGGGATGGATGCTCCGCGTCTGTGGAGCGAAGAATGAAGATTGAAGATGCCGCTTGATGGAAGATGCTGCCCGATGGAAGAAGACTTTGCTGCCGCTTGGATAAAGACATCGCCGGGATGAAGACCTCTTCTTTGCCGCTTGGATAGACATCGCCCGGATCGGATGAGGAGTTCGGCCCGGCGTGGTGAAGATAAGGTAGGGAGATCTTCAGGGGGTAGTGTTAGGTTTATTTAAGGGGGGTTTGGGTTAGATTAGGGGTATGTGGGTGGTGGGTTGTAATGTTGGGGGGTGGTATTGTGTTTTTTTTTTTTCAGGCAAAAGAGCAGATTTCTTTGGGGCATGCCCCCACAAAAGGCCCTTTTAAGGGCTGATAAGGTAAAAGAGCTTTGAACTTTTTTTAATTTAGAATAGGGTAGGGAATTTTTTTTATTTTGGGGGGCTTTATTATTTTATTAGGGGGCTTAGAATAGGTGTAATTAGCTTAAAAATCTTGTAATCTTTTTTTTATTTTTTGAAATTTAGTGTTTGTTTGTTTTTGTAATTTAGTTTAGTTTAATTGTATTTTTAGATAGATATTTGTAGTTTATTTAATTTATTGATAGTGTAGGTGTATTTGTAACTTAGGTTAGGATTTATTTTACAGGTAATTGGGTAATTATTTTAGCTAGGTAGCTATTAAATAGTTCATAACTATTTAATAGCTATTATACCTAGTTAAAATAATTAACAATTTACCTGTAAAATAAATATAAACCCTAACATAGCTACAATGTAATTATTAATTATATTGTAGCTATCTTAGGGTTTATTTTATAGGTAAGTATTTAGATTTAAATAGGAATATTTTAATTAATAATATTAATATTAGATTTATTTTAATAAGAGTTTAGTTAGGATGTTAGAGTTAGATAGGGTTATTATACTTTATATATATATATATATATATAATAACGATATTAACTATATTAACCCTAATATAATTAGGGTTAATATAGTTAATATATATAATATAATAACTATATTAACTATATTAACCCTAATATAATTAGGGTTAATATAGTTAATATAGCTGGCCGCGGTGTAGGGGGATGTAGATTAGGGGTTAATGTGTTTAATATAGGTTGCTGCGGTGTAGGGGGATTAGATTAGGGGTTAATACATTTATTATAGGTGGCCGCGGTGTAGGGGGATGTAGATTAGGGGTTAATGTGTTTAATATAGGTGGCTGCGGTGTAGGGGGATTAGATTAGGGGTTAATACATTTATTATAGGTGGCCGCGGTGTAGGGGGATGTAGTTTGTAGGCAAAAGAGCAGTTTACTTTGTGACAAAGCCCCGCCAAAAGCCCTTTTAAGGGATGGCAAAAGAGCTGAATTCTTTGGGGCATGCCCCCCAAAAAAGCCCTTTTAAGGGCTGGCAAAAGAGCTGTTACTTTGGGGCAATGCCACGCAAAAAGCCCTTTTCAGGGCTATTTGTAGGGTTAGACTTAGGTTTAGTGGTAGGGATAGTTTAGTATTTTAGGGGTTAAATAATTTAATATAGATGGCGGCGGGGTAGGGGGATTAGATTAGGGGTTAATAATTTTAAAATAGATAGCGGCAGGGTAGGGGCTCACTTTAGGGGGTAGGTAAGGTAGATGGCGGCGGTGTTAGGGGCTCACTTTAGGGGGTTATAGATTTAATATAGCTGGTGGCGGTTTAGGGGTTAATAACTTTATTAGGTTGCGGCGGGGTTTGGGAGCGGCGGTTTAGGGGTTAATACATATTTTATTGTTAGGATAGTGAGGGGGGATAGCGGATAGAGGGTTAGACGTGTCGGGCTATGTTAGGGAGGCGTGTTAGACTTGTCGGGCTATGTTAGGGAGGCGTGTTAGACAGTGCGGGTGATTTAGACTTTAGTCAGGTTTTGTAGGCGCCAGCAGTTTCTAACGTGGCGCAAGTCACTGGCGACGCCAGAAATTTGTACTTGCGCAGATTTCTGGACATCGCCGGTTTATCAGACTTACGGCATGTTAGCATCTGACGGCGCCGTATATGGAATAGCTCGAGTTGTGAGCTGAAACTGTGGGCGACGCGGGTTCACTCGCTTGCTCCGCAAACTACGCCGTTTATCGGATCGCGCCGCAGATTATAAATGCGGCAATCTTAGTGCACCCTGTGGGTCATTCTCAGCTCCATAGCTCACATTATTGAATAAACATTCAGTCATATTACTTAATTTCCCTTAGCCATTATCCTCAAAAAGGGGACATGTCTATATTCTCATTAAGGCCATCAGGGAACAAAGTACCTATTTTGTAGATCCAATATGTTTCACGTTGACAGAGCTTTGGTAGGCCATGCAATACTGGGAACTAGTCAGTGATTGGTGGCTGCACTTATAGGTCTCTTGTCACTAGCTCATATGATGTGTGTTCAGCCTCTTTGTTATTTATTTTTATTAAAGCCCTCCGGGATTCTTTTTGCTCAGCAATAATATGTCTGAAAAATATATATGTAGAAATAAATTCTTTGCTATTGTCTCAGGAAAAATGATTCACAAACAACAGTTCTGTATGTCTCACTACAATTTGTATATTTTACATTTTTGCTATTTTTATTGTGTTGTTAAAATATTCTTCCCTGAGTGTTTAAAGGGACACTAAGGGCTAGATTATGAGTAGATCGCTAACAATTATGTACAAGAGAAAAAGGGGTTTAGCAAAGGTGTTTGCGCATGTCTGGTTTGCTCATATTACAAGTTGAGCACAATTGAAGTTAACGCACGTCGGGTTAGCGCAACCTCAGAGCTCTGGTTAACTGTTTTGCAAAACAAAAAGATGTCACTAAACACATCAAAAATACATTACAAATTACAGTTCCACCCATAAAAACACTATCTAATAAAAAATATTCAAAACAAATATTGCACAAAAAAGGGCTTTAACATAGACATAGACATACATACATATACATGTCTAATGATGTATATGTATGTGTATATATATATATATATATATATATATATATATATATATATGTGTGTGTGTACATATGAATTTATGTATTTATACATACTGTACAGTTTGCTGAAGACAAGCAGACTAAGGACATGGATTACTGGAACCATGTCCTGTGGTCCGATGAGTCCAAGATAAACTTATTTGGTTCAGATGGTGTCAAGCGTGTATGGCAGCAATCAGGTAAGGAGTACAAAGATAAGTGTGTCTTGCCTACAGTCAAGCATGGTGGTGGGAGTGTCATGGTCTAGGCCTGCATGAGTGCTGCTGACTCTGGGGAGCTACAGTTCATTGAGGGAACCATGAATGCCAGCATGTACTGTGACATACTAAAGCAGAGCATAATCCCCTCCCTTTGGAGACTGGGCCTCAGGACAGTATTCCAACATGATAATGACCCCAAACTAACCTCCAAGACAACCACTGCCTTGCTAAAGAAACTGAGGGTAAAGGTCATGGACTGGCCAAGCATGTCTCCAGACCTAAATCCTATTGAGCATCTTTGGGGCATCCTCAAACGGAAGGTGGGGGAGCGCAAGGTCTCTAACATCCACCAGCTCCGTGCGGACAAGATTCTCAACTTGAGAAGTTGTCTGCACACCTTTGATGCATACAGGCATCATTAGACACTCCGATGAGTTAAGGGAACTGTCAATCACCCAGAATGAGCTCTAATGACCACTGCTTCTTCTTACATTGCGGGAAGCAGGCTCGCAAGGAGCCCATAATAGCCATATTCTAAATCATTTTAAAGTGATGCAGCATAACTGTAAAAAGCTGACAAGAAAATACCACCTGAACATCTCTATGTAAAAAAAAAAAAGAAGATATTTAACCTCAAAATGTTTACAGCTCACAATAGTAAGTGTTGTGTGAACAATTATCCTCCAGCTACTGGCAGCTGCATTTTAAATGGAAAAAAAAAAAACAGCCAGCTTCATCTGTTCTGATGTCACACTTTGCTTTATTGGGAGTTCACTGAATCCTTGCGAGATTTTCTAGTGAATTTCCTTAAATTGAGAAAGTAAATAAAATAACTGTGCCTGCACATGCCAGATGCATGCTCCCTTGCAAGTCCTGGGACCAGCATCCTGATTGGCTGCTTAAAGTCCCTTTACAATGGGATGTATTTACTGAGGAAATTTTGAGGTAAAATAATCATCATTTTTTACAAAGAGATGTTCAGGTGATATTTTCTAGTCAGCTTTTTACAGCTATGCTGCATCACTTTCAAGTGCTTCAACATTTGGGTATCTTGTCCCTTTAATGAAAGCATAAATGCCACTATCCAATTGTAGAAAATATGTACTTAATTAACCCAATACAAAAGGAAGCACTCACTGAAAGGAGCTATGTTGCATGTTGGTCATATTGTCAGTGCTTTTAATTGGATTGGAGCCGATAGGGATGTGATTTTGTTTGGTTTATTGGTTACAGTTGTTTTTAAACAACAGCCATTATTATTGATATTTCAGGGTGCCATTATGGAGAAATGGAGATTAAATCTTGTGGCAGTTATCAATCACAGCTGTGTTTGACTCATTGTGATTGCTTTGTAGAAATAGAAAAAGACAAATCCCATTTTCCATCATTTAATAAAAAACAAACAAATATAAAAAAAATATAGAAAGATTGTAATTAACCGCATGATTTGGAACTTCTTAGATACATACATAGATATTGGAGAAAATCTGCATTAATCTACGATGTGCACAGATGATACTGCAAAATCGGTGAGCAGAAGCAACAGCTGTGTTTAGTTCTGATATAAGTGCGTTCGAGCAGCGCTCTATTATCGTTAATATATTTTTGAACTATATATTCTCATTTTTTCCAAGGTACAAATGACATTTGTTTGGATGTTGACTCCATTATGTGTAATTGTAGTATTTCTCACACTATGATAGTTTATTCCCTTTTGGGGTTGCTATATAGATAATAAAATACATTCTAAAACTAAAAGCTTCAGAAGTTAATTAATTTATGATTAGTAAAATCCTAAATAAAAATCACATACTTTACAATAACAGTCTTACCATTCTTTCTAAATAAAAAAAGACTTTCTATACCACACTTTTATTATCTAAACATCATTTACTTTATAACATCAGACATGTACACATATTGGTCGAGATTACAAGTGTCGTACAAAAATATTAGCGCTAATGCGTAATACCAACTGCTGAGAACAATCAATAGCACTTTTATATATCCATATTACAATTCTAACGTTATTATTTATTGACCAAGCAATAATCTAGGGAACACTAACATCTGCATTTTAGATAGTGTGGGCATGGTTATTCCCTCACATAATAGACTTTTATAGGGGCGCACAGTTCTTGCTCAAGCGCCAAGCCATTGATGAGCCAAGCCAATGGTGCACTAGCAGTGGAGCTCCTCTTGTACTTCTGTACTTTACTAGTAATAATTATAATAATAATAATGGTTCACTTCAGGGGGCCGATTTACCAAGTGGTCAATCGGCCCCAATGCAGCTGTTTCTGCGTGAGCCTTCAGGCTCGCCGGAAACAGCAGTTAAGAAGCAGCGGTCTTAAGACTGCTGCTCCTTAACTGGTCCGCCACCTCTGAGGCTGCAAACAGCAATCAGCCCGATCAAATACGGGTTGATTGACACCCCTTGCTAGCGGTCAATTGGCCGCGAATCTGCAGGGGGCGGTATTGCACAAACAGGCCCGACATATGATAAATCGGCCCCCAGGTCTTAAAAAGTGCTAAATTTTACAGTATATTTAGATTGCACTTGAGTGCAACACTTTACTAACCACTTGTAATAAGAGCATAATGAGTATGCTAATTGAGCTCCCTGAGCTATCCATTAAAAGTAATGAGTAGTTAGCTGCAAAAAACTGTATCTCACTGTACCAACTGTACCAGTCACATGTATGCTATCTCACTGTACTGACCAAGTTTATGTAATCTCATTCTACCAACAATATTTATGCAATCTCTCTGTACCAACGATCTTGTATGCAATCTCTCTGTACAAATCACATGTATGCTATCTCACTGTACCAACTGTACCAATCACATGTATGCTATCTCACTGTACCAACTGTACCAATCACATGTATGCTATCTCACTGTACCAACTGTACCAATCACATGTATGCTATCTCACTGTACTGACCAAGTTTATGTAATCTCACTCTACCAACAATATTTATGCAATCTCTCTGTACCAACGATCTTGTATGCAATCTCTCTGTACAAATCACATGTATGCTATCTCACTGTACCAACTGTACCAATCACATGTATGCTATCTCACTGTACCAACTGTACCAATCACATGTATGCTATCTCACTGTACCAACTGTACCGATCACATGTATGCTATCTCACTGTACCAACTGTACCAATCACATGTATGCTATCTCACTGTACTGACCAAGTTTATGTAATCTCACTTTACCAACCATATTTATGCAATCTCTCTGTACCAACGATCTTGTATGCAATCTCTCTGTACAAATCACATGTATGCAATCTCACTGTACTGACCAAGTTTATGTAATCTCACTCCAACGATCTTGTATGCAATCTCTCTGTACAAATCACATGTATGCAATCTCACTGTACTGATCAAGTTTATGTAATCTCACTCCAACAATCTTGTATGCAATCTCTCTGTACAAATCACATGTATGCAATCTCACTGTACTGACCAAGTTTATGTAATCTCACTCTACCAACCATATTTATGCAATCTCTCTGTACCAACGATCTTGTATGCAATCTCTCTGTACAAATCACATGTATGCAATCTCACTGTACTGACTAAATTCATGTAATCTCACTCTACCAACCATATTTATGCAATCTCTCTGTACCAACGATCTTGTATGCTATCTCACTGTACAAATCACATGTATGCAATCTCACTGTACTGACCAAGTTTATGTAATCTCACTCCAACGATCTTGTACGCAATCTCTCTGTACCAATCACATGTATGCAATCTCTCTGTACCAATCACATGTATGCAATCTCTCTGTACCAATCACATGTATGCTATCTCACTGTACTGACTAAATTCATGTAATCTCACTCCAACGATCTTGTATGCAATCTCTCTGTACAAATCACATGTATGCTATCTCACTGTACTGACCAAGTTTATGTAATCTCACTCCAACGATCTTGTATGCAATCTCTCTGTACAAATCACATGTATGCTATCTCACTGTACTGACCAAGTTTATGTAATCTCACTCCAACGATCTTGTATGCAATCTCTCTGTACAAATCACATGTATGCAATCTCACTGTACTGACCAAGTTTATGTAATCTCACTCTACCAACCATATTTATGCAATCTCTCTGTACAAATCACATGTATGCTATCTCACTGTACTGACCAAGTTTATGTAATCTCACTCCAACGATCTTGTATGCAATCTCTCTGTACAAATCACATGTATGCTATCTCACTGTACTGACCAAGTTTATGTAATCTCACTCCAACGATCTTGTATGCAATCTCTCTGTACTGATCAAGTTTATGTAATCTCACTCTACCAACCATATTTATGCAATCTCTCTGTACCAACGATCTTGTATGTAATCTCTCTGTACAAATCACATGTATGCAATCCCACTGTATTGACTGGGATTGCATAAATAAGTCTGTACAGTAAAGTTGCATAAACACGGTTGATAGCGTGAGATTGCATAGACCGGCTGGCACATTAAGATAAAGTTTTGCATCTTATTCGTTCCAATGGTAAAAATGGCACGTTTTTACAAAATACACTTACGAGAAACGTTTGAAAACGCACTATTATGACTGGGAAAAACTGTAACCATTTTTTATGCAAGAAATTAAAACCCCATACTTTTAATCTAAAGCAGAAATACTGCAAAATACAAAACATGTTTTTTATAATAAATAAATATTAATATTAACATATCATGAACATTTTTACAGTATAATACAAATGAATTACACATCATAGATATGTGTACTGTATACCCATAACACCCCAGCTCAAATTCATTTGCAAGTTTTGCTATTCTTTTGGAAGCAAATAGTTTGATTACACAAAAGCAAATTCCTATTGTCCTTTCACACTGTGCAGTGGTGATATTGATGTAAACACTTGTATTGTAAGGTATAGTCATACTGAATGGCCATTGTATTAGTGATATGCATTTGTATAAGGCGTTACTTGTAGGTTTCTGATAACTTCACAATGGGAATCACGGGTTATTTTCAGCTCTGGTAAGTTGTGCTTGAGTTATACTAATGCAAGAGTGAGAAAACTTTACTTTCAACTGGTAATACAAGCGTACAGATGCTTATTATGTACTCACTGTAGCTCTTTCACACAAGTGCAATTTTCATTAGAAATCTCACAAAAATACTGCTCCACTTGTAATCTAGGGCTATGTTTGTTAGATATTATTTTTATATAATTGCCCTTTTTTATTTTGCATAACATTTGTAATGTGGACCAATAGCTATTGTTGCAATATTTTATTAGAAAATACTATAATGCATTTAGTTATTTGTTTTGTAGAAAATTACCCTAACAATTTTCTAATCACATATATTACATTTTTTCTAACATAACAAACTTTGACTAGATTACGAGTGGAGCACGTTAGCTTTGCTAGAAGTAAAGTTTTTTAGCGTGAGTCAAGAAGTGTGCGTATTACAAGCTTAAAGTAAAACGTTTTCACAAGAGCACTAACCCGATACTCGCAAAAACAACGAACTTCGAATATCACAAATGTGTTAATGTATTCCCTCATAGATTTCAATAGAGAGCAAACCGTATCACATTTATTCAATGTGTGCTATCCCGACATGAAATATAAATGTTTCACATTCTATTGTTCTTCATATACCAGAATATGTTCTGTTTATTCTTGTATACATATTTATATATAAATATGATGATTGGTAAAATATATATCTATGTCTATACATATATAGGTATAAATATATACAGATATATGTACGAATTTATAAAATACTTAGAGCATATTCCCCTATGTGAAGAACAATTGTATATGAAATATTTACAGTGCATACACAGTTAAACACTTTATTAAATATAAATATTGCATAAATATTATTTTTCATGTTTTTAGCTACTTGACTCCAATGCACACACACACACACACACACATATATATATATATATATATATATATATATATATATATATATATATATATATATATATATATATATGTATTTAAATGTGTATATACAGTATTTTCTGTAATTTTCACAAAGTCTGCTGCTAGATATTTTTATCAGATGTTACTATGTTATACTGAAGTATAATTACAAGCATTTCATAAGTGTCAAAGACTTTTATTGACAATTACATTAAGGATATGCAAAGAGTCAATATTTGCAGCGTTGACCCTTCTTTTTCAAGACTTCTGCAATTCGCCCTGGCATGCTGTCAATCAACTACTGGGCCACATCCTGACTGAAGTCAGCCCATTCTTGCATAATCAATGCTTAGAGTTTGTCAGAATATGTGGGGGGTGGGGAGGGGGTTTGTCCACCCATCTCTTAAAGATTGACCACAAGTTCTCAATTGGATTAAGGTCTGGGGAGTTTCCTGGCCATGGACCCAAAATTTAAATGTTTTGTTCCCCAAGCCATTTAGTTAACACTTTTGCCTTATGGCAAGGTGCTCCATCATGCTGGAAAAAAGGCATTGTTCGTCACCAAACTGTTATTGGATGGTTGGGAGGAGTTGCTTTTGGAGAATGTTTTTGTACCATTCTTTATTCATGGCTGTGTTCTTAGGCAAAATTGTGAGTGAGCCCACTCCCTTGACTGAGAAGCAACCCCCACACATGAATGGTCTCAGGATGCTTTACTGTTGGCATGACACAGGACTGATGGTAGTGCTCACCTTTTCTTCTCCGGACAAGGTTTTTTCCGGATGCCCCAAACAATCGGAAAGGAGATTCATCAGAGAAAATGGGGCCCATTTAACAAGCTCCGTAGGGAGCTTGTGGCCCCGTGTTTCTGGCGAGTCTTCAGACTCGCCAGAAACATGTTATGAAGCCCCATTATGTTATGTTATGTTATGTTATGACACATCCCTGCTGGCGGTCGATTGGCTGAGAGTCAGCAGGGGGCGGTGCTGCACCAGCAGCTCTTGTGAGCTGCTTGTGCAATGTTAAATGCGGAGAGCGTATTGCTCTCTGCATTTAGCGAGGTCTTGCGGACCTGATCCGCACTGTCGGATCAGGTTCGCATGACCTATGATAAATAAGGGCCAATGACTTTACCCCAGTACTTAGCAGTCCAATCCCTGTACCTTTTGCAGAATATCAGTCTGCGCAGATAAAAATGTGTGTTTATAAATCAAGTGATGTTAACACTTTTGATACCGACCATAATAGTATCCGAATGTCAACAGTTCTAAGTGTATTGTAAAACAGTCTTTATTGCTGGAAAAATCATCAAAGGTGATCCTCAAAGGAAAGAAAAGGGCAACATAGCATAAATCTGTTTACAATGGATTACAGTATCACAATAGAGCCGGTTCTACTCACATGATAAAGAGCTACGACTAGCTCTAGGGTAAGGGCTTAACAAACACATCTCCCAGGTAGCAGCATACAAATTTATTAAAATGTTTAAAAACAGACAAACATAATTTAGGATATAACAGCTCAGGTTTACATTTACATATAGTGCGTTAAAGTCCTTCAAATTAGAACTTTTGTTTATGCTGTGGGTTATAAAGCCTTGCCGTATATCAAATGAAACCTCTCTTTGTGATCATTCCATACAGTTCCTTCAAATGGGAGTATTATACCCTGAGTGATATGATTTGCATGCTGCGCTACCTGGGAGATTTGTTTGTTTAGCCCTTACCCGGTCGGTATCAAAAGTGATAGCATCACTTGATTTATAAACACACTTTTTTATCTGCATTTTATATATATATTTTTTATGTGAAATTTACATTGTGACACTTTTTTATTTGTAGAATATCAGTCTGTCCCTGATGTTTTTCCTGGAAAGAAGTGGCTTCTTTGCTACCCTTCTTGACACCAGGCCATCCTCCAAAAGTCTTCGTCTCACTGTGCATGCAGATACACTCACACCTGCCTGCTGTTATTCCTGAGCAAGCTCTGTACTGGTGGTGCCCCGATACCGCAGCTGAATCAACTTTAAGAGACAGTCCTGGCGCTTGCTGGACTTTCTTGGGCATTCCTGAAGCCTTCTTCATAACAATTGAACCTCTCTCCTTGAAGTTTTTGATGATCCGATAAATGGTTGATTTACAGTATCTTACAAAAGTGAGTACACCTCTCACATTTTTGTAAATATTTTATAATATCTTTTCATGTGACAACACTGAAGAAATTAAACTTTGTTACAATGTAAAGTAGTGAGTGTACAGCCTGTATAACAGTGTACATTTGTTGTCCCCTCAAAATATCTCAACACACAGCAATTAATGTCTAAACCTTTGGCAACAAAAGTGAGTACACCCCTAAGTGGAAATGTCTAAATTGGGCCAAAAGTTTCAATATTTTGTGTGGCCACTATTATTTTCCAGCACTGCCATAATCCTTTTGGGCATGCAGTTCACAAGAGCTTCACAGGTTGCCACTGGAGTCCTCTTCCACTCCGCCATGATGACATTATGGAGCTGGTGGATGTTAGAGACCTTGTGCTCCCCCACCTTCCGTTTGAGGATGCCCCACAGATGCTCAATAGTTTTTAGGTCTGGAGACATGATTGGCCAGTCCATCACCTTTATCCTCAGCTTCTTTAGCAAGGCAGTGGTCGTCTTGAAGGTAGTTGGGGTCGTTATCATGTTGGAATACTGCCCTGCGGCCCAGTCTCCAATAGGGAGGGGATCATGCAGTACATGTTGGCATTGAAGGTTCCCTCAATGAACTGTAGCTCCCCAGTTCCGACAGCACTCATGCAGGCTCAGACCATGACACTACCATCACCATGTTTGACTGTAGGCAAGACACACTCGTCTTTGTACTCCTCCCCTGCTTGCCCCCACACACGCTTGACACCATCTAAACCAATTAAGTTTATCTTGGTCTCATTGGACCACAGGACATGGTTCCAGTAATCCATGTGCTTAGTCTGCTTGTCTTCAGCAAACTGTTTGCGGGCTTTATTGTGCATCATCTTTAGAAGAGGCTTCCGTCTGGGATGACAGCCATGCAGACCAGTTTGATGCAGTGTGCGGTGTATGGTCTGAGCACTGACAGGCTGACCCCCCACCCCTTCAACCTCTGCAGCAATGCTGGCAGCACTCATACGTCTATTTCCCAAACACACACACACACACATACATGCATAAATACACACACAGTCACATACACACATACACACATACACACACACACACACACATAAACAGTCCAATGAGTAAAACAGAAACACTAACCCCTGTAGTCAGAGATACTAGTAAAGCATCATGTCACACATTATATGAGTGCAGGCAGTGGGAGGTCAACATTTTTTTTTTTTAAGCTGGGCCCCCACCCTTGGGGGCCCAGTCGCAATTGCGACTTCTGCACCCCCTGTAGTTTCGCCCCTGTATAAATACATAAATATATATGTTCACACATATATACATATACATATTTAGACATGTGTATGTATGCATGTTTTTTTCTAAAACCTGAGACCTATATCTTTGAGTCTTTTTAACTTTTTTATGATTTTTTTTTTTATTTAATAATTTTTAACAGACAGTGTTATTATGAGTCTAACTGTACTTTTACGTGTCTTTTTGATCTTATTTGTGCCCCTTTTTAGTCTCGCGTAACAGTTAACCAGAGCTCTGAAGTCGAGCTAACCTGACGTGCGTTAAATTTGATTGCGCTTAATCAAATGCGTTTGCTTTCAACTTGTAATATCTGTTACTTCCAATGGGCACAAAGAGCCGTGATTAGCCCCTTATCGCTCATTTAATTATTGCTTACTTATTACTATTTGCATATATTCAAAATCATTGTTATTGTCTCACTATTGTTTAATAGATCATATTTTCATCTTTAGCTAACAGTATGCAATGTTAGTTTTATTCTTTGAGGTGATATAGATATAGAAAGAAAGAGTTTAGAATATTAGACCAGGGCACAAACTTACACCTAATTATAAATAGTCACATTTCATAGGACACATCATTCTCTTATTTTAGAGATAATTAGCATGATACATTCTTGGAAAGAGAGTTGCTCTATTTATGCTAGTCTAGCATAGCAGACATAGCTCACTTTTTTTCACCCATGCTGGGATTTTGACAAGTCTTATAGTATTGTCTTCTACTGTAGCTGAATTTTTGTTTTGTGATTATTTGTTATACCAAAAGATATGAACTTTTGCCTCTGGATTTTATTCTGTAGACTATCACTTTCCCTTGTGGCTCATTCTTTAGAAACAAGTGTTTTGAACATTCTTACACATATGTGGGGCCCAATAGTTTATGTTGCCATAATCACAAGTGATTTGTACACAATCCTTGACCAGTGTTAATTGATGAAGGCTGATCTGGTCATAAGAATGAAAAGGCTTATTTGACCCAAACCAGCTATATCTCTTTGAACTGAAGTCACTAATATCTCATGGGAAAGTGTAGGAAATGCAAAAACAATTTAGCTCAGTAAACCATTTTTTATCCATTGGGCCTCACATCAGAATTAAAGCTTTGCTAGTAGTGTCTGGTATTGGTATCTGACAGCTTATATACTGGTGCAACACTATCATTGTCAATGATGTAGAAGCCAGGTGAGGGTAATATGTGGACTGTGAGGGTTAGGACTATGTTGAGGTAAGGATAAAAATTAGGGCTAGGGCTATGAAAAGTCCTGTAGATGGGAATATGAGGAGGTAAGAAGAGAGGAGGAGGTTGTGAGCAGAGAGAAGGGGACGGGATAAAGAGTATCTGGAGACAAGGTCTCAGATATAGGGGGGAGCAGTGCTATTGAGGGACTTGTATATCAGAGTAAGAATTTTGTGTTTAATTCTGGAGGCTAGAGGAAGCAAGTGAAGGGATTGGCAGAGAGGTGCAGCAGATGAGGAGCAATATGTAAAGAAGATGAGCCTGGCAGAGGCATTAATTATGGATTGTAAAGGAGCTAGGTGGCAACTAGGGAGACCAGAGAGGATGGAGTTGCAATAGTCAAGGCGGGAAAGGATGAGAGAGTGGGTTAAAATCTTAGTTGTGTTTTTTGTGAGTAAATATTAAATTTTGGAGATGTTTTTAAGGCCAAAGTTTTAATGTGAAGAGTGAAAGGAAGGTGTCTGAGTAAAGTGTGACCACAAGACATCGGGCATGCAGGGTTGGGGTGATGATGGAATTAGCAACAGTTATAGAAAAATGGGGGGGGGTGGAGATTTTGGAAAAAGGGAGGAAAATAAGAAAAAGTATTTTTATTGCAAAGTAAAATAAAAAATTGTCCAGACACAATGCATTTTTTTATATTAACATGAAATTCAAAATTAAATGTATACTATTAAGGGGACTAAAAGGGAGATGAAAATTTTTTACCTTCCAAGAATAACATAAAATGTATCTTTGTCATTCATTTCCAGATCTGGTGATCCAAACCCCCAAAGGTTTACAGGATTAAAGGGACACTATACCCAAACATTTTCTTTCGTGATTAAGGTACAGAATATAATTTTAAACAACATTCCAATTTACTTCTATTACCTAATTTGTTTCATTCTTTAGATATACTTTAATGAATAGCGATGCACACGGTGAACCAATCAGAGGAGGCATCTATGTGCAGTTACCAATCAGCAGCTACTAAGCATATCTAGATATGCTTTTCAGCAAAGAATATCAAGAGAATGAAGCAAAATAGAGAATAGAAGTAAATTAGAAAGTTGTTTATAATTGTATGCTCTGTCTAAATCATGAAAGAAAAAAATTGGGTTTCATGTCCCTTTAAGGGAAAAATGTAATACACAATACAAGCACTGTTTTGGCGTGCTCATGCACGCTTTCCCCATAGACATCAATAGGAAGAGAGGGTCAGAATGAATCGTGGAATGAAAAGCTCAGTAACGCAGCCCCATTGATGTCTATGGGGAAAAATAAAGTTATGTTTAAACCTAACACCTTAACATAAACCCTGAGTCTAAACACCCCTAATCTGCCGCCCCCAACATTTCTGCCACTTACATAATGTTATTAACCCCTAATATTCTGCTCCCAATATCGCTGCTACCTAAATAAATCTATTAACCCCTAATCTGTCGCCCCCAATGTCGCCGCCACTATACTAAAGTTATTAACCCCTATTTCCCTGCACACCAACATCACCCACACTATAATAAATCTATTAACCCCTATTCTGCCACTCCCAGACATCGCAACCACTAAATAAAGTTATTAACCCCTAAACCTCTGGCCTCCCACATCACTGCCACTAAATAAACCTATTAACCCCTAAACCTCCAGCCCCCCACATTGCAATAACCTAAATTGAACTATATATTAACCCCTACACCTAACCCTAACGTAACCCTAATCATAACCCTAACCCTATTCCTAACACCCCCTAACTTTAAAATAATTAAAATAGACCTAAATTAAACTTTTATTTAATTTAAACTTTTATTAATTTTAACTAGGTAGACTAGTTAGTAAATAGTTATTAACTATTTACTAACTACTTAGTTAAAATAAATACAAACTTACCTGTGAAATAAAACCTAACCTGCCTTACACTAAAACCTAACATTACAAAAAATAAAAAAACTATCATTACAAAAAATAACAAACACTAAAATTACTAAAAAAATAAAAAAAAACTACCATTTCATAAAGTAATAAACGAAATTATACAAACCAATAAAAATGATTCCTATTCTACTACCCTTTAAAAAAAAAAAAACACCCCGAAATAAAAAAGCTTAATCTAGAATAAACTACCAAGGGACCTTAAAACAGTGTTTTGTGTGCCCTTAAAAGGACCTTTTGTAGGGCATTGCCCTAAATTTAACAGCTCTTTTGCTACAAAACAAAAAAACACCCCCTAACATTATACAAACCCCCACCCCCAAACCCACAAAATAAAAATAAAGTAAAACCTAATCTACCCAATGCACTGAAAAGGGCATTTGTATGGGCATTGTCCTTAAAAGGGCATTTAGCTCTTTTTCCTGCCCTTAAAAGGGCATTCATCTCTTTTATAAAATGCTCAAGCCCTAATCTAAAAATAAAAACCCACACCGAAATGAAAAAAATACATTACACAAAATAACAAGCAAATTATCAAAAATAATAAAAATTATTCCTATTCTAATACCCATTTAAAAAAAACACCCCAAAATAAAAAACTAATCTAGAATAAACTACCTATAGCCCTGAAAAGGGCCTTTTGTAGGGCATTGCCCTAAGTTAAACAATTCTTTTACCTGAAACAAAAAATACAAAGACCCACTAACATTACAAACCCACAAAATAAAAAAAAAACTATCTAAAAAAAACTAAGCTAACCATTGCCCTGAAAAGGGCATTTGTATGGGCATTGCCCTTAAAAGGGCATTTAGCTCTTTTACTGCCCAGACCCTAAACTAAAAAATAAAACCCACCAAATAAACCCTGACAATCCACTTACAGTTTTTGAAGTCCCGCTTGAACGATCTTCATCCAAGCGGCGAAGTCCTCATCAAGGCAGTGAGAAGTCTTCATCCAAGTGACCTTTTCTATCTTCATCCAGGCGGCAAAGTCCTCATCCATGCGGCGAGAAGTCTTCATCCAGACGGCCTCTTCTATCCTCATCCAGATGGCATCTTCTATCTTCATCCCGACGGCGTAGAGCGGGTCCAT
This sequence comes from Bombina bombina, assembly GCF_027579735.1. Classification (NCBI taxonomy): domain Eukaryota; kingdom Metazoa; phylum Chordata; class Amphibia; order Anura; family Bombinatoridae; genus Bombina; species Bombina bombina. The sequence continues at coordinate 419,943,644 of NC_069503.1, read as the reverse complement.
CCTGAAGACATCCGGCGCGGAGCATCCTCTTCATACAGTCGCCCCGTACACTAAATCTTGAATGCAAGGTACACAATTCAAGATTGCGTCCCTTGCATTTATATTGGCTGATTTGGTTTTGAAAATTCAAATCAGCCAATAGGATGAGAGCTACTGAAATCCTATTGTCTGTTCAAATCAGCCAATAGGATGAGAGCTACTGAAATTCTATTGGCTGTTTTGAACAGTCAATAGGATTTCAGTAGCTCTCATCCTATTAGTTGATTTGAATTTCAAAAATCAAATCAGCCAATAGGAATGCAAAGGACGCCATCTTGAATCACGTACCTTGCATTGAAGATTCATCCATGCCAGATATCTTCAGGATGGACCCGCTCCGCACCGCCGGGATGAAGATAGAAGATGCCGCCTGGACGAAGATAGAAGAGGCTGCTTGGGTGAAGACTTCTCACCGCCTGGATGAGAACTTCGCCGCCTGGATGAAGATCGTTCAAGCGGAACTTCAAAAACTGTAAGTGGATCTTCGGGGGTTAGTGATAGGTTTTTTTAAGGGGTCTTTTGGGTGGGGTTTTATTTTTAGTTTAGGGTTTAGGCTTTTCATAAAAGAGTTGCATGCCCTTTTCAGGGTAATGCCCATACAAATGTCCCTTTCAGGGCAATGGGTAGCTTAGGTTTTTGTTAGAGTTAGGTTTTTTATTTTGGGGGGTTGGTTGGGTGGTGGGTTTTACTGTTGGGGAGGGACTTTGTATTTTTTTTACAGGTAAAAGAGCTGTTTAACTTAGGGCAATGCCCTACAAAAGGCCCTTTTAAGGGCTATTGGTAGTTTATTGTAGGCTAGGTTTTTTTATTTTGGGTGGGCTTTTTTATTTTGATAGGGCTATTAGATTAGGTGTAATTCTTTTTTATTTTGAATAATTTATGGCTAGATTATGAGTTGTGTGTTAGGGTTAAAAATCAGCGTTAAAAGGTCCCAACTCTGCTTTTTAACGCCCGCTGGTGTTATGAGTCTTGAAATGACAGGCTCACCGCTCACTTTATTGGCCAGACTCGGAAATACCGCAAATCCACTTACGTAAATTGCATATCCTATATTTTCAATGGGACTTGCATAGCGCCGGTATTACGAGTCTGAACAAAAGTGAGCAGTAGACCTTCTCCTGTCAAGTCTGATACCGCATTTAAAAGTCAGTAGTTAAGAGTTTTACACTACAACTCCCGTAGCATAAAACTCTTAACTAAAGTGCTAAAAAGTACACTAACACCCATAAACTACCTATTAATCCCTAAACCAAGGCCCCCCACATCGCAAACACTAAAATAAATATTTTAACCCCTAATCTGCCGAACTGGACATCGCTGCCACTATAATAAACATATTAATCCCTAAACCGCCGCACTCCAGCATCGCAAACACTAGTTAAATATTATTAACCCATAATCTGCCTGCCCTAACATCGCCGACACCTACCAACATTTATTAACCCCTAATCTGCCGCCCCCCAACATTGCCGCCAATATATTAAATGTATTAACCCCTAAACCTAACCCCCCTAACTGAAATATAATTTTAATAAATCTAAATAAAATTACTATCATTAACTAAATTATTCCTATTTAAAACTAAATACTTACCTGTAAAATAAACCCTAAAATAGCTACAATATAACTAATAGTTACGTTGTAGCTATCTTAGGGTTTATTTTTGTTTTACAGGCAACTTTGTATTTATTTTAACTAGGTAAAATAGTTATTAAATAGTTATTAACTATTTAATAACTCCTAGTTAAAATAAAGACAAATTTAACTGTAAATAAAACCTAACCTATGTTGCAATTACACCTAACACTACTATATAATTAAAATAATTACCTAAACTAAATACAATTAATTACAATTTGAATAAATTATCTAAAGTACAAAAAAAACCCCAATAAATTACAGAAAATAATAAAATAATTACAAGAATTTTAAACTAATTACACCTAATCTAATCCCCGTAACAAAATAAAAAGCCCCCCAAAATAAAAAAAGCCCTACCCTACACTAAATTACAAATAGACCTTAAAAGGGCCTTTTGCGGGGCATTGCCCCAAAGTAATCAGCTCTTTTACCTGTAACAAAAAAGTACAAATACCCCCCCCAACATTTAAACCCACCACCCACACAACCAACCCTACTCTAAAACCCACCCAATCCCCCCTTAAAAAAAAAACTAACACTAAACCATTGAAGATCACCCTACCTTGAGAAGTCTTCACCCAACCGGGCCCAAGTCCTCCACGAAGCCGGCAGAAGTGGTCCTCCAGACGGGCAGAAGTGGTCTTCCAGACAGGCAGAAGTCTTCATCCATCCGACACGGAGCGGCTCTATCTTCAAGACATCCAACGTGGAGCATCCTCTTCAAACGACGTCTGACTGAAGAATGAAGATTCCTTTAAATGACGTCATCTAAGATGGCGTCCCTTCAATTCCTATTGGCTGATAGAATTCTATCAGCCAATCGGAATAAAGGTAGAAAAAATCATATTGGTTGATGCATCAGCCAATAGGATTTTTTCTACCTTAATTCCGATCGGCTGATAGAATTTGCTTTATTAGATAGAAATTGTAGTTTATTTTAACTAGGTAGCTATTAAATAGTTATAACTAGGTAGTTATTAAATAGTTATAAACTATTAATATTAATAGTTAATAACTATTTAATAACTATTGTACCTAGTTAAAATAAATATAAACTTGCCTGTAAAATAAAAATAAACCCTAAGATAGATACAATGTAACTATTAGTTATATTGTAGCTATCTTAGGGTTTATAGGTAAGTATTTAGTTTTAAATAGGAATAATTTAGTTAATGATAGTAATTTTATTTAGATATATTAAAATTATATTTCAGTTAGGGGGGTTAGGTTGAGGGTTAGACTTAGGTTTTGGGGTTAATACATTTAATATAGTGGCGGCGACGTTGGGGTCGGCAGATTAGGGGTTAATAAGTGTAGTTAGGTTGCGGCGACATTGGGGGCAGCAGATTAGGGGTTAATAAATATAATGTAGGTGTTGGCGATGTTGGGGGCAGCAGATTAGGAGTTCATAAGTATAATGTAGGTGGCGGCGGTGTCTGGTGCGGCAGATTAGGAGTTAATAATATAATGTAGGTGTCGGCGATGTTGGGGGCATCAGATTAGGGGTTAATAAGTGTAAGATTAGGGGTGTTTAGACTTGGGGTTCATGTTAGGGTGTTAGGTGTAGACATAAAAAGTATTTCCCCATAGGAATTAATGGGGCTGCGTTAGGAGCTTTACACTGCTTTTTTGCAGGTGTTAGACTTTTTTTCAGCCGGCTCTCCCCCATTGATTCCTATGGGGAAATTGTGCACAAGCACGTTTTACCTGCTCACCGCTACCGTAAGCAGCGCTGGTATTGAGGTGAGATGTGGAGCTAAATTTTGTTCTTCGCTCATTTTTTTGCGGTTAATGCCGGGTTTGTAAAAACCCATAATACCAGCGCTGTCTGTAAGTGAGCGGTGAGGGAAAACTGCTCATTAGCATCGCACCCCTCCTAAAGTAAAACTCGTAATCTAGGTATTAGTTTGTTATTTTTCGAAATTTAGTGTTTGTTATTTTTTGTAATTTAGTATTTTTTATTTTTTGTAATTAGATAGTTTGTAATTTTTAGAGTAGTGTTAGGATTTTTTTAATGTGTAGTTTAGTTCTATTTAATTGGTAGTTAGTTTAATTTTAGCTTAATAATTATATTATTTTAATTGTTGGTTTGAACTTAGTTTTTTTAATTTGACAGGTAAATTTAATTTTGTTTAAGATAGGGAGATTGTAATTTTAATCTAAAGTTAGGGGGCATTAGGTTTAGGGGTTACTAGTTCAAATTAGTTTATTGTAATGTGGGGGGCTTTCGGTTTAGGTGTTAATAGTTTAAATTAGTATATTTCATTGTGGGGGGCTTGCAGTTTAGGGGTTAATAGGTTTATTATAGTTGCAGCGGTGTAGGGCTTAATAACTGCGGATGGCAGATTAGGAGTTAATAATATTTAAATAGTGTTTGCGATGCAGGAGGGCGGTGCTTTAGGGGTAAATAACTTTATTATAGTGGTGACGATGTCGGGGAGTGGCGGAATAGGGGTTAATACATTTTATTAGGGGTTAATAACTTTATTATAGTATTTGTTATACGGGGGGCCTGGGTTTAGGGGTTAATAGGTAGTTTATGAGTGTTTAGTATACTTTGTAGCAGTTAACAGATTTGTAGCGTAAAACTCATAACTACTGCTTTTAGATTGTGGAACAGAAGCTTTTTAGCCTCACCACAAAACTCGTAATGGCAGCGCTATGGAAGTCCCATGAAAGAGCTCCATCTTGAGCTTAAACTTCCCTAGATGTAGGATTTTTGTTCACGTTGATAGTAAAAAGTATGCACGCGAGCAAAACCCGACAAGCACTAACAAATTCAAACGCGTTAACTTTCTCTCCCCATAGAAGGCAATGGAGAGAGCAAGCTGAAAATAAAACGAGCACCTTAATTTGTTTGCTAAGTTGACAGGAGTATTGAAAATGTCACATTCCAATGTTCTTCACATACAGAATAATGTACTTTTTATTGTAAATATATATTTCTATATATATCTATATATACCTATACCTATATATCTATTCCTATATAAAGGTATAGATATGTATTTTACATCAACAATATCATATATTTATACAAATATATATTTAATTATAAAAAGTACATTATTTTCTATGAGAAAAGCATAGAAATGTAAAATATGCGTAACGCGCATCAGGGTTCGCAATTTAGGACTAATGTTGTCGGGTTAGCGCACATGAAGAATTGTTATCTTCAATGAGAGTTATTGAAATATTAAATATTAAGATAAAAATTATTTCAATTATTTCAAATTATTATACATAGTGTAAAACATTCTTAAAAATCCATAGACTATATCTATATTTTTACAGAATGTATAATAATTTTAAATAATTTTAATTATATTTCTATAATGTGCCTTAAGATTATTAAATTTTCCTGTGCGCTAACCCGATCTTAAAATCTAAATAGCAAAATGCATTTTATACATTCCAATGTTCTTCACATAGAAAATAATGTATAGGAATAGATATGCAGATATAGTTATATATATATATATATGTGTGTGTGTATTTACAATAAAAAGGACATTATCCTGTAAGAGAAGAACATTGGAATGGTAATTATGTACAGTACATATACAGTAAAACACATAAATATATAAGCACACACACATATCTCTATGTTAAAGCCCTTTGCATGTTTTTTTCACCTGAGACCTTAGATCTTTGAACCCCCATAACTTTTTTAATGTGTTATTATAAGTGTAACTATTAATTTAAAGGGACAGTCTACACCAGAATTTTTATTGTTTAAAAAGATAGATAATCCCTTTATTACCCATTCCCCAGTTTTGGATAACTAACACTGTTATGTTAATATACTTTTAACCTCTGTAATTATCTTGTATCTAAGCATCTGCAAACTGCCCCTTTATTTCAGTTCTTTTGACAGACTTGCAGTTTAGCCAATCAGTGCCTGCTCCCAGATAACTTCACGTGCACGAGCACAGTGTTATCTATAGGAAATACTTGAACTAACACCCTCTAGTGGTGAAAAACTGTTAAAATGCATTCTGAAAAGAGGTGGCCTTCAAGGTCTAAGAAATTAGCATATGAACCTCCTAGGTTAAGCTTTCAACTAAGAATACCAAGAGAACAAAGCAAAATTGGTGATAAAAGTAAATTGGAAAATTGTTTAAAATGACATGCTCTATCTGAATCATGAAAGTTTATTTTGGCCTAGACTGTCCCTTTAAATGTATTTTTGATGTGTTTTGTGCAACTTTTTTGTCTCATGTAACAGTTAACCAGAGTGTTACATGTGCTTAAGCGAACATGTTTACTTTAAACCGTGAAATACCCATTATCGCTCGTGCGCTACACTTAGTGTGACACTCATACTCTTGCCCTTTATTGGGAAGACAAAAGCATGTGTTGTAGGTCTATATCTTTTCTGATCAGTCCCATTTTATGGCAGAATACACCAAAATGCCAATGCCCTCTCACAGACCAGTGGAAAGGGTTCATAGCTCTTAGGTAATCAGCTTGTGCCTCCAGAGTATTAAAGGGACATTAAATACTTTTAGATGGTTACTGTAAAATGATAAATCGTATATATATAAAAATTTCTGCAATTTACTTTCATTATTTATTTTGTCCCCTTTTCCTGTAATTCCATTCAGTAATTGTGAGCTTTTCAGTTCCTGTTAGAAATGGAAGTGCAGAACACTGTTATATTCCACACAGCCATTGGCTGCACACTCTAGTCACCTATTTATAACTGTCCCTAATTGGCAACAGCAGAGAAGGTACAGTTACAACATGGCAGCTACCATTGTTTTATAGACACTAAGGCCTAGATTTAGAGTTGGGCGGTAGCCGTCAAAACCAGCGTTAGAGGCTCCTAATGCTGGTTTTGGGCTACCGCCGGTATTTGGAGTCAGTCAGGAAAGGTTCTAACGCTCACTTTGCAGCCGCGACTTTTCCATACCGCAGATCCCCTTACGTCAATTGCGTATCCTATCTTTTCAATGGGATCTTTCTAACGCTGGTATTTAGAGTCGTGGCTGAAGTGAGCGTTAGAAATCTAACGACAAAACTCCAGCCGCAGAAAAAAGTCAGTAGTTAAGAGCTTTCTGAGCTAACGCCGGTTTATAAAGCTCTTAACTACTGTGCTCTAAAGTACACTAACACCCATAAACTACCTATGTACCCCTAAACCGAGGTCCCCCCACATCGCCGCCACTCAATTAATTTTTTTTAACCCCTAATCTGCCGACCGCCACCTGATCGGAACAGCCAATAGAATGCAAGCTCAATCTGATTGGCTGATCGGATCAGCCAATCGGATTGAACTTGATTCTGATTAGCTGATTCCATCAGCCAATCAGAATTTTCCTACCTTAATTCCGATTGGCTGATAGAATCCTATCATCCAATCGGAATTCGAGGGACGCCATCTTGGATGACGTCCCTTAAAGGAATCGTCATTCTTCAGTTGGACGTTGTCGGAAGAAGATTGATCCGCGCTGGAGGTCTTCACGATGGAGCCGTTCCTCATCGGATGAAGATAGAAGATGCCGCTTGCATCAAGATGGTTGCCGGTCTGGATCGCCTCTTCTTCCCGGATAGGATGAAGACTTTGGAGCCTCTTCTGGACCTCTTCAGCCGCAGGATTATGGATCGCCAGCCCCCGCTTGGGTTGGATGAAGATTTTGGAGCCAGGACCGATCGGTGATACCCGGCGAGGTGAAGATAAGGTAGGAAGATCTTCAGGGGCTTAGTGTTAGGTTTATTTAAGGGGGGTTTAGGTTAGATTAGGGGTATGTGGGTGGTGGGTTGTAATGTTGGGGGGGTATTGTATGTTTTTTTTTACAGGCAAAAGAGCTGAATTTCTTGGGGCATGCCCCGCAAAGGGCCCTGTTCAGGGCTGGTAAGGTAAAAGAGCTTTGAACTCTTTTGAATTAGAATAGGGTAGGGCATTTTTTTATTTTGGGGGCTTTGTTATTTTATTAGGGGCTTAGAGTAGGTGTAATTAGTTTAAAATTGTTGTAATATTTTTCTAATGTTTGTAAATATTTTTTTATTTTTTGTAACTTAGTTCTTTTTTATTTTTTGTACTTTAGTTAGTTTATTTAATTGTAGTTATTTGTAGGTATTGTATTTAATTAATGTATTGATAGTGTAGTGTTAGGTTTAATTGTAGGTAATTGGAGGTATTTTATTTAATTTATTTATTGATAGTGTAGTGTTAGGTTTAATTGTAACTTAGGTTAGGATTTATTTTACAGGTAATTTTGTAATTATTTTAACTAGGTAAGCTATTAAATAGTTCTTAACTATTTAATAGCTATTGTACCTGGTTAAAATAAATACAAAGTTACCTGTAAAATAAATATAAATCCTAAAATAGCTATAATATAATTATAATTTATATTGTAGCTATATTAGGGTTTATTTTACAGGTAAGTATTTAGCTTTAAATAGGAATAATTTATTTAATAAGAGTTAATTTATTTTGTTAGATTTAAATTATATTTAATTTAGGGGGGTGTTAGGGTTAAAGTTAGACTTAGCTTTAGGGGTTAATAAATTTATTAGAGTAGCGGTGAGCTCCTGTCGACAGATTAGGGGTTAATACTTGAAGTTAGGTGTCGGCAATGTTACGGAGGGCAGATTAGGGGTTAATACTATTTATTATAGGGTTATTGAGGCGGGAGTGAGGCGGATTAGGGGTTAATACATTTATTATAGTAGCGCTCAGGTCCGGTCAGCAGATTAGGGGTTAATAAGTGTAGTTAGGTGGAGGCTATGTTGGGGGCGGCAGATTAGGGGTTAATAAATATAATATAGGGGTCGGCGATGTTAGGGCAGCAGATTAGGGGTACATAGGGATAATGTAGGTGGCGGGGGTGTACGGAGCGGCAGATTAGGGGTTAAAAATAATATGCAGGGGTCAGCGATAGTGGGGGCGGCAGATTAGGGGTTAATAAGTGTAAGGTTAGGGGTGTTTAGACTCGGGGTACATGTTAGAGTGTTAGGTGCAGACGTAGGAAGTGTTTCCACATAGAAAACAATGGGGCTGCGTTAGGAGCTGAACGCGGCTTTTTTGCAGGTGTTAGGTTTTTTTTCAGCTCAAACAGCCCCATTGTTTTCTATGGGGGAATCGTGCACGAGCACGTTTTTGAAGCTGGCCGCGTCCGTAAGCACCGCTGGTATCGAGAGTTGAAGTTGCGGTAAATATGCTATACGCTCCTTTTTTGGAGCCTAACGCAGCCATTCTGTGAACTCTAAATACCAGCGTTATTTAAAAGGTGCGGCCAGAAAAAAGCACGCGTAGCTAACGCACCCCTTTGGCCGCAGAACTCTAAATCTAGGCGTTAGGCCTAGATTTAGAGTTGGGCGGTAGCTGTCAAAACCAGCGTTAGAGGCTCCTAACGCTGGTTTTGGGCTACCGCCGGATTTTGGAGTCAGTCAGGAAAGGGTCTAACGCTCACTTTGCAGCCGCGACTTTTCCATACCGCAGATCCCCTTACGTCAATTGGGTATCCTATCTTTTCAATGGGATCTTTCTAACGCCGGTATTTAGAGTCGTGTCTGAAGTGAGCGTTAGAAATCTAACGACAAAACTCCAGCCACAGAAAAAAGTCAGTAGTTAAGAGCTTTCTGAGCTAACGCCGGTTTATAAAGCTCTTAACTACTGTGCTCTAAAGTACACTAACACCCATAAACTACCTATGTACCCCTAAACCGAGGTCCCCCCACATCGCCGCCACTATATTTAAATTTTTTAACCCCTAATCTTCCGCTCCGTACACTGCCGCCAACTACGTTATCCCTATGTACCCCTAATCTGCTGCCCCTAACACCGCCGACCCCTATATTATATTTATTAACCCCTAATCTGCCGCCCCCGCTTTCACTGACCGCTGCATATTATTATTAACCCCTAATCTGCCGCTCCGTACACCACCGCCACCTACATTATAGCTATATACCCCTAATCTGCTGCCCCTAACACCGCCGACCCCTATATTATATTTATTAACCCCTAATCTGCCCCCCTCAACGTCGCCTCCACCTGCCTACACTTATTAACCCCTAATCTGCCGAGCGGACCGCACCGCTCCTATAATAAAGTTATTAACCCCTAATCCGCCTCACTCCTGCCTCAATAACCCTATAATAAATTGTATTAACCCCTAATCTGCCCTCCCTAACATCGCCGACACCTAACTTCAATTATTAACCCCTAATCTGCCGACCGAATCTCGCCGCTACTGTAATAAATGGATTAACCCCTAAAGCTAAGTCTAACCCTAACACTAGCACCCCCCTAAGTTAAATATAATTTAAATCTAACGAAATAAATTAACTCTTAAAATTAAATTATTCCTATTTAAAGCTAAATACTTACCTGTAAAATAAAGCCTAATATAGCTACAATATAAATTATAATTATATTATAGCTATTTTAGGATTAATATTTATTTTACAGGTAACTTTGTATTTATTTCAACCAGGTACAATAGCTATTAAATAGTTAAGAACTATTTAATAGCTAAAATAGTTAAAATAATTACAAAATTACCTGTAAAATAAATCCTAACCTAAGTTACAATTAAACCTAACACTACACTATCAATAAATTAATTAAATACAATTCCTACAAATAAATACAATTAAATAAACTAACTAAAGTACAAAAAATAAAAAAGAACTAAGTTACAAAAAATAAAAAAATATTTACAAACATTAGAAAAATATTACAACAATTTTAAACTAATTACACCTACTCTAAGCCCCCTAATAAAATAACAAAGCCCCCCAAAATAAAAAAAAATGCCCTACCCTATTCTAAATTAAAAAAGTTCAAAGCTCTTTTACCTTACCAGCTCTGAACAGGGCCCTTTGCGGGGCATGCCCCAAAGAATTCAGCTCTTTTGCCTGTAAAAAAAAACCATACAATACCCCCCCAACATAACAACCCACCACCCACATACCCCTAATCTAACCCAAACCCCCCTTAAATAAACCTAACACTAAGCCCCTGAAGATCTTCCTACCTTATCTTCACCCTGCCAGGTTCACCGATCCGTCCTCAGAAGTCTTGATCCAAGCCTCGGAAGTGTTGATCCAAGCCCAAGCGGGGGGCTGAAGAGTGACGTCCATCCTCGGGCTGAAGTCTGGATCCAAGCGGCGATTGAAGAAATCCATCATCGGGCTGAAGTCGGAAGTCCATCATCGGGATGAAGTCTTCTATCAAGCAGCATCTTCAATCTTCTTTCTTCCGGAGCAGAGCGGAGCCATCTTGTTCCCAGCCGACGCAGATCCATCCTCTTCTAACGACGCCTACTAGCCGAATGACGGTTCCTTTAAATGACGTCATCCAAGATGGCGTCCGTCGAATTCCGATTGGCTGATAGGATTCTATCAGCCAATCGGAATTAAGGTAGGAAAATTCTGATTGGCTGATGGAATCAGCCAATCAGATTCAAGTTCAATCCGATTGGCTGATCCGATCAGACAATCAGATTGAGATCCCGTTCTATTGGCTGTTCCAATCAGCCAATAGAATGCAAGCTCAATCTGATTGGCTGATTCCATCAGCCAATCAGAATTTTCCTACCTTAATTCCGATTGGCTGATAGAATCCTATCAGCCAATCGGAATTCGACGGACGCCGTCTTGGATGACGTCATTTAAAGGAACCGTCATTCGGCTAGTAGGCGTCGTTAGAAGAGGATGGATCCGCGTCGGTTGGAAAGAAGATGGCTCCGCTCCGCTCCAGAAGAAAGAAGATTGAAGATGCGGCTTGATAGAAGACTTCATCCCGATGATGGACTTCCGACTTCAGCCCGATGATGGAGTTCTTCAGCCGCCGCTTGGATCCAGACTTCAGCCCGAGGATGGACGTCACTCTTCAGCCCCCCGCTTGGGCTTGGATCAACACTTCCGAGGCTTGGATCAAGACTTCCGAGGACGGATCGGTGAACCTGGCAGGGTGAAGATAAGGTAGGAAGATCTTCAGGGGCTTAGTGTTAGGTTTATTTAAGGGGGGTTTGGGTTAGATTAGGGGTATGTGGGTGGTGGGTTGTAATGTTGGGGGGGTATTGTATGTTTTTTTTACAGGCAAAAGAGCTGAAATCTTTGGGGTATGCCCCGCAAAGGGCCCTGTTCAGGGCTGGTAAGGTAAAAGAGCTTTGAACTTTTTTAATTTAGAATAGGGTAGGGCATTTTTTTATTTTGGGGGGCTTTGTTATTTTATTAGGGGGCTTAGAGTAGGTGTAATTAGTTTAAAATTGTTGTAATATTTTTCTAATGTTTGTAAATATTTTTTTATTTTTTGTAACTTAGTTCTTTTTTATTTTTTGTACTTTAGTTAGTTTATTTCATTGTATTTATTTGTAGGAATTGTATTTAATTTATTTATTGATAGTGTAGTGTTAGGTTTAATTGTAGATAATTGTAGGTATTTTTTTAATTAATTTATTGATAGTGTAGTGTTAGGTTTAATTGTAGATAATTGTAGGTATTTTATTTAATTAATTTATTGATAGTGTAGTGTTAGGTTTAATTGTAACTTAGGTTAGGATTTATTTTACAGGTAATTTTTTAATTATTTTAACTATTTTAGCTATTAAATAGTTCTTAACTATTTAATAGCTATTGTACCTGGTTAAAATAAATACAAAGTTACCTGTAAAATAAATATAAATCGTAAAATAGCTACAATATAATTATAATTTATATTGTAGCTATATTAGGGTTTATTTTACAGGTAAGTATTTAGCTTTAAATAGGAATAATTTATTTAATAAGAGTTAATTTATTTCGTTAGATTTAAATTATATTTAATTTAGGGGGGTGTTAGTGTTAGACTTAGTTTTAGGGGTTAATCCATTTATTACAGTAGCGGCGAGATTCGGTCGGCAGATTAGGGGTTAATAATTTAAATAGGTGTCGGTGATGTTAGGGAGGGCAGATTAGGGGTTAATACTATTTATTATAGGGTTATTGAGGCGGGAGTGAGGCGGATTAGGGGTTAATAACTTTATTATAATAGCGGTGCGGTCCGCTCGGCAGATTAGGGGTTAATAAGTGTAGGTAGCTGGCAGCGACGTTGTGGGGGGCAGATTAGGGGTTAATAAATATAATATAGGTGTTGGCGATGTTAGGGGCAGCAGATTAGGGGTACATAGCTATAATGTAGGTGGCGGTGGTGTACAGAGCGGCAGATTAGGGGTTAATAATAATATGCAGGGGTCAGCGATAGTGGGGATGGCAGATTAGGGGTTAATAAGTTTAAGGTTAGGGGTGTTTAGACTAGGGGTACATGTTAGAGTGTTAGGTGCAGACGTAGGAAGTGTTTCGCCATAGAAAACAATGGGGCTGCGTTAGGAGCTGAACGCTGCTTTTTTGCAGGTGTTAGGTTTTTTTTCAGCTCAAACAGCCCCATTGTTTTCTATGGGGATATTGTGCACGAGCACGTTTTTGAAGCTGGCCGCTTCCGTAAGCACCGCTGGTATCTAGAGTTGCAGTGGCGTTAAATTATGCTCTACGCTCCCTTTTTGGAGCCTAACGCACTGAAAACCCAGCCATTCTGTGAACTCTAAATACCAGCGGTATTTAAAAGGTGCGGGGGGGGGGGAAAGCACGCATAGCTAACGCACCCCTTTGGCCCCAGAACTCTAAATCTAGGTGTCTAACTTTACACTTATTTTGTCAATATTTAAACAGCTAATGAAACCTTAAAAACTACATCTACATTTTATTCTCAGACTAATCTTTTATTTGAATTATTTATTATATCTAGCATTTGTTTAGTGTTTAATATCCCTTTAAGAAGAAAAGGCTTCTATCTTGTCAACATTGATCTTATTATAAGAAAGTTTCACAAAGTAAGAAGAGAGGATCAAATAAAGCAGACAAGATGGGCTCAGGTTCTTTAATAGATACAGCAAGATTGTCTGCAAACAAGGCTGTGGGGTCAATTTATCATGGTGCGGACATACATGATCCGCTATAGCATATCATGTCCGCCGCACATCGTTAAATGCCAACAGCATATGCTGTTGGCATTTATCATTGCACCAGCAGTTCTTGTGAACTGCTGGTGCAATACCACCCCCTGCAGAGGTGGTGTCAATCAACCGTATCGTATTCGATCGGGCTGATTGCTGTCCGCCACCTCAGAGGTAGCGGACGAGTTAAGGAACAGGCGGACCTGAAGCAGAGTGGGTCGGAAGCAGCATCTGCTGCTTCATAAATCAACCACTGTGAGTCATGTAATAAAAGCACCTTAATTTGACAAGTCTGACAATGGACTCTGCTAGTGGTTCAATAGTCATGACAAAGAGAAAGGGAGATGGGACATTCCGTAGGGGAAACGCCTGCAAGCAAAACCCCATGCCCAGAATTTTTTACTACAAGGCCCCTATCGCTGGCAAAAGGGCTCCAGAAGGAATCCAGTAGTCTAAAAACGTATAAAGCAACCATCATACAATGCCACCTATCACTGGCAAACATGTTTTTGACATCTAGAGACAGGGTAAGCCCTAAATCAGCTGATTCCATGAACACTTTATTCTCCCAAACATATTGTCCAAACCTTCATAAATTATTATACCAAGTTATACAATATTGATGAAACTTCTAACAACAATAGCCTGAAGTCCTTAGCAATATGTAGATGATTGGTCTTTCTTAATCCCCTAGACTAGATCATGTTTGTGAACAGAATTTAGTTGACTCCATTTTTAAGGAAGAAGTTATCATGGCTTATCTTGTCCCTCAAACTACAGAAGGGAGTATCCTAGTATTATTTGTACAAACGACACAATAAACAATGGCACTATATAAGGCAATCCCCACTAATATAATACAACATTCAAAATTACTGTTACTAAAGTAATACACTGTAAATCAATACGTATAAGTGGGGTGGTGCTTTGCTTTGGTTAAATTACTGAAAGAAACGTGGAACAAGAGGGTTCCACGGCAAGGATGCAAATTTAGCACTCTATGCCCAGACTAATGGGCGAGAAAATTTCCAGTTGTGGGATAAAATATAACTTTTATTGAAATAACTTAAAATTTGTAAACGAAAACACACAAAATATTAAAAACCCCAATGAGAGGCCTTTCCTTGTAGAAAGTTGGTGTGGTGATTACAATTAATGATAAGCTATTGCCTTTATCATATCACGTCCAAAATCTCCACCTACCAATGATAGGTTTACTGAGCTATTACCCTGGGTGGTTAGGTTGGGGAGAGGTCAGAATTCTTTGTTCACCTGTGTCCCCTAATGGTCTCCTCTAGTAAAATTGTTTGTTAATATGAGAGAATAATGGTAGTATATACTAGGGTTAGAACAGTGTTTCACAGTCCTAAGTATTGACACTGTGTTTGTATATACTTAATAATATTCAATTTATACTCTTAATATGTTTGAAAGCAACTGTACATTCAATATAATGACACAACACAGTCTGGAAAATGAACTCGGTTTAGGTCACTAGTATGGTGTTGTGTTATGCTTTTACACGTGTACTTGTGGCCTTTGTGTATGAGACTGCAAAATACGGTAGTTGGTTATCATCCATTAACTTCCTCCTAATCTCTGTATATTTCTCAAGAGTTAAGCAGATTTAAAATATTGCATAATAGCTTCCTAGGGATTTTGGACCCTTCTGCTTATCCTCACAGCTCTCTGGGCTCCAAACATGTAACAAATACACATTATCAGTCCTGATAAATGCAACAATGCTGCCTCAGTATAACTAAATACCACTTATGTGTTGCGGAAATGTATTGCTACCATAGCTCAAAAAGTTAATATATTAGTCATAAAAGTTCAAGAGAGTATTTGTAGAGTGTTTTTACAAATCCTTATTGTGCTTTACTATCCTTGTGTGCACTGTAGGTCCACTCTAATAATTACCAGAAGCCCTTTAGGCCAGTTTGAGAGTTTACCGTAACAGTGTTAACATATGTAACTGTATTGTCTAAATGTGAACACGTATCACGATTCTAATACAGTGATATTATTTGGCAGTGTATAGTAGTTATCTAGATATATATATATATATATATATATATATATATATATATATATATAATTTAATACATTTATATATATTTGTCTACACCAAATGATCCATTTATTTGTGAGGCTGTAACTACAGCAGACCCCCCTCTCTCTACCTTATACATCTAAAGGGTTCAAAAGAGAGCATTGGTCTCATTAGTTCAGCACAAACCCCTGGGGTAATGGAGACAAATATTATGCTCAGAAGCCACTTGAAGATTCTCAATATACATCCTGATCTGGGAGAAGCATATGCCTACCTTCACTAACAGACACATGTGATAATTTAACACAATGGCCCACTGGATTTCCTTTGAAGCTTAAGTATATGCATAAAAAGAACCAGTTTCTAAAGAGGAAATAGCCCATACCATCTAGGTGTAAATTGTCCCCTGCAAAGCTACTTACACATCCTGCCCAGACAAAAGAAAGTATTTTAAAAACATGTGTTCCTTGAAAGCATAAGAAGTATAAGAATTAAGATTTTAACATGTCTTAACCTATGTATTTTTTTTTAATTAAAACATAGAAGTCTTAAGGATTTGAAGTTTGGAAAAGCATACATATAGTTTTCAAACATTAAATATATACCTCAGACTGTATAAATATCTATATATGGATCTGGGGAAATGCAATTCAGATTAGTAATAGATTAAATAGCCATTGTAATAACCCCATTTTAAAAAAATATAACATATTTTTGTTTTTCTATCTTCCAGACATCTAAGGGACAAAATGGGGCTTTAGATGGGAATAATAGATGCTGATACAGGATTGCCTGCATAGGGTGACCTAAGTCATATCATATGGTTATGAACTAAATATTTATATAACTTTAAATACATCTCTCAAAATATTATAAGTAGAATGTATAGGAAGTCTATATAAATATTTTCTATTTTAACATAGAATTGATAATATACTAGTGTTTGATCTCAAATTGTACATTTTCAATTATCTTAGATGGGACAGATATATGACCAGACAGGTTTATTAATATAAAGAAACAGTGTATTGGATAAACATTTTTTTTTTTTAGATAGTTAAACTGCAGCAATATTTGAAGGTAAAATTGCATTTCGGGGTGTCTGCTGCCACCTATAGATCAGAGATAGTATCGCAGCCAAAAAATAAATGCAGAGGCGAAACTACAGGGGGTGCAGAGGTTGCAATTGTGTTTATGTGTTTATGTGTGTGTATGTGACTGTGTGTGAAATTGGACTGACAAACTGTTACCTTGGAATCCAGTCTCTATAAAGCAAATCTGGGCCTAACTTTTATCCATCTTGCAAAAATACCTTTTTTAATTTATGAGGTGAAATTGGACTTATCGGAGAACGCTGAGATACTCAATTGGTTCATGGGGTGACGAATGACTGTTCTATATTTTTAATATTTTAAACAAAGGTATTCTAAGGCTATAATTAAGTTACAGCTGGTAAATTTAAAGAGCATATTTTGTATTTTAAGCTTGTGTAGTTTAAGTAATTTATATTTGCAACTATATATTTTAGAATTTGCCTTATTGCAGCTAAATATGATTTATTTCAGCTCAGATAAATTAGCATGAAATTGTCTGTTAAAGTATCTTGTTATATTGTTTAACTAGGCACTGTTAAGGTTAGCGGTCCATATTCTGGTATTTTATTGTGATATTTTAATACAATTCATTGTGAATAAGGTAAATTGTAAAGGTATATTTTTTATGCTCTTTGTAAAGAATATTGTAACAGCATAAGTGTGCATCATTTGATTCATGCAGGTCCATTTATCAAGCTCCGTACGGAGCTTAAAGGGCCGTGTTTCTGGCGAGTCTAAAGACCGCTGCTCCATAACCCTGTCCGCATGCTCTGAGCAGGTGGACAGGAATCGCCGGAAATCAACCCGATCGAATACGATGCAATGTTAAATGCAGAGAGCGTATCCTCATTTAGCGAGGTCTTGCGGACCTGATCCGCAGTGTCGGATCAGGTCTGCAACACCTTTGATAAATTGGGGCCATGATCTGCTTTCTATAAATATAATTTAATGTGTTTATAAATTTTAACTAATCTAAAGAATTTAGGAATTTATATTAATTTTAATTGTTTTGTATATACATTTTAATTTGGGGTTTGTTGCTATAGGTTGCAATTTAACCATTTAATTGTCTTTACGCAAATGTCTAGTTTTAGCTCCAAACAGATATGTAGCATGTCTTAGCTTAAATGGCCATCTCTAGGATGCAATTTAACCATTTTGTTTTTATTTTAGCAAATGTCTGGTTTATGCGAAATACGCATAGGTAGCATGTCTTAGCTTAAATGGGCATTTTTAGAATGCGCTTTAACCATGTCATTGTCTCTTTCCGCAAATGTCTAGTTTTAGCTCCAAACAGATATGTAGCATGTTTTAGCTTAAATGGCCATCTCTAGGATGCAATTTAACCATTTTGTTTTTATTTTAGCAAATGTCTGGTTTATGTGAAATACGCATAGGTAGCATGTCCTAGCTTAAATGGTCAGATAGAGAATGCAATTTAACCATGTCATTGTCTCTTTCTGCAAATGTCTAGTTTTAGCTAGAAAAAGATATGTAGCATGTCTTAGCCTAAATGGCCAGCTCTAGGATGCAATTTAACCATTTTGTTTTTATTTTAGCAAATGTCTGGTTTATGCAAAATATGCATAGGTAGCATATCTTAGCTTAAATGGGCATTTTTAGAATGTGCTTTAACCATGTCATTGTCTCTTTCCGCAAATGTCTAGTTTTAGCTACAAACAGATATGTAGCATGTATTAGCTTAAATGGCCAGCTCTAGGATGCAATTTAACCATTTCTTTTTCTTTTAGCAAATGTTTGGTTTATGCAAAATATGCATAGGTAGCATGTCTTAGCAGACAGAGAATGTGATTTAACCCCTTAAGGACCACAGCACTTTTCCATTTTCTGTCCGTTTGGGACCAAGGCTATTTTTACATTCCTGCAGCGTTTGTGTTTAGCTGTAATTTTCCTCATTTACTGTACCCACACATATTATATACCGTTTTTCTCGCCATTAAATGGACTTTCTAAAGATACCATTATTTTCATCATCACTTATAATTTACTATAAAATTTTTTATAAAATATGAGGAAAAAATTGAAAAAAACACACTTTTTCTAACTTTAACCCCCAAAATCTGTTACACATCTACAACCACCAAAAAACACCCATGCTAAATAGTTTCTAAATTTTGTCCTGAGTTTAGAAATACCCAATGTTTACATGTGCTTTGCTTTTTTTGCAAGTTATAGGGCCATAAATACAAGTAGCACTTTGCTATTTCCAAACCACTTTTTTTCAAAATTAGCGCTAGTTACATTGGGACACTGATATCTTTCAGGAATCCCTGAATATCCCTTGACATGCATATATTTTTTTTTAGAAGACATCCCAAAGTATTGATCTAGGCCCATTTTGGTATATTTCATGCCACCATTTCACTACCAAATGCGATCAAATAAAAAGAATTGTTCACTTTTTCACAAATTGTTTCACAAACTTTAGGTTTCTCACTGAAATTATTTACAAACAGCTTGTGCAATTATGGCATAAATGGTTGTAAAAGCTTCTCTGGGATCCCCTTTGTTCAGAAATAGCAGACATATATGGCTTTGGCTTTGCTTTTTGGTAATTAGAAGGCAGCTAAATGCCGTTGCGCACCACACGTGTATAATGCCCAGCATTGAATGGGTTAATTAGGGAGCTTGTAGGGAGCTTGCAGGGTTAATTTTAGCTTTAGTGTAGGTATCAACCTCCCACATGACACATCACACCCCCTGATCCCTCCCAAACAGCTCTCTTCCCTCCCCCACCCCACAATTGTCCCCGCCATCTTAAGTACTGGCAGTAAGTCTGCCAGTACTAAAATAAGAGTTTTTTGGGGGATTTAAAAAAAAAAAAAAGATAATTCTGCTCTGTAGGAACCCCCTTAGCCCCCAACCTCCCTGATCCCCCCCAAACAGCTCTCTAACCCCCCTCTCGGCCTTATTACGCGCCATATTGGGTACTGGCAGCTGTCTGCCAATACCCAGTTTGAAATCAAATATGTTTATTTAACATTTTATTAGTTTAAAATTCTATTTTCTGTAGTGTAGCTGCCCCCCCTCAACCCCCAACCTCCCACCCTCCCAGATCATTAAAATTTGTAATTTTCCCACCCTCTCTCCCACCGTGTACCACTTAACATTTGTTCCATAGTGTAGGGTTCCCACCCGCCCGCGCGCGCACCCGCTCCCGTGCACGCGCGCACACACGCTCACGTGCACGCGCGCGCACCCGTGAGCACTTGATCCCGCCCCCCCTTCCCCACCGATGGCCGCCCACCCGCCTCCCTGGATCAGCTCCCACCCACCAACGAACATGGCCATTGATGGCCGATGCAGAGAGGGCCACAGGGTGGCTCTCTCTTCATCGGACGGCTAAAAAATGTTATAGCAGGATGCCTCAATATCGAGGCATCACTGCTATAACATGAAAGCAGTTGGAAGTGATCAGGATCGCTTCCACTGCTTTCAAAGACCAACGACGTACGGGGTACGTCCTTGGTCATTAACTGCATTTTTTTGCAGGACGTAGCCCATACGTCGTTGGTCGTTAAGGGGTTAAACATATAATTTTTTTTTGAATGAAAATGATTATTTTAGGGGTTTTTCGTGTACACAAATGAATTGTATTTTAAGATAATAATTGGAACTAATTTTTTAATATTTGTCATTTTTTTATGTTCATTATTTTTAGGTGATTCAGGTTACATGAGCCGGCCTTGGCTCATTACGCCTATACGTAACCCCACGGACGTGGAACAGGAGCGCTATAATAGGGCACACAAGCGGACTAGGGCTGTAGTGGAGAGGATGTTTGGGCTCCTCAAAATGAGACTAAGATGCCTGGACAGGTCTGGAGGAGCCCTCCAATACAGCCCTAGTAAGGTGGCAAAGATCGTTATAGCCTGCAGCGTCCTGCATAACATTGCACAGCGGGCTGGGATGCTGCAGACCGTCCAGCTGCCCCAATGCCTCCTCCAAGATGAGGAGGACGATCCTGTTCTAGAGGGGCCATTCCAGGACGAGGGGCTCAATGTCAGAGCAAACATTATCAACCGCCACTTCAGACGGTAAATACTAGAGGTTAGATAGGAGCATTGCGAATATGTGTGAATTATAGGGAAATGAGAAGTACAAAATTGTGCAAACATGTTATTATTGCTCATAAAATGATTATCAATTTTTATTTTGATTGTTATAGGTGATGCTTCTGTAATTGGGTCCTGTAACGACTTTGCCACCTGGTTTTTAAAGACAACATCAGCTGGTAAGTATAAATAATATATGGACTGTGGCTGTCTGGAATTTTGCACAATCAGCCATCACATGGCATACATTTTAAAAAGTAGTATTTAGTTTACACATTACTAGATTTTTGGATACTCAGAAAGGGATGCTCTAGCTATATGCTTCAAAGTCACACATCAGAGGTTAGGTCTGCACAATGTATGAATCGTTTTCACACTTGATTGATAGAACAAAACACAATATTCTACACACGCTTAGTAAGCTAGTGATATAAATAGTTTCAGAAATGGGGGGGGTGTGCAGAACTAATTCACACACTACTATTAATTATTTGATTTAAACTTTTTCTGCCATTAGGGAGATGACTTAATCTAAAGACTGAAAGTGATGAATTCAAGACTGAAAGTGAAGAATTCAAGACTGAAAGTGAAGTTTCCCAGACTGAAAGTGAAGTATCCCAGACTGAAAGTGAGGAATCCCAGATTGAAATTGAAGAATCCCAAATTGAAAGTGATGAATACCAATGTGATCATGTCTGGCATTGTCTTTCAAATGTGCTGACCTTGAAAACCATACAAAGACACGTTCACATGGTAAGTGCCAACAATTTGATGGATTAAGGCTGTTGATGCATCCTATTGGAGACACTTATATTTATATTTTTTTAGATGGTATTTCACAATCCTCTATTTTGAAAATGATGAATAAGATACCTAATGAAGATAAACTGTTATTTTGAAGAGAATTGCTTTTCAAAGACCATACATCCAGGTTAGTTTGCACAATGCATGCTAGTTAAGAATCACAGGAGGATGAATGTTAAAAGAATTAGGAATAGATACATGTCCTATATTAGAATGTTTATTTTAGATACATTACCCCTACTTTGTGCTAGAGAGGACTCACATTCTGACCAATCAGACAAAGGGATAGATTTTAGAGTTGATATAGAGGTATATTTGAAGGGACATGAAATATTACATTCAATTATGTTCCTCATACAATATGAGTATATTTGTAAAATGTGATATGCATTATTTTGTCTAATTTAAAATGCTAATGTCTAATTCTATGATTGGACAATATAATAGTATTAATTTAAAATTATGGATAGATGGAGATTTCATGTATGAACTTGTTTTTAATATCAAGACAAAACAAATACATGTTAGAGCATAGACACAAGATGATTTAACAATTATTAGATTTAATGAATATTTTAAGACGTGTTCATGAAATAACTAATTCTTTTTTTTCTTTTTCAGAGTTTCATCTGTGATGAATTACCTTTTCTTTCTTTTTTTTTTCAAAATTTTTCTTGTAAATAAATTTATTTTCTGACTATATCTTCTCTTTTTTAAAAAAAAAAAAAAAAATTCTTAGAGCCATATCTCTATCACAGTAAGATAAGAAGAAATGTATCCATCTAATATTCTGACAAGTAAACAAAATATTACTCCCATGACTGTTTAAGTCATCTATTTGACAAGCACATGCCTGATATCAAATATACTAATTTATTTTCATTTAATGAATGAAAAATATCAACACAGCTTATTCAGATAATGTTAAAGTCAAGTATCTTTCAAAATTTAATTTGTAGTTAAATCCATCAATCTCTGCTTTTATTGTGTGATTTATAGATGTTAAAATCATAAAATGTTTATGACTAGGATATGTAGTCTAAATTATACAGAAAAACTTTGTTCATTTCACTTTTAAGAAATGAAAGTGTTTAACTTACATTAAAGTGACAGTGTAGTTGAATGTTAGATTTACATTCTAATATCTGTAATCTTCCTTAGGTATCCAAAAACATTATTACACTAAAAACAGGTTATTCAGCTTAATTTTTTTTAGGTAATATGTTTGAAATTATCTGTAAATGAAAAGTAAGTTAATTTCACATTTATACCAAGCTAGTTATTGTATGCCATATTGATTACTTTTCAGCTTTAGTGGAGTCATTTGAAGGGTCAGTTAACTATAGATATCTCAAAAGATCATTTCTAGCAATTATACTCCTTACCTGTTTGATAGATATCACATATCTATATGTATTTTCATTCCCCTTTAGCTTATTTCTACAATGTTAACTCCACATATTCCTAATGGTTTGGTCCTTAAAGGGACATTCC
This sequence comes from Bombina bombina, assembly GCF_027579735.1. Classification (NCBI taxonomy): domain Eukaryota; kingdom Metazoa; phylum Chordata; class Amphibia; order Anura; family Bombinatoridae; genus Bombina; species Bombina bombina. The sequence continues at coordinate 419,920,495 of NC_069503.1, read as the reverse complement.
AAAAATATTTAATTTAGTGAATCTGAGATAATACAAATCTGTTTAAACAATATTTAAATGTAATTATATTATCTAATTATATTCAGTCTTTAGATATCCTTTGTTAAAGAAATAGCATGCACATGGGTTAGACAATGACATAAGGCATCTATGTGCAACCAACAATCAGCAGCAACAGAGCCTATCTAGATATGGTTTTCAGGTAAGAATATCAAGCAAATAAAGCTAATGAGATTATAAAAATAAATATGAAGTTGTTTTAACATTGTATTATCCATCTAAATCAGTAAAGAACATATAGATTAATGTCCCTTTAAGGTAAAGCTGTCTAAATACAGCCATTAGAAGATATTTCATTCACAGTGGGGCAAACAATACAGAAGGTAATACAAATATGCTTTATTCTCATGTTATACTAAGTTTGAGAAAGGGAGGTGCATAGGTTTATGATCAGCAAAGCATTACTAGGAAATATTTACTTATTTGTGGGTGGCCAACAATGCATATTTGCAATGTTTAGACAGATGTATTTAGATCAAGTTCAAGATTGCATATTAGCTCATGAAAGGGATGGTAATTAAAAAGCGTTTCTTTCTGGATTCATAAATAAAATATAATTTTAAACATTAACATTTAATTCTATCATCAATTTTAATTCATTCTTTTGATATTATTTCATTTACAACCATATCTAGATATGCTCAGTAGCTGAAGATTGGTGGATGCACAGAGATGCCTTGTGTGATTGGCTCAACCATGTGCATATCAATTTCTTCTGTTAAGGATATCTAAAGAATAATCTAAATTGATAGTTACATTTTAAAGTATAAAAATGTATTCTCTCCGGATCATTTTATGAAAAAATTTGGGTCTAATGTCCCTTTAAAAATAAAGACGCCATTGCCCAATAACATATGTGAGCAGTTCAGACAAATACAAGCTCGAGATTTATATACTAATAAGAAACAAACGTGTATTTTAACATTTATAAACAGATTATCCAAGTTCCGGACATTATATTCAGAAATTACGCATTTCAGAAATCTCGCGTGGGAAACGTTTCTTGCAACACTAGATTCGCATCTTTAAAAATTAGATTCTAATGTCACGCAATAGCACACAATCGATGTGCATTAGAAATACATTTAATAGAGCAATGTCAATACTTCACAATAAGTCACGAAATTGATTTAATAAACAATAAATACATACAATGTTAAATGTGTATTTTTTTAAATTATTTGTATTAAAGAAACTGATTGATATTAAACATCGAAATGTGTAAAACATTTACTAATGTGATTGGATTATATTTACCAAAAAACAAATGTCGACTTAATATATTAATATTTAATGGATCACGTATATTAAATCTGCGTCACACATATCCGCATAACAGTCCCATGAGTTACAAATAAGTCTACATGAAAAATGTAGTAACAGCATCCCCAGGAGGTATGTGTATGTAAGTTACTAAGATATGAAACATTAAGGAACAACCAATCAGAGTTCATCACACAAACATAACTTGAGTCATTATGGTCTCACAGATATAATAACAAAATTTCAAGATTGTATCCAATCAGATGTACAGATACCATGTCCCATGGTGCATCTCATGTTTACTTCACCATATAAAAGTCCATTACACGTTGCCATTTTTGTCAGTTCTCTACTGCCTGCTGGCCCATATATATATGTATATATTATATTATTATAAAACCTAGCAGGCATGACGTCTCCCAGGTTCACCAACCCGGAGAGTGCAGCACTGGTCAACTCCGTCGAGGACTTCTATCCGCAGCTGTTTGGGAACAAGAAGAAGTCGACAAAGCAGAGTATTAAGAAGGCCCTCTGGGTGTCTATCACCAATGATGTTAATTTGGTGTGTGGCGTCCAGAGGACCACAGATCAAATCATGCGGAGGTTCGGGGATATGAGGTTGCGTCTAAGCAAGAAAGTCAACCTCATAAGGGAGTGGATACAAGCCCGTAGGAGGGATGAAAGAAAAATTAAACCCCCACAGAAACTCTACCTACTCCCTTATAAGGTGACTTTATGTGACCTCCTCAATCTCCGGATCCCCTGCAGATTTAGATCCTCTCGCTCCTCGGCTTCTTCTTCTTCCCTCCCAGCTGCTGGATCTGAAAGTCCTGACCTGGAGGCCAGTGCTGCTGCTTCTCCGTCCGGTGGCCTGGGAGAGGAGGATATAGAGTCTGAACCAAGTAAATATCAAAATTCATATAATATATTAATATTTGAGTAGATTTTTAAAAAATGTGTATATTGCAGACAAGGATAGGGTACAGCGCTATACCAAAAACCTACTTAGCCTCACTACGGTAATTGTCTCCTCCCTAGACAATTCAGAAAATACAAATTATAAAAATAGTGGATATAGGAGGCGCTATAAAGCTGTAGGATATATAGATATAAGTTTAAGTTAACTGTATCGTTATCAGTCTTAAAAAATCTTATTAAAACAAAGAGTCCGTTAATATATATACATACAATTTAATATCAAAGTAAAATTTAATGAAGTTGCGATATTCAATAAAACACAATAAAATACAAACTATCAATGCTAAATCAGAGTTGCAGATAAAAACCAAATCATCAGATAAAATCAGCAGATGAATACATATAATGCTCAAACATACATAAATCAGGACCGGTTAAATCATTCACACTTCATACAGCCTATCAGATTCTTGATATCAAAGACACAAAATATAACTGTTGGAGAACACCAAAATACCTTGTGTTCTAATCTCACTGTCTTTTATGGGGATCCCCCAAAAAATTGATCCAAAATGACAATGTGGGTTAGAATAAATATTTCAAATCTAAGACGTGTGGGTAAGTGCCCGCGAATGAAGCCGTTAAACCTTCATTCTCTCTCTATTTGAAATAGAGCCCAAGGTGGTTTAAGTCCCTTCCTTGCCGCTCTCTCAGTAATATAGGCAGTCAAGTATACTGAACAGAGCCGGGAGGCTCTCCTACCTCCTTTCAAGTGTCTGACAACGGTCTCCTTACCTGGCCCGACACTCCGGCTACTCCTTCGGATCTCAGTCAGCGAAGATCCCGTGAGTGACGTCACCCGGTTTCTGGATCCTAGGTGACCACTTGCGCAAGTGTTTGTTTCCACGGTTGTATCCACAAAATCCCCTCTGCACTTCAGTACACCAGGGTACGCAGCTTTACTTTTCAAATCCACAAACGATAGCAGGTAAGTCCTCTAAGCGTTTCAACCCCTTTCTGGGTCTTTTTCAAGATGCTACTTCCTGCAACCTCTGTCCTTAAATCCACTCTCTGCACAGGTGATTCGCTACCGCTTCTGCACCTTTCCTGCAGGTAAGTACTTGGGGGAAATCCAAAAATCTCACATGTCATTCTTTCTTCACAGGATTTTACTTATATCAATCCTCTATAGGCTGGATCACTGATATTAAATAGATAATAGCTTCCATATGGTAAAAATAGAAGTATTGAGGTGATTTTATCTCAATATGAATATTCTTTTAGCCTCTTGGTAATGTGTAACTGAATTTTTAGTTGAGTTTTTAATTTTTACTCGGATTTTGTGTCTGATTTTTAGTTTAAATGTATAAGCAAACATTTACATAGAGTTTCGTTTAAGTAATTATTACTAGTAATTTGAAGTAGGGAATTTAATTAGATAGGACTATAGGGCTAGGTTTGTTTGAGCTAGGTTCTAACTAGATCCTATGTGGATTTTCTTTCCTGTTTTTAATTATGTATTGTATATATGTATTAGTTATTTTAAGGTACAATTTTATGTAAATACTTCTTTGTCTTAGGTCTACAACACAATGTTTTTCCGTTTATATTGTATATATCCCCGAATTTTATCTTATATTGATGGTATACTTATTTATTATTAGCCGTAATAGAGTTACATATTTTTATTCTAAATATCAAGAATTGTCTTTTTGAACCTCAATACTTCTAATTTTTACCATATGGAAGTTATTATCTATTTAATATCAGTGATCCAGCCTATAGAGGATTGATATAAGTAAAATCCTGTGAAGAAAGAATGACATGTGAGATTTTTGGATTCCCCCCAGGAAGTACTTACCTGCAGGAAAGGTGCAGAAGCAGTAGCGAATCACCTGTGCAGAGAGTGGATTTAAGGACAGAGGTTGCAGGAAGTAGCATCTTGAAAAAGACCCAGAAAGGGGTTGAAACGCGTAGAGGACTTACCTGCTCTCGTTTGTGGATTTGAAAAGTAAAGCTGAACCGAACACTGCGTACCCTGGTGTACTGAAGTGCAGAGGGGATTTTGTGGATACAACCGTGGAAACAAACACTTGCGCAAGTGGTCACCTAGGATCCGGAAACCGGGTGACGTCACTCACGGGATCTTCGCTGACTGAGATCCGAAGGAGTAGCCGGAGTGTCGGGCCAGGTAAGGAGACTGTTGGCAGACACTTGAAAGGAGGTAGGAGAGCCTCCCGGCTCTGTTCAGTATACTTGGCTGCCTATATTACTGAGAGAGCGGCAAGGA